>NC_133335.1:65422318-66044506 GCF_042186555.1 Aquarana catesbeiana
CCCCCTCAGTGCAAGTGCGGTGTGGGGAATTCTGAAATTGGAATGCATTAGTGTCTCACTGACACTTCCCTGCACTGCTCTGCTGATGGGGAGGGAGTCGAGTGCCGGCAAAAGACGATTTGTGTACCGCTTGCAGCACCAGTGCCGGGGGTTGCCTACCCCTTTGGTAGACCAACACAAAGTGGCACATAATTGTGAAGTAGAAGAAAAATGATAAATGGTTTTCAAAATGTTTTACAAATACATGAAAAGTGTGGCGTGCATTTGTATTCAGCCCCCCTCAGACAATAATCTGTAGAACCCCCTTTCACTGCAATTACAGCTGCAAGTCTTTTTGGGGATGTCTCTACCAGCTTTGCACATCTAGAGAGTGACATTTTTTTGCTCTGTCAGATTGGATGGAGAGCGTCCGTGAACAGCAATTTTCAAGTCTTGCCCCAGATTCTCAATTGGATTTAGGTCTGGACCTTGACTGGGTCATTCTAACACATAAATATACTTTGATCTAAACCATTCCATTGTAGCTCTGACTGTATGTTTAGAGTCGTTGTCCTGTTGGAAGGTGAACCTCTGCCCCAGTCTCAAGTCTTTTACAGGCTGTAACAGGTTTTCTTCTAAAACTGCCCTGTATTTGGCTCCATCCATTTGCCCATTAACTCTGACCAGCTTCCCTGACCCTGCTGAAGAAAAGCATCTCTACAACATGATGCTGCCACCACCACGTTTCACAGTAGGGATGGTGTGTCCAGGGTGATGTGCAGTGTTAGTTTTCTGCCACACATAGTGTTTTGCAGAGCACCTTCTTTCACGTTTGCTGTGTCCCCAGATGGATTCTCGCAAACAGCAAACAGGACTTTTCTTTCAACAATGGCTTTCTTCTTGACACTCTGCCATAAAGGCCAGATTTATAAAGTGCATGACTAATAGTTGTCCTGAGGACAGATTCTCCCACCTGAGCTGTGGATGTCTGCAGCTCCTTCAGAGTTACCATGGGCCCCTTGGCTGCTTCTCTGATTATTGCTGTCCTTGCCTGGCCTGTCAGTTTAGGTGGACGGCCATGTCTTGGTAGGTTTGCAGTTGTGCCATACTCTTTCCATTTTCGGCTGATGGATTGAGTGCTCCGTGAGATGTTCAAAGCTTGGGATATTTTTTTATACCCCAACCCTGGTTTAAACTTCTCCACAACTTTATCCCTGACCTGTCTCGTGTGTTCATTGGCCTTCATGATGCTGTTTGTTCACTAAGGTTCCCTAACAAACCTCTGAGGGCTTCACAGACCAACTGTATTTATATTAGGATTAAATTACACACATGTGGACTCTATTTACTAATTTGGTGACTTTTGAAGGCAATTGGTTCCACTAGATTTTAGTTAGGGGTATCAGAGTAAAGGGGGCTGAATACAAATACACACCATAGGGTGAGTACCTGGATTGAAAACTGGCTACAAGGGCGTGTTCAGAGGGTGGTGATAAATGGGGAGTACTCAGAATGGACAGGGGTGGGTAGTGGGGTTCCCCAGGGTTCTGTGCTGGGACCAATCCTATTTAATTTGTTTATAAACGATCTGGAGGATGGGATAAACAGTTCAATCTCTGTATTTGCAGACGATACTAAGCTAAGTAGGGCAATAACTTCTCCGCAGGATGTGGAAGCCTTGCAAAAAGACCTGAACAAATTAATGGGGTGGGCGACTACATGGCAAATGAGGTTCAATGTAGAAAAATGTAAAATAATGCATTTGGGTGGCAAAAATATGAATGCAATCTATACATTGGGGGGAGAACCTCTGGGGGAATCTAGGATGGAAAAGGACCTGGGGGTCCTAGTAGATGATAGGCTCAGCAATGGCATGCAATGCCAAGCTGCTGCTAATAAGGCAAACAGAATATTGGCATGTATTAAAAGGGGGATCAACTCCAGAGATAAAACGATAATTCTCCCGCTCTACAAGACTCTGGTCCGGCCGCACCTAGAGTATGCTGTCCAGTTCTGGGCACCAGTCCTCAGGAAGGATGTACTGGAAATGGAGCGAGTACAAAGAAGGGCAACAAAGCTAATAAAGGGTCTGGAGGATCTTAGTTATGAGGAAAGGTTGCGAGCGTTGAACTTATTCTCTCTGGAGAAGAGACGCTTGAGAGGGGATATGATTTCAATTTACAAATACTGTACTGGTGACCCCACAATAGGGATAAAACTTTTTCGCAGAAGAGAGTTTAATAAGACTCGGGACCACTCATTACAATTAGAAGAAAAGAGGTTTAACCTTAAACTACGTAGAGGGTTCTTTACTGTAAGAGCGGTAAGGATGTGGAATTCCCTTCGGTGGTCTCAGCGGGGAGCATTGATAGCTTCAAGAAACTATTAGATAATCACCTGAATGACCGCAATATACAGGGATATGTAATGTAATACTGACACATAATCACACACATAGGTTGGACTTCATGGACGTGTGTCTTTTTTCAACCTCACCTACTATGTAACTATGTGACGATACTATTTATTTGTAAAAAAAAATTGAAAACCATTTATCATTTTCCTTCCACTTTACAATTATGTGCCACTTTGGGGTTGATTTACTAAAGGCAAAAATACTGTGCACTTTAGAAAGTGCAGTTGCTCCAGAGCTTAGTAAATGAGGTAAGATTTCACTTTGCAAAGAATACCCAATCACTTGCAAGGAAAATAAAAAAACAGCATTTTTTCTTGCACATGATTGGATGATGGAAGTCAGCAGATCTTCTGCTCATTTACTAAGCTCTGAAGCAACTGCACTGGCAGAGTGAAAATGCAATTTGCAAAGTGCACAATCTATTTGCCTTTAGTAAATCAACCTCTTTGTGTTGGTCTATCACATAAACTCCCAATAAAATACATTTACGTTTTTGGTTGTAACATGACAAAAGGTGGAAAATTTCAAGGGATATGAATACTTTTTCAAGGCACTGTACTAAGTATTGCTGCATACATCTCACTACACTAAGGGGTTGATTTACTAAAGGAAAATCCACTTTCACTACAAGTTCACTGCAAGTGCACTTGGAAGTGCAGTCACTGTAGATCTGAGGGGAAGATCTGAAATGAGGGGAAGCTCTGCTGATTTTATCATCCAATCATGTGCAAGCTCAAATGCTGTTTTTTATTTTCCTTGCATGTCCCCCTCAAATCTATAGCGACTGCACTTCCAAGTGCACTTTCAGTGCACTTGTAGTGCAAAGTGGATTTGCCTTTAGTAAATAACCCCCTAAGTGTCATTCAGTCAAAGATGGTCAAGCACTGATCTCACAAGTGCAAGGATTGCAGACTTGATCTCCCAAAGCTGCCAATACCACACAGTAGCCAATAATAATATATTATAGCCATCCTCACATAGTATAGCTTTCTCACTGATTTTGATGCTATGCGGATATTATACGCTCATTCTTCACTCATCTTTGGACCAACCATGCCTTTAGACATATGCATCTCATCAGGATAAGAATTCTGCTGCATTACCCTGACTCCCACACCTGCCCCCAGGGATAGACAATACATACCTCTGACCGTGCCACACCTTCTCTTGTTTGTGGTTGGACCTATACAGCTTGCTCCCCTCACCTCCTGAAGAAGCGGTGTACTACCGCAAAACAAATTGAGATTGAACAAGACTGCCTACCCACGGAAGACACCTTATTTGCTATTCCTAATTCAGTTGTGAGTCCCACAGGTTTTCTGCATCCAAAGGAAGACACTGGCCTTCCCAAGAGGGCAGCCTGGAGTTTATGAGAGGGGACAACTTTAGTCCACTATGAGTTCCTGCCAGCCAGAAGAAGCTATTCAGCGCCCTCTTCAGGTGAGCGGACATACCCCAGCATTGACTTCTTACAAGTTCATCACTGTGCTGTTTTGTCTGCCACTGTCCAGTCCAGGCTGGTGCATGTCTAGGATGACATGGGCTCAGAGGAAGTAGGTTAAATCATGCTGGCCATCAGACCGAGGATATCTAGTGGCAGAAATAAAGAACTGATGAGGAAATCTCTGGATTAAAGATGAATATTGTAGCAAAATCTGGATTTCTGCTGTAGCCTCCCTGGCGGTATTCCCGAGTGTGGCTCGGGGTTAAAATTCAGTACCATTAGCGGTAACCCCGAGCCACACTCGGGATCGCATTGCAGGATCCTGGGGCGGTTTTACTTACCTTGTCCCCGGGATCCTGCGATGTCCCCCGCAGTGTCCTGTCCGAGGACTCCGTCCTCCTCCGAAGCCTCTCCGTGCCAGGCTCCGCTCCCTGCGAGCGGCGCGACGCACGGGGGCGGAGCCTGGCGGCAAATTAAAAGAAAAGTAAAAATCATAACACATACAGTACTGTAATCTTACAGATTACAGTACTGTATGAAATGATTTCACATCCCTTTTGTCCCCAGTGCTTTGTCCCATGGCCCTGCATGCAGTTTTATATGATATATACTGTTCTTTCTGCCTGGAAACTGGAGATTGTCCATAGCAACCAAAAAGTGTCCCTTTACGTCAAAAGTGGCTTTAGACCAGCTAGAAAACAGCGATAGTAAATTAGAACACTTGCAGAATTGAGCGATAGTGAATTGTGGGGAAATTTATTTTATTACTATTTTTTTTTTTTTTTTTTAATTATTTATTTTTATTTATTATATTATAATTTATGTTTTTGTGTTTCAAACTTTATCATACCCGGGATATCTACTAGACTCTGGTTTGGACAGATTTAATTGTGTTATTGTTAAGATTTACAGACCTACAATATAAAACGCCAAATTTCCATGCAAAATAATTGTACCGCTTTCAGCACCTAAAATTCGAAATAATCATACCGCCAGGTAGGTTAAAGTAACACTGTCTCAACTAAAAAAAAAAATTAATTCACATAGTATATATATATATATATATATATATATATATATATATATATATATATATATATATATATATATATATATATATATTTATACTAACTACTGTCACTACTAAATATAAAGATGCCTTTGAAAGAAAATGCTTAATACTTATCTCTCCACCTGCCAAGGACTTTACTGCCTTCAAGAGCTTCAGAGGTGGAAGGATCTTTAGCATCCAACACCATTCCAGGTATGCTGGATGTCAGAGACTCCACTGTAATTGATGACCGTACCCACTGATTACTACAGCACTAACAGAAAGCTCTCACCTACTCATGGCATCGCTCTGTTCTTGGCAAATGAGATTCTGTAGCCTTTGTGCCAGGTGAGTGTTCTCCTAGCAATTTTGTTAGCCAGTGACAGAGTCGCTAATGTGACATGGACTTTAGGGTAAGGGACAATTTTAAGGTTGGTAATACCAGACTAGAGGAACTTTATGATTTTAAATGGATTTCAGCCCCAAGAGCCATCTCCTAAAAATAACTGGCAGCAAGTTGTTAGCATTGAAAACTAAGGTTGGAGGGGAATCCACAGTCTGGGATGCATTATTGGCTACAGATCCCTTTTCCACTTGCCAATATCATTTAAACTATGAATAATCCAAAAGTGACTAATCACCACTAGAGAGATTTACTTACCACTGGTTATTAGTAAATGTCCTAAATAATGTAACTTTTACAACTTTTAGTTTTAGAGTTATTGTTCCTTTAATAAAATTGAGAAGTGAGAGTATTTCTAGTAGTCCTTGTTTTACGTGTGTTTACCAGGGAATTTACGCATGGTCACCAGAAACAATAAACATAAATATTAACAAGAAATAACTAAAAAGTAACCCATCTGTTTCCTTACTCCAGATACAGGCTGATGCACTTGGCATGGTTTCCTAATGTCAGCCACTTCTTCACAGATGACTGTCACATGTCACATTTATTAGGGTTTGTGTGACTTCATTTCCTTTTCAGACTTTAAAACCACTACCCAGCAGTTTCCTGATTCCCTGCCCTTGAGGATAACAACTTTATTAGCTTAAGAGTGAACAACCACAATGAATGACCACAGCTGTCACCTTACCCTTTAGGTCAGTTCTCTTTCCTTTATGATTTCCAGGGCTGACCTAGTAAGACAAAGCAGCTTGGCCATAAATCTTATTTATTTATTACAGGTACTTATATAGCACTGTCAATTTACGCAGCGCTTTACATATGTATTGTACATTCACATCAGTCCCTGCCCTCAAGGACCTTACAATCTAAGGTCCCTAATTCACATTCATACATACACATGCTAGGGCCAATCTACACAGGGGCCAGTTAACCTACCAGCATGTCTTTTGAGTGTGGAGGGAAACCAGAGTACCGGGAGGAAGTCCACGCAGGCATAGTGAGAACATGCAAACGCCATGCAGATAGTGCCGTGGCTGGGATTCAAACCAACAATCCTAGTGCAATGTAGCCCATTTTAAACTGTACAAACCTGATCACTTACTTTACCCCAAAAGGTCTCCATAGATGGGCTAACTATTTTACAGATAGGACTTTATAAAGCAATCTTACCAAAGATGATACATTCACGTTTTGGGGAGAGTGACACAAACCCAATTTTTTAAAACATTAACCTCATTAGTGGTAATCCCGAGTGTGGCTCGGGGTGAATTTTCATTACCAAAAGCGGTAACCCCAAGCCACACTCGGGATCGCATCGCAGGATCCAGGCAAAGTTGCTTACCTTGACGCCATTCCGACAGATGGGGACGGAGAACTATGCCAAATTCAAAAAGTAAAAAACATATTACACATACAGTACACTGTAATCTTAGAGATTACATTACTGTATCAAATTATTTCACATCCCTTTTGCCCTAGTGGTCTGTCCAGTGGCCTGCATGCAGTTTTATATTATATATACTGTTCTTTCTGCCTGGAAACTGGATATTGTCCATAGCAACCAAAAAGTGTCCCTTTACATCAAAAGCGGTTTTAGACCAGCTAGAAAACAGCGATAATAAATTAGAATCACTCGCAGAATTGAGCGATAGTGATTCCTGGGGAAATCCGTCATCAAACACTAAAAGTAATGACAGCGACAATTCTGAAAACTGAGCAAATTTCAGTGTTTTTGATTTGATTACATTATTGAATAATTTTTATTATTATTATATTACTATTTGTTATAATTATTTATAGTTATTTATTATATTATAATTTATGATTTAGTGTTTCAAACTTTATCATACCCGGGATGTCTACTAGACTCTTGTTTGGACAGATTTAAGTGAGTTATTCCTAAGAATTACAGGCCTACAATATAATACGTCAAATTTCCATGCAAAACATTGTACCGTTTTTAGCATCAAAAACCCAAAATAATCATATCGCCAGGGAGGTTAAGCAGGTATAGTAACATTGTAAAATGTGTGGTTTTATGTGCTACTATGCCACGTATGTTTTGCCTTTTACTATTGTGGTATTGGGGTGATTATACTCATGTGGTAGGTGCTGTTCCCAATGAGATGTGCCAGTCCAAACTGCATTTTAGGGCATGGCAGCCCACTTTTATTGAACAAAATAGAAAGTTCACATAAACATCAGTTGCCCAGGGGTTCTTCCACATCAACATATATAGTCAACTGAAAATGCTGAGCCACCTGGCTTACTTGTTAGCAGCACCGCTGCTCTTCTTAGTAGTCCCCTCGACTGTGTTGCCCAGCTGTCCTGATTTACTTGGATCTCTTAGTCTTTAATCCCAATGCCCTGCTGTATGGCCCAATCCTGGCCTCTGGATAGGGGTTTTTCTGACAACCTATTAGTAGCTCTGGCTGGGGCTCTTCTGACCCCTGAGCTATCCTCAGGCTTGAGTATATAACAACCCTGCACATCTGTGTACTCACACAGGCTGCAGGCACCTGGTAAAATCCGGGCACAGAATTCAAGGTTATGTTCCAAACAGTTTAAGCTTCAGGCTTTCCCCGCTCAGAAAATCCTGTGTCATTTTCTCCACATTTTCACAGTGGCAGGCCCTCGCACTGTTACACTATGAACAGGTATCCCCATTAGAAAATTTCCCTGCACCTCCTGCTTTGTTGACATTTTGGATTAACCATAATTTTCCTTTCCACTAATTATGGAGAGGGCAATTCTCTCCATTGGGGACACAAACAATATAATCCTGACATATTCTAACCCTTTCCTACTCTATCCAAAACCAGGAAAAAAGTTTTGGGGGATTGGATGAAAACGCCTGTCCGTTTTCATCCGATCCGCCAGACGGATGGAAAATAGGGTTTCCATCTCTCTGCATTTAGCGGATCAGAGCGGATCGGATGTCAGCGGACATGTCACCGCTGACATCCGTCGCTCCATAGAGGTACATGGAGCGTCCGTTCAAGTCCGCCTGAAAAATTGACAGGTGGACCTGAACAGTCCGTATGTGTAAAAGGGGCCTAAGTAATGTCTATAGCTGTTGCAGGGCACAATGATTACAAAGAGAAACACCATAACTTTCTGAAATTGTTGAAGAGGTCTTTAAAAGAGAAGCTCTGGGTTTAACAGACAAACATTAGATATTGAGCTTTGTACTATGTTTCTCATATAGTCTACTCAAAAAGAGGCATCTAGTTTCCAAACAAAAGGGAAACAAACAAAATCAAAAAGTATACAATCCTATACCCACAGTTGATCCAGAGGAAGGCAAAAAATCCCAGCAAAGCATGATCCAATTTGCTTTAGCAGGGGAAACAAATCATTCCTGATCCCCCAAGAAGCAATTGGATATTCCCTGGATCAACTTTACCTATAAATGTAAGTATCCAGTTATATTATGTACATTTAGGAATGAATCCAGGCCTTTTTTAAAGCAATCTATTGAGCTGGGCAGAACCACCTCTGGTGGGAGTCTATTCCACATTTTCACAGCTCTTACTATAAAGAAACCATTCTGTATTTGGAGATTAAATCTCTTTTCCCCATATGTAGAGTACCCCCTTGTCCTCTTTGATGACCCTAAATTTAATAACTCAACACCAAGTTCCCTATATGGACCACTTATGTATTTGTACATGTTAATCAAATATCTCTCATAATCTCCTCTTCTCGAGAGAATAGATTCAGTTCCTCTAATCTTTACTCATAGCTGAGCTCCTCCATGCCTCTTATCAGTTTGGTTGCCCTTCTCTGCACTTTCTCCAGTTCCCCGATATCTTTTTTGAGAACTGGTGCCCAAAACTGAACTGCATATTCCAGATGAGGTCCTACTAATGATTTGTACAGGGGTAAAATTATATTGCTCTCTCTGGAGTCCATACCTCTCTTAACACAAGAAAGGATTTTGTTTGCTTTGGAAACCGCAACTTGGCATTGCATGCTCATAATAAGCTTATGATCTACCAGAACCCCCCAGATCCCATTCTTGATCCATTCAGAGGGAGGAATATACTGTGCTATGCAGGTTCCCTTACACCAGGGTTTCTCAACCTTTTTTCAGTCAGGGCACAGTTTAAATTTATCCACAGTCTCGAGGCACCCCATTCAAAAATTTTAAAAACAAAACTAATATTCTTACATTTACAGCATGCGCATAATACACTCAGCATTAGAGGCGATTTACTCTTACAAAGTAAATACCCCTTTGCATGTTGGTACTGACCAGTATTTAGTGTTTTTCTTCTCCCTCATTTTCTCTCCTTCAGTCAGCTAACTTGGCCCCAGTGCTTAGATCCCTTTCACACTGGGGCGCTTTGCAGGCGTTACAGCGCTAAAAATAGTGCCTGCAAAGTTCCCTGCTGTGTCTCCAATGTGAAAGCCCTGAGGGCTTTCACACAGGAGCAGTGCGCTGGCAGAACGCTTAAAAAAGTCCTGCTAGCAGCATCTTTGGAGCGGTGAAGGAGCGGTGTATACACCGCTCCTGCCCATTTAAATCAATGGGGCAGCGCTGCTATACCGCCGGCATAGCGCCGCTGCAGCGGCTCTTTGCGGGCGGTTTTAACCCTTTTTCGGCCGCTAGCGGGGGTTAAAACGTCTGTAAATCGACGCCCCCACTGCCCCAGTGTGAAAGGGGCCTTAAAGAGAGGGGAGCAGAGGAGGGGCAAATTAGGGTGTCCTCAGGCACCTGACATCCACCTTATTAACCTATGATGTCGCTGGTTCTTGGACGCTGGCATCTGGCCCACACAGTGCCCAAGGTTCTAGTGCTGCACAATAAAAAGCTGTGGCTTTTTTTAACAAAAAGGCAGGCTTGATTCACCCACTTGTTGACATTTTTGGGACAATTTGGGGCAACTTGTAGGCATTAAGTCAAGGCACCCTAGGGTGAAAAAGGCTGCCTTACACAAAGGAACCCTCCAGGACAGTTGACCACAAACATGAGTTGAACTTGTGGAAAGGAGTACTAAAAGGCATGAACTGTAGGTAGGAAAGCAGACAAAAGGTTGGAACAAGCTCACTGAGGGCGTAGAGCTGAATGGGTGCAAAAAGCTTCCAGTACTTGATAGGAAACTGGGAGTGCTTTTCTCTCTTTTTCTTAATTATACAAGATGTATAAATGCTGCCAAGTACTACTACTGGGCAACATCGATACTTTTTTTTGTCTGATACATTGCAGAGTATACACATAGAAATACAGACCATAGGGAGTCTGTTTTTTCTAATTTATTACAGGTTTACGTAGCCCTTTATATAGTGTACAGTCACATCAGTTCCTGCCCTCAATGAGCTTACAATCTAAGATCCCTACCTCACATGCATATATACACATACCAGGGCCAATTTTTACAGAAACGAATTAACCTGCCAGGTTTTTGGACCTGATGAGCTGTGATATGCTGAGGAGTGGGTACCCTCAGATCCTTGTTGCTTTTTTTTTTTTAATTCTCCTGCATTGGGGGTATGTTGTGTGACTTGTTTATAGAGTTAATTTTAACGCTCATGTTCGCTCATGAATAGGCTTACTAAAAAAACAATCCCTCTGCAGTGTGGGCTAGATATCCCACACCCCTCCAGAGCATTAAGATGGGGAAGTTAGTCTAAAAGGTGTCAGATATGCTATAAATCTCTGCAGCTGTTCCAGCCACAAACAGCTGGGAGCAAGGCCTATTCTATGTACTACTCCCAGGCTTCATCATATCAGAGCTGACAACATGCATAATAATAGCCTCTACAATATTTACAATGTGTCACACTCAAATAGAAAACCTCAGCCATAGATAATAAATATTTGATCAGGGGAAGTATGTGTGTGAAACATATGCGAGGCATAATTTAAAATAAAATAAAATTAGCCCTCCTGTTTTCCAAGACCAAGCTCACCTACCGGGGAGGGAACTCTTCCACTATCTACAAGATTCTCATTTTTTTTGCTTTAAAAAATATTTAAAAACAGACCCACATGCCCCAAGCATTACCTCCAAATTATATTCCCATCACACATTGGCTATACCTAATCTGCCCTCCCAGGCTACCAAATGGGCCTCTGACCTAGGGGTACAGCTGGAGCAGGAGGATTGGGTCGGAATTTGGGCAACAACCAAATCTGATGCTATGGTACCTAATCCTGGCAAAAACGTCTAAATTTCTCTCAACGTATCCCCCTACATGTTTCTGAGGTTGCGGAGAACAGGGCACACATGCCTATATATTTGTGCTGACAAATGCAATTACCCACTAGCTTCTTAGATCTCTTGGAGACTTCAGTTGTGGGATCTATACACCTGAGTTCCCCTCCTGGGCAGTTGTCCCTAGAACAAATGGCCCCATTGGAAGATTACTACTTACCTCTTGTTCAGGGAACAACTATAAAATGTTGGATTTCCACACACTATCTTTCTTAGTGACCGTGGTCACCAATACAAATAAAATTGGTGCATCTCACCAAAGGGGACAAAGATAGCATTAAAAAACTCACCCCTACTCTTTATCCAAAACCAAATACAAAGCTTTGCCTAAAGATACACTATACAAACCCAAAAACAGAATTATGTGGCTGAGGAGGCTGCATTAGTTTTGTTTTACAAGCTTTTTTCAAATATGTGGGCATGTGCTAGGATGTGTGGTTGTGTTGAGAAATGTTTTTTAAATTGCTGTTGTAAAGAGTACCTTGATAAATGTCATTGTATGCATACAATGACAATAATACATTGTCTTATCTTATCTTATTTTCCCTTGGTACTCCTGCAAATAAACTTCCAGATCCTTGGTGACTACACTCACTTCTCCACTGCGTCTATTAAAGGAGCCATGAATTCTGAAATCAGGGCTGAAACGCATATGTCCCTGAACGCATACAGCCCTAAATGCGAGCTCTGCTCAATAAATGCATCTCTCTGGAAAACAAATAAATAAAATAAAGCTTTATTACATGTCACCATCCCCATTTTAGATACTGTGTTTCTTCTAGCATCTCTGAAGAGTCTTAGGAAGTACTTTCTGTAAGTGCCTGCTCAACACCACTTATACATGTTCAAACAATGAAGAATAGTTGTTATCATGTAGTACTGTTTTGGCTGCACCCAACTGTAACTCCATCTCCAACTGTCCAGTAGCCTTTTATGTTATTAATATTGACCTCCTGTCCTGCTGTCATCTCATTAACATCCTGTAGTATAACCATATGCAGCTTCTTCCTGGTGGCATGAGGCACAACCATGACCTAATCCTGCCCATCAGCTATTCCATTTTTTTCTGGTGCTGGTGACACAAAGAACAGTTTCCCTCATCCTCCCTCATCCTGCCCCTCTGCCACTGAATGACACTGTACATAGTCATAAATTCACCTTTAGCTTCCCTGCCTCCATATGTGCTTATATATACAGACCACGTTAGACACTTTTTTTCTTTTGTGAAACATTTAGAGCCACAATGACTGCAGTACCTACTATCTGAGGGCAAGGTTTAAGTGATTGTAAAGTCTAGTTTTTTTTCTCTAAATGATACTTACCTGTGCTGTGCAGTGGATTTGCACAGAGCAGCCCGGATCCTCCTCTTCTCGGGTCCCTGTTTGGCTCCCACAGTCCCCCTCTTGTTGAGTGCTCCCACAGCAAGCAGCTTGCTATGGGGGCACCCAAGGCAAGTCACAGCTCCCTGTGTCCATTCAGACACGGAGCCCCGGTGGAGCCAATGGCACCACTGCTGTGTCTCAACCAATCAGGAGAGTCAGGGACGGCTGAGGAACTTGTGGACATCGCTGGAGAGAGATGGATAAGTAATAGGGGAGGCTAAGGGGGCTGCTGCACACAGAAGGCTTTTTATCCTAATGCACAGAATGCATTAAGATAAAAAAAACCTTCCGACTTTACAACCACTTTAAGGGACTGTAGAAAAGAATAAAAAGCAGGGAAAGCTCAATAGCGACCCCTGCCTATAGGAGCAAGGACTGACACAAAGGGGCAGTTTGGTTACTTACCTGTTAAGCTTTATTCAAATCTTCTCAGAACTTATGCGCTGGTCTGGTGACTTGAAGAACCTGAAGAAATAAGAAATGTAACCGTCGTCAGATCAACCGCAGCAGCTAAGGAGGAAGCATCCCTCCCTTTGTCGCGGTCCATTATTATGTGGCCTTGTCCCTTCTGCTGAAAGGGGATAGTTGCTTTATTTGTTTAGAACTTTAATTTGAGTTTCAATGGCTGAACTATTGGTATGTAAAAAAAAGTACATCTTCGCCAGCACACCATGGATCAGCAAGCAGAATTGTCCAAAAAGGTTCTTTAATAGAAAAAGGTCGCATCACAAGGGAGGTCTCCCTTGTGATGCGGCGACCTTTTTCTATTAAAGAACCTTTTTGGACAATTCTGCTTGCTGATCCATGGTGTGCTGGCGAAGATGTACTTCTGTCTGATGCTTCCAGAACCCAACCGGTAATCCTTACAGCACCCATTAATGTTTTTGCCATTTGTCTGGGAACGTGTGCGATTGGAATATCGAATTGACTATTGGTATGTAAAACGTATTTAAATGTTGGTGCAGTTACAGTAATGAAAATATGTGCATAATAAATGATTATTATTAAATTGTATTATTACACCAATAATAAAAGGCCATGGCCATTCAATCCACAATAACTGTCTGATTGTATTTATTTAATAATCAGTTAATATTTGTGTTTGGTCTTTGGTCCCATCAGAACTTTCTGTTTAGCCGAACTAACACATCCATATCCATTAGGCCCTATGAGAAGGTCCTTTGATAAACCTTCAGTCTAAATGGTTCCCAATCACAATCAGAGGAAATGCACAGTTTTGTATCTTTGTAGTTCAAAATATCTGCTTTGCACAAATGATCTAATCTTGGATACTATCATACACCTATAATAAAACAACACGGTGCCTAAACTCAACCCAAGGCAGCCATGGCTTAACATTCTTAATCTATGTGTAAGACTTCCGGTCAGCATAACCAACTAGAGATGATAGAGCCAGTATCAAAACCACAGACAAAAAAAATGCTTTCACAGAGATCAAGCAAATCTTCTAACATTATAATAAAAAATACAGTATCAAACATTAACACATGTAATATAAACTGTGCTTCTTCTGGTTAACACCACTTATGCATGTAAAAATGTTGCATCTGTAACAAAGGATGATAGCTGTTGAATATCTTTTTGTATCATGTGGTTCCTGTTTTGACTAAACACAACTGTCACTTCATCTCCAAACTGTCCAGTAGCCTCCTATGTCATTAACATTGACCTCCTGTCCTGCGGTCACCTCACTGTCCTGCTTCTTCCTGGTGGCATGAGCTGCAGATATGACCTGATCCTGTCCATCAACTGTTGTTTTTTATTTTAAGTTCTGGTGTTGGTGACACATAAAGGACAGTTTCCTTCATCCTCATCCTGTCCTACAGCCACTGAACGACACAGTACATAGTCTTAAATTCACCTTTACCCTCCCTGTGTTTATGATCATTACAGACCATTTTTAGCTCTTCTATTTTTCTAATATTGTGAAAAATTAACAACCACATTGACTGGAGTTTCTACCTTCTGAAGGCAAGTTTAAGGAGATGTAGAAAAGCATCAGAACATTCTGTTTAGCTCAACTAACACACAGCCATATCCTTGTCCTTGCAGGTAAGATTCATGGGAAGATATAAAACAGCAAAAATACACTGATTTAGTACAATAAAATACAGAATATTTATTTATATAAAACAAAACGTGGTAATGCACACTCCCCTGGCAAAGGACAGGTACAGTGCCTTGAAAAAGTATTCATACCCCTTGAAATTTTCCACATTTTATCATGTTACAACCAAAAACGTAAATGTATTTTATTGGGATTGTATGTGATAGACCAACACAAAGTGGCACATAATTGTGAAGTGGAAGGAAAATGATAAATGGTTTTCAACATTTTTCACAAATAAATATCTGAAAAGTATGGGGTGCATTTGTATTCCCCTAACTAAAATCTAATGGAACAAATTGCCTCCAGAAGCCACTTAATTAGTAATTAGAGTCCACCTGTGTGGAAATTAATCTCAGTATAAATACAGCTGTTCTGTGAAGCCCTCAGAAGTTTGTTAGAGAACCTCAGTGAACAAATAGCATCATGAAGGCCAAGGAACACAATAGACATGTCACGTTGTGGGGAAGTTTAAAGCAGGGTTAGGTTATAAAAAAAAATCCCAAGTTTTGAACATCTCACGGAGCACTGTTCAACCCATCATCTGAAAATGGAAAGAGTATGGCACAACTGCAAACCTACCAAGACATGGCTGTCCACCTAAATTGACAGGCTGGGCAAGGAAAGCATTAATCAGAGAAGCAGCCAAGAGGCCCATGGTAACTCTGGAGGAGCTGCAGAGATCCACAGCGTAGATGGGAATAAGCTGTTCACAGGACAACCATTAGTCGTGCACTCCACAAATATGGCCTTCATGGAAGAGTGGCAAGAAGAAAGCCATAATTAACCTGTTCCCGACCAGCCGCCTCAGTTGTACTTGCGGCAGAATGGCACAGGCGGGTGAATTGTCATCATACTACATTGGGCGCGCGCCCAATCGGCGGCCGCGATGATCGGATTCGATCCAGAACCGATCAATCTCCAGGCCCAGGCCAATGAAATCTGGCCTGGACCTGGTGATCGGTCCTGGCGAATGAGATCCTTCCCCTGTCGTGTAACTGTAAACACTGACAGGGGAAGTGATGTCATCTCTCCTCGTGTTGGTCTTTTCTGTTCCAGACCAAGGAGAGATAACATTTAACAGTGAGTTGCACCAACACTACACTGACACCAGGTCATGTAGGCACACAATTCACCCCCCCCCGATCACCCCCCCAGTTACCCCTTCACCACCTGTCATTGTGTCACCCAGTACAGCATTCAGATTTTTTTTTGATCGCTGTACTGGTGTCAGTGACAAAAATCAGCGTTAGGGTAATTAGTCTTAGGCCTAGATAGGTCCAGGGACCCCCCTAACCCCCCAATAAAGGTTTAACCCCTTGATTACCCCCTGTCACCAGTGATCACTATATAAGTGTCACGGGCAACGCAGTTTAGCTAGTTTATTTTTTATAGCGTCAGGGCACCTGCCGTATTTTACCCAATAAAGGTTTAACCCCCTGATCACCCGGCGGGTGACCAAAGTTAGGTTTTAGCGTCAGATAGGGTCTGCGTCGCCCCAGGCGTCAGATTAGTGCCAGTAGCGCTAACACCCACGCACGCACCATACGCCTCACTTAGTGTCTCAATAGTCTCACTATTGTACCTGTACAGTAGTGAAGAGGCCTACGCGTTTCTGAGCATGACAGATAGTGAAGAGGAAGTCACTCATCTGTCAGATTCAGGCTCAGAATACGAACCTGTAGACAGCAGCGGCACCCTGACAGATAGCTCTGACAACGGAGTTGTGGTCCCTGCCAAGGTCAGGCGTAGCAGACCCCGATCTTCTTCTGCTGTCATTGAGGTGCAAGAACCACAGGTCCCTCGTATGGAGCAGAGAGCCAGTGCTAGCGCCGCTATTCCTTCTGGTGAACTGGCAAGCACCAGCAGCCTAGTACACCCTGGTGTACTAAACGGCAAAACTTTTCTTTTAACCTGTCAGTTTGTTTACCATCTGTTTTCTATTTTGTAGATTTATATTCACTTTCTGTCCCATAGTCAAAGCAGGAAGTGAGAGGAAATCCCAACAAAGTGACGGAATCTCTGGTTTCACCAGAAGTAGTGTACCCACTGGAAGATTCCTCTATTTTGGTTCTGTTGACAAACCAAAATTTGTTTTTTTCCTTTTACTTTCACTCTCAGTGATAATGGTAAAACAGGAAAAATAGAGAATGTGAATCTCCTTAATGGCAGAACAGACAGCAATAAAAACCATACACATGTTCTAATTTCTCACCCCTCTACCCAAAAACTAAAAAAAAAAAAAAAAGTTCTGCCTTTAGTTATACCTTAAAGATTTGTGCTTTTGAAGGTTAAAATTGCAAATACTTTAATTTATATTGTTTACTATATATATTAGAATGAAAGGGTTGGTTTTTTTTTTTTCTTATTTTTTATAGAATGGCTTCTCTTTAGTTTCAGTTTCAGGACACTGACCAGAGTGAGATACTGGCTGATCTTACTGGCAGGAAAGCAATATCACAAGCCCTCAGGACTTTCCATTTATTTCAGAGTTTCTAGAGGGACTTTCCACCATATGAGCTCACAGCTGAAACATTTTTGTTATTTAATAAGTTTTCACTGTTATTATGATTTTATTACTTTTTTAATTTTTTAAATTTGTTATTCAATATTTTTATATTTTTTAAGGTAATGCTGCTCTTCCATATTGTAGCTTTTAGTTGCAGGTGGAAGGCACAAGTGCTCTGTCCAGCTTCGCTGTTGGCACCTTGTCAAACTCCACGAGAGGCTACAGCTGCTGTGGCTGAAACAGGGCTGGGTAGTGCACCTAGCTGTACCTAAGTTTAGTGCAGTATGTGCCCAAGGACAATAGCAACAAATGCAAGAAGTTTGTATTCCAGACAGGCATTCATCCCTGGGCATTCCAGACAGGCATTCATTCTCTAAAAACTGAAGTACTGCTAAAGTACCGCCTAGGCCAGAATGACATGTCCCTGGTCCTGCAGCCTCCTGGGATGCTTACAGCACATTTCCTAGAAGGTGGCAGGAACAGATACACAAAGCTGTCAGGGGCAGGCCTGACGCATCATACCCGTGACCCGTTTTCGGCTAAAAGGGCCGGGGGTGCAATTTTTGGTCATTTTTGACCCGTTTTGGGCTAAAAGGGCCGGGGGTGCGATTTTGGTCATTTATGACCCATTTTCGGCTAAAAGGGGCGGGGGTGCGATTTTGGTCATTTTTCACCCATTTTCGGCTAAAAGGGCTGGGTGTGCTATTTTGGTCATTTTTGACACGATTTTGGCTAAAAGGGCTGGGGGTGCGATTTCGGTAGATGGTTGTCTGAACCCGAAAGAGGCAGTCAGCTGAAAAAGACCAAGTTGGAAGCACAGGACCTGGTCTACAGTATGTCACCCGAACAGCAGATTGCAGCGGGGCAGCACTGGATCTGCTAGGCAGGCAAGTACGTATTTTAAAAAGAGGCAAGAAATATGTCACCAGAACATCAGGGAATTCCATAGAAGAGTCCAATGCTTTACTGATTGATCACATCACAGCAGAAAACAGCGAGGTTTTGGAGCCATGCAGGACCCCTCCATTAGGCATGTGATTTTCTGCTCTTATGTGATCAAGAGAAGTTTTTGAACCTTCTGTGGAGTTCCCTGGTGTGCTGGTGTCATATTTCTTGCCTTAAAGTCCTTCCAGTCTCCAGCTGGTGGTCGCTACAGCACCCACTCACTCTTCCGCAATTTTCAGGAACGTGTGTGTCGGGGATATCATTTTGTATTATAAAGAGAGCACATCAATACAGGTAAGAAAGAATTATGAACAGATGTCCGATTTTTTACATCGTTGTGTGTATGTCAGACAATACCGTTCAAAACTAGATTTTACCGACTGTTGAGGCATAGACAGGCATGCACGCACCTGTGAGCATTCACGGTTATGCAAGTATGTGTACCATTTACATGTAGCTTCGTCTAATATAAACACATTTCAAATATCCAGTTTTTTACACCCCATAGCCCCGCATGGTTGTCAGTCTGTTTGAGTAGCCATGTATTTGATATACTCACTCATTTTTTGACACGATTTTCAGTAATCATGAACTATATGTTTAGCTTTGGGTTTGCTTTTAGTTCTGTGAACGTACATGTTCCGGCCCGATACCATGGGCTGGAACTATGCTGTATCGATCGTTCAGGAGCAGCCCGAGGTTTACATGTCATATGTCATTTATGTGCGGGGGGCACATTGTCCCCATCCAGCCCATATCAAAATGTCCATATTGATACCTGGTCCTCTGATGTTCCATCATTTATTGGTATAAATATCATATAGTATACATTCAATTAACTATCTACATGCTACTACTATTTTTTAGACCTAGGTTTCACTTTAGATCGCCATGTGTATGTCTGACATAATTGGTCAGGATCATACCCTGGCGATCGGTTTGAACATGGCTAGGATTGGATCTGGGATTATTTTGAATACAGTCATGGTTTACACGTGGGTGCATGTGATCCATGGATGGGTTTTTTTGTGGTACATTTATAAAATTTATGTACATCTGAATTAACATCTGGTCTCTTAAAGCTTCAGATATTGTTACATTTTTTGATACATTTTCTGATACATTTATTGCTACAGTTATACCATCATTTAGGTGTCCAAATTTCCGAATCATATATATGAAGTGAGGGTTCTACTTCATTTTTTCTACAATTACTCCTCCCCCCCCTCTCCCTTTGCTCATTTTGATGAGAATTCCCACAGTATTATCTATTATTAGTATTTACATTAGATAGGTTGAGCATTTTCTGCCATAGATTAGATCTGATTCATCAACCATTCTTACACATTTTGCAATATCACACCTATAAACTGGAAATTAACACTTCTCTTTGCAAAGTGATTTAAGGCAAAACAAATAGAAGAGACAGCAACTTTAACTTGTCATGAGAGAAATATGGGGCCTGCCAAAGCTGATTCCTTCTAAAAATTTTAGTTGCCTGGCTGTCACACTGAGGGTGTGGGGGCATGACTGGCACTTTTCATGTCTATGGATACACACTGCTCGGCTACGCAGCAGGCATGAACGGGTGCCTCCTTACCTGGCTTGCTTCAGAAGATACTTGGAGGAAGAAGAAGCGGACAGAGCAGGCTGGAGACTGCCAGAAGAGGAGGAAAGTGACCTTTTTGTACAAAGTCATTGCACAGAGCAGTATATATCATCTCTTTTTAATTAATAAAAAATATATAGCCTGTAGTATCACTTTAAGTACTTTGAGTCACTGACCTGGAACATGACATTTCTGACCTGCACATTTTTTTCAAGTCAGAGGACTAACAAAACAACTAGTGCATTAGCATACCAGCCAGTCAGCTGGTAGTTATTATTATTATATACGATTTATATAGCGCCAACGGTGTACGCAGCGCTTTACAATGTAGAGGGGGGACGGACAGCACAATCACAGTACAGTTCAATACAGAAGGGACAAGAGGGCCCTGCTCGTAGAGCTTGCATTCTAAAGGGAGGGTGGTGGTACAAAAGGTAATAGATGCAGGGAATGATTTGATGGGGTTGTTAGGTGGGTGTGGGATAGGCTTCCCTGAATAAGTGGGTTTTTAGGGGTCTCTTAAAGGTGGACAGGTTAGGGGCTGATCGGACATAACGGGGCAGGGAGTTCCAGAGGATGGGAGAGGCTCTGGAGAAGCCCTGAAGGCGAGCATGGGAGGAGGTAACAAGGGAGCTAGAGAGCAGAAGGTCCTGTGAGGAGTGGAGGGGGACAATTTGGGAGATATCTGCAGATAAGGTTAGTGATGTAGCTGGGGGCAATGTTGTGGATGGCCTTGTATGTTATGGTTAGCATTTTGAATTTTATACGGTGGGGTAGGGGAAGCAAGTGAAAGGATTGGCAGAGAGGGGCAGCAGTCATGGATCGATTAGTGAGGTGTATTCGTTTAGCAGCAGCATTCATAATAGACTGAAGGGAGGATAGCCTGCATAAGGGTAGGCCATTAAGGAGAGAGATGCAGTAGTCAAGGCGGGAAATAATCAAGGAGTGAATAAGTTGCTTTGTGATGTCATTAGTCAGGAAGGGTCGAATTCTGGAGATGTTGCGGAGGTTAAGGCGGCAGGATTTAGCAGGTGATTGGATGTGGGGGCTGAAGGAGAAGTCAGAGTCAAGGATTACACCCAGCACCTTGGCATGTGTGAAGGGACCAATGGTTGAGCTGTTGATCTTAATGGTAAAGTCATGGGGGGAGGGGGGACCGGGAAGGAGGAAATATAACAAAATCAGTTTTAGACAGATTGAGTTTGAGAAAGTGGTGCGACATCCATACCGATATGTCATTCAGTAAGTTTGAGATTTGTGAGGAGATCGAGGGGGTGAGTATCAGTAGTGAGTTTCAGAGAAAAGTTGGCAATGTCACCCACCATAATTCTGTCAGGATAGATTAACTTCAAGAAAGATTGATCACATATGTTTAGAGGTGTTTAATAATATGTTGGAAAGAAAAAATAGCTACACAAGCAATTAGTGGCCAACTACCTGCAATCATGTTCTCGGTCAAAAAATCCTGTGATGGAACTGCAGATGGAACTAAAGTTTCATGCAGTGGGTAAGGTTACAGAGACCATGAGACCATGTATTTCAGCCCCTTGTTCATTTAGTAGTATAAAGTACCTTAGTTTTCTGTAAAAAGAAATATTGCATTAGGTGCTTACCAGGGGGATAAAGTGCTCTCTTTAGTACATAGTATGTTAAGTTGTATATATATATATATATATATATATATATATATAGTTTGCCATGTTTCACTATTTGCTCCTAAGTACATAGATACACGTAAGGGCATTCTTCGCTAACCAACATTGTAAGAAGACATTCTATACAAACCACCAAAGTAGAAATAAGGAAGGGGAATTAAAACTGACTAATATTATAAGGGAACCTTCTACCACTGAACGTAAACAAAAGGGAACCCTATTGAACATTGATTTAAAAGTTTTTTGTTTTTTTTACACAATTAATGTAACAATAGTATTTAAACTGACCACCAGTCTAATGCCGCATACACACGGTCAGACTTTTCATCTACAAAAGTCCGACAGACGCCGACTGGCTGACAATCCGATCGTGTGTGGGCTTCCCCGGACTTTTAGCGGACTTTCAGCTGACTTTTCCAGCCGCAAATCTGACGGACTTTAGATTTGAAACATGCTTCAAATCTTTACGTCATAACTACACCGGACCCAGAAATCCGCTCGTCTGTGTGCTAGTCCGACGGGCAAAAACCCACGCTAGGGCAGCTATTGGCTACTGGCTATCAACTTCCTTATTTTAGTCCGGTGTACGTCATCATGTACGAATCCGTCTGACTTTTGTGTGATCGTATGTAGGCAAGTCCGTTCGTAAGAAAGTCTGCCGCAAGTCCGCCAAAAGTCCGCCAAAAGTCTGACAAAAGTCAGTCGAAAGTCTGTCGGACAGGCTGTCGGACTTTTGTAGACGAAAAGTCCGACCGTGTGTACGCGGCATAACAGTAGCATTTTTCATTAATGACTGATATAACAGCGGCATTTACACTAACCACCAATGTAAAGGGGGATTCTACAAAGACTACAATCATATTTGGGGGGTCGTAGGGCTGTTTTAAAATAATTGTAGGTATGGAATTTTGTTTACATAGTAACATTGGTCCAGCCTGGACCAATGTACGCATATACCATACCTTCTAGACCAGTGGTTCTCAACTCCTGTCTTTGTGAACCACTAACAAGCCAGGTTTGCAAGATAACTGAAATACGTCACGGGTGATATCATTTGCTGCACAGTGATTGCAGTACTCTAGTCTGCATCGCCAAGGTTAGGCCTCATACACACGGACGTTTTTACAGCTGCGTTTTTGAGCTTTTTTTGCAGCTTAAAAACGCCACTCCATGTTATTCAATGGCCTCATACACACCACGGTGTTTTTGAGCTGTAACAGGCATTGGCATTTTTAGGCTCCAAAAAAAACCGAGGACCAGCGCGTTCTGAGGCTCCAACGCTAAAGCTGTAAAAATGCTAGACGCCGGTAAAAGGTGTTAAACGCGGTTTAACGAGACTTAACAATGTATACACAGCGTTAAACCTCGTCCGGCGTTTCTCTGCCTCTATTCAAAATCAATGGCTGATTTGAATAGAAGTCGCACCAGAAATCGGATCAAGATGATCCGACTTGCGGTGTGACTTGTGTGCTGAGAATCTTGAAGGGGAACCCCGCCAAAATATAAAACAATATTTTGCGTAAGGTTCCCCCCAAGACGATACCAGATTCTTCGGTCTGGTATGGATCTTAACCACTTCAATACCGGCATATTGTCAAATGACGTCCACAGATGGGATCTCCCATCCTGGGTGGACGTCATATGACGGCCTCGGGTTCCCGGCCGCCTAGGGGGCGCGCGTGCCCACCGCGTTGCTCGGGACCCGGTGCGTGTGCCTGGCGGCCGCGATGTCCGCCGGGCACCCGCGATTGCCTGTTAACCGGGCCGGACCGTGGATCTGTGTGTGTAAACACACAGATCCACGTTCTGTCAGCTCAGAGGAGACCGATCTGTGTTCCCAGAACAGAGGAACACTGATCGGTCTCCTCCCCTTGTGCGTCCCCTCCCCCTACAGTTAGAAGCATTCCCTAGGAAACACATTTAACCCCTCCCCGCCCCCTAGTGGTTAACCCCTTCACTGCCTGTCACATTTACACAGTAATCAATGCAATTTTATAGCATTGATCGCTGTATAAATGTGAATGGTCCCAAAAATGTGTCAAAAGTGTCCGATGTGTCCGCCATAATGTCGCAGTCACGAAAAAAAATCGTGATCGCCGCTATTACTAGTAAAAAAAAAAAAATAAATAATTTTTTTAAAAATGCCATAAATCTATCCCGTATTTTATAGACGCTATAACTTTTGCTCAAACCAATCAATATACGCTTATTGTGATTTTTTTTACCAAAAATATGTAGAAGAATACGTATCGGCCGAAACTGAGGAAAACATTTTTTTTTTTTTTTTTAAATTGGGATATTTATTATAGCAAAAAGTAAAAAATATTGTGTTTTTTTCAAAATTGTCGCTCTTCTTTTGTTTATAGCGCAAAAAATAAAAACTGCAGAGGTGATCAAATACCACCAAAAGAAAGCTCTATTTGTGGGGAAAAAAGGATGTCAATTTTGTTTGGGTACAACATCGCACGACCACGCAATTGTCGTTTAAAGTGCGACAGCGCTGAAAACTAAAAATTGGTCTGGGAAGGAAGGGGGTGAAAATGCCCGGTATTGAACCGGTTAAGGGGAACCCCCACGCCATTTTTTGGATCCCCCCAAGTTCCATACCAGACCCTTATGCGAGCATGCGGCCCAGCAGGTCAGGAAAGGGGGGACGAGCGAGCCCCCCCCCTCCTGGAGCATACCAAGCCACATGACCTCAACATGGGGGGGTGGGTGCTTTGGGGTGGGGGGGCTCTGCGCCCCCCCCACTCCAAAACACCTTGTCCCCATATTGATGAGGACAAGGGCTTCTTCCCGACAACCCTTGCCCGGTGGTTGTCGGGGTCTGCGGGCGGGGGCTTATCGGAATCTGGAAGCCCCTTTTAACAAAGGGACCTCCAGATCCCAGCCCCCCCCACCCTAGGTGAATGAGTATGGGGTACATCGTACCCCTACCCATTCACCTAAAATAAAAAAGTGTAAAAAATAAACACACTACACAGGTTTTTAAAGTATTTAATTAAGGCAGCTCCGGCTCTTCTCCCTCTTCTGGCGACGTCTTCTCCCTTTGTGGGTCCTTCTCCCTTCTCCAGTTCTCTCTCCTCCTCTCACCGCTCTTTTGCTGGGTCTCCTCTCTCTGCTGTCTTCTCACTGTTTTGCCCCATCATGCCCCTGGGCTTTGATGTCACAAGGGAGCGTGGCCTCCAGATTGCATCATCGGGGGTCCCGCCCCATGCCAATATAAGTCATAGCACAGGGCGGACCCAGCATTACACCAGGAGATCCCATCAAGTCAACATCGGAAGAGGAACAGAGGGGAGAAGACCCGGCAAAAGAGTGAGAAGACAGCAGAGAGAGGAGACCCGGCAAAAGAGCAAGAAGACAGCAGAGAGAGATGACAGCGCAGAGAGGTGGAGAAGAACCGGAGAGGGGAGAAGGACCAGCAGGGGGAGAAGATGTCGCCAGAAGAGGGAGAAGAGCCAGAGCTGCCTTAATAACATACTTTAAAAAGCTGTGTAGTGTGTTTATTTTTGAAACTTTTTTTTTAGGTGAATGGGTAGGGGAGCGATGTACCCCATACTCATTTACCTAGGGTGGGCGGCTGGGATCTAGGGGCCCCCTTGTTAAAAGGGGCTTCCAGATTTCAATAAGCCCGCAGATCCCGCAATAAGCCCGCAGATCCAGCCAACCAACGGGCAAGGGTTGTCGGGAAGAGGCCCTTGTCCTCATCAACATGGGCACAAGGTGCTTTGGGGTGGGGGGGCGCAGAGCCCCCCCTGCCCCAAAGCACCCCCACCCCATGTTGAGGGCATGTGGCCTGGTATGGTCCAGGAGGGGGGTGCTTGCTCGTCCCCCCCTTTCCTGACCTGCCAGGCTGCGTGCTCGGATAAGGGTCTGGTATGGATCTTGGGGGGGGGGACTCCCACGCCATTTTTTGGGGCGTGGGGGTTCCCCTTAGGATCCATACCAGACCAAAGGGTCTGGTATCGTCTGGGGGGGGAACCTAGCGCAAAACATTTATTTTGGTGGGGTTCCCCTTCAGGATTCTCAGCACACAAGTCGCACCGCAAGTGGGATCATCTTCATCTGACTTCTGGTGCGACTTCTATTAAAATCAATGGGCTCCCATAGGGAACCACTGATTTTGAATAGAGGCAGAGAAACGCGGCTGAAAGCTAGCGTGACTAAACGTGCATTGACACCAATGCAAAACGTGGATAAAATCGTGTTTTTATCGCTGTTTTTTCCTGGCATCGGTACTAGCTTTACAGTGCGTTTTTTAAACGTCCGTGTATATGAGGCCTTATACTTAAATTCTGGCCTGTTAGTGAGTCCTGTGGACCGGAGTTGAGAACCACTATTCTAGAAGCTGGAAATTACTATAGTAGATACCACTACTCCAGTGATCAGGACAAATGTAACTATGTATATTAAAGCCATCCCTGGAATTCCTCTTTAAAGAACTATGAGGAAGCTTCACATTATGGCAGATTTATGGTGACGATTTGGGCTGCATAATAGGGGTTTTGCAGGGACTACATATGAGGAAGCTGGTAGTGGAAGAATATAAGAAGGCTACACATAATGAGAGCCAGTAATAGATAATCATGAGAGGGGCTGCTCTTTGGGAAGTTAAAGGTGAGCTAGTCTCTCATATGTTGTACCCCTGAAAGTTAATATCAAATGCTTTTGCAACCTTATATTGTGTTGCAGGGTGATGTAATGTACCAATGTGGCCTGATACTGTATGTCCTTGCAGGGTGATTATATGCTGTTGTGGTGTGATATAAATCTGTTGCTGGCTGATGTAATTTGCTATTGCAGTGTGATATCTGCTTCTGACCATATAAATAATTTTGTGTAATGGCATGACACTGTATAATGTGCTGGTGATTTGTTGTTGCAATGCCATGTGAAATGCTTATATGATATTACATATAGTGTAAAGTTTAGTTCGCTAAGGTAGACAAGTTATTATTATACAGGATTTACATAGCACCAACAGTTTGCCCAGTGCTTTACTATATAAAGGCAGACAGTGCATTTACAATACAATAAAATAAGAGGGTTAAGGGGGCCCTGCTCACAAGATCTTACAATCAAATATTTTAAATCCATTTACTATTTCATCTCAGAAATATCTCTTCTGCTAGGAATGTAAAATTCACAAACAAATATTTTTTTTTAAATAAAATGACCATTTATCTTTTGAAATCCTTATTTTCCCATGAATCATTATTTTATCTCATCAAAAAGACTCAATTCACTAAGCTACAATGCACGTGTTATTTGTTATTGTGATCATTATTTTCAGGCATGTGACTATTTTTCATTGCTGAAAATAGCAATCATTATGAATGTAATGAACATTATGGATCGGAGGATGGTGGGTAAACATTTTTGCTCAGGAACTCCTTGTTGACTTTGTGTGGCAATGATCTGCACCGCTCTTGGCTTACTTACCTGTTGTTCTTGCAGATGATAGCTGGCTGGAACACCTTTACCACATCCTTTTTAAACCACAAACCCTGTACACACTTCATATTATGTACTGCTTCCAGCATTATGCAACAGCATATTCAGTAAATCTAAGGTGCCCCATGAACCGTGAAGAATTCTCACACAAATAACAGCCATTTAATTGTTATAATTACCCCAGGGACAAGCGGGTATGAGAAGATTAACATTCTGCAAATAGTTCAATGATTTTTTCATATCAAGTCTTTGAAAATACTTGTTATGGAAGCTTAAAGTGGTTGTAAAGTCAGAAAGTGTTTTCTATCTTAATGCATTCTATGCATTAAAGCTGAGTACCACCCAAAAGTGGAACTTCCGCTTTAAGCACTCCCCCCCCCCCCCTTACATGCCACATTTGGCATGTAATTTTTTTGGGGGGGGGGGTGGGTGAATACTTTGGAGAGGGACTTCTTGTCCCACTTCCTCCTTCCGCCCACGGGCCGCCTAGGCGACTCCTCCTCTCCCCTACGCAGTCCCACCCCCTCGGCAATTTTCTGGGACATGTGACAGGTCCCAGAAGATTGCCTGTCCACTGGGAGAGCGCAGCATGACTCACGCATGTGCAGTGTGCGCCCAGGCGTGAAGCCGCAAGCTGTCACGTCCGGGTGCCCACAGTTCCAATGGATGCGCCAAGGAGAGGAGCGGGGCTCCGTACGGCCGCATTGCTGGACCGTGGAACAGGTAAGTGTCTGTTTATTAAGTCAGCAGCTAAATTTTGTGTGTGCAGCAGCCACCCTCAGCCCCCCTAATTGCTTACCTGAGCCCCATCTCTCTACAGCAATGTCCAGTGCCTCTCCTCCTGATTGGCTGAGACACAGCAGCAGTGCAATTGGCTCCTGCTGCTTCGAAAGTCAGTTAGCCAATCAGGAGAAAAAGGTGGTGGTGGCCGAATAAGGGGCTCCGCGCCTGAATAACCACAGGGAACTGTGACTTGGCTCGGGTGCCCCCATTGCAAGCTAATTGCTGTGGGGTCACTCGACAGGAGGGAGGGGCCAGGAGAGCCGAAGAGGGACCCGAGAAGAGGAGGATCCGGGCTGCCCTGTGCAAAACCACTGCACAGAGCAGGTACGTATAACATGTTTGTTATTGTCAGAGAAAAAAAAAACAAGACTTCACAATCACTTTGAGGCTCGATAGTACCTTTTTAAACATCTGAACAGATCTGACCAGGGTGCAAAAAATTCTGGGAAGAATTTAGGCTTCCTGCCCCATCATAATGGCACATGAGACTGGCGTGGATGGCGTGTGCCACTTTAACAAAGCAGATAGACCAATTTTAACCTGCATGAGTTTCTGTTTCAGAGTGGAAGATTCAAAATGCAGGTTCCATGCCTAATTAACAAAGGGATCGTGGCAGCTGGTATAAGGAAAACTGCTGCTGATCCCCACAAGACTGGGTTTGGTGTACAGAAGGTAAGCTATTGGACGGTAACCTAGATTTTTCTTTCCAGGATATAAACGATGAGGAATGCTGCAGGAGGTAATTAAGCACCTGGGTGAGAGTATTTCAGCTTGGGATAATATATGGGACCTGGGGGGAGGAAGGGGGCTGCAGTCTTTAAAGCAGAACTAAAGTCTAAAATACCTACCTCTGTTTCAGCAGTCTGACGCCCATAAGGTCCCTCGCTGGCATCTTCTCTTGGGTGCTGATCTTTAACTATCTTGATTTGCCGGTGTGGGATGACGTTATTCCCACACATGCACAGGGTGCAGTCATCCCAGCACACAGGTACTGTGACGGAATGTAAACTGAGCCACACAGGCAACTGTTCTACAGAGGGTTGCAAAAAGACAGGTAAGTGTATTTTGTTGCAGAAAAGATGTCTACAGGTCTCTTCTGCAATAAAGAGCCTGCTTGTTCGCAATTTTTTTTTCCCAACTTTAATTCTGCTTTAAATTAAAGGAATACATTCATTCAACTTCAACCCAACACTCTTACCTAATCCACTTACACTTACTCTTAGAGCTGAACTCTGGGCATGAAAACGTTGATTGACAATTGCAGCACATTCATGCTACCCATTCTGACACACACTATGACATGCATAAAGAGCTATGGCAATACTTACTGACCAACTTTGACAAGCCTAAAGGGTTGTCTTGGTTCTATGCCCTCCTTCAAAACAAACAAACCTTTACCAAAACTTCCAATATGACTAACTGGGAAAAGGAACTGGGCTCAACAAACTCGCATAAAGAATGGAACGATGGCAATCCAAGCCTGCTACCGGTACTCCCATTGTACTAACCACTGGGACTTAATGCTAAAAATTCTTACCCCAGTGTGACTATCTTTAATATTCCCTTCGGAACCCAACTCCTGTTGGAGAAAGTGTGGTGCAAAGGGTAGCATTATACACATACTGTGGGATTGTAAAAACATACGTAGCTTCTGGTATGCAGTCTTTAATCTAATTTCCTCTATAATTGGCTTTTTTATTAAACCCAATCTCCATCTAGCTCTTCTTTTTTTTTTTTCCATTTAATAGAAAGTTTATTAGAGGTAACACATGTTACATATAATCACTGTTAAACATGAACATAAGTGAAATAATATCCAATAAGACTCATACAGAGTTATCTGAAGCCAAATCAATAGGATATGAGTAAGATTTTAGAATTAAACATTGCATGTGTAATCTAACAGGAATATAATCACTATGTCATTTCGTTTACTCTTTATGGTCACCTGAAAGCCACTTCTTAAGTGGACTATTGGTAAGTGAAGGCATAGATAAGAGATAGCAATGTCAAGTAAGGACAAATCATGATTAGAGAAGAAGGAGGATGTAGTGGGAGTAAAGACAGTATAAGAAGAAATATAAAGGTGTGAAGAAATTAGTTAGAAAGAGTGGCCGGGATGTTACATCAAGAACATATCAAACTATCGGTTCATCAATATCATATGGTAATCTACTATCTGATTTCAGCCAATAAATGTTATAATTTATTTCCAACTTGAAAACTTGAAAAAGAGTTCTACAGTCGTGGACGTATCAAACTTAATTCTTTATGTCATTAAACGTATATTCTGAAGCAGGGTTAAGTGCCATAAACAGTATAGGTTGAAACCAGAGAACCCCTAGGAGGGGTGTACTTGATATCATCAATCTAGTTATAGTGATTTAAGTTTCTCATATTCTTGTGAATATCTAAAAGTAAACCAAGGAAACCATGTTTTGTGGTATCTCTCAATCGCGTCATTAGACTGAGCTATCGTCTCCTCCATGTCACGGATATCCGTAATCCTGTGTAGCCTTTCTTTAATAGAAGGCACTGTTGTAGATTTCCAGTAAAGAGGTATAAGGGATTTGGCTGCATTTAATAGGTGTTTAGTGATAGGGTTGAAATAATGACTTAGAGTTCTACTTAAATAAATTGTTTGTGCCTTTTCATTTATCAATCTGTCTCTAGATGGAATTTGGAACTGCTGAATAATCATTACGTGATTGCTGATAATAAACTTTTTGTACCTTCACCTCATATGGTAATGCCGATAAGATTACTGCTTGTAGAGCTGCCTATAAAAGGCCTTTGAAAGAAGTAAAGGGCGCGGTCCTCTTTTGCTCCGGACTGTGACACAGACATATCTGACTCCGTGTCATTATTCTTATAGAAGCAATAATTTGACAAAGCAATATAAACTTAAAGCAACTTATTTAAGAGTTGCCCCTAACATTTTGGCGCCCGAATAGCAGGGACCCACCAAGTTGCTACAAGAGGTGGCTGAGCTACGCTGACGGAACAAAAGGACAGGCATTCCAGGAACCACAGATCGAAAACCTGCACAGGTAAGAAAAAGCTTTATTTTTCTTATATTCTGTGCTCCCCTGATTTGTGCCTATCCGTTCTGTCAGTTATGGTTCTCCTGGTTTTAAAACACCAGCCTCTGTAGTGGTGAGTCTAGAATTACTGTATATTTTGGTTTATATTGCTGGAATTATTTGTTGTTTGTTGTCTGTCTGTCTTGTTGGGAAAGTGAATGAGCCTTGCCTAGGTTGGTATGAATTGAAAGAATATCATCCCAATGAGCAACGGAATGCGCCCTTACCTCGCAAGAGGACTTGGGGGGTCTGACGCTTAAGTTTGATATTCAATTTAATTCATAAACCATAGACGGGTTGAGAGTATAAGCCCTGTCTGCTCCATAAAGCAGGGATAAGAGTGTATGAGAGGGATCCCAGATACGGGAGGGGGGAATAAGGTCTCCATAAAGTCCGGAGATCTAGTCGGATACCTGGTCACTTCAAGGAATGCTTGTATATGTTGTAGTCGTCAGTCTGGTCATAATATTTGTCAGTTGACTAGCATATAAAGTAATTCGGTTTCAGAAATCTCATCTAGGAGAGGTTTTTAGTATTCTGGCATCCTAGGAGGAAGGCAACGAGGAACTAGTGTAACTTGGTTAAGTGTTTTATATTGTACACTAAGTGTCCCACACGCTACCTAGGCAGGACTGTCAGAATGGGCCAGCAGAATACGAAACCCCGTCAGGGAATTGTGGCGCATTATACGGTGCCACAGATAATTACAAACATCTATGGGAAAGATGAAGCGCGGGACTTAAAGGATGTCTTTCGTAAATTTAAGGTGAAAGGAGCAGCAGGTTTAGACCCAGATGTATGGAGTGAAATAAAAAGGGACAGACAAGGAGAGGTGTTAGAGAAGCAATGGATGCGTCAGGTTCAATGCTTAATTAAGGTTTCAAATAGAGCGAAAGAAGGGGGGTGGAAATATAATCCAGATTGTGATGGTTGGGATATGAAAGACAGAAGAACAAAAAATGTTGACATTTTAAAAATCCATCCCACCCCCATATACTGACATAGAACGTAAACCACACAAGATATATCCAGTACTTGAGGGGAGAATGGGTACCACCAGATTCCTGTGTATTGTTACAATATGTGGATGATTTATTGTTATGCTGCCCTGACAAGGAAACTTGTTTGGCCACCACCCTTAATTTGTTGCGATTTTTGGCAGAAAAAGGTTGCAAGGTTAATAGGAACAAATTACCAATGTGTCAGGAAAAAGTTATCTTTTTGGGACATTGTATATCACAGGGTACAAGACATCTCACTGAGGAGAGGGTTCAAGTGATAAAGGGAATGTTAACCCAACGGAATTTCAAACAATTGCGTATGTTTTTAGGTATTGTGTCATATTGTAGACAATGGATACCGCACGCTAGCACTTTGATGCAGCCATTATACGATTGTTTGAAAATTGTACCGTATATGCTTACAGAAGTAGCTTATGAGTCGTTTATCACTTTAGATTATACTAAGACATTTAATCTGTACATTGCTGAGATCACTGGACACGCCACAGGTGTTCTGACACAGGCACATGTAAAACAAAGACCAGTCGCTTACTTTTCAGCAGCATTAGATCCAGTATCTAGAGGTTCACCGTCCTGTGTACGGGCGGTAGCTGCAGTGTCAATCATCATAGATAAGTCATCAGAGATTGTTCTAGACAATCCAGTTGTAGTGCACACCACACATGACATACATGCAATCTTGTCTCAAGTTCAGCCCAAACACATTTCAATGGCTAGGCAATTAAGGTTACAGTGTACTTTACTCTTACCTCCAAATGTCACTTTTCAGCACTGTACAACTTTAAATTTGGCCACCTTTTTGCCTCTTCAGTCACCAGATTTGGCAAGGGGGAATAATAGTGCTAATAAGGAAGGAGATGAGGAAACTGACACCCTTCTGTTTAAAGAGGTAGATGAGCACGATTGTTTTCAGCTCATGGAGCAGGAGACAATGGGATTCCCACATGTTACAGATACACCGATTTTAAATGCCGAGCACACTTTGTACATAGATGGCAGTAGGTTTGCTGATGACAAGGGTAAATATCACACAGGGTATGCCGTAGTGACTGATACACAGGTGATTGAAGCACAGCCCTTACCAGCCCACATGTCAGCACAAGAAGCAGAATTAAAAGCTTTAGAACAAGCCCTAGAATACTTAAAAGGACGAGAAGGGAATATTTACACTGACTCCGCCTACGTTTATGGTGTAGCGCATGATTATGGCCATATATGGAGGGCTAGAGGTTATCTGACAGCAGCAGGTACACCTGTAAAACATGGAGAAGGGATTAAGAGAGTTCTGAACAATCTTCAAAAGGTTAAACGAGTGGCCATTATGAAGATAACGGCACACACGAGCGCAAAAACAATTGAGGCAAAAGGAAATGCATTTGCAGATTTGACTGCAAAACAGGCAGCTCTAGGGGAAGGAAGCCCTGAGACCTTAGCAGTGGTAGAGGTGAGTACTGCAATGATGGGCAGTGAGGCTGCTTTGATGGGCACAGTGATGCGTCCGCGCCGCACCGCATCCTGAGAATTTACCAGTAGCTGCTGCATTTCCCACCCTAGGCTTATACTTGAGTCATTAAGTTTTCCCAGTTTTTTGTGGTAAAATTAGGTGCCTTGGCTTATATTCGGGTCGGCTTATACTCGAGTATATATGTTGCTTAACGTTATCAATGGAAGCCTTATAAACATTCATTTAATGTCAGAAACCATGAAATCAGACTGAGACAGAAGTACAGTTAAATCACACTTGTTTAATAATAAAAGTAAAAAGAACAAACATAGTAAAAACATAGCCAAAGTTGGCAAAGGACCTAGTCGAACGTGATGCGGACGTGACCCGCATGCGATAGGGGAGGGGCCTGACTGCAGCGCTCGTGTGGGTGTATGGAGGAGGCTCTGTGGAACCAGCGGGAGCTGAGCGGGGTGAGAGACTGCTAGCCCCGGGGGATGATAGCCCCTGGGACCCACGGATTGTGAGCAGAGGAGCAGAACGGCCCGAAAGGGGGGACGGCGTTAGAGAGGTGAGCGGAGGAGTACACCAGGTGCCTGCCCAGATCAGCTGTAGCCCGACACATCCCCTTCCCCCTCACTTCCCATGTAACCCCCGGCATGCCATAGGATGAGACTGGAGACTGAGAGACAGCAGTGCATGCTGGAGGAACGTGGGGTCTGATCAATGAACAAGCTATGGGAGCTACATATAATTACCAGAAGCACATGGAGGTGGGTGAGAGCCCCCTCGGAGGTCTAACGATAGCTCCTGGAAGGGAAACGGACGAGTCATTTGTCCCCAGGTAAAACGGCTTTTTGAACTGTCAATAGTGCTCTATTGCTGACCTGTATCTCTGGACTTCCTTCTTAATATCATTGCACTGCGATCAGACCCCTTACTATTTTCTGTACTGAATAGCTGATATGTGGTGGATGTCTGTTCCTTGATCATGCCAGAGCGCTTTCCTAGATCTTGGACTTAATCTTTGCTGTATCATATTGCTGCTTGCTCATCAGTGTTCTGGATGCTTTCTATGCGACTTTGGACTTATCCTCTGTTTTGCCTTATTGCCATAGTGTAGCCCTATGCTTTTGCTACCTGTTGCTTTACAGTACTTGTAATGCAGTTTAATGGACTTATTTATTTGTAATCCTCTACCTGATGAACGTCTCTTTTGAAGAAGCCCCTCCCCAACAGGGCGCTAAGCTATACTAACTTAATAAATGCTCAGCCGGAGGGACTCAAACTAGGCCTAGGGTCTTGTTTCTAAATATAGGAAGAAGTAGTATCCTGGCTGACCATTAATTTTGCCTCTATGGATGGCCCTCCATTGGCCTACACATAAATTGTGGATTACGAAATTACATGGAGGTCTAGATACAGGGGACCGTACAATAAGCTGTGAAGTCTTTCAAAAGTAGAAAGGTAGGGAGGAGGGGGGTGGAGGACTGTGCATAAATAGTATACCCCCTCAATAAGCGCAGGGTAAAGATATATTGCTCCAGGTGTGTGCCAGGTAAAGTTACATATACCCTGGAACGCCCACTTGAGAGGAGATCAATTTGGGGTAAAGAAAGTAATAAAAGTGAATATGAGAGGTCGGACTCAGAGAGTGACAGAACCAGAGACCCCAAAAGAGAACTTAAACTCAAGTACGATTCAGAAATATCTAACAACAAAAGAGGCGAACCCTAAAAGTCCAGGAATGGAAAAAAGCAGCAGGGTGCAAAGGAAAAAAAGAAAGAGTCGGCAAAACAAAAAGGGGACCAAGGAGATAAAACCAGGGAAGATCTTGGAATGGAAAAGGAATTAGATTTACCGGTAAGTAATATGGAAGAACAAAGGAATATGTCTCAAATGCCAACTAAAATAGAAATTATGGAAATGTTTGCTAAATTGGAAAACTCAATTAAAAGTGAGATTACTAATGTAAGGATGGATATGGGCCACCTGCTGAGGAGAGTAGAAGCAGAGGAAAAAACAGAAAAACAAGCCCAAGAAATTTTGGAACTAAAATCGCAAGTAAGAAAACTGTAAACTGACCATAGGGATATCCTCTATAAGTTGGAAGACCAAGGAAATCAAAATAGACGCCAAAACCTAAGGATCAGAGCATTACCGGAACAGAACGGGGAAGACCTTGAGAAAAAAATGAAAAAAATATTTAACCCAGTTCTAGGTAGAGGAGAAGGGGATGATTTAAAGATTGATCGAGTTCATAGGGTGAGAAAACCCCCGGGTCTGAAAGAGGATATACCCTGAGACATAATCATTAAATTCCATCAGTACGAGGATAAATCTAAAATATGGAATAAACTTAGAGAAATGCCCCCATTACAATATGAGAGAGTAGATCTCCAGGTATTCAAAAATTTATCGGCAGGAACCCTGGCACGAAGAAGACAATTAAAACCACTATTGGAACAACTGAGAGGGGCTAATATCAAATACAGCTGGGGGTTCCCAGCATCATTAACCGTCAAAAAGGAAGGAAGAACAGTGAGATTAAAGTTCATGGAAGAGCTACAGGACTTTTGTAAAAAAATTAGATATTCCAGTTCCTAACTTACTCAAAGGGCAAAATAAGGGAAGAACGACAGGAGAAGAGGGACTTTGGCAGAGATCGCAAAGGATTTTTAAAATAAAATGAGGAACTGGAAGAGACTGGGGAGGTGGGGGGGAGGGGAAGAGGGTTCCATAACTTTAAAATAAAGATTAGAAGAAGTGGGGAGGCTTGAGGTTCATGGGGGGGTTTTGGGCCTTCTTCGTGCACCCACCCCTGCCCCTCCCTCCCCCTCTGAGGGATTGAGGGGGGGCTTGGACACGGGAGGTCGTGGTTGGAGCCACACCCTAGGAGGTACAGAGCACAGTATGGGACTCCTCAGGCTGTGGCACTGAGGCCGTTTGGTGGCCAGGGGTAGCAGGGTGGAGGGACGGGGGGAGTGGGTGAAAGCAGGTTGGTGAGGGTGGTTGGAAGGGAGGGGGGGGTGGAGGGGAATTGAGACGGGGGGGGTTACAGCCTAGACCGGGCAAAGTAACTACAAGTACACTACAGGAGAACAGAGGCTCTATTTAGCCCAATATGACAACAGTTAATTTTTTGACGTAGAATGTCAGAGGGTTAAACACGCCTGCTAAGAGGCACAAAATTTTGAAAGAGATTGAGCATTATGGGGCAGGTCTTTCTTCAGGAGACCCACGTGTCGCATGAAACAAAAGTAAAACTGTACTCCCCACGGTACCCAGTAAAAAATATGTTCAAAATGCTAACCTCCCCAGAATATCAGAGGAAGCCGCACTAACACTAGAGAGCCCAATTACAACAGAGGAGATAAATAAGGTATTAAAAGAGTCATCTAAGGGGAAAAGTCCAGGGCTTTACGATGGAGTACCTTAAAAAGCAGGGAAATATTATCCCCAAGGCTCTGCTCATATTTTAATGGGTTGGGGGTGAGGTGCGGACTGAGTAAAGAAGCTTCAATGGCCACTATAACTACTATTTTGAAAGAAGGTAAAGAGAGCACATTATGCTCAAACTATAGGCCGATATCGCTATTGAATACGGATACTAAGGTGTTTGCAAAAGTCTTGGCATTAAGGGTGAGAGATCTAATGTCGGAACTGGTCCATCCTGACCAGGTGGGTTTTGTCCCGGGAAGGGGGGGGGGGGGAAATGGGGTAAGAACCCTATTGCTGCTTCAGAAAATAAGAGAGGGGAGAACCCCCAGTCTATTTTTGTTGATTGATGCTGAAAAAGCTTTCGACCGAGTAGACTGGGGGTTCATGATGGGAGTGTTGGAGGGCATGGGGATAGGCCCAAGGATGAGAGAGTGGATACAGGTGCTGTATAAGAGCCCTATGGCATCCATAAAGGTAAACAGAACATTGTCAGCCCCTTTTAGGATGTACAGCGGTACGAGACCGAGTTGTCCCCTGCCCCCGCTGTTGTTCGTGCTGGCGCTGGAGCCACTCTTGGCGAAGGTGAGGGGAAATGTTGACATAGGGGGTGTGGAGATAGGAGAGGAGACACATAAGCTGGCCGCATTTGCGGACGATGTGTTGTTCTATATCTCAAATCCCTGCATCGCTCTACCCAATTTGTTAAAGGTTTTAAAGGAATATGGAGAGCTATCTAACTTCAAAATGAACCCAAGTAAATCAGAGATCTTAAATATAAACATAAACTCAAAAGAAGAATCTAGCATCCAACAGGAATTCCAGTTTCCTTGGAGGAAGTCGGGAATAAAATACTTAGGGATAAAACTAATAGCATCCGTGGGGAAGATCTACCGGGCAAACTATATACCCTTATTGGAAGAATTAAAAGTTGAGGTATAGAGAATAGCAGCATGACCCTTGTCCTGAATCGGCCGGATTATTGCGCTAAAAATAATAATTTTACCCAAAATTTTGTATAAATTTCAGATCCTCCCCATTTATATACCTCCAGTGTATTTTAGGGTGCTTAAAAGGCTAATATTGAAACTAATTTGGCAGAATAAAAAACCCAGGATTTCCCTCTCAATTTTACAGAGAGGGAAAGACCAGGGTGGATTAAGTGTACCAGATCTCAAAAAGTACTATGAAGCGGTGGTCTTAACACGTTTGGTGGAATGGACTAAATTAAGGAGTGAGAAAAGATGGGTCAAAATAGAAGACACTATGGCGGATATAAATTTAGGGAAAAATATTTGGACACCCCCACAACACAGGGCACTTGAAGTAAATACACTTATGTTAACTAAAAATGTCATGAGGATATGGGATTTGCTGCACAAACAGAATAAATGGGAATACAACTCACCACTAACGGCACTAAAAGAGAATAATTATTTTGCACCGGGTAAGAGTTCTATAGGAGGAGATTGGATTAAAAAAGATAACTTACAGAAATTTTACCCGTCCTCCCCTGGGTTGTGTTGGAGATGTCAAGGGGACCGGGGAACGATTCTACACATATTCTGGAGCTGTCCTTCATTAGATAAATACTGGAAGAGTATACAACAGACGATACAAAATTTCACAGAGCGCCCCATGCCTTTGGAGCCGGGTACTTATCTATTACATGCGACAGATATGACAAGCAAAAAATTTAAAAAATCCCTGATCAAACATTTATTGGATGCAGCGAAATCATGTATTCCATTATTATGGAAGTCCACCAAACCCCCAACCACAGGAATGTGGGTCAGGAAAGTTGAGGAAATTAGGAACATGGAGGATCTCACCCTCACGGCACGACATAAAAATGAGCTATACACTAAAACCTGTTCCCCCTGGCTGACCTTTATATTCTCAAGGGAAGGACAGAATCTTCTGGAGGAAAATTGAAAATACTGTACTAGCCAATCTGATACGTCGACCCCGTATATGGGGTTGTGGCCACCTACATGTGTGCTCCCGTCTAACCCCTCCCCCCCCCTCCCTTCCTTTCCCCATCCATCTCCTTCTTGTTTCCTTCCTGCTAAGCTCTCTTCTACTTACTTTTCTTTCTATACCTCATAAAAGAAAATAGGCGGGAGGAAGGGGTTACCCAGGAAAGTCTAAAAAAGGGCAGCGATCCTGATCAACATACTAATTTCAATGCTAATATGTAACTGCTAACACATCAAATGTGAATTCTAATGTGATTTACAAGAGGTTGCGCCCTCAATTTTTGCATGTATACTGGTTGTGAATTTGGGGCTCTGCCCAATGAAAAAAGACTGGTTTGTAATGAATGAATGGCGGTATATTCAGCTTAAAGATTTTGTAACGGCACTACCACACCTGTTGAGAGGAGGGGAGGATTTGACAGCTATAGAGAGATTATGCGACACGGAAACAGTACGGGGAGGCATTTCACGGATATATAAAATACTAGTAGAGGGAAGGGAGTTGGAAGTTCCGACGTATATAAAAAAATGGGAGAGGGAAATTGGACAACGGGGGGAGAATCAAGAGATAGTAAAAATTTTGAGAATGGTACATGGATCCTCAGTTAATATTAGAACAATAGAAATGAACTATAAATGCTTAACAAGGTGGTATAGGACCCCAGATACAGTAGGAAAATACCAAAAGGGGCAAACAACAGTTAGGATCTATGGCCCATATCTGGTGGAGCTGCCCTAAGATCAAAATATATTGGAGGGAAATATTGGAGGTATATCAGGGAGATTACCAGTGTCGAGCTACCTGAAGATCCTTGGATTTGCCTATTCCACGGAGTAGATACCCCAGTGAAAGAATACAGGAATTCGATCCTGATACATCTGATAGATGCAGCCAAGAGCCTGATCCCAAAAAAATTGAAGGTGGTAGATAGTCCAAAAATAAGCGAATGGTTTGATAGAATAGGTGAAGTCTATAGGTTGGAAGGACTTAGATTCTCTGAAGAAGGTGGGAGAGAGGGGTTCCTCAAAAGATGGGAAAAATGGAAATTGTTCAAACTAACTAAAGAATATAGTAAGGTAAAATGGTCTAGGGGTCTAGGGGTAAGAGGGTAGGGGGGTAGGGGTGGGAGAGGGATAAGGGAGGATTAATTATAGGGGCGGTTAGGGGAAGGAAGAAGTACTGTTTTGTAATTAATTTTGTATTATTACCCCTGTTGTGATTACAGGAGTAAAAAAGATGTCTTCTTACCCAATTTTGTATATGAAAATTTGATAAAGATTAAAAAAAAAAAAACATTGCCAAAGTTCAGTAACTGGAACGGATAGTCAGCCAAGCCAGAAGTCAGGGATCAATGTAGTGGAACGGCAAGCAGGATCTGGAGCCAGAAGGGATGTCGGCAAAGCAATCCTTTAAACAGGAACACAGGCTCTGTGATGTTGACCAAGGCGAAGGCAGAGATCCTCTGGACTGGACGGCTTAAGTAGGCAGGACTGACGAGCAGGATATCTTCAACAGCTGAGTAACTATGTGGAGAGATAGGAGCTGGCATTTAGCCAACAGCTGAGCGGCCTGCTCAGAGAAAGAAGGGCTGAGCTCAGCCCTGACAGTACCCCCTCCTCAACGACCCCTCCCTCTCCCCCTCAGAGGACCACCAGGCTTGAGGGGAACACATCTATGGAAATCACGGAGTAGGACAGAGGCATGTACGTCCGAGGATGAGACCCAAGAGCAGTCCTCCGGACCGCTTCCAATGCACCAGGTACTGCATGCACCCACGGAACCTACTGGAGTCAACAATGGACTGTACTTAAAGTTGGTAAAGCGGTTGCAGACCAAAGGTTTTAATAAGGAGACATGAAATACATTTGAAATACTATATTAAAAGGAAGGTCTAATGCATAACCCGCTGGGTTAATCCTGCGAAGAATACAGAAAGGCCCAATAAACCGAGGTGCAAACTTCAGTGAGGAAACACGAAGTTGGAGGTTGCGAGATGACAGCCAGACCCTGTCCCCAACCTGGTAGGAAGGCGCAGGCAGGCGTCTGCAGTCAGCATGGAGTCTGTACCTATCATTAGCATGTCGCAAAGCCTTCTTGATTTGTGCCCAAGTGGAATGATAACCACGGAGATGCTCCTCTAACGCAGGAATACTCTGTGGAACAAATGAGTCAGGCAACATGGAAGGTTGGAAACCATAATTCGCCATAAACGGGGACAATCGGGAAGCAGAGACGGAGACTCTCTGGGACAAAGCAGCGGTCACAAGGTTTCTCAGGAGGAGCATGGACCTGAGCAGCAAGAATTTTGTCACCCAAAGGAGAAGTGAGACTGGTGCGAACCGTAGCCAGAATACGATCAGGAGGAATCACAGGAACTGGAACCGACTCCATCTTGAAAGTGGAGGAAAATTGTTGTGACAAAGCATCAGCTTTTACATTCTTAGTACCGGGTAAGTATGAGACAATGTAATTGAAACTTGACAAGAATAGAGCCCATCGCGCCCTTCTGGAAGAGTGGCATTTAGCCTCAGACAAGAATGTGAGATTCTTATGGTCAGTAAGAATGAGAACTGGCACAGTGGTACCTTCGAGGAGATGTCTCCATTCTTTCAGGGCTAAAATGATCACCAACAGCTCACCGTCACCAATCTCGTAATTGCACTCCGCAGGTGACAATTTCTTGGAAAAGTAGCTACCAGGATGCATAGCGTTCTCAGAGGTAGGACGATGAGACAGAAGGGCGCCAACACAAGTCTCAGAAGCATCAACCTCAAGGGCATCAACCTCAAGGATAAAAGGTAACGTAAGATCAGGATATGTCAACACAGGAGCAGAAACAAAGGCAGCCTTGAGATTCTCAAAGGCCTTAATGGACTCCGGAGACCAACTTTGTGGGTTACCATCCCTTCTGGTCATATCAGTCAGGGGCTTGACCAGAGACGAGAAGTTACGAATAAACTTCCGATAATAGTTGGCAAAGCCCAGGAAACGTTGCAGAGGACGTAAATCCATGGGTCGGGGCCACTGTAGGACTGCTGAAAGTTTCTATGGGTCCATCGAAAAACCAGCAGTGGAAATGACATCACTCAGGAATTTAACCTGTTCACGATGGAATTCACACTTCTCCAGTTTACAATAGAGATTGTTCTCTCTTAATTTCTGAAGCACGCGACAGACATCTGTGTGGTGGTTCTCCAGGGACTTGGAAAATATGAGAATATCATCGAGATAAACCACCACATATAACTGCAACAAATCTCGGAGGACATCATTAACAAATTCCTGGAAAACTGCTGAGGCGTTACAAAGGCCAAAAGGCATTACGAGGTACTCAAAATTACCTGTTCTGGTATTAAACGTAGTTTTCCACTCGTCGCCCTCCTTAATCCTCACGAGATTGTATGCCCCTCTCAAATCAAGCTTCGTGAAAACCATTGCTTCCTTGAGGCGGTCAAATCACTCCGTAATCAACGGAATCGGATCGGCATTCTTAATCGTGAAACGATTGAGACCCCTATAATTAAGGTCTCAGTTCACCACTCTTCTTCTTCACAAAGAAGAAACCAGCACCAGCAGGAGATGAGGATTTGTGGATGAAACCATGAGAAAGTGCATCTGCAACATACTCCTCCATGGCCTTATCCTCCAAGACTGACAAAGGGTAAACCCAACCACGAGGGGGTATGGCAACAGGTTGAAAGTCAATTGCGCAATCATATGGCCGGTGTGGAGGCAAACTAACGGCTTGACCTTTGTCAAAGACATCGCTAAAATCGCGGTACTCCTCCGGCAGGGACGAGAGTGAAGATGTGCACAGGACCTTGGCTACCGTCTGGAAGCATGTCTCACTGCATTGTGGTGACCAGGAGAGCACCTCAGCATGGAGCCAATCAAAAGAGGGGCTGTGCCTCTGTAACCAAGGATAACCAATAACCAGTGGAAACTTAGGTGAGGAAATAACTTGGAATTGGATTATCTCATGGTGAAGAGCCCCTACGGCCATGGACAACAGAACCATCTCATGAGTCACATAGGCAGGCCGTAGAGGATTCCCGTCAAGAGCCTCAATGGCAAGTGGAGTGTCATGCAGCTGCAGCAGAATCGAGTGCTTCGATACAAAGGTAGCATCAATGAACAGGCCTGCAGCCCAAGAGTAGATTAGAGCCTGTATGTCGATGGACGACTCAGCCCAAGAAAGTGTGCCTGAAACCAGGGGCTTATCCTTCTGGATAACTGGGGAGGAATCAACTAAGGTCTGTCCGTGACAGGACCTCAAGGTTCAGGCGTTCACTGGATGGGTAGGACAAGACTTCAAAAAGAGACCTGCCTGGTCACAATAAAGGCACAATCTCTCCCTCCTCCTAAAGGTTCTCTCATTGCATAGATACGTGTGAAACCCAAGTGCATGGTTTCACCTTCACTGACCTACTCAGTACCAGGAGGCATGGGAGGTGAGGGAGGCACAGGTGGGACTGAAAAGCTCGGAGACAAACATACAGGAGGCTTCTGCAAGCGCTCCTTAAAAGAGTCTTTCTCTGAGTCTGGAGTCAATGAGGATGGCAAACGTGATCAACTTCTCCAGCTCAGTGGGTATATCTCGGGCTGCTATCTCATCCTTGAAGGTATCCGAGAGACCATGAAAAAAGCAGCCACAAGGGCCTCATTGTTCCACGCAACCTCTACTGCCAGAGTACGGAATTCAATGGCGTAGTCAGCAAAAGTTCTCGCATTCTGTTCGATGGACAGAAGAGGAGCATGCGGGAATGTCAAATACCCTTTTAAACAAAGCCACAAACTCAGGGTAGCTCAAGACAACAGGTTTTTGCGTCTCCCATAGAGGGTTTGCCCAGGCCAAGGCTCTTTCAGAAAGCAAAGATATCACGAAACCTACTTTGCTTCTGTCCGTGGGAAACGCCTATGGCAGCATCTCAAAGTATATCTCAACCTGGTTGAGAAACCCTCTGCATTGGACTGGATCGTCTCCAAATCGCTGGGGAAGCGGAGCGGAACCAGACATACCTCTTATAGAGGTAATACTCGAGGCGGGTGCCTGCACAGAGACTGGAGCAGCAGCAGGGTCGGTCTGCAACATAGGTTGTACCAGGTGAGCCGTGCGACTCAGGAGCGTTTGTAACGCCATGGCAAACTGATCCGTGCGGTGATCCAGTTTGTTTATGTACATTATGCATGCATATCATTACTTGTATGTTTCTTGATCTTCCAATAAAAACATTTGTAATAAAAAAAATGTAAAAAAAAAATCAAATTTCTTCATCAATTTAGACCAATATATATTCTGCTACATATTTTCGGTAAAATAATCCCAGTAAGCATAAATTGATTGGTTTGTGCAAAAGTTATAGCGTCTACAAACTAGGGGATATTTTTACATTTTATAGCGGGACTGCGATATTTCAGCGGACAAATCGGACACCTAACTGACACTTTTTGGGGACCAGTGACATTAAAACAGTGATCAGTGCTAAAAAAATATGCACTGTCACTGTACTAATGACACTGGCTAGGAAGGGGTTAACATCAGGGGCGATCAAAGGGTTAACTGTGTGCATAGGTTGTGCTTACTCACTGTAGGGAGGTGCTTTTACTAGAGGAAGGCAAAGATCCGTGTTCCTGCTTAGCAGAAACACAGGATCAATGCCTTCCCCTCTGACAGAACGATAATCTTCCTTGTTTACATAGGCATACTGTCGTTCTGCCTGTGACCCGTGTAATCGGGAAGTGGCGGCAGACATTGAGTCCACGGTACCTGCTGCTGGGCCCTCACCTCCCACGCCCCAGACCCGGAAGTGTAAGATCGTGTATTAGGTACATGATCTGGTGCAGAGCAGCTCCCATGCCACAGTATATCTATGGTGGGCAGTCTGCAAGTGGCTAAAGAAGAACTCCATCTTTAAAAACACTTTACATAGTTTGTTTGGGCCAAGCTGTCCCTCACTAGCCTGTGAGGCCGTTGGAAGTCCGGTATAAACTATATGTAGCTGCGGCTACATAGAGCATACCAGACTATGTTCCAGGTTATAACCGAGCATCCTATCTCATACCTGGAACACAGATCAGTTTACAGCAGCGGCGCTCAGCCACTCAGAGCAAGCAATGTATTCTATCAATTAATACAAAGTTTCCTCTGATTGGCTGAGTCAGAGAGGCAGGCTTATGATGTCACAACTCACGGGTGACCCAGCTTTTCATTCTTTATAGGGTCTATGGTACCCCTGAATTTTTGCACAAAATTGGTCGTAGGGACAATCCTCAATGTGCAAGATGTGCTCAATCCTCTGGTTCTTCCATACATTTGTTTTGGAAATGTCCTAAACCTTTTCGTTATTGGCAGGAGTTACTAGAAACCCTAAATACTGTATATGGTTCTGCATTGACCATAGACCCTGTCATATATCTATTAAGATATGTGAACTCTAATGACATAGACCCCATCCAGATATTGCCTATTGAGAGATTTGCTTATTGGGATCGTCCAATTCTCCTACCCTGAGAGACTGGATATTGGAAATGAATAAGCATATAATGTTTGAAAAGTATACATATGCTCAACGTAACGCCTTTCACAAATTTGAAAAAATCTGGACAAAATGGACATGCAATGATACAATGTGCTCCACTCCCACTTCATAATTGGGTACGTTTTGGGTTTTGCTGGGATGGCTGGACTTATTTTTTCAAGAGTCTGGGTGTACTGTTGATATAATTTACCTGCATTATAACTTTTTTTTTCTCAGTATTTGATGGTATCGAGTTGTACATGTCGATGCTGCTATCTCATTTTTGTGTTTTGTTGCCCTGTGATGTAACCTGTTTGGGTTTTTTGTTTTGCTTGTTTCTCTTCTTTCTTTTTAGATTTTCTTTTTTGGAATTGTTTAAAAAACCTTTTCATAAATAAAATCACCCTACCCTGGGATAAGTGAGTTTTTACAGATTCTGTCTATCAGTGCATACACAATTCAATGTACAGTTGGGTGATTCAGGAAGAAGGGGAGGGCTTTCTAGTTTTGTGTATTCTCTCTGCATAGAATGGGATGCAGCTCATTCATTTCAGACTCAGTAGAGGATCATATCTATCCTACACAGAGGAACGGACATCAGTCACCATGCCGCTGCTGAGAAACCGTGGTGAGTTACTGATCTTATTGCCAGATACGTAGATGTCATACTAGTCTGTTTAGATCTCATGCCATGCCAACTCACATAACTAAGAAGCATATTTCTCTGAAATGATCTTCATTCATAATGTACTATAAGCAATGTATTGGGGTGACTTTGGTTTGATTTATAATTTGCATTGATAGCCTTACTTTTCAAGTACATATTAAATTGCTGGCAATTACAGTGTGAGAAATATTGATTTAGTAGATTTTATTAAATCTTGTAAAATGGTTTAAATTACATTTTGGGCATCTGAGATACTGAATATAAATACAAATGCTTAAAATTAAATTAAAATTAAAATTGAAATGCCTCTAAGAAAATAAATAGAAACGGAATCTTGTTTGGAAACTGGGCTCATTTTCTACAATTTCCACTGACAGGTCTTCTAAATCAATATTTGTTACTGTAAATCAGGGACACTTGGGAACACTGGGTTGCTTTTCCATAAGTAAAAGTAGGTAAATTGCCATGTAAACTGATTATGTGGCTGTGGAGAGGTGAATCTGAACTGCAGATGCAAATTGGATTTTCGTAAATCCATCTAAATATTATCAGTATTGAAATAGATTAGGTGGATCATTGATGCCGGTTATTGGTTGTACGTGGTTTGCATTTCTTTTTTGGAGATCTACACACAAATCTCTGATTCACACAGCAATGTGGCACAGTAAGGACGTAACATTGTATAATGGTTCACTCTTTGTAGCCATGGTTAGCAGTTACAGTAATGGGCTTAATTCATAGGGCAACATACAATGACCATGCAGAATATGCAGTGACCCAAGCTAAACAATATTTTTTTTAGTTGACAGCAGTCAACTAAAATGTAATTGGTTGCTACGGGTTATTGAACTTCACACATCAACCAGGCTCTTAGCACTTACTAACTGAATAATGGAATCGGCTTGTTCCATAAAAGTGGGTGTGGAGTAGAGCACAGTACCTATAACAACCAATGTATCTGTTGTACCATGTGCTTGTATTAAAAAGTATACTGTTCTCTCTGTATTGGTTTCTTTGTGTAAAATCCTTGGTGTACCTGCCAGTTTTTCTGCTTTCCTATTAAAAACTGACCACACTAGGCATGTGAGCACAGCGTGGTCAGTTTTCTAGCTGTGCTGAGAACTCAGCCTGCTCCCTTCTAATGATTAGACTTGTGCTGCCCCCCCCCCCGAACCAGTCACTGGGAAGACCCATGTGCATATATATAAATATATATATATATATATATATATATATATATATATATATATATATATATACGCACACACACACACACAAACGTTTGGCCTTTCATGTCTATTTTGAATTGAATGGGTTGTTTTACAAGGTGGGGGCTTACATATACTTTAAAAAAGAAGTGGAACAGTTATACTCACCTGAGAACTGAGTGATCAAAGACCACTGATCGCCCAGTTCTCAGCATTCTGCTCAGGGCTCAGCCAGCTGTGGGTCCAGGCTTCTGGACCATATGGTTAGAATCTTTTCAGAGCCTGGACCAACTCTGTGAAGTCAGCTGACAGCGGACTTAAATTGGTTGTAAACCTTATGAAATCTGAACAGAGCACATATATCTGTAGTGTTTACTTGTCTATTTCCAAAGCAGAAAGTGTTGTTTCTCTCTGGTGCTTCGTTCCTCTGTTATCAGCATGTGTCACTTCTGACACATGAGATAAATTCACTGCTCCTCACAGATGCAGAAGAATAGTATCACAATTGTGCTCTTTTGAAGGGATGTGGACATGAAAAGACTGCAGATAAACATGTAAAACTTATGTAGGAAGATTTGTTTCATCTACCATATTGTGGTCTGAGCTGTGCTCTTTGCACTGCATAATGAACAACCTCCTTGAACTGAATTCACATATCTGATGTATGCAGCTCAACCTTAAAGGGCCAAAAGTCTTAATAAAGGGTTTTTATTCTTAGGTGTAGTAAATCGTAGCAACCAATCAGAATCTATTAATTTATACTCCACCTTTAGCAAAGTGAATTCTGATTAGCTTTACATAGCTATTAGCATTGGAACCTTATGGTCTTACATCCATGGTCTTACATCTTGTGGTTCCCGGAGTAGAGAATGACTTGCCCTCATGGATACCACAGGAAAAAAAGAAAAGAGGGTATGTGGGAGAGCTCTTATAGTGTAGTATGCCAAAAAGCACAGAGTAGGGTTTGTTGGAACAAAACGTAAGAGCAGAAGGAGTAACATTACTTACATCTGTTGAGATTGCAAATGACCAAAATAAGATGGTAGATGCAACCTGGAGAATATATCTCCATATGGATGTAGGGATGATTGTACTTGAATGCTTGAATGCAATGCCTGTTAAGTTTAAGGAACCATTCAGGTAAGGTGGGCTATTTAAACAATGAGTAGATATCTGTCAAATAATGATGAACAGAGAGATGTTTGTCCATGTTCCAGAAGGTCTTCTCCTTCAATTTCAACAAAGAACATTAAAGGACTGAGCTTGCTCACATTTTCATTATAACCACTTGAGAATTAGCTTTCCAGCTTCTGTAGGTGCCCATATACCTTCATCACACATCACATAGGCTATTCACCTAAGAACACAAAATGGATGGCAATGAGTTGTAGTCATAGAGCCTACAATATAGCTATGTTCCTACAGTGATACACTGATTTTGGAGCACACTTTAGGAAAAGCAGATGTTAAATGGGACATGACACAACTTCTGATGAGTGAGAGGCGATGTATATGTCAGAGGATTAAGGGCATACATCTATTAAAGTGGAGTCTCCTGAGCAGTGGTCTGATATCCCTCCAACACCTTCGTTGCTAGAATACATCGCTCTCTGAATGGCTGAGCGCCAATCAGATAGACTTCGAGTGTTCAGAGTAGAAGACAGGAAGTCTTGGCTCAAACCCATAACACGTGAGTTATGCTGTATGTAGCCTCAGCTACATATAGTTTATATTGCACATCCAGCTGGCCCAAACGAACTATGGAAAGTGCATCAAAACCTGGAGTTCAGCTTTAAAGTTCAAGATTAGGTTTTGACTTGAGCATGTTCAGAGGTGGTTACCTGTCATGTTAGTATTGTAAGTTAGTATTGAAAAGGAGTGCTATATTAAGCTACCACTTTAGGATTCAAGAAGCATTAGGTCATACAGTTTGGAAACAATACAATGTCGAGTTGTTGAAATTTGCTTGAGTTTGCTGTATCTTTGTCTGGACTTATACAATTTATTATTTGTTCTACAAGGAAGTCTTGTAGTGAAGTGTATGTAAAGCAAAACTTTACCTCCTGTTACCTTAACCTCACTTCCTGTTATGTCTATGGGACAGGAAGTGAAGGGAAATCTCTCTAATGTCACACAGACAGCAAAAAAAAAAAAAAAAAAAAAAAAAAACAGAATACAGACTCAAATAATGAGGTTTTATCAGGACACATTTTCAGTGTCATAGTTAACCACACTCCCCATCTCCAGAGATTCCACAAATCCTACAAGCAGTCTTTAAGAGTCAAACTATAAAATAGAACATGACATGGCAAAAGGTAAACGGAACTAGAACTTCTCCCAGCTGGAATTGACCACTTAGGACCCTCAGAAACATAGGATGCCAGTGGGTAATTTTTCTTGCAGGTGACCACACATAACATAATATTAAATATGGGTGGACTGACAGATCCCATAATTTGTTGGCTTAGGGCAGAAGCACACAGTCTATTTCTTTAAAGCTCAATCACTGTGCTAAAATCGCTAGCAAGTAATCACTAAGGGGTTCTTTTAACAAAAATTATTTATTAATGGTTTAAGAATTTGACACAGCTGAGTAATCCATGTATGTTGCCTAATGTTTTTTTCCCCATGATCATTAGCTCCATCTAGTGGACATAATGCAGTATTTTCCTGAGATACCTCAAACAGGTGAATCCAGCATTATGGCCACTAGATGGTGCCAATGATAATAGACAATAAACATATTAGGTAAAATGCATGGCCTATTTGTGACAGCTAGGTGAATGCTTGAGACATTCAAAAAGCATTTTTGTTTTATAAACATAACCCTAAAGGTAGCAATCAGTATCTATGCAAATGGACAAACTGATTACTATGGTACCCTTAGGCTCCATTCACACTAGCGCGTTTTTTGATGCATTTTGCATTTTGCAGAAATGCACGGAATTTTTTAACATGGGTTCCTATGGAACATGTTCACATCAATGCCTTTTTGTTTCTCTGCATTTTTGGAAAGGGTGAGGGACTTTTTTTCATGCAAAATGCAGCGTTTTGCATGTAATAGAATTCAATGGACAAGCATCAAAAACGCAAGTGCACCGTTTTTGCAGCGTTTTTGGTGCGTTTTTGCCGTTTTTTTTTTTTTTTAGTTTTTTTTTAGACTGTAAAAAAAAACTGTAAAAAAAAAAAATTAAAAAAACCGCAAAACGCAAATCGCGGCAAAAACGCCGAAAAAACGCCGCAAGAACGCTGCTCAAAAACGTGGCAAGCATGAAAAAAAAACCTCCAAAAACGCCCAAAAGCAACATGCATAGGTGTGAATCGAGCCTTATACATATAACCAGTGAAGTGACTGGCCTCAGGTGATACACAGGGATGAAACAAATGTCTATCTGCAGTCCTCTCTTTTCTACATCTGTTCAAAGTGCTGAATTTTTAAAACTCGTTTGAGAGTTAAAAAAAAAAGGGGCGGGGAGCTGAAGTAACACTTTGTGGAGCTCAGTGTGGAGAGCTCTGAGAGCAGGGAGGAGGGAAGGGACACATAGTTACATAGTAGGTGAGGTTGAAAAAAGACACAAGTCCATCAAGTCCAAGTCCAACATCCCCCCTTCACACAGTACACAGGAACATAGTTGAGGCCATCAATCAAATCAGCTGGAGGTCCCTCCCCTGTCACCATTTTTTTCCTGGTGTCAGGAAAACTTGTGAGCAGTGATTCATGCAGATAGCAGAGGAATGAAGCAGCAGACAGAAATGACAATTAAGTGCTTTTAATTGAGACAAGTACACAGTATAGAGGGATATGCTTTGTTCATATTTCATGTCTGAGGTTTAAAGCCACTTTAAATCACACACATGGTGAAGTAATTAGCATTTACAGTAGTTGCTATGTTTTATTCTACATGAAGTCTTTCGTTCCGTCTCTTTAGCAATCAATCGTTAGCCATTTTAGTGAGCTACAAAAAAAAAAAAAAATCACCCTTATGCTCCTATCTTTGGACAGTTCTCAGTGGCAGTGATAGAGTTAATGACTTTTGCTTATTTTGCTTTACGATACCTTAACTATCAAAACTGAGAAACTGACAGTTGTGGGACATTTTATTCGTCTTCTCAAGAAGATGGGAAACTCTAAATCTTGTTTGTCAGTTGTCATTTCAAAACCCTGACTGAGAGCGGTTTGGTGAGTGGAAAAAGTTACTTTTAAAAACAGAAAGTTTATAGCGTGGTTAAACCTCTATGGTTATGGTCACGGTAACAGTGTCAGCGCTTTGAATGCTGCTATCCCTTGTTGATTTGCCTAGATTTAAAGGAACCTGGTCACTTAAAACTAACCTTTTAGCACAATACTAACTTCCACTTATCTTCCACCCCTCTCCTTCTTACATAATCACAGATCGTTTAATTTAGTAAAAGTAGAAAACTATTCATTTTACCAAAACTTAGGCTAGGTGATGCAGTAGTTGGTTTCCTGCACCCTCCAGGGATATCCACATCCTAATGTTAGGAAGCTATGTAGATGAAGTATTGCTCTATTTTGATGCAGCGTGCCATTCAAGACCTGCCGTGCATCTGTGTGGAGGTGGAGATAGCCAACACCCGATTATGGGGGATTCACTATTGTGGCACGAGAACAGAGCGGCACAAAAACAAATTCATTGGCAAAACTGACAATGGAACACTTAAAAAGGAAGCTGCATTTAATTTTACATAGGTAGGGTGAAGTTCCTCTTGAAGAAGTCTATTCATTTAACAATTTTCTGTGTGAATGCTTCAGCATTCACACAGCTGTCGCAAATAATGTCGCAAATAATCCCTGTGATGTGTCGAATATGTGTAATTCCTATAATCGTTAGCTCCATCCAGTGGCCATAATGTGGTATTTTCCTGAAATGCCACAATCAGGATAAATGACCACTAGATGGACCTAATTGTTTTGTTTAGTTTAGATAAGAAGGGAAGATTTAAAACCCACATTAGTTTATTTTTTGCTTTCTTTAGGAAACTTTCCCTTTGCACTTCATCCCCCCGAAACTCTACAGGAAATGGAGGGAATTATCCTAATATAACAAGCACAGGCTTCCTTGTTGGAAAATTTTTCTTCACCTCTCATTCTTGTTACAACTGGATTTCCCATTAGTTTCTATCTTTGTTACAATGCCCATGGAACAAAACAGAAAGTAAATCACCCTACTGAGTATATAGCAAAAGGGGGTTCTAACCCTTCGAATGAAAAAAAGACGATATACAACTTTTCTGGAGGGCAGTGATTTACAGAGTGCGGCAGAGCAGTGAGGGCAGAGTGGAGAGGAATAGTGCCTCATTGTTGGTGTCAGTGGAAGAAATTGTGCCCCATTGTTGGTGTCAGTGGGAGTAACAGTGCCCCATCACTGGTGTCAGTGGGAGGAATAGTGCCCCATTATTGGTGTCCGTGGGAGGAATAGTGCCCCAATGTGGGTGACAGTGGGAGGAATAGTGCCCCAACGTTGGTGTCAGTGGGAGTAATTGTGCCCCATTGTTGGTGTCAATGGAAGAAATAGTGCCCCATTGATGTCAGTGGGAGGAATAATGCCCCATTGTTGGTGACAGTGGGAGGCAGAGTGTGCCATCGTTGGTGTCAGTGGGAGGAATAGTGCCCCATTGTTGGTGTCAGTGGGAGGAATAGTGCCCCATCGTTAATGTCAGTGGGAGGAATAGTGGCCCATCGTTAATGTCAGTGGGAGGAATAGTGGCCCACTGTTGGTGTCAGTAACAGGAATTATGTCTCACTGTTAATGTCAGTGGGAGGAATAGTGCCCCAAGAGCCGGATAAAGTCAAGCAAAGGGCCGCGTCTGGCCTCCAAGCAACAGTTTGGAGACCCCTGGTATAGTCAGTGCATTCTTTGACTTTTGTTTCAGGAAACCATTAAAATTATTGCTGTGGACACCAAGATCTACTGAATAGATAAGCTCTCACATAGGGTTTGTGGTTAAGACTTTAGTCTGAAGATTGTATCGTATGCAAACTGCTTGAATGAAAACTACAGAGGGTGGGGCTTGAACCAGTGAACATAGGTGCCTGCATATTAAATACATTCAGGGCCTCTGACAAGATGGGAAACCAAGAACTATATGGATTAGTAGAGCAGCTTTACAAGATTAATGTTAAAATGAAAATTACAATCATTTAGAAGGCACGCTGTGCTCTCTGAGTCAGTCTACATATATAATTTTCAAATTCAACTGGACTGTTCAAAAATGTGGTTTACCATTGCTGAATTCACCTAGTGATAACTCTAGCTGCTGACATATGGAAACCCAGGACCCCTAGCTCCTTACCCTTTAAGAAGCAACCTATGGGCGACCAGAACGTCCAAGATTATGTCAGAAGGACTTATATTCTTATTCCAAAACCAGATAAAGATCCATACGACACTGAATTTTATAGCCCTATCCCTTTGTTGCAGACCAATGTTAAGATACTTGCTGAAAGTTTAGTCTCTCCACCCTAACTTATTCAGACCCTCATACTCCCAGGCCAAATGGGCTTCATGCTCAATAAAAACATGTCCTTAAAAATACACATTGGTACATGAACCCACAGGCTGCTCATGAGCAACTGGATACTAGGGTGGTGGTGAGTTTGGATGCTGCCAAAGGATTGCCTTTGCTTTGGCAAGTGGCTACAACTACTATATTCTAACCCACTGGCCAGAATAAGGGCAAATGGGTGACCATCAGAGGCTTTGTACAAGGCAGGGGTGTTGGCTTTCCCCCCACTGTATGCTATTGTACTCTTATTTGGAAGAAGCCTCTATTATCTGAATTTCTATCAATCCAACACCCCAAGCTTAAATAAGGAATTATTTGGTTAGCCCATATTATTGCCGGAGAATGTACAGGCATACCCCACTTTTAAGTACACAATGGGGTTTATTTACTAAAGCTGGAAAGTGCAAAATCAGGCTCCCTTCTGCATAGAAACCAATGAGCTTCTAACCCCAGCTTGTTCAATTAAGCTTTGGTAATAAAACCTGGAAGCTCATTGGTTTCTATGCAGAAGTGAGCCTGATTTTGCACTTTCCAGCTTTAGTAAATAAACTCCACTGTGTACTTAAACTCACTGTGTACTTAAAAGTGGGGTATGCCTGTAATAAATTGTTTCAAATACTTAAGGAGGAGTTCTAGCTGCCCAAAAATACATCCGTGCGTTACCTCCAACTTAGGCGTGCTACTTACAAACAGCTTGGGTATTCGATAACTGCTCTCTTGTAGGATAATTCGCTGTTGGACACTCTGACCAGGCCCTCCAGTCCCTTTCCTAAAAAATTACTCTTTGACCTGACAGCTTTACTGGCCTTTTTGGCTAGTAAAATTGCCTAAGCTAAAAATACCCTCTGGGAAGGGGACTTGAGCTTCATAGATAACAAGGATTACGAGGATCTGAGTAATCATAGGTACATCTCTCTTAAAACTTCTGATAAGCGGTCTACATTAAAACCATCATATGACTGGTTAATTACCTGCAGAATTGTCAAGAACGATCTAGACATCTGTAACTGTATTTTATGTTATTCTAAACGGATGTATGTATAACACCTTGCGATGTTTTTCGCTTTGTATGTTATCACTCTTCTTTCAATAAAAATTTATTGAACAAAAAATAAACATCATATAATCCCTTATGCTCCAAGTGTCAACGAGCTTTTGGCACTGTCTTCCATTTGTTTTGGTCTTGTCCGCAACTCCAGACATACTGGAAATGTGATGTGATGGGTGACTGATGTGACTGGTGAAGCTTGACCCCAGGTTATGTCTACTGGAGCTGCGTAAGCATTTGGAACTGGACCGTCACTCCTCTGTCTTTCCTCAAACAAATGTATTTACTGCCAACAAGCTGATGGCCCGATCACGCATTGAATATAGGCATTGGTACCTACTCTGCATCAGTGGAAGATGAAGATAAATATATCCTTAACACACATCAAATGGATTTACAAAATTTTACCTCTTAGTATACAGTCTTAGTATACAATTACCTAGACAGAAAAAACATATAACCCTCTAAGTTTTATTTTTATTTTGGTTGAGAAGTGACAGCCCTTTGTTCCATACTTTATACAGGACATGCTTTGGGCGTAGGCCACCATCTTATACAGGACTTCAGGGTCAGCAAACTGGCTTTAATTTGCTGTCTACTACTATCATTATGTCCATTTAATAGCCTATTTAAAATAGTTGTAAAGACAATTTTTTTTTTAATTAAAATCAAAAAGAAGCTATATCGGCCACACATGGATCGAAATTTGGCCAGTTCAGCAGGGACCAGCCAATATGTGCAGGCTGGGTGTACAGATGTCGATGTACCAATCAACTTTTGTACAACCAGCCTTTCGGATTTTTGCCGCCCTATCAGTGACACCAGCTATAGCCGGCAGTGCTGATCTGTGAATTCTGATGGCGGGGAATACTTCCCGCTGTCAGAGTTAAAGGCTTCAGCAGAAGGATTCCCCCATCCACAAGTCCATTCACGTATGGGATGCTTTACGTGCTCTATGCAATGATATTGCAAAGAGCAGTCCCTTACCTCCTCTTCTGGAGTCCCTGGCCTGAACTGTCCGTTCCTCCTTCCCTGTGGGTGCCTTCTCAGTAAGCTGTTAAGAAAAAAAATTAAATACTTTTAGCCGCTCAACTGCTGTGCCAAAGGTTTTAAGACTTTTTGAGTCACTGACCTGCAATGTGTATGCAGAGTCTTTCCCTGGATTCTTGGTCATGCAGTTAGTGAAGCACTAAGGCCAATCATGAGGCACCAGCACTGTCACTTTGGTGAAGGGTCATGGGTCATATGCTCCCCATATCTGGAGGTACTGGGTATTTAACACTGCTCCCAGCAGCTGACCATAGCATCAGGTCACAAGCGAGGGAAAGGTGCACATGAGCTGCTGGGGGGGGGGGAAGCTAGGTGACCCTGTTTCTTTGCCTGGCCATGCACTGTATGGTTTTTTTTTTTCTGGTTCAAAACCAGTCACAATTTGCTTAATGGGCGCCCGACATCCCTTAACTGAAAGAAATGGAAGGAGCCAGGAAGAAAATCGTTGGCTAAAAAGCAGCTGCAGCCGCTGTTTGAGTATTTTGAAAGTCAACAGTGCCAACTATCAAAATACAAGAGGCAAAGCAGGAGATTCATCTATCTTCACCAGTTTTTATTTTTTTTTTTAGTTAAGCCTAGATAAACTATCAGTGTTTGGCCAGTTTAAAGCGGACCTTTCATTAAAAGTAAACATACTGCTCAGCCTCTTACCCACCGCTGTACCTAAGGTTTTTCTTTTTAATAGGGAGTGGGTAGCTTTTTTGGCAGGTACCCGCTCCCTATTTCCTCAAGAGAATGAGGTACCCACCCCATCTCCCCACATTGGCCTGTCATGTGTCTCAGAAGGCTGCAGGACCACTCTCTCTGTTCTGAGCAAGCTCTGTGACTCCTCAGAAAGTCACGGCTGGCTCCCAAATCCCAGATAGTGGCACCGGGGACCCGCAGCAGAGAGAAGAAGCAGCTGCGGGAAGACAGCGGTGGACTCCAGGGACTGGTAAGAACATGATTAATAAAAGGTAGCAGCTATAGTATTTCCAGCTGCTGACTTTGATTTATTTATTTTTTTTAAAGGGCAAACTTTCTTCTTCAAAGTTTACTTTAAACCCACAAAGGTGTTATGCTGAAATGCCTAAGTACCAATTTATGAGTTTAAAAATAAGAAAACAGTATTTTATATACAATAGAAATTAAATGCATTCAATGACTTATGGATACAACAAATACTAACTTTTTTTCTTTTAATCATTTCAGAAATGCTGCAGAAATTCTCCATAGCTATCCTTGTCCTGATTAGTGTACAGGTGAGTATTCTGAGACTTTGTGGGCATCATACTTTCAGAAAGCAGATTTCACTAATATTTGGGGCTTTGGTTTCTGTGGCACAATCCATTGTCTCAACTCCACCCAACCTGTCCTCTCTGCATTTTGTCACTCCCCTAAACCACAACTGCCAAACAATATCTTTGTATGGTATCGTTTTCTGCACTCCTTTGATACAAAGGAACTCTACTACAAAGGCAGCATCCAAAATAGGCTTGTCACCCACACAGCCCCCATGCATATATGTAATCCAGACAACTCTATCAAAGACTACACCCAACCTACTGTATATGACATCTTAACCACAAGCATCCTATGTGATTATTTGCACTCTGTAACAAAAGGAAGAAATTCTTAGAAAAACAGGTACAGGTTATCTGTGGAGCAACAAAAATCATAGTTTTAACCAGTTTGCCGCCAGAGCAGTTTTTGTGTTTTTTTGGGGGGTTTAAAAATCATTTTAGACCTGAAGATTACTTAAAACACCAAATATATTTTTTGAAAGCAGAGACCCTGAAGAATAAAATGGTGGCAGTCCCAATTTTGTTTATACCACACAATAATAATGCGGTGGTTTATCGAGCGCAAAATTTCAGTAACAAATACACTAAAGTTAACGTAATTGTAAACCTTCACCTTGTAAAACAACCCATTCAGTTTAAAATAGAAATGAAAGGCAAAATATTTGTGTATAGATATAAAAAAAAAAAAAAAACACATTATAACTTCCTCTTTTCCCCTTTTTTTATAAGTGATCACATTCTTTCTGTTCTCAGTTGTATAATATCTAGGGGAGGAGAAACAGCAGTACACTAAACTTCCCAGTGGGAGGGGGGGGTGTCAGGACAAGTCGAATCTTTGAATCTTTGGAGGAGCATAGCTAGAGAACTGGCCACAGTGTGTTCTTTTGCTTAGTGTGGTCAGTTTTTGATAGGAAAGCAGGGAGACTGACAGGAACACTAGGTAATACACACACAGAGAGTAATACAAAGAGAACAGGATGCTCTTTCATACAAGTACATGGTACAGAAGGCACATATCAAAAATTTGAAATGTTGGGTTTACATATTCTTTAATTTTAGTGTACACAAACACAATACAGTTCCCCATTTTTTTAGAAAATAAATAAATAAAAGATGAGGTTGTGCCAAGTAAATAGATACCCAACATGTCAAGCCTTAAAAAAGCATGCACCTGTGAAACGGTGACAAACTTTGGAACCCTAATTTTCTCATTGTTGAGATTCTAAAAAGCAGCCCACACAGGTCTTTAGCTTGGAATTAAAGTGTTTCATTAACAAACATGTTATACTTACCTGCTCTGTGCAGTGGTTTTGCACAGAGCAGCCCTGATTCTCCTCTTCTCGGGTCCCCCCCCCGCCACCACTCCTGGCCACTCCCTCCTATCAAGTTCCCCCAGAGCATGCAGTTTACAATGGCGGCACCCAAGCAGGCGCGCTCCCAAGCTGCTGCTCTGTGTATTCATTCAGACACAGAGCCGTGGCTTGGTCCCGCCTCCTCTCTCCTCATTGGCTCACTGGCTAACAGCTCCCATTGTTGTCTCAGCCAATAAAGAGGGGAGTCCCTGAAGAGCCAAAACACTTGTGTACATTGCTGGATCACGATGGAGCTTAGGTGAGTATTACAGGGGGCGGCACACAAAATAGTATGCATGAAGAAAAAAAACCTTCTGCCTTTAGAACCACTTTAACTTTGAATAATAGGCCAAGAATTGTTGTTCTCACTCCGGCATGCACGGCATAACAATTGTGTAGCACACTGGATGTTTTCACATGTAGGCGCTACCAACAAGTGTATGTGGGGGGTTTGAGTGCAGGAGTGTAACTATATTTTCATTTTTTTCCACTACGATTTTTTATCACATAGGGTAGCAATAGTGATAATATTTTACTGTGACAGCTTCTTTTTATTATGATATCAGGGTTTTTTTTTTTCCCTTCAACCCTGACCCCACAACCATTCTTGCCTGGGCTAGGCTATGGGAACCCATTCACAGAACGGCTGGGGGCAAAGTTGCAGTGCATCAATGGAGGTTGGGACAGCAGGCTGAGGAGACCAAGATGGCAGCGCAGGCTATGACACCTGAACAGTGGATCGCTGCAGGACAACGCTGGATCCACAAGGCAAGTGGGTATGTTTTTTGAGAACCACTCAACCACTCAAGACCACCCCTCCACCCCTTGGTTTTGGATACCTATATATTTTTTGTTTTCTTTCATACCTTTTTAGAAATACTAAGTGTACTTCCATCCTAGCCCTGGCCCCGGCGCAGTACGCCACGCCCTCTTCTGCGGCGAGCCCTCCTTCTTCACCCCCGCTGCCTTCTGGGACCTGTGTGTGTCCCAGAAGACGAGCTGGCCATTCACAAAGCCTCACGTGTCTCGCGCACGCGCAGTAGGAAACCGGCTGTGAAGCCTGAAGGGTCCACTGCTGGTTTCCCTTAGTTGGAATGGCAGTGCCTGCACCCGTGCCAGTGGACTAATCAGCCTTGGGGGGCCGACATCGCTGGCTCCCTGGACAGGTAAGTGTCCTTATTAAAAGTCAGCAGCTACAGTACTAAAAAAAAAACTTTTTTACGGCTGCAACTCTGCTTAAAGATAAAAAGCCTTTTATGTGCAGCAGCCCCCCTCAGTCCCCCTATTACTTACCTGGGCCCCCTCTCTGTCCAGCGAGGTCCACGAGTGTCTCAGCCATCCGAGACTGTCCCTCCTGATTGGCCTGAGACACAGCAGTGGGGCCATTGGCTCCTGCTGCTGTCAAAGTCAGTCAGCCAAACAGGAAAGAGAAGGGGCAGGGCGGTCCGCGGCTCCGTGTCTGAATAGACACAGGGAGCTGTGACTCGACTTGGGTGCCCCATAGCAAGCTGATTGCTGTGGGGGCACTCGACAGTAGGGAGGGGCCAGGAGCACAGAAGAGGGACCTGAGAAGAGGAGGATCTGTGCTGTTCTGTGTAAAACGTATAACATGTTTGTTATTTTTATTTAAAAAAAAAAAACAAGACTTTACAATCACTTTAAGCTCTACCAAGTTCACCCATATTTAGGGAAAAAAATCCATATTAAAGCATTTTCAGCATTAAACCATAACCCCCACCTTCCTTTCTAATCCTTGGAATCAGTATCCTAGTTTTGCTCCGGGCATTTACTAGACTTATATATTGAGGCATACTAAAAAAAATATTGGTAAGGAAAGTACTTACTGCAACAAGACATGTTATTAAAAAGAAACCAAAAACAGGATGTGCCATGGCTGGCAATGATCTCATTAGCAGCATGTTGTCAATGATATCACAAAAAGGGTAATTTCCCTTCAGTCATGTGAGTTTTGGGCATTTTGTGTCATATGACCTTTTGTAGGCAATAGAACAAGAAGTAATTGTTATGAAAAACAATTCTAGCCAGCATCTTGAAAGGGTAAAGATTTGTAAGCTTAAAAAAAATCATCATGCTACTACCCTAGAACAATGATGCAGCCAGTGAAATCTGAATAGTCCAAACTCTTGTCTTCGTGCCTCTCCAAGGTCACTAATTTGCTAGCTTATGCAGTCATGTTTAAGATGACAGTCTAGGTTAGGACCTTTACCCTTAAAATCCAACTCAGCCAGGTTTCCGTAATTCCTTCCCACCCCCTCCTATTTAGGTAGATTTTAATGCCTGGAGGCAGAATGGATTTTACAATCACATGATCACTATGAATAGGAATGGTGCAGCGCTAAAAAATATTAATGTAAAAATGTCCCAATTAGAACCAAAATAAATGTGGTCAAACAAAAGTCCTCTCCGTCAGGAAGAAATAATACTCTAATCAGCAAGATCCATATTGAAAGGAGACACAGAAGAGAGATGAAAACACCGTCACCAACACCCAAACAAACTGACCCTTACCATCAGTGTATGGGTTATACACGTGTGTAGAAAAAAGGCAGTCTTCATAGAATAAACCAACGATCTTCTAATGGAGTAGCACCAACATATTCCCCTCTGAACTAAATGGAAGGCTTTAGATCTCCTTTTGGTAGTTGGATATTAAACCAAGTATACTCCAGTGTGCATATGCACCTCAAGATCGTGATACGTAGGGAATAAAAAGAAAACGTTCATTGCGCAATCTCCATAAACAAGGATGATTTATTGAAAAGATAAAAACCACTCACATTTAGTAAGAAGGTATACAGCAGTGTGAAGCGTCCAGCGCTTCTAACCACAAAAATGGCCACCGTGTCAACATCCCACCGCGTCCTGCGTCGCCAGTCTCTATCATCGCCCCACTGCGTTCTTATTGGGACATTTTTACATTAATATTTTTTAGCGCTGCACCATTCCTATTGATATCTCTTCAATTGTATCCAGCAATTTTTGTGTCAGCAGTTTCTACTATATGTTTTATTAAGCGCAACAGATTCTATTTTTATCTACATGATCACTATGGTAGATCATAAGCTCAATAATAGCATGCAATGCCAAGCTGCGGTTTCCAAAGCGAGCAAAGTTCTTTCTTGTATTAAGAGAGGTATGGACTCCAGAGAGAGAGATATCATTTTGCCCCTGTTCAAATCATTAGTAAGACCTCATCTGGAATATGCAGTTCAGTTTTGGACACCAGTTCTCAAAAAGGATATCGGGGAACTGGAGAAAGTGCAGAGAAGGGCAACCAAACTGATAAGAGGCATGGGGGAGCTCAGCTATGAGGAAAGATTAGAGGAACTGAATTTGTTCACTCTTGAGAAGAGGAGAATAAGGGGGGATATGATCAACATGTTTAAATATATAAGGGGTCCATATAGTGAACTTGGTGTTGAGTTATTCACTTTACGGTCAACACAGAGGACAAGGGGGCACTCTTTACGACTGGAGGAAAAGAGATTTCATCTCCAAATACGGAAAGGTTTCTTCACAGTAAGAGCTGTGAAAATGTGGAATAGACTCCCTCCAGAGGTGGTTCTGGCCAGCTCAGTAGATTGCTTTAAGAAAGGCCTGGATACTTTCCTAAATGTACAGAATATAACTGGGTACTGACATTTATAGGTAAAGTTGATCCAGGGAAAATCCGATTGCCTCTCTGGGATCAGGAAGGAATTTTTTCCCTTGCTGTAGCAAATTGGAGCATGCTCTGCTGGGGTTTTTTGCCTTCCTCTGGATCAACTGTGGGTATAGTATTGGGTATATTGGATTGTACGTTTTTTTTTTTTTTTTTTTTTTTTTTTTTTTTATGGTTGGACTGGATGGACTTGTGTCTTTTTTCAACCTGACTAACTATGTAACTATGTAACTATGATTGGCTTTCACAGTGGTCACATGAGTGATTCTAAAGGTAAACTTTTTTTTTTTTTTTTTTACAAAAATAACAATGGAATGCATGACAGTAAAAAAACTTCAGCCTTTAGAACTAACTTTTAAACTTTTAAAGAGTTTTAAAAGTCCACCTTTCATGGGAGCATTACAGTGGCTGCTGTTGCTGATCTCCTTATAATGCCTTTTGCCTAGCTCTCTCCATCGTAAATACTTTCTGGGCCACTAAACTGGAACAATCATGGAGCAAGTGAAATTAGAACCCATTTTAGGTTAATGAAACAGAAAGCACTGAAGCAAGGGAGCATGGCAGCCGGGAAATGAGCAATTTAAGAAGGAGTTCACAATGGTTGCCCCTGTATTTCCTTTTCAGTAGCCTGGCAATGGTTCTTCAAATTAAACACCTACTGTATTTCGGTTTTGATGGAATTAGCAGTCAAATGTTAACAGAGAGCTCTATAAATACAGTATATACTCAAAATAATAAAATATAATAAATTCAAATGGTAAACGTGACATGCTATGTAGGTGGGTGGTCAAGGTATATTGATCAGCCTTAAACTGGCTACACCTGCTGCAACACACATTTCTTTCCATTCTCAGTATGAATCTGTGGCTTCCTGACCTCAGGTGAGAGGATGTGGTGGAAGAAGAGAAGACAACAGCAGACATGTGCAAAGCAAATAAAGCCTTGTACACCTGCAAAAATGTATTTTAATGTATAGCAAGGATGAGACACATATAGATGGTTTTGTACCTCTGATCTTCCAACAGTGACAAATATGTTATGTTCTACCCTATAGGTGTTTGACTAGTTTATTCGTCAGCTAGTGAAATTAGGCTGAATGAGAGAAAATCAACAGATTCCTCTATACATGCTAAACAGCATGGATGGGAGAACCTACAATGATGACTGTTTCATTCAAGCAGCTGTGTACTTGAACATCTGATAGGTGCTTGGAGCAGTGGTTGTCCCAGTCAGGACCGTGAGGGGTGAGCTAACTAAAGTTGTGGCACTCACGTAATTAGGAGATACTGAAAATACTGCACATGGAGGGAGGCAAGTATTGCCCGACTTGCTAAATGTCAATGGAATATCATAGTCCACATTAAGGGGTCTATTTATAAAATATTTGCTGGATGAATGTCTCAAGCTTTTGCCCAGCCCTCACAAAATCCTTAAAGTGATTGTAAAGACTCGTTTTTTTCCCTATAAAAATAACAAACGTTATACTTACCATCTCTGTTGCACCCGAGTCACAGCTCCCTGTGTCCATTCAGAAACGGAGCCCTGACCTGGCCCCACCCCCTCTCTCTCATGATTGGCTAGCAACCAATGGCATCGCTGCTGTGTCTCAGCCAATCAGGGAGGGAGAATCTCAAACGGCTCATGGACATCAGTGGACAGAGAGGGACCTCAGGTAAGTATTAGGATAGAATGCATTAAGATAAAAAAACCTTCTGCCTTTACAACCCCTTTAATGAAATTTGCTTAATACATGGATTTCCTATGATCATCAATTCCATCTACTGGCAATAATGTAGTATTTTTCCGATTAAGGTATTTCAGCAAAAATGCCACATTATGGCCACTAGATGGAGCTGACGATCATAGGAAATCAATGTATTAAGCACAATATGGTCAGAATTCCTGACAACTGGGAGAGTGCTTGTGACATTCGTCTAGCAAATCATTTTTAATAAATAAACCCATAAGTGTCTTGCTTCACTATTGGGATTTTGCTTTGCAAATAGTCCATCTGTAGCTGGCATCAGGCCAAAGAACACCTCTCACCCATGAATTAAAATGTTGCTACAGAGTTTCTGAAGGAGGAACTATTCTTGATACTCTTTTTCCTCATATTACACTAGAAACCAAAAAAGAAAAAAAATCCCCTGTAACAAGTTAGGGTGATTTGTCCATTTATTCTGTCTAAGAAAAGATCTACTGATGTCACATCTTCATCTGCCCTTTTCCGAGCCACGTCACTGCCATTGCATTTTAATATCTACTGCAAGACTGAAGAAACAGGCAGTTTATTTTGTTCATCCAGCAGGTTAAACAAAAAAAAAAACTGACTGATCCCTGCATCAGCACAAATGATGTTGATGTGGGAATCTCTCATGCTATGCGAATGTATTATGACAGCCCCTCTACCCCACCAGAATACACTGATCAGTGCTTGCACCATTGGCTGCAAGCACTGAAAAAATGCTGGTTTTCCAGTATGAACGTTCTACAGAAGCCAGTCCTTAGACCAGCTTCTGTTGAACTGATAAGAATACAAACTTACGTGTGCACTCGGCTTTAGGGAAAGAGGAGACCCTCTTCTGATGATGGTCCTGAAAAGGTGCCACCTAAGTTGTGATTCTCAATGTTTTCACCCAAGATTCACACACTGTTCCCATAAGATTCAATTATAAAATTGCGTGAGTCTTGGGTGACCCCCTAGTACTTGCTCTCTATTGTCTACATACTTTCTGCACTACTGTTTTGCTAGTACACATTTCCTGTCACCTTTCCCTACATGTTTTGTCAAATGCATGGCTTCATCAGGGGATATAACACCATTGTGCTGTGACTGAGTGCTACCAATACAGGATACCATATAGTGTGCTTCATTGCACATGCGTAATGACACTGTTCTATCAGTTGTCTGACCATTTTGCCTATAGTGGACATGAGCACATGCAGCTTGTACAGAATTACAGCTGTAAAAAAAGATTTGATTTCAACTAAAACCCCAATTCCAAAAAAGTTGGGTTGCTGAAAAAAAAAGGGGGTGGTAAGGAAAAACCTTGGACAGAGGGGTGTCTGTGGACGTGGTATACTTGGATTTTGCAAAAGCTTTTGACACAGTTCCCCACACATAGCTAATGTGTAAGGTAAAGTCTAACAGGCTTGGAAAGATCAATTTGTAAATGGATAGAAAATTGGCTAAAAACCCGGATTCAGAGAGTAGTGGTTAATGATTCTTATGCCCCGTACACACGGTCGGATTTTCCGACGGAAAATGTGTGATAGGACCTAGTTGTCGGAAATTCCGACCGTGTGTAGGCTCCATCACACATTTTCCATCGGATTTTCCGACACACAAAGTTTGAGAGCAGGATATAAAATTTTCAGACAACAAAATCCGTTGTCGGAAATTCCGATCGTGTGTACACAAATCCGACGGACAAAGTGCCACGCATGCTCAGAATAAATAAAGAGATGAAAGCTATTGGCCACTGCCCCGTTTATAGTCCCGACGTACGTGTTTTACGTCACCGCGTTTAGAACGATCGGATTTTCCGACAACTTTGTGTGACCGTGTGTATGCAAGACAAGTTTGAGCCAACATCCGTCGGAAAAAATCCTAGGATTTTGTTGTCGGAATGCCCGAACAAAGTCCGACTGTGTGTACAGGGCATTACTCTGAATGGTCTAAGGTCATCAGTGGTGTACCCAAATGATATAGGGTCTGGGATTAAAAATACCATTTCAGTCTTTGCAGATGACACTAAACTATGCAGTGGAATAACGTCCTTACAGATTGTCTCCAATTTACAAGCCAACTTCAATGCACTGTCTAATTGGGCAATTAAGTGGCAAATTAGGTTTTATGTTGATAAATGTAAAGTTATGCAGTTGGGGGTTAAGAAAATGCATGCATCATATATACTAGGGGGAGTACAACTGGGAGAATCCATAGTGGAGAAAGATCTGGTAGATCATAAACTAAATAATAGCATGCAATGCAATGCTACAGTTTCCAAAGCGAGCAAAGTCCTTGCTTGTATCAAGAGAGGTATGGACTCCAGAGAGAGAGATATCATTTTGCCCCTGTACAAATCATTAGTAAGACCTCATCTGGAAAATGCAGTTCAGTTTTGGGCACCAGTTCTCAAAAAGGATATCGAGGAACTGGAGAAAGTGCAGAAAAGGGCAACCAAACTGATAAGAGGTATGGATGAGCTCAGCTATGCATGTGCATGTGCCAATGTATTCGCCGCATGCTCACTTTAGAAAGGGCACGCTGTGCCATTTCTAGCTGGGGTCATGCAGTGACTGGTGGCTCCCGCGCATGTGCGCGGGAGTGACATCACGCAACTGCGGCCAGTCACAGAGCTGGAGTTGGAGACCCTGGAAGGAAGAGGGGCAAAGATGGACGCTTCCAGCCAGCGGGGACATCGGGCACATCGCATGCTTCGGTTTCAGGTAAGTGATACATAATGGGCTACTATGCTTTACCTTTGCAGGGAAACAAAGAGGAAGTAAAACCCACCAGGGTGGCGCATGGTGAGCCATGTCCCTCAGACACAGTGCATGACTGAAGATTTAGCAGTGTGTTCTGCTCCTTCACTGTCCAGTCAGCAGCCAGAGAGAGAATACCGATGTATCCCTTTTGTGTTTTGAAAAGAGTAAAATAAATATTTGAATGTAATTTTTTGTTAGTTTTTAATGCTGTCTGCATCTCCATTGGCAAGATTATCCATCTATTTCTATTTTAGTGACAACTCAAAATGTTGGATTTTCCCTCACTTTCTGTCCTGGTGAGAATGATCAACTGAACACATAGGGAGGGTTAAATTATTTGTTTAGGCAATCTTGAACCAAAGAAGTATTTGCATGCCAGAACAGACTGGCTACTGTGTATGCTGTAAAATACTGTAGCAGCTTGTGCTACATACTGCAAGCCGTGCTGTGTTCTGGCAGCAGTAAAATAGACTTCCCCTCTACTCCTGGATATAGAGAGTCAGTTGTACTGCATTGCTGTCATTTAGGTAAAGCCTTGTATTTTTCTAAATGAATATACTGTAGGAGTTCCTCTGAGGCTACATTCACACCTGCGTTTTTGGCAGACAGTGAATAGATGCGAGGAAATCAATGAGGTGTTCCGGCAAGCAATGAAAGCAATGGCAGGCTGCTGGCTACCACAGCTAATTGCAGCCCACTGCGTGTAATTGCTATGTGGCGATTACCTGCAAGTGATCGACCCTGGACACAGACAATCTGTGGGGCTTCAATGAAGCTACCTCCTGCAGCTAAGCACTGGGATCTTCTGCTGATTTCCTTGCATCTACCTACTGTGGGGCAAAAGTGCAGGCGTGAATGTGGCCTTAATGACCGAGGTGGACAGCCAGGCGGATTACATCAATCTCCACCTCATCCAGTCACAAGAAACCTTCACTGCAATAAAAATAAAAGGATTCTCTTAAATGATGGAGAGGCAGTACAATTGACTCTCTCTATTTTGATGAGTAGGGGGAAGTGCTCCCCCAAACCCGAAAATGCCAGTATCTTGCCCCTGGAGTCTCCGTGAGTTGTTAAAACCTGGAAAGTTATTCAATCCTTTAGCTAAAATCAATTTAGGGTGCAATTTAAGCTCATAATACTTCAATACCTTTATCTCATATGTAAGTTTTCTTTTCATGTTTTTTTTTTTTTAGATATGTGCTGGTCGGCAGAATGATACCATTATAGCTGAGGATGCTGGTCTGGAAAATGATACCGTTACACCAGAGGATGCAGATAGTAACTTTACACCAGATTACAACGGCTATGAGCAAGTGTGTGTGAAAGCAGATGTCCGTGGATTCCGTGCTATCTTCTTGCCAATAATATACGGATGTATTTTCGTGATAGGGCTGGTAGGGAATGGCTTAGTGATGCTGAGGTACATCTATTTCAATAGGCTGAAAACCGGAACAGATTTTTATATGCTGAACTTGGCTCTAGCGGACATGGTCTTCCTCTTCACTTTGCCTTTCTGGGCAGCAAGCATTGTCCAGACCTGGATTTTTGGCAACGACATGTGCAAAGTCATATACTGCCTCTACAAAATGAGCTTCTTTAGTGGGATGTTCATACTTATGTCCGTGAGCATTGAAAGATACTTTGTTATTGTTCTGGCCACCTCTGCCCACCGTCACCGGTCCAAGACAGTGTTGGTCAGTAAACTCTCCAGTGCTGGCATTTGGGTTGGTGCTTTCTTCCTGTCTATCCCTGAGTTGATCTACAGTGGTGTCAAACCTATTAATGATGAGAAAACTTGTGTCATTTTCGTTGCTGAATTCCAGAGCCTTGGTGCTGGACTCAAGATTTCCCAGATGGTTATTGGATTTCTTCTGCCGTTGATCATCATGGTCTTCTGTTACAGCATGATTATCATGACACTGCTCCGTGTGCGTAATTTCGAGAAGTACAAAGCAATCAAAGTCATCATTGCCATTGTCATTGTGTTTTTGGTCTTCCAACTTCCTTACAATAGTGTCATGTTGATTAAGACCTTTGATAACAGCACTGATTGTGACATCAGTAAGACCATTGATGTTGCAGACGATGTTACCTACAGCCTCGCCTGCTTCCGATGTGTCCTAAACCCATTCCTCTATGTCATCATTGGGGTCAAATTCAGAAATGACCTGTGCAAGTTCTTTAAAGACTTGGGCTGCCTGAGCCAGGAGAAATTTACCGAATGGTCAACAGCCAAGCCAAGCAAGCGAGGCTCCTTTGCAATGGACACTGACACAACAACCACATTTTCTCCCTAAATATTCAGAGTCAATGGACACAAGTGTTTTCAAAAAGGGCCAGTCCACCCATAACTAATATTTTCATTTTTAAATTAAACCATCTGACAAAATATGTCTGTAAACATCTAAAATATACTTTTTATTACACTTACAAGATGAAAAGGCACAATATCAAAACTCAAATCGCAACCCCCATGCCTAAAAATGAAAATGCCTCTTGTAGTATTGCATGGAATGAACCTGTCCATGAAAATACTTTGAACAGTGACCACCTTTACGGCGTATCAGTGAATCTTCTATATTAAAATGCAGGAGTCCACAGGCATCACACTACACCATATATATTTTGGAAATTTTTTCAAGACACAATAGGTTAATATAACTTGATAATCTGACTCAAGAATATAATTATTATGAGTTTGATATATCAAGTACGGTATATAGAAATTAGCTATCCATAGTTAGATAAAATGGTCACTTGACATATTGATTGGCTGTAAAGAAGGCTGCTTTAAAAAAGGCTAGCAGTCAGCTCTAGACTCCTCGGTGTCCGATTACTTCCAGGTAGTGTAATTATGTCACCTAATAATGTATTTGGATATAGGCAAAAAGGCACCAAATGCAATTAATATAGATAATATAGTATTCAGATATTGCTGTACACCATACACTTTCTATAACATATATAGTGACAGACGATGCAATCTCCTCATATGATGTCATCCATAGTCTCAATAATAGTGGGGGTATCAAATATACTGTACTGTACATGCCTCATATCACTATTCTCGATAAAAGTACAGTCCAGATGCCTGTATCCAAATATCCCATAGGCAGAATCAAGTAAATCCGTGAAGGTAATCCACCTCCCAAATAAGCCATAAACAGGAGAAGCTGGTAATGGTCCACATGGCTCTGGAACCAGGAACCAGGCCATGATGCATTTCGCTGTAATGGCCTCAGCAGAGGGGCATTAATCATGTTAATAAAAAGTATATTTTAGTATATTTACATATGGTGGTGACCGGGTAACCTTTTTTGAATGTATTGCATTTGCAAGTTTATATGTGAAGGCATCGGTCCCATTTTTATGATATTTATTTCATTTGAATATATTTCCTGGATATTATGAGTATTCTCTGTTAAATTCCATATAATTCCTCTATGACTTGTGAGAGGTGTTCTTTGTCTTCCTGGGTCTACACACCTGCTGTGACTGTTATGGAGGGTTCCTATTGTTCTTACTGGAATTTTATTTATATTATATTATAAAAAATATTATCGGACTATCTTCAACACTCAAAGCATGTGCTAGAACATTGAGAACTCCCAAGTGGACAGGAACAGAGATGAGAATTTTGCCAGGGAGGTCCGTTGGAACTAATCAAGAAGACATACAAGAAGCCAAGGGCTAATCCAAATCAACGGGCTCCATCTACAACTAAAATATCAATTTGGGTGGACTGACCCTTTAACTTAATGTGTATATATTTCTAACAGTGGTAATAACGGACTCAATATAACATGCCACTGACTTTAAGAGGACAAATAAAAAAAACAGTTTACCAAAACTTTCATGGCATTTTAGGTGAAAACCCGGCTTTGAAAAAAACCTGAACTGATGTAAATTAAACGTAAATCATGTAATCTGTGAATCATAGTTTACTATTCAGAAACTGCTTTCTTTCTGTCTGACTCATATGTGACATTTGATATTATTGATGATCTTTATCCTATCGGCTTTAATTGACTGTGTAACTCACTGCCTAAAAAAAAAAAAATGTTTCGTTGCAGCTGAATTTCCCATAAACCTCTGAAGAAAGTTGTGATATTACTGCTGTGGAACTGAAAAGTTCTCAGTTTAACCACTTCAGCCCCGGAAGGATTTACTCCCTTCCTGACCAAGCCCTTTTTTGCGCGGTCTTTCGACGTTGTACCCAAACAAAATTGAAGTCCTTTTTTGCCCACAAATAGAGCTTTCTTTTGGTGGTATTTGATCACCTCTGCGGTTTTTATTTTTTGCGCTATAAACAAAAAAAAAGCGACAATTTTGAAAAAAAAGCAATATTTTTAACTTTTTGCTATAATAAATATCCCCAAAAAATATATAAAAAAACAAATTTCTTCCACAGTTTAGGCCAATATGTATTCTTCTAGATATTTTTGGTAAAAAAAAAAAAAAAAAATCGCAATAAGCGTTTATTGATTTGTTTGCGCAAACGTTATCGCGTCTTCAAAATAGGGGATAGATTTATGGCATTTTTATTAATATTTTTTTTTTAGTAGTAATGGCAGCGATCTGCGATTTTTATCACGACTGTGACATTGCGGCGGACAGATCGGACACTTTTGACACTATTTTGGGACCATTGGCACTTATACAGCGATCAGTGCTATAAAAATGCACTGATTCCTGTGTAAATGTCACTGGCAGGGAAGGGGTTAAACACTAGGGGGCGATCAAGGGGTTAACTGTGTTCCCTCAGCATGTTCTAACTGTAGGGGGGATGGGCTCACTAGAACATGACAGAGATCACTGCTGCCGATCACTGGGAGCAGTAGATCCCTGTCATGTTCCTAGGCAGAACAGGGAAATGCCTTGTTTACATAGGCATCTCCCCGTTCTGCCTCTCCGACGTGCCAGGATCGCGGGCCACCGGTGAACATCAAGTCCGCGGGACCCACAAGCGCGTGCTGCCGGTGGCGTGCGTGCGTCCGCTACATCGGCGTGAGCTGGTCGGCAAGTGGTTAACTGACAGTTATAGGAGTTATGCTGTACAGAATATGTCATAAATTCCCTCTCATTTCTCTCCTTTATTTCAGACATGTTCAAGTTTTCAATATAAATAAGCTAATTTAAAGGGAACGTGGACAGTTATTTTCATGTATTTTCTTCACGTATTATGTACAGTAATAAAAACAATTCTAAATTTGTGTGATTTCTTTTCAGTCAATTAAATATGAAATATTACTTGACTTAACATTAGATATATTTTTTCTTGCTAGGTGCATAGACACCAAGGGGTCTACTTATAAAAAAGTATCAGAAGAAAACGAAACATCACTGTAATTCTCCTAAGATTAGTACAACTAAAGGCAAAACTTTTTGGGGCTTTTGGATTCGCCCTCTCTATTTGTCCTGTTTACCATTATCATTGACAGTGAAAGTAAAGGAAAAATCCCTAATTTTGGGTTGTCCCCAGAAATGTAATAGAGGGGAAATCTTTGACTAGGGAAACTAATTCTGGTGACCTGGGGTCCCCAACAAATTCCCTTAATTTGTAGGGATTTTCTCTCACTTTCTGTTTGGGACAGGAAATGAAGGTGAACCTCCACAATAGGACACAAATGGCGAAAAAAAAAATCTGACAGGGGTTAAAGTTTTGCTTATAGTTCTACTTTAAAGTGGGAGTAAAGTCTGCTGTATTTGTTTTCTTCAAGGCCCCCCCCAGATGGGTTATGACATAATGTACTAGCATACACAGCATATTTGCACATTATGACAGACTTATCTGTCATATGGTGTCCTCCAAGCACAGCGCTGGGACCGATCTGGCGGGCCCCCGGCACTTTCATCTGGTCTTCCTTAGGCCACTCGATAGGCCAGGCCGCAGTGACACCACTCCAGTGCATGCGCACAGGAGTCACATCACCGCGGCGCAGATCAGGGGCCAATCGGGGCTGTAAATGTTTGCTGAGCTGCGCATGCGCGGCTCAGTGAACATGACAGCTGACAGGCAGAAGGATGCATTTATGGCATAAATACACTGCCTGTCAGCCATGTAAAGATAAACAAGTTTACTTCCTATTTAATTCCTGTATCATTAGCTCCATCTAGTGGCCAGAATACATTATAGTTTCAAAAAACTAGAACGCATTTTGGTCAATAGATGGAGCTGATGATACAGACATTAAAGAGGTTGTAAACTTATACATATACCCATTGAAGTGACTGGTCTCAGGGAGATTAAACAAATCCTCCTAAATAAGTTGTACTTGTTTATCTGTAGTCTTCACTTGTCTAGAATTTAGAATTTATAAGCTTGTCTGAGACTTACAAAAAAAGGGGGGCGGAGAGCTGAAGTTACATTCTGGAGAGCTCAGTGATGAGAGCTCTGACAGCTGATTGGATGAAAGGGACATGCCCCACTTCACACAGCACACAGGAACAGAGCTGAGGCTATCAATCAGCTGGAGCTTTATCCCCTGTTTTTGTCTCTTGTCTCTTTGTCAGGAAAACTTGTCAGAAGCGACTCATGCTGATAGCAGAGTAACGTAATGGAAGAAAGAGAAACCCCCTAACGGGACTTTAAAGTCCTAAAGAGTGAGTTAAACTGAACTAAGGGGCCAAGCCCAACCCCTGTAAAACAACCCCACACCATAATGCGTTTTTTTACACAGGAGCTTTCTACCAGGAATATCTGATGTTCATACCACAGTACTGTATGCATGAACCCTAATGCCGCGTACACACGAGCGGAATTTCGGTCAAGCTTGCCTTGCATACACACGGTCACACAAAAGTTCGCTGAACTTTCGATCGTCAAGAACGCGGTGACGTACAACACTACGATGAGCCGAAAAAATGAAGTTCAATGCTTCCGAGCATGCGTCAAATTGTTTCCGAGCATGCGTGTCGAAATTGCTACAGACGATCATAATTTCCGATCGGAACTTTTTCCGACCGAAAAATTGAGAACATGCTCTCAATATTTTGCTGGCTGGAATTCCGCCAGCAAAAGTCTGATGGAGCATACACACGTTCGCATTTTTCGACCAAAAGCTCTAATCGGTCTTTTGCTGGACAAATTTCCGATCGTGTGTACGCGGCATTAGAGAACACAACATTCTTTGCAATCTGAATTCTCTAGAGTTCCATTTTTGCAAAATAAAGATTGCAGTAATACTGTTCAAAAATGTCATATAACATCACAGGTTTTGTTTAACCACTCAGGGATTTTAACAAACTTTTTAGAATGGATTTCTAAGACCAGCCATAGACAGTTCAAATCTCCTGCTGAACTGCCCGAGATTTGAACCGTGTATGGGCAGGCTGAATATACCAAATTAACCGATTGATCAACTTGGGTACAACCAGCCTGCTGGATTTACTTGCGATTATCGCTAAAGACTGTCTTCTCCCGATGGTTTGCAGGAAAGAAAAAGAAATTTGCACCATCTACAGCCTGCCTTACTTCCAGCTCCTCTCCCTCTGCTGCTGCTACTCCTGCTAATATTGACGTCAATTACCAGCTGTCAAAAATTAGCCGCTCCTGTGTAAAATGACTGTCCGCAAGTGTCATTAAAAGAGAAGTAAAGGAATTTTTTTTTCCTGAATTTTACTTACCTAGGTGGATGTAGCATCGCTAGGTGGATGCATCTGTCCCCCGGCGCCTCTACACTGAGAACGAGCGATCGAACATCATTGATGGCTCGGTCTTCAGAGCTCCGTGAGCAGAGAAATGCAGACTGTCAGTCACAGCCCTCTGCTCTGCCCTCTCCTCCGCTGTGGAGGGGGCGGATCGGCTGTCTCAGGCTCTCAGCGGCTCGCTGAGAGGCTGAGCGGGGTGTCAGTCCAGGCACCTGGTGCATCCAGACTCCATGGTCAGGATGACGCGGTACCTGGAGTGATATAGGTAATGTCAGCAAAGAGCAGACTTCAGCCCGCTCTCTGCCGAAAACTAGTCACAGGAGTGCAAAACTAACACTCCTGCACTCCTGTGATCCATAGGAGAAGTACAGCCAAACAAGCTTTGGCTATACTTCTCCTTTAAATTACATACAAGGTAACAATTTATTTGTTTCATTGGATTTACTATTTGATTTGCATATAGCATCAGTTTCAAAAAACCTTAGAAGTAGAAAAAATTTTTTTTTCCCTTTTTACCCTTATTAGCCTTAAAGGGTAACTCTACTTTAGTGAAAAAAAAATACAATAAACAAATAATACAGCATATACAATTGCTACACAAGCCATATTGTATTTGAATATTATTAGCCTGTTCCCGACCAGCAGCCGCAGTTGTACGGCGGCCGCGATGATCAGATTCAATCCAGAACCGATCAATCTCCAGGCCCAGGCCAATGGTATCTGGCCTGGACCTGGTGATCGGTCCTGGCGAATGAGATCCTTCCCCTGTCTGTGTATGTGTAAACACTGACATGGGAAGTGATGTCATCTCTCCTCATGACGCTCTTTTCCGTTCCAGACCGAGGAGAGAGAACATCTAATAGTAAGTGCACCAACACTACACTGACACCAGTCCACATAGGTACACTTGCCACCCCCCCCCCCAGTTAACCCCTTCACCCCCTGTCACTGTGTCACCCAGTGTAGCATTAAGTTTTTTTTTTATCGCTGTACTGGTGTCATTAGTGACAAAAATCAGTGTTAGGGTAATTAGTCTTAGGCCCAGATAGGTCTAGTCACCCCCGTTACCAGTGATCACTGTACTTTTTATAGCGTCAGGGCACTCACCGTATATTACCCAATAAAGGTTTAACCACCCGATCACCTGGCGGGTGATATCAGTTAGGTTTTAGAGTCAGTCAGGGTCTGCATCGCCCCAGGCAGTGTCAGATTAGTGCCAGTAGCGCTAACACCCATGCACGCACGCACAATACACCTCCCCTTAGTAGTGTAGTGTCTGAACAGATCAATATCTGATCCGATCAGATCTATACTAGCGTCCCCAGCAGTTTAGGGTTCCCAAAAATGCAGTGTCAGCGGGATTAGCCCAGATACCTGCTAGCACCTGCGTTTTGTCCCTCCGCCCGGCCCAGCCCAGCCCACCCAAGTGCAGGCCTGATCCCTGCGAACGCTAACAGTTTTTTGGTAGCGTTTGAATCAGTCGCTAACAGTCAGATGCTTTTTTTCTTGTGAGTCTCACTATTGTACCTGTACAGTAGTGAAGAGGCCTGCACGTTTCTGAGCATGACAGATAGTGAAGAGAAAGTCACTCATCTGTCAGATTCAGGCTCAGAATACGAACCTGTAGACAGCAGCGACACCCTGACAGATAGCTCTGACGACGGAGTTGTGGTCCCTGCCAAGGTCAGGCGAACCAGACCCCGATCTTCTTCTGCTGTCCTTCTGGTGAACTGGTACATCCTGGTCGTACATCCAGCACTGCAGTATCACGTGGTGACGTGGCGAGTCCCATAAGTGCAGTTCAAGCTGGCGAGGTGGCAAGCACGAGTAGTTACATAGTTACATAGTTGGTAAGGTTGAATAAAGACACCAGTCCATCCAGTTCAACCTGAGTGAGTGTGGGTGCGTGTCTACAATTGTCCCTATCCCTGTTCATTGTGTCTCATTAAGATGCTCATCTATAATTATTTATTTAAGGTACCCATATAGCGCAGTCAATTTATACAGTGCTCCACACATACATCGCACACCCACATCAGTCCCTACCCTCAAGGAGCCCACAATCCAAGGTCCCCAACTCACACCCATATACCAGGGCCAATTTTGGACAGAAGCTAATTAACCTACCAGCATGTCTTTGGAGTGTGGGAGGAAACCGGAGTACCCGGAAGAAACCCACGCAGGCACGGGGAGAACATGCAAACTCCAGGCAGGTAGTGTTGTAGTTAGCCTCTAGACTGCTTTTATAAGCAGTGGGAGGGAAAGTTCCCCCCCCCTCCCACCCTCTTATAAAAGCAGTTTAGAGGTCAATTAGCCGCGAGGATTGCTTTTACATGAAAGCCGACCTCTGGCTGAAAAGAATGATACCAAGATGATACCTAAACCTACAGGCATCATTCTGGTATAACCACTCAAAGTCCAGCAACATACCACTACGTTGCTGGTCCTTGTTGGGCATATATTGTAATGTTCTTGAGAATGCAGCCGGTGGTTCCACCAGCTGACCATAGAGCTGATCAAAGACCAGAATGGCTCCAATCATCTCTATGGCCTAAGAAACCGGAAGCTACAAGCATTTCATGACTTAGGTTTCGCCCAATATAAAGAGCTCCATTGGGAACTTGGCAAAGCATTTTATCACACCGATCTTGGTGTGGTCAGATGCTTTGTGGGCAGAGGATAGATCTGGGGTCTAGTAGGCCCCAATTTTTTCAAAAAAAAAGAGTACCTGTCACTACCTATTGCATCATAGGAGATATTTACATTCCCTGAGATAACAATAAAAATGATTTAAAAAATGAAAAGGAACAATTTAAAAATATAATAAAAAAGCAAAATAAATAATTAAAAAAAAAAAAAGCATCTTTGTCCCCCCGTGCTCATGCACAAAGGCGAACAAAAGCGTCGGTCTGGTGTCATATGTAAACAGCAATTGCACCATGCATGTGAGGTATCATCGCGAAGGTCAGATCAAGGGCAGTAATTTTAGCAGTAGACCTCCTCTGTAAATCTAAAATGGTAACCTGTAAAGGCTTTTAAAAATGTATGTAGTTTGTCGCAGCTGCACGTTTGTGCGCAATTTTAAAGCATGTAGTGTTTGGTGTCCATGTACTCGGCATAAGATCATCTTTTTTTTATTGCATGAAACATTTGGGCAACATAGTGTGTTTTAGTGCATTAAAATTTAAAAAAGTGTGTTTTTTCCCAAAAAATTCGCTGCACAAATACTGTGTGAAAAAAAAATTTGCAACACCCACCATGTCTACTTTACAAAATGGGGTCATTTGGGGGGGGGGGTTGTGCTATCTTGGCATTTTATTGGCCTTCATAACTGTGATAGGTAGTGAAATAAAAAATTTACACCCTTAGAAATCCTGAAGGCGGTGATTGGTTTTCGGGGCCCCGTACGCGGCTAGGCTCAACCAAAGTCTCACACATGTGGTATACCCATACTCAGAAGAAGCAGCAGAATGTATTTTGGGGTGTAATTCCACATATAACCATGGCATGTGTGAGCAATATATCATTTAGTGACAACTTTGTGTAATTTTTTTTTTTTGTAATTTTTCAATCACTTGTGACAAAAAAATAAAATATTCAATGGGCTCAACATGCCTCTCAGCAATTTCCTTGGGGTGTCTACTTTCCAAAATGGGGTCATCTGGGGGGGGGGGGTTGTACTGCCCTGCCATTTTAGCATCTCAAGAAATGAGATAGGCAGTCATAAACTAAAAGCTGCGTAAATTCCAGAAAATGTACCCTAGTTTGTAGATGCTATAAATTTTGCGCAAACCAATAAATATACGCTTATTGACATTTGTTTTTTACCAAAGACATGTGGCTGAATACATTTTGGCCTAAATGTATGACTAAAATTGAGTTTATTAATTTTTTTTATAACAAAAAGTAGAAAATATCATTTTTTTCAAAATTTTCGGTCTTATTCCTTTTACATCGCAAAAAATAAAAATTGCAGAGGCAATCAAATGCCATCAAAAGAAAGCTCTATTTGTGGGAAAAAAAGGATGCAAATTTTGTTTGGGTACAGCATTGCATGACCGCGCAATTACCAGTTAAAGCAGCGCAGTGCCAAATTGTAAAAAGTGCTCCAGTCATTGAGCAGCCAAATCCTCCGGGGCTGAAGTGGTTAAAAAAACCTTTCCTTTTCAATCTGCAGTGCTGTCATTTTCAATGCAATATGGCAATTTATAGGCATTCTGTACAGAATGCCTCTAAAAATGTCATTTTCTGATTGTGTGATTGACTCACTGATTTTCATAGAAGTCTGCACTAAGATACAAGTTAGATTTTAGGCATCCCCTGCAAAGGAATGTTAGTTTTGGTGAGCTACTCTCCAAAAGTTCATCACTTCTAAAGAGATACAGACATTGCAGCTTTCCTCATTAGAACAAAGGAAGTGCACGGGTTGGGGGAAGTGGTGATGACTAAACATTTTTTACCTTCATGCAAGGAATACATGAAGGTAAAAAATGTTTAGGCTTTAGAACCACTTTATAGGGAGGCATGGAGTAGGGGTACCATGTCTTTAGTCTATCTTTAGTGCATACCCTCAAAGGAGTTACTGACAAAGAAGATGCAGTCATAAGCTTTGTCTTTCTAGGCTTCAATAGTTGTTCATAAAATACTGAGAAACGAGGAGCATTATGTAACTTATATTAAAAAAGTGTGATTCAATTTCATCTGATTCAGTGACAACTTGAACACTCCTAGTGGACCCCACAAAGAAGCTGGTTCAGGAAAACACTAGGGGGAGCCATCACTGGGGAACTATTTGCCACCTGCCCACAGTACATTTACTGCGGGTGGGCGGCAGCTCCATGCTAAGCAACGTATGGGTACACCGTGGCTTGCTTCTTGGTTTTCAGGCACGCTGCTAGGAAATATTGACCACTGGTTCCAGCCAGCCCAACTTGCAAATCATGAGCCCGCAGGCTACATTGACTTGACACAGATCCCCACAGTCTCTTTCCTGATCAGGAATCTCCATCATCCACCGTGTGTATTGATGAAGACTCCACTAGTGACCGTGTGATAGTAGAGTTCCCTTCACAGACTCCTTGGCACCTCCAGCCCCACTGTGGTAACACTCACTGACCATCCAACAGCCCTGAGTCCTTGATGAGGAACTTTGACTGGACCATGCGTACCGCCAGTTTCACCTGCCCCTCTGCTCCAGGAGTTCCCTGCCATCCGATCGTGTGGTGGCAGAGACATTGCCAATGACTGTGTAGAGGCAATGTTCCCCCACAGCTCTCCCCGGGCCTCTTCTGCGATCAGCGCATCCCACCCACATGGGGATGGCCTTCTGCGACTGACTAACATGCCATTCCTCACTTCACCCGGCCGACTCTGCCCCAGTGGAGAATCAGCTCAGCTTATATATGAGGCCTGCCCCCTGCCAATCTCGGTTGGGGATTGGCCAGAGCTCACACACAAGCTGCCTGCCACTCCAGTTCTAGGCCCAGTCCCTTTTCTAGAACCTTCTCTCTGGAATCAGGGGAGGCGCCTCAGAGCTAGAGCACAGGTGGTCACACCCACTACTACTCTGACCCCTCCCAGCCCCCAGATCAAAACAGACGGGCCTAGCTTGCAGCATAGGCCTGCCTATATTTGCCTGTGCTGGAATAACCTAGTAAAAATACCTTACTAGCACCTACCTACTGGTAGAGGGTGCTACATATGGGCTCATGGTTTGAATCCTACATGCCTCTTGGATTCCTTTCGGAGTCCTTGATAATATAGAACTTTTGATCCCGTTGATTCCTTTCCCAGCTACACCCAGGCTGCATGCATCCCGATTGCTGTTTCCCTCATAAAATGCTGCCAATGCCCATTCCACTGTGGACACCCCCCTGACCCCACCCTTTTACAAATTCTGGTGGGGGGGCTGGACAGTGTGTGTGTATGCGCCTTCAGCCCACAAAAAATTACCGGAATCTCATGCACCATGGCTAAATGAGGCTTAAAGGGGTTGCAAAGGTTTGTGTTCTTACACCTTAATGCATCCTATGCATTAAGGTGAAAAAACACCTGTCAGTGACTGGCCCCCAGCCACCCGTTTTACTTACCTGAGCCCTCGAACTTGTCCCACGGGGACGTGCCGTCTCTCGGCTGTTGATTGGATAGATTGATAGCAGCACAGCCATTGGCTCCCGCTGCTGCCAATCAGATCAAATGCCGCCGCCAGGGGGCGGGGACGAGTCTTGCATTTAGCATCTATGGACGCCGAATGCTGGACTCGGAAGCGCGCCCACAAGGTAACCCTCCGGGAGAGCGCTTCTCCTAGGGGGTTATCTGATGCGGGGAGGAGCCGAGAGAGCCGCCGGGGGACCCCAGAAGAGCAGGTTCGGGACCACTCTGTGCAAAACGAGCTGCACAATGGAGGTAAGTATAACATGTTTGTTATTTTTTTTTTTTTTTACCTTTAGTGTCACTTTAAAGAGTATCTATGACCCTCTTTATAAATTGGAGTATGTTTTATAAATGCTTCAACTAGCTTCTGGTGACACAAAAGCATTGGCTTTTCATTCATCATGTCATTTCAAGAAAAGTTCAACATTTTTAAATAGTCCGCTTTTATTTAGCTACATTATTTACCTTAAATCCAGACATTTCCCTGCAGTAACTTCTTTGTTACTTGAAATCTGATGACCAACATCATTCCAACCAGATCCTCTAAGCCCAGGCCATCCTGGACCAGGAGAAGCAGCACAGTGATGAGCTCATCTCTGTCACTCTGCTCTCTCCTCCTTTAGGCATGCTTCCTGCTTTTTCCCCTCACACTCCAGCCCTGCTGTACAGACATTTGCCAAAATGTAAGCACTTACACACTGCTTGCATTTAAATACAATAGGTTGACCCCAGTCCCATAAGGCCCTATGGATAGATAGATAGATAGATAGATAGATAGATAGATAGATAGATAGATAGATAGATAGATAGATAGATAGATAGATAGATAGATAGATAGATAGATAGATAGATAGATAGATGGATAGATAGATAGATAGATAATCCAGTGTTTACAATCATTCTGTGCAGGGAAGATTAGCATCTGAACCCAGAGAAGCTGGAGGCTGATTGATTGGAGGTAAATTGTCAGTGTGATTCCTTTGTTTGCGAATATTTTGGGCCTGTAAAGGAAACCAATCTAATGCCGCGTACACGCGATCGGAAATGCCGCCAGCAAAACTCCGATGAGAGCTTTTTGTCGGAAAATGCGACCGTGTGTATGCTTCATCGGTCTTTTGCTGGCGGAATTCCAGCCAGCAAAAGATTGGGAGCAGGTTCTCTATTTTTCGGTCGGGAAAAGTTCCTATCCGTAAATGCATTAGTCTGTATGCAATTCGGACGCGCAAAAAATCACGCATGCTCGGAAGCATTGAACTTCATTTTCTTGGCTCGTCGTAGTGTTGTACATCACCGCGTTCTTGACAGTCGAAAGTTCAGAGAACTTTTGTGTGACCGTGTGTATGCAAGGCAAGCTTGAGCGGAATTCCGTCTGAAAAACCAACATGCAACAAGTCCGTTGCACAAAAGCTCATGCATGCTCGGAATCAAGCAGAAGGAGCCGCACTGGCTATCGAAATTCCTTTTTCTCAGCTACGTCTTGTACATCACCGCGTTCATGACGTTTGGAATTTCCGACAGCAATTGCGTGACCGTGTGTATGCAAGATAAGTTTGAGCCAACATGCTTCGGAAAAAAATCCACAGATTTGTTGTCGGAATGTCCGATCGTGTGTATGCGGCATTAGACAGATTCTATGATCATCTGGAGGTAATACTGAAAGCCAAATGTCCTACTCTTCTGGTCAAGACCATAAGAATTGATAGAAAAGTAAATGGAATGATCTACAAACACTGGAGGGCGCTGTTCGTCTGTTAAAAAGAAGAGGCACTATGCCACACTGTTGGACTTTTCCACTCCTAGGAACACTAGAGGGAGCAGTTCACTTGTTGAAGAGCACACTATGCCAAACTGTTGAGTTTTTCCAGAAAACAACAAAGATGTGCAAAGAGATCAAGGAGAAACAACACTTCAACACTCACCTAAAGCTGAATTCTAAGTAGATATATATAAGACACAAATTGAAACGTATTTTAGCACGGTCCTCTCTGCTGTGTCTTCCCTCCCTCTTACACATTAGCAAAAAAAAATGTAAATTGAAGAGTAAACATTTTTTAAAATTTTTTTCCTGTCGCATCATGGCAGCATACACGTTGGGTTGTGACTCCGCCTCCACAACCTGATAGGACCACATAGCTATAAATTAGAGAGTAGACACCTGCCCCAGTATTCTCTTATTTTTCCTCACCTGTCAGGACGCACGGATCAGCACCCCCTTACCGCTTCGCCCCAGCCAGGTTCTAGCCTCTCCTGGGTGGAAGTCCTTCTTGTACAGCCTCTAAACGAGCTAAATGGAAGGAGCCCCACTCTGGTGGTCTCAGGGGCACTCATGTCAACTCAAAACTGTTTGCCAGAAGATAAGCCTTAAACAGGCTTCAAGTGCAACAGCCCACAAAAGCCTTAAACAGGCTTGCTGGAGGATTGGCCAGGGAACCCTCAGTATGGCCTCAGGAAATAAGCCTTAAACAGGCTTAATTGTGTGCAGCGGTCTCCATTCCCCCCTCTTCCTCCCCCCCCCCTCCCCTCTCATACTGTTTTGTGTTCTGCTGGGCTCTGTGGTTCACGTAGTGCTGTGGGGACCGCCGAGCGTTCTCGGCGTCCTCGCGCATGCGCAGTACGGCTCTTTGGGCGCTTCTATGCTGTTTTCCAGTCTCCAAGATGGCGCCGGGTGTCTCGCGGCGCTACTGCGCATGCGCGAGCGTCCGACGCCGATGGCGGCGGATTTAAAAACCCAGCATTTGCTGTAGATGCTGCTGATGGTTGCTGCATGCTACAGATCGCCTGTTACTGCAAACCATAGCGGAAAAACGCTCTACAAAGGTGGGTGCCCCCCCACCCCCTGTTCAGGTCTGTGTCAGGAACCCTGCTCTCTCTCTCTCTCTCTCTCTCTCTCTCTCTCTCTCTCTCTCTCTCTCTCTCTACATTGCTGCTTGTTTTTTTCCTTGCAGGTTTCCAGCCCACTCACCATGGAGACCGCTGCCCCAGCAGATCACCGCCAGCCTACTAGGTAAGGGGGGGGAAGACGAGGGTAAGTAGTGAAGATTGAAAAAGAGAGCACTTCTAAGGCTGCCTAAATTGGTCAGCCCTACCAGGTCCTCAAGAACGTCTGCGTCAAGACAAAGAGAGTCCTCACGCAGGAGAAGTCGCTCCAGACATAGACGGAGCCGCTCCTACCATAGAAGAAGCCGCTCAAGAGGAAGCCGCAGAAGAAGCCGCTCCAGGTCGCATTCCCGACATGGTCGATCCCGCCACAGAAGGTCGTCCTCACGCAGGCACCGTTCCCCTGCACGCCATTCCCGTCCCGCCGGGAACGCATGCTGGATTTGCGGTGCAGCGGCTCTTCCGGATAAGCTGGTTTGTCAAAAATGCCTGGAAGAGGCCACAAGAGAGAGAGCCTCGGAAGTTGGGGACTCAGCCCCTCAGGCCTCGATACCAGATGTGGATTTCTCCACCATTACCTCTCCAGCCCGGGCCAGCACATCAAAGGAGCAAGACTCCCTATCTGATAATGAAGGTCTGGAGGTGTCGGCCGGATTCGACTTCGGTCTGATAGAGCCGTTTGTTAAATCGGTTAAGGAGGCAATAGGATGGGAGGAACCCCAGGAAGTCCAGCCAAAGCAAAGAAAATATTTTCCTCAGCTTAAGAAGGAACCAGAAACTTTTCCGTTCATCGACGAACTGGAAGATTTAATCAAAGAAGAGTGGCAGAGACCGGAGAAGAAATCTAGTCTGAACAACAGACTCCAGAAGCTATACCCACTCAAGGAGCCTAAAGTGAACCCTCTGGTGTCCCCTCCGGTAGTGGACGCATCTTTAATGCGCCTCGCCAGGCATGTTACCCTCCCGCTAGAAGATGCGGTAACGTTTAGAGACATTCTCGACAGAAAGATCGACACGGATCTTAAGCGGGCTTACCTATCGGCTGGAGGCGCATGCAGGCCTGCGATAGCGCTCGCGGCAGTAGGAAGGGCCATCTCGAGCTGGTCTTCAAGCACGGAGAAGCTGGTATTAGAGGGGGCAGACCAAGAGAAAATAGTGAAGGCATTACAAGAGTTAAGCTTGGCTGGTGATTTCGTGGCTGAAGCCTCAGTTGACACTATCAGGTCTGCATCAAAGTCTATGTTGGCCTCAGTGATGGCCAGAAGAGCTTTGTGGCTGAAGCCCTGGACGGCGGATCCGGCATCCAAGTCTAACTGGTGCCGTATTCCGTTCAACGGTGAGCACCTCTTCGGAACAAAGTTAGATACGGCCATCTCCAAAGTAACTGGTGGAAAATCCGGGCTCATTCCCTCAGATAGGAGGCCCAAACAGAGACCTCCTCCTTTTAAGCGGAATCTCCCAGAAAGGTATAGGGACGCGAAAGCGTACAGACCAGGGAAGGAGTACCGAAGGAACTGGAAGAACCCTCAAACCTCTTTCATGAAATTACAAAAGCCTAAGACTCCCGCTTCCAGTGACCAGAAGCCTTTTTGAAGGTGCGCCCGTCTGGCCAGCATTAGTAGGAGCAAGACTTTCCAGTTTCAAGCTGGTCTGGGCGGGGACCATACACGATACCTGGACCCTGGCCACTGTCAATCTCGGCCACAGATGGGCCTTCAAAAATCGACCCCCAAGGGATCAATTCTGCCCAACCCGTATTCCTCCACCCGGGGAGAAAAGGTTGTCCCTTCTAAATTATGTCCTAGAACTTCTTCAAAAACGAGCGATTACAGAGGTTCCGCCAGCACAACGAGGCAGGGGATTCTATTCTCCACTATTCCTCGTCAAAAAGAAGTCAGGGGACTTTCAGCCGGTTCTAGACCTGAAGATCCTCAACAAGTCCATCAGAGTGGAGTCGTTCAGGATGGAAAGCCTGCAGTCTATCCTTCAGGCCATAAACTTAGGAGACTGGATGCTCTCCATAGATCTCCAGGATGCCTACCTACACATACCAATTCACATGGCATTCCAAAAGTTCCTGCGATTCTCGGTGGGTCAGGAGCACTTCCAATTTCGAAGCCTCCCTTTCGGGATCTCTACGGCCCCCAGAACGTTTACGAAGGTTCTGCTTCCAGTGATAGCCTCTATGAGGGAGAAGGGTCTAAGGGTCCACCATTACCTGGACGACATTCTTCTCCTCTCAAACAGCCAGGAATCACTCGTGCAACATCGCGAGGTCTTAGTTTCCACCCTAACGAGTCTGGGTTGGATAATCAACTGGCAGAAGAGCAACATTCAGCCTACTCAAAGGATGGTCTTCCTGGGAGCCGAACTAGACACCCGAGCCAACACGGTAGAACTGCCAAGGGAGAAGTTGTCCCTACTAATTCAGAAAGTGAAGGATGTGGTTCCAGCATCATGCCTACCGGCCAGAGCATACCTCAGCCTTCTGGGTTCCCTATCAGCAACCATTCCAATGGTCAGATGGGCGCAATGGAATACTAGACCTCTGCAAGCCTCCTTCCTGTGCCAGTGGGATGGATGGTAAATGTCCCAATCGATTCGCATCTCAGAGGAAGCCAGATTATCTCTACGGTGGTGGACCCACCCCGACAACCTCAGCAGATGCAAACAGATAGTCATCCTCCATCAGGAGGTGGTAACTTTGGACGCCAGTCTGGAGGGATGGGGGGCACACTACCTACATTATGCAGCTCAGGGCCGCTGGCACTTCAAAACCAGGGATGTAGTATCAAACGTCCTAGAGATGAAGGCAGCCTTCCAAGCCCTCTTGGCATTCAGCTCACTTCTGAGAGGGAAACAGGTCCTCATTCAAATGGACAACCGAGTGGCTGTGGCCTACATCAACAGGCAGGGGGGTACCAAGAGCATCTCCATGATGCGGGAAGTCGGTCCAGTGATGCGATGGGCTCAACTGAACCTGCGGGACCTGAAGGCGGCCTATATTCCGGGGGTTCAGAACCTACTGGCGGATTCTCTCAGCAGAACATTCGTTTCCCACAACGAGTGGTGTCTAAGCCCGCAGGCCTTTGCCCTCATATGCCAGACATGGGGTCATCCAGACATAGACCTCGCAGCAACACCAGAGAACAAGAAATGTCAGAGGTTTCTGTCAAAGAACCCCTTCCCCTCAGCGGAGGGAACGGATTGTCTCCAGCACGCCTGGAACTTTCGCCTAGGTTACATTTTCCCACCGACCCCACTGATAGCCAGGTTCCTTCTGAGGCTCAAACATTCAACAGCTCTAGTCCTGGCCGTGATTCCCTTCTGGCCACGGAGGCCTTGGTTCACCACCCTCCTGCAACTGAGCACAGCGGATCCACTTCCTCTTCCGGTGACAACGGATCTACTAACCCAGGGCCAGCTACTACATCCGAATCCAGAGAGATTGCACCTAGCGGCCTGGAGACTGAAAGGTCTAGGTTCCTAGATCAAGGCTGTTCTCAGAAGGTAGTCGAGACCCTGCTCCAAGCCAGGAAATCCTCCACGAATAGCACCTACGAGAGAGTCTGGGGAAAGTTCTCTTCCTTTGCTCAGGAACAAGGTTGGGACCCTTCTTCCCCATCAGCAATACAAGTGCTTGAGTTCCTACAGTCAGGTCTAGACAAAGGCCTTAGGTCCAGTACCCTGAAAGTCCAAGTCTCTGCCATCTCTGCTCTGACAGGGGTTAGGTGGGCACTTAACCCTCTCGTGGTTCAATTCCAAAAAGCATGCCTGAAGCTAAGGCCTCCCAGAAAGCCTTCATTTCCAACATGGGACCTATCAACTGTCCTAGAGATTCTATCCGGAGAACCATTCTCCCCACTTGAAGATACCTCCCTCTGGGACCTGACTCTAAAGGTATCATTCCTAATTGCCATCACTTCAGCGAAGAGGGTCTCAGAAATGCAAGCTTTGCTGATCAAAGAACCGTACCTGATGGTTTACCCAGACAGGCTAACCCTGAAGCCTTCAGACAGGTTTATCCCAAAAGTCTCCTCTTCATTCCACTTTAACCAGGAGATTGACCTCCCGGCTTTGATCACAGATCAGGGCGTTCCTCATCCCCTGGATGTAAAGGGCAACATTCTGCATTACCTCTCGGTAACCAAGTCATTCAGGAAATGCGAGAACCTCTTAGTCATCCCACATGGGTTCAGGAAGGGCCAGGCAGCTTCTGCCCGTACCATCGCCTCATGGCTCGTGAAAACTATCAAGAAGGCCTACTCCTTAAGCACCTTGCAGATTCCGGAAGATCTTAGAGCGCATTCCACCAGGGCAATGGCTACTTCATGGGCAGCTTACTGTAAAGTTTCAGCGGAAACCATTTGTAGAGCGGCCACTTGGTCTTCGAGAAACACCTTCATTTCCCATTATAGAATAGACGCTGCACGCTTAGCAGCAGTTGAATTTGGGAGGGCCGTCATACAGGCCAATTCTTCTGTCTCTTGTCAATAAATTTGATTTTGCATTCCCACCCAGTTTGGCGAGTTACTCCCCAACGTGTATGCTGCCATGATGCGACAGGAAAACGGAAAATTGTATACTCACCTTTCCGTAATTTTCCTTTCCTGTCGCATCTTCATGGCAGCATACAATCACCCACCCTCTGAGGTGACATGTGTATATATTTACAGAGAATACTGGGGCAGGTGTCTACTCTCTAATTTATAGCTATGTGGTCCTATCAGGTTGTGGAGGCGGAGTCACAACCCAATGTGTATGCTGCCATGAAGATGCGACAGGAAAGGAAAATTACGGAAAGGTGAGTATACAATTTTCCGTTTTCTCAGCCTAGACCAGAGTGACGTCACCCCCCACCCCACCCCCATGCATCCATGCATGCGCAGAGACACCACATCATTTGTGCACACATGCGACATCTTGCAAACTGCCTCCTTACAGAAGCTGTATGTGAAGAGGTCATGCAAGACTCCCGGCTTCTCTGCACATGCTCTGGATCTCTATTTGGGATGGCGGTGCTGAAGAAAAGGGACAAAGGGAGAACTTTTTGCTTCAAGCAAGACAACACTAGATTTCATAGTCTAATAAATATATATTTTTTTTATTCTAAAAATTTATGGTGGGGTTAGGCGGAGTGAAGTTCCTATTTAATGCGTAACTTCAGTCTTTTTTTTCATCTTTCCGTCTATTAAATCTTCTGCCCTTGTTGTTTTAACTTTGGATAGCAATTTTTTTTTTCTGCTTGTAAATACCTTATACAGCCCACTTCCTCTTTCTTGTCTGGTCATTAGCCTAGGCTTATGACATCATGCACATCTCCCTCTCTCACTCTCCTGAGAATTTGCCCGAAAGGGGGGGGGGGGGGGGGTGAGTCATAAAAGGGAAAATGAGAGCTGCAGAGCTGGAGGTGTGCCTCTGTGTGTCTGTGTAAATCCAGGAAGTGAACAGGTAGCAGCTTCAGCTGCCCACCGGTAAAAGCCAGACTTAGTGGAGGGAGATTTCTGCAGCATATTTGGCAGAATCACAGTATATATAAAATAATATGCAAAATGGTTGGAGGGAAGCTTCAGAATGGCAAAGATGTTTTTATTACAAATTATGTAAGCAGACTGCAGTTCCTCTTTAATGAAGCTCTGAGGTCATTAATACATCAATACATTGTTTTTTTTTTTTAATGCAAGTGGAGTATGGACCCACCGTGATCTGGTATCAGCCTCGTCCCTGTATAGCAGAGCTGGAGATCAACAGGAAGAAGCAAGGGCCAATCAATTCATGTGCTTTCACTGCCCATTCATGGGCTGGGGCGGGTCCTGGATGACCTGGGCTGGCCATCACACTGAGGACATCTAGTGGCTGAAAAAAGTACTGCTGAGGAAACCTCTGAATTGAGGGCTAGTTTGCACTGCGATCGCCGCGTTCATTGCACGTTTACACACGTTTTAACTGCTTCAGCCCCGGAAGATTTTATCCCCTTCCTGACCAGAGCACTTTTTGCGGTTTGGCACTGCATCACTTTAACCACATGCCGACCAGCCGCCGCAGTTGCACTGCGGCAGAATGGCACGGCTGGGCGAAACGTTATGTAACGTCGTTTTGCCCTGTTAAAACTAGGGGGCGTGTGCACGCCGCCGGAGGCACACTCGCCTCCGAGCCGATGCAAGTGCCCGGAGGTCTCGATCACTTCCGGGCTCCCGCGATTGCTCAGGGCACACGGAGAACCGGGATCTCTGTGTGTAAACACACAGTTTCCAGTTCTCTGAGGGGAGAAGTGACAGATCGTCTGTTCATACAGAGTATGAACAGACGATCTGTTATCTTCCCTGCACAGTCCCCTTCCCCGTCAGTTAGAACACAAACTAGGACACTTAACCCCTTCACTGTCCCCTAGTGTCAACCCCTTCACTGCCAGTGACATTTTTACAGTAATCAGTGCATTTTTAATCTACGATTTTTATTAGGACTGCGACATTATGGAGAACACATCGGACAATTTTGACACATTTTTGGGACCATTGGCATTTATACAGCGATCAGTGCTGTAAAAATGTCACTGACAGTTTAGGGGTTAACACTAGGGGGCGATCAAGGGGTTAATTGTGTTCCCTAGTGTATGTTCTAACTGAAGGGGGGAGGGGACTGTGTAGGGGAGATGACAGATCGCTGATCATACTTTGTATGAACAGGCAATCTGCTCTCCCTTCAGAGAACTGGAAACTGTGTGTTTACACACATAGATCCTGGTTCTCCGTGTGCCACGAGCGATCGCGGGAGCCCGGCGGAGATCGTGACCGCCAGGCACTCGCTTCGGCTCCGTGGGCGAGCAGCAGGCGCGGCACCCCTAGTGGCCACAGGGCGAAGCGACGTTACATAACGTTGTTTTGCCCAGCCGTGCCATTCTGCCGCAGTACAACTGTGGCGGCAAGTCGGCAAGTGGTTGATGTGTTTGTAATATATTCCAGAGCTTTTTTTTTTTCACTTGAAAAATCTTTGTGCTAAAGATTATTATTAACATTATACCGGATTTATATAGCTCCAACAGTTTGCTCAGCATTTTACAAAATCCCTCGCATTTTTTAGGGTTCCGGTGTATTTACACACATGTCCCAAAAAATTGCATGCTGCTGTACTTCTTATGAGCATTGCATGCTCCGCCTCCTTGCTGCTACTGGCTGAGGAAAGCAGAGGGTGATTACTAGCCTTTTAATTGATGCAGACGATAGGTAGTGATAACCCGATTTACATACCAAATTGAGCACACTAATGTAAATAAATACAATCTAAATGCTGAAGATGAGTAAAAATGTAGAGGAAATTTAACATAAATTTAAATATATATATATATATATATATATATATATATATATATATATATATATATATATATATATATATATATATATATTTATTTTTTTTAACTTTGAGATTTTGCATTAAAAGAAAAACATGATCTATGCCATGATGCATGTTTACATTGGACTACATCAACTATAACAACCCCCCAGGCTGTCAACGACTGCACTGATTTGTGACTCTTTGCACAGCCAGCAATTACCTGCAGTAATCATGACTAGAAGCACTATGTGTCTGTCCAGCCACAATCACCAGAGGTAATCGCTGGCTATGCAAACAGTGCTGAATTGCTGCGACTGCCAACAGGCTGTCATTATACTGTTATCGGCCACAGCTATCTGCACACAGCTGTCAATCCCGGCTATAGGAATCAGTAGATTCTTGCTGCTGGGATTCCCAGCGTGGCTAAACACCCATGTAAATGTAATCTAAGGATTTCAATCCTACTGCTTTCCTGCAAGAGAATGAGTAACAGGTGAACTCACTGGACATCCACCGGACCCTAGGCTTCTGCCATCCGACTTTAAGCCCTCGTTCACACTGAACACTGCTTTGATGCTTTGGTGGGATGCTCCTATTTCTGGCAATAGGCTCTGATTTGACATGCGATTTGACCTGTCAAATCGCATGTAAAATTGCACCAATGTGTATAGGGGCTGACTTTAATACCTGAAATGAATTATTGATTTAAGCTGCAGGTTCAAGAGAAAAAAATGACCACTCGAAAACATCCCAAATAAGAAGTGCAAACTGTAATGGCTCGTTCACACGGATGGCCAGAGGGCGGTAAAAGCAGGAGGCCGAGCTGTGTTTTTTTTCCACCCCCGAATGCCCACCTAAACACAGAAATGCAGCCTCTCTGGGCAGTACATATCGCCTCCTCACCACCTACCAAAGCTCTGAAGAGCAATCCGCCCCGGATCACTTTTCAGAGGGGCTGCACATGTGAAAAAACCCTTATGATCTTGAGGCCCCTTTCAGGTGGCCATTCTGATCAGGTCCACTTGTCAATTTTTCAGGCAGACCTGATTGAAAGGTCCATGCAGCCCCATGGATAGACAGGTGTAAACAGACATTCCCCCCCTGGCTACCTCCAGACCCATTCCGGCTGCAAAAAAAAAAAAAAAAAAAAAAACAGAAAAGAACTGTGTCATCTGTTTTTGCGGACCAGATCGATGACAGCATGATGTATACAGACACCAGGTTCTGTTTACATCTGGCTGCCCACAGAGCTGACATGTGTCCACCAGCCAGAAACAAAACAGGCACAGATGTCAATACATGAATGCAGGGGATCTGTGTATTCCTCTTCCTGTGAAAGGGGCTTGAAAAGTTGGAAAACACTTTTAAACCTGGAGCTGCAATGCTTATACTGTATATACCTTTCACCGCGCCCCATGCAGCCCCAGGATTGTCAGTGCAGCAGGGCAGGGATCAATGTTCTCTGTCATCTAAAATAGCTACTATCCTGTCTCTTAGCTGGCCTATGCCACAGGTGCTGAACGATGGAGCTGATCTGCATGTGTGCAGGTGATGGACCCTTATCGCAGCTGTCAACCTTCCAGGTGACAGACTTTCCAGAACCAAGCCTTCACAGTGTCCCCCAAGGGTCTTTCATGCGGGTGGTTGTAAAAACAGGACCACAGTTTTACTGCCCCCCAGTAGCCCACCAAACTGTTACAATAGAGCTGGACAGGGCTGTAGCTATGATGCTTTGCTTCGCGACTCGAGCTGCAGAGTTTGACAGGCACCACCTGTCAACCTCACTCATTGAGATTAATGGGGCCACACTACAATTGCGAGCCAAACACCCAGCTCACAGTTGTAGCATGGTCCCACAGTGTAAAATTGCCATTTGGCAATGAAAAAATCAAAGTACACAAACACAGTAGCACCTCCTGAACACCCGTCAGCTCCTGGTATACCGCAATCTGAAAAGTGATCCATCACTTTTAGTAAGCTTACTGCAGATGTGAAAGGAGCCTTAAGCCTCGTACACACGATCCGATTGTTCGCCAACTGAGCGTCTGATATTTGTCTTAAGGGCGTGTGCATGGATCTTGTCTTGCATACTAACGGTACACAATTGTCGGGCAACAAACACGAACGTAGTGACGTACTAGGAGGAATTTCAGCTCTTGAGCGCCACACCTTTTGGGCCGCTTCTGCTAATTTTGTGTTTGGTGAGCATTGATTCCGAGCATGCGTGTTTCTACTTTCAACTTTTGTATGACGGACTTGTGTACTGACCATACGAAAATCTGACAACAGACCGTTGTCCGCTGAAAATTTACTAGCCTGCCATCCAACATTTGTTGGCCCAAAGTTGGACAACAATTGTCAAAAGGAGCGTACTAATGGTCAGATTTTAGGACAACAGTCTGTCAACAGACAATCCCCTGCCAACAATCGCATCGTGTGTACGAGGCTTTACATTGAAGATGGTAGCTCAGAAAGGTAGAAGAGTGACGCAGAAAAAAAAAAAACAAGCAGTCCCTCAAGTCTGACACATTTTTTTCAGTTTTTTTTTAGTAATGTCATGTGGGATGACAGGTAAGGTGGGGAAACCAAAATGGTCTAGATGTGACCTGAAATACTCAAAATAGTTGTTTGTGTGTTGGGCATGATTTGTGCTGTGTGCAGATATGATTCTTACCAATGCTGGCTGAGCCTTGCTTCTTTTTTTTGGAAACCAACAGGAATACAGACACAGAACTTGACATCATAACCATGTAGTTCCACTAGAAAAAAAAGAACAAAGATTAAAAATAACACACTACCACCTAGTGGCAGAACAATTAATCACAGTTTATTATATGAGAATAACTGTTGCACCTATGTCTCTATATACACAGCATACTAACTATCAAGGATTGCTGCAAATTATATGGCTCACTGATATATAAAAAGGGAAATAAAAACACATGGTACCAGCTAATATAGTAATGCCTTTGTACATGGGCATTGCTAGCGCCAGGCACCAAGGACGTATACCCCGCATTGCGGGATCCCTTGTGTGCCAAATCTGCAGCCTCTGTTAAGTTTTGGTGCTGCAGTGCCACTTGCCGCCTGTCAGATCTCAAATATAGTACAAAGTCGAAGGAGGTTCCTTAAGCACCTCATCAGCTCTGATCATGGGAAGAGGGTAGAGCACTATACTTTCTTATGTGCCCTAGTGGTGACTGCCATTCTTCCAGTGTAAAAAAACACCAGTCACTGCATGTGTGAATGGGCCCTGAAAAGGACAGGGTCTAGTCGTATTTACAAATTGCTAACAGAATCATTGTTTACATATGCAGAGCTCCATCCAGCCTGTCTCCTCAGTGGATGCTGGTGGACATCCATTGGCCGGCACCCACTGATCGGCTTCTGCTGTGATTAGTCATAGCAGGAGCCCTCTACTTGGAAGTGCAGAATCACATATATATATATATATATATATATATCTATATATATATAGATATATATATATATATATATATATATGTGTGTGTGTGATTCTGCACAGAATGGCCACCCTATAGCAGTAAATCTGCTATAGGGCAGTTGGCGGTTAGAGTGCCTTTAACCTCCCTAGCGGTATTCTTGAGTGTGACTCGGGGTAAATTTTCAGTACCAAAAGCGGTAACCCCGAGCCACACTCACGATTGCATCGCAGGATCCAGGCAAAGTTACCCACCTTGTCCCCAGGATCCTGCGACGTCTTCCCGCTGTGTGTGCGAGCCGTCCTCCGCCGGATCTATCACAGTGCCGAACTCCGTTCCCTGCGAGCGTTGCGACACACAGGTACAGAGCACAGCACCAAATTCAAAAAGGAAAAAAAACACATTACACATACAGTACACTGTAATCTTACAGCTTACATTACTGTATCAAATTATTTCACATCCCTTTTGTCCCTAGTGCTTTGTCCAGTGCCCTGCATGCAGTTTTATATTATAAATACTGTTCTTCCTGCCTGAAAACTGGAGATTGTCCATAGCAACCAAAAAGTGTCCAAAGATACAAAGATAAAAATGTGATCAGGAAAGTAAAACAAGGCAATGTGAAAAGCGATAAGCCAAGCCCTACGCGTTTCAACCAATGGGTCTTCAACAGAGGCATATATCAACTCACCCCACACTGCCAATGCATATACAGTCAGGTCCATAAATATTGGGACATCGACACAATTATAATCTTTTTTGGCTCTATACACCACCACAATGGATTTGAAATGAAACAAACAATATGTGCTTTAACTGCAGACTTTCAGCTTTAAATTTGAGGGTATTTACATCCAAATCAGATGAACGGTGTAGGAATTACAACAGTTTGTATATGTGCCTCCCACTTTTTAAGGGACCAAAAGTAATGGGACAGAGTAACAATCATCCATCAAACTCACTTTTTAATACTTGGTTGCAAATCCTTTGCAGTCAATTACAGCCTGAAGTCTGGAACGCATAGACATCACCAGACGCTGGGTTTAATCCCTGGTGATGCTCTGCCGGGCCTCTACTGCAACTGTCTTCAGTTCCTGCTTGTTCTTGGGGCATTTTCCCTTCAGTTTTGTCTTCCGCAAGTGAAATGCATGCTCAATTGGATTCAGGTCAGGTGATTGACTTGGCCATTGCATAACATTCCACTTCTTTCCCTTAAAAAACTCTTTGGTTGCTTTCGCAGTATGCTTCGGGTCATTGTCCATCTGCACTGTGAAGCGCCGTCCAATGAGTTCTGAAGTATTTTGCTGAGTATGAGCAGATAATATTCCCTGAAACACTTTTCATCCTCAACGCTCAACACAATCCTTTTCAACACTTTTCAAAAAACAGAATTCATCCTGCTGCTTTTGTCAGCAGTCACATCATCAATAAGTACAAGAGAACTAGTTCCATTGGCAGCCATACATGCCCACGCCATGACACCACCACCACCATGCTTCACTGATGAGGTGGTATGCTTTGGATCATGAGCAGCTCCTTTCCTTCTCCATACTCTTCTCTTCCCATCACTCTGGTACAAGTTGATCTTGGTCTCATCTGTCCATAGGATGTTGTTCCAGAACTGTGAAGGCTTTTTTAGATGTTGTTTGGCAAACTCTAATCTGGCCTTCCTGTTTTTGAGGCTCACCAATGGTTTACATCTTGTGGTGAACCCTCTGTATTCACTCTGGTGAAGTCTTCTCTTGATTGTTGACTTTGACACACATACACCTACCTCCTAGAGAGTGTTCTTGATCTGGCCAACTGTTGTGAAGGGTGTTTTCTTCACCAGGGAAAGAATCCTTCGGTCATCCACCACAGTTGTTTTCCATGGTCTTCCGGGCCTTTTGGTGTTGCTGAGCTCACCGGTGCGTTCTTTCTCTTTAAGGATGTTCCAAACAGTTGATTTAACCACACCTAATGTTTTTGCTATCTCTCTGATGGGTTTGTTTTGTTTTTTCAGCCTAATGATGGCTTGCTTTACTGTTAGTGACAGCTTTTTGGAACTCATATTGAGAGTTGACAGCAAACAGATTCCAAATGCAATTAGCACACTTGAAATTAACTCTGGACCTTTTATCTGCTCCTTGTAAATGGGATAATGAGGGAATAAAACACACCTGGCCATGGAACAGCTGAGCAGCCAATTGTCCCATTTCTTCTGGCCCCTTAAAAAGTGGGAGGCACATATACAAACTGTTGTAATTCCTACACCGTTCACCTGATTTGGATGTAAATAACCTCAAATTAAAGCTGAAAGTCTGCAGTTAAAGCCCATCTTGTTTGTTTCATTTCAAATTTATTGTGGTGGTGTATAGAGCCAAAAAGATTAGAATTATGTCGATGTCTCAATATTTATGGACCTGACTTATATAGAATACATAGGAATAAAGAATTGCTTAAGGGCCAATCAGCATGTAAATCTTCAAATGGTCGCTAATTGGAGCTGAAATGGTCAGCTGACCACTGAGTTCCAAACCTCATTCCAAGGAACCAATGATAAAAGAACGGCACACATCACATGGGCCGCTAGACCAATGGAATAGTGACCCGGAATACATGTGAATACACCAGGCAGTCACATGGTAAACACAAGGCATCCTATTGGTTAAAAAGCCTGCCAAAAAACGGGTCATGATACCATGTGACAAGCTCACAGGAGAACACATGATCGGGGAAAGACATCACATGACCGGGACCCATAACATACTGCATTCTTCCCGTAGAGAGACAATAGTCTCAAAAGGGATGTACAAAAGAGAACAGGAATAAGCATGGGAATGTTAATGAAACTGGAATGATCCAAACTGCCCCAGATGGAAGCAGCCGGCAAACTGACAAGGAAATGTATGGATGAATAGAACTGGTCCCTTTGGAGTCCCATACATTGGCCACCTGTGGCACCATGCCTGTATGATTCCATGTCGCTGACATTGGAGTCCACCAGTTCCGGTAAGGGCACGCGCACTTCTTTCCATTGTTGAGGATGCAATATTCTTGATGCTATTCATAACGAACAGTGTTCAGTATTTGGGTTCTTCTGTCCCTTCACGATGATTTGGCCCATGTTGGACTTACACTTTATTTTTTCACTGGTTTAATTCACATTTCCAGTATTTGTATGTTCTGGTTTTCACCCAACCATACATTATTTTTTTACATATTGGACATTCTGTATATTTTTATATATATTTTATATAATTTTACACATTGGATTGGTTTCAGTATCACCATTGTATTTTCATCACTTATATCACTATATTTGTGTTTCACTGGTTAGCGCTAAATTATTTACCACCCAGATCTATTTATGTTTGTCACATTGTTTATGTAGCTGCTTGTTTTTTAGTTACTTGGGATTAGCGCAGTAATATTCACTTTCCACCAATAGCAAGCAGATCTTTTTCAGTAGCAGCAGGAGCAGCCTTGATGCATGAACACTCAGCTGCTCCTCATCCCCCCCAGGCTGCAGCTCGGGGGAAAGACTGAAATCACCCAGCCTTCCCCAAATATAGACCTCCTACTGGTTGGCAAGTGGAAGCTTGAATATTCACAAGTCAGTTTTACTTTAGCTTCTCATGCTAATACCTGGGGTACCAGTGAAACCTACTGGAAGAAGGGAGAAACTACAGCACCAGTGAGTTTAGGGGAAAACCAAGTAAATGAATAGACTCTAAATCAGCTAGGCTGTCTACCACCCAGCAGGACTAATTTTAACTAGTAGCTCTTGTTTAAAACAGGGTGACTACACATACAGAGCATAGAAACAGGTTTTCTTTATATGATTTAAGCTACATTATAGGTACAAATTAAAGCAGCACGGTAGCCATTGATATACAGTGTAAAGTACCTAAATTTGACTTTGTGTCAGCCTCTTGCAGTCCCTGTACAGCAGAGTTCAGAATGGGAGAAAAGCAACACAAGGAGTCAACCAGTTCATGTGCTGACACTAACCATGCTTATAGGAGACAAAAGCAGCGTGACAGAGAGATGACCACACCACTCTACTGTGACAGGTCCATGGTGACCTGGGCTCAGAGTAAGGACTTGTTTAGGCTTGTGGTCGGGGATGGTAAACACACACGTTTGAGCCTCATTTTTAGCACCAACCCCCCAGCTACCCCCCTTCAAGTGATCTCAATTAAACAAACATGTTATTCTTACCTGCTCTGTTGCAGTGGATTTGCACAGGGTAGCCCAGATCCTCCTCTTCTCAGGTCCCTCTTCTGTGATCCTGGCCCCTTCCTCCCTTGCTATGGGGGCACCTGAGCCGAGTCACAGCTCCTTGTGTCCATTCAGACACAGAGCCGTGGCCCAGCCCCACCCCCTCTCTCTCCTGATTGGCTAGCTGTCTTTGATTGAATAGCGCTGCTGCTGTGTCTCAGCCAATCAGGAGAGAGACTTTTGCATGGCTGAGACACTCGTGGACATTGCTGGACAGGGATTGGGTTCAGGTAAGTATTAGGGGGCTGAGGGGGGCTGCTGCACACAGAAGGCTTTTTATCTTAATGCATATAATGCATTAAGATAAAAAAACCTTCTGACTTAACAACCCCTTTAAGAAAGCAAAAGGGGTGCTCGCATGTCACAGTCATTACCCACTAGGAAACAGGAAACACCAACTCCACCAAATTTTAAAAGGAGGCTTCTCCCCACAGCTCGTCAGTTGTAGCGTACCTCCGGCCCAAGCTGGAACACATAATCAGAATATGGTTAGTCACAGCATATATAAACAAGAAAAGGGCGGGTTGTTGCTTTCCTGAAAGACTCTTGGAAAACAAGTTCCCGGTAAGTCTACCTTGAATTTTCCCTAAACGTCTTTCAGGACAGCACCTGAGAGGATAATCGAGACTAACCAACTAGGGAGGGACAACAGCCTGCAGGACCTTTCTGCCAAATGCCTGATCACTGGCTGACAGAAGATCCAGTCTGTAATGACGGACAAACGTTAGATAACTTGACCACGTAGCCGCCTTACAAATTTGATCTGGGGTAGCACCAGCTTTTTCTGCCCATGTAGTGGCCAGAGCTCTAGTAGAGTGTGTTCGTATTCCCAGTGGGGGAGACAAACCCATCTGGGAATAAGCTTCTGAAATAGCTGATTTTAGCTATCTAGCAATTGACCCCTTTGATGCTTGGCGGCCCTTTCTGTTGCCAGAAAAAAGAACAAATAAAGAGTCTGAAGACCTAAAGTTCCTTGTTACAAGTAATGTAATAAAATTCTTCTTACATCTAAGTTATGGAATAAATTGTCCTTTTTCCCAGAAGGATTTGAACAAAAAGTTGGCAGGATGATTTCCTGCGACCTGTTATGAACTGACGCTACTTTTGTAAAAAAAAAAAAAAAAATCTGTTTTAAAGTACAATCCTGTTTGGGTAAATAATAAAAAAGTTTCCTTTACTGATAGAGCATGTAGTTCACTGATTCTTATTCTGCAACTAAGAATACCATTTTAAGAGTTAAATTCCTTAAAGCTGAGTTCCAGTCATAAAAAAATGTACATTATTCAGCTGCATTAAATACAAATAACAACCTTTAGAAAACATTTTTTTTTTTTACTCACCTTTTCAAGTCTGTTGCTAGGGGGTCCCTCGTAATCTGCCTCTTCCTCTCCAAAGCGCCTGACGTCATTTCCCTCGACGCCCGTGCTCGCTAGTGCTCCTGAGAGATGTCTGTCATCATTTCCCAGGAGTCACTGGGCAGCGCCGAGGGCCTCGTTGCCATCACAACGGGGCGGGCACTTCCGACGATGCCGCCCGTATTGATGGCAATGTCAGAAGTCTGCGGCGCTGTGCCGTACATACTGCGCATGCGCGAGAACAGGCGGTGCATGCTGGTCGCTCAGCTACACCAGAGCCCAGAAGATAGTGCTTGTGGACTTCACATGCCCACAAGCACTATGGAAACTTCCAGGGAAGAGGAATATAAGATATATTCCTCTATGAAATCGGCAATCGAGCGCCGATTAAGCACACAAAGGTGAGTGCTATAAATAAGCCTTAGAAACAAAAGATATGCATCCTAAAAAAAAAGAAATTTAACAGTGGGAACTCCGCTTTAACAAGATTGTCTGTAATGGTTCAAAAGGATCTTTTGTGAAGGCTTGCAAAACTACTAACATGTCCCATTTAGGAAATTGTTTAGTAGGAGCTGGTCTGGACCTAGACAGTGCCTTAACCACTTCCTTCCCCGTCCATAGTCAAATGACGTCCACAGGAGGGATCTCCCATTCTGGGCGGGCGTCATATGACATTCTCGGCTTCCCGGCAGTCTAGGGGGCGCGCGCGCCGCTTCACTCGGGAGCCGAAGCGCGTGCTCGGCGGCCGCGATGTCTGCCGGGCACTCGCGGTTGCCGGTAATACTGTCCCTGCCAGTGACATTTATACAGTAATCAGTGCATTTTTATAGCACTGATCGCTGTATAAATGTGAATGGCCCCAAAATAGTGTCAAAAGTGTCTGATATGTCCGCCGCAATGTCACAGTCACAATAAAAATCAGATTGTCGCCATTACTAGTAAAAAAAAAAATAATAAAAATGCCATAAATATATCCCCTATTTGCACAAACCAATCAATATATGCTTATTGCAATATGTTTTACCAAAGAATACATATCGGCCTAAACTGAGGAAAAATTTAATTTTTTTTTTCAAATTGGGATATTTATTATAGCAAAAAGTAAAAAATATTGTGTTTTTTTTCAAACTTGTCAAGAAATAAAAACCGCAGAGGTGCTCAAATACCATCAAGAGAAAGCTCTATTTGTGGGAAAAAAGAAAGAATGATAAGAATTTCATTTGGGTACAGTGTTGCATGACCGTGCAATTGTCATTCAAAGTGCAACAGCGCTGAAAACTGAAAATTGGTCTGGGCAGGAAGGGGGTGAAAATGCCCGGTACTGAAGTGGTTAAAGAATCTTGTAACCAAAGGAACTGAAGAAATTGGTCTTTCTAGGTATACTCCCAAGGCAACCACTTGCACTTTAAGAGTGCTAATCGCAAGACCTCTGTCAGCGCCATTTTGCAGCAATTCCAAAACTCACACAATGTCTTCTAAGGTTTGGTTTGACGAACGACACCAAAAGTTGTAGACTCTCCAAACTTTAGCGTAAATATCTCTAGTTACTTTCTTTCTACTGGCGAGTAAAGTGGATACTAGAGGCTCTGACAATCCTTTGTTCCTTAACAACTGCTCCTCAGATACCAGGCGATGAGGCTTAATCTGGCTATATCCGGGTGGTATACTGGGCCTTGAAGTAGTAAGTCCTGTCTGAGAGGAAGCTGCCAGAATGGTTTGACTGTTAAATAAATGAATGTAGCGCTATACATAAATATTGCTTAACTGAAAATATCTACTCTTTAATAAATCCTACACATCTGTGATAAATAGTCCACACAAGTAGAAACAAAAGTTGAAACAAAAACTCTTCTTATAATCAGTGTTTCCACACACTTCCACCACAGTGATTTTTCATTCTCAAAAGGAGTGCACACCACCACCAGTGCAAATGTGCGCTCACCTGGAGCCACTCTTAGGTGCTGTCCTGAAAGACGTTTAGGGAAATAAGTACTGCAATAAATGTATACTACACTAATACAGTGAGCAGGAGTAAAAAAATATGCACTGTCACTTCTGCTAATGACACTGGCTGGGAAGGGGTTAAAGATCTAGGGCAATCAAAGGGTTAACTGTGTGCCTAGCCAGTGCTTTTACTAGGGGAAGAGATGGATTCCTTCCCCCTCTGTCAGACCGGCGATCTGCCTTGTGTACATAGGCAGTTTCCCAATGATCGGCGGGTCCTGGAGGACATCAAGTGCCCGACAGCCGCAGGTCGGCTTCTGCTGTGAATAATCTCAGCCGAAGCGGCACATGCACGCCCCCTGCATACGTGATCCTGCGCAGAGCTGCCACCCTGTGGCAGTAAAAATGCTATAGGACGGTCAGCAGGTGGTTAACACATACTGATAAGAATATTTACATTATGCTGACCTATCTTACAGAAAGCTGTCATTGGAAAGAGTATGCATTCCCTTGAATAGAACTGTGCCTGTTACAGGCTCACAAAACAATATCACAGTCTACTAGGCTTTGGAGATGAAATCCAGCCACTCTATCCTTTATATTGCTGGTGAAGGTTCCTCTATTATAATCGTTGTCAGGGATATCAGGTGACTAACAGCTGTCAGTGCAATGCCTAGAATGAGTAATTAGCCTGTCTGAAGAGGACATCAATAAAGGAGGTACTGGTGACCAAATATTTAGGAATGAGAAGGTGTGCCGCTGCCAGGAAGGGTCCCCCTCTACAGCAGCTATGAAAAAAAAAAACACTACTGCAAAGAGAGGGCTAGAGGGGGTGAGCAAGAAAACCTCCTATTTCCTATAGGAAGTGGGGCTGTGAGGTGTTTGCACAAGGAGGAATCTTTGGTTACGCAACTTCATCTTAGGAATCATGAATCATTAGCTGCAATAAATGTCTGCATTAGTTGTCAATGTTTTGCTGAGCCACTTATACTTAAAGTGTGGTCATCACCTCCAAACAAGGCAGACAGTCATCTGGTCTGCAGGTCTCTAGATGTTGAGTAGCTACAAATTCTAGAATGAGTGAATAAAACAGCTACTCGTTTTATTAAGCTGGTTCTACCTCAAATGACATCCTCTGTAAATAAGAACTTATCCATTCAGAAGTCAGCACAAGGATATATATATGGCTACTGGCTGCAGCTGGGGAAACTTGACTATTAAGGTATGCAGTAACAGTTCCAAAATAAATATTCCTGGGTTTACAGATCGTATGATTTTCATTTAATCAGTACAGTTCGAAAATACAATACAAATATCACTTCCAAATTTTTTTTCAGTCGTATGAGAATTTCCGTACTTTAGTAACCTATTCGCATTTGATATGGAGACTAGCATGCAAAAAAAAAGAATGATAATTCGTCCGATAAGCTCATCGTTTGTATTAGGCTTCAGGCAGGCCATAGGATGGGGCAATTTTCTTTCCTCCTACCACGGGTTGCAAAATAGAAATTTTGCATGGTTTCCCCATCAACACAAACAGTGCTGAATGGGCAATCCTCCTGCCGAACAATTGTCTGCTCCCGACATTGATTATTGCTAGTGGCTATAGCAATCTGTATAGCTATAATAATCACAAGTGAATCTGGCAGGTTTTTTGTACCCAAGTTGATCGGTCGATCAACATGGTACATTCAGCCTGCCCACACACAGTTCGAATCTCAGTCAGTTCCTGCTTAACTGGCCGAGATTCGAACCGTCTATGGCCTGCCTTCCTCCAGGACATTGAGCCTTATGTCCGTGGGTAGCCTCATACGTTCTTAGTGGGTCATTCTAGAAAGAAGAAGACAAATGGCCAGGTTGGATTTATTCAGCCCACAGTTATTGTGGTTTATTTACTAAAGCTGGAAAATGCAAAATCAGACTCATTTCTGCATAGAAACCAATCAGCTTCCAGGTTTTATTGGCAAAGCTTAATTGAAAAAGCTGAAGTTAGAAGCTGATTGGTTTCTATGCAGAAGTGAGCCTGATTTTGCACTCTCCAGCTTTAGTAAATAAACCCCATTGCTTCTTAAGAATAAGCGGGTACTGTGTTTATCTGGCTTCACTCTCTTTTCTTTATACACCACCATTTAAGCAAACCTGTCTTCTATCTGATAAGACAACCTTGAGAAGCTGCTAATCCAACTTTTTCTCAAATCTAAATCCTAAAATACTTATCGAAGACACAATGAGCAAATTTCTGAAAAGTTCAATGAGTTTTGCATGTGCCAAACTTTTTAAGAACTCCAAAATTTGGAATTTCTGAACCAAAAGTCCAATTACATCAATGAAATTCTGAAACGGGCTCCAAAGAGTGTTTATTATAAAGCAGCAAATAATGTAAAATTTAGAAGAATGGTTCGGGAAGCTCCTGGAAGCCATGTCTGATAAAATGACAGAATGAAAAAAATGGAAAACTAGAAAAGCAGTATGAGGAAAATTAGAAAAACCGACAGTGGCTCCTAGAAGTCCTAAAAAGTGCTTACGTGTCAAGGGAAGGGTTAAAACAAAGAGTTTGCTTTTTGTTGTTCCGCCAGTGAGGATCCTCTGGCCTTCTGTCCTGCACACACACAAGAAAGTAAGACAATTTCTCTCCAAAGTAGAAAGTGGACGAAATTCTTTCTTAGACAGGTGTCCCCAAAACAAGAAATGTCACAATTGTAAATTTTTTTCCAGATTCTCCCTTATTTTCGGTTCCAGTGACAGGACAAAAAAGAATCTCCCCAGCAGAGACACAAACAGCAATACAAACCTGGCAGATGTTCTTACCCTAACATTCTCCATCCAAAACTTTAAAAAATGTTTTAGGTTTAGATATATTTTAATTTGCTTATGATTTGCCCTCCCTGGTCCCTTCCTTCTGTCCTTATCAACAGGTTGGATTTTTTTTTTTCTCAAATTACCAGTGTATATGTGGTTTTCCCTTTGTAAAGTCCACTCATTCCAAAATTTTATGTTAGCACCTTGGTGCCGAGTGCATGCAAATATGCAGCAGCTGGGCCTTGGCGCAGAGCGGCCGCATATTTGCATGCAATAGCGCCCACAGTCCTGTGCCCAGAGCATGAGCCTTGTGCACTCCCGGCACAATGTCGAGCGGCTCACAGAGAGCCCCTGATTTGAAATACTGATCGGGAGTTTTCTGATCATGTGACCGGTGTGTATTATAAATAGGGGTCATGGAGGTCACAAGCCCCCGGCATTCCAATCCCCTTAAAGGGCCAGCGGGAGCTGGCGCCAAGGGGTTGACAACAAACTAAATTTTGAAGTACTTTTGAACAACTTTCGTCAAGACATCAAATGTACTTATAATTTTAGTACGAACATCTACTAGTGTATGGACAACTTTAGGGTGAGGTTTTAGGACTAAAGCCTCGTACACACGATCGGATTTTCCGACGGGAAATGTGTGATGACAGGCTGTTGGCGGAAAACATGACTGTGTGTATGCTCCATCGGACTATTGTTGTCGGATTTTCTGCGGACAGATGTTGGATAGCAGGCTTTAAAATTTTCCGCGGACAAATGTCTGTTGTCAGATTTTCTGAGCGTGTGTACACAAGTCCATCAGACAAAAGTCCAAAGTGCATGCGCGGAAGCAAGGACGAGTCAGTTCGTAATGGGGAATTAACATTCGTGACGTGGCAAATTATGAAATCTCGAAAAATGCAGCGCACATTCTCTTATTCTTTAATGGGATAATAACGAAGCTGCTTTGCTGGTGATACTGATGAAGTTATTGCAAACAAATTTTCAAAGGCTTTTTTTTCTAGTGATATCAAGAATAGTATTATTATACTTTTTTTTTTTATTTGGGCAAGTTACCACAACACCATTATCCCGTAGTTTTTAAGATCAAAGATTCAACTATGTTGGTGTTCCTTGTTAATTTTACATTGTATTTTTTTTACTGTAACTGCCTACTCCCAAACTGTCATCTGAAACACATAGCCAAGAATTATTCTACACAATGTTTTTATTGTGCATTAAAAAAAAGAAAACAAATAAAATTAGACATGCTATCTGCCAATAGAACTTAACCAAAAAGTGCATTCTATGCATCCAAAAATATAGAAAATATACCAAATCAAATCATTATTCAACCAAAAAAATAATGTCAAAGCAATAACTCCAAGGCCAATAATAAATAACACGTTATCTCCTCCAATTCCGCAACATGTCTGGTTGACGAATGGCCGTCCAGAAACTAACTGAAAAGGGCAAAATGAAAAGTGCAAAATGAAAAGCGTGAAATGAAAAGTGCGAATCAACACTCACCAAACTTCTACTAACATGAAATTAGCAGAAGGAGCCCAAAGGGTGGCGCTAAAGAGCTGAAAAACAACGTAGTACGTCACTAGGTTCGTATTTGTTGGCCGACAATTCCTTGCCGTTTGTATGCAAGACAAGTTTGGGCCAACACCCTTCGGACAAAAGTCAACGGTTTTGTTGGCCAACAATCTGATCGTGTGTACGAGGCTTAATACTTTTTTTAATGACTTTCTTGGAATGGGATGAGTGGAGTAACAGGGAAATCCTTTGATGACAGATGAGGCTGTATTTTGATGTAGACCACAACAGCCATGCCCTAGGATGACTTGGCCGTAAGGGTTGCACCTGGCTGCCTGCCAACATCAGATATGTGCAATGTGTAAAATGTCACAGTAAGATTGGCAGTGGTGTAAACAGTTGTTTCTCATATAACCTGGTTGCAGAGTGTGTACGGAAGTGTCGGTCATCACTGGCTGTCCCTCTGCTTTGAACACAAGCTCTGGTATATGAGAGCCGCAGTGACACTGCTTTCTGATGATTGCAGGGCACCAGCCATTTCCAGGAAAAATTATAATGGAAAAGGAATGTGTGCTAATTATATATGCTCCCTTCTATATGCTTCCTCCTGCTTCATATATATTAGCATGACAAGGATGGCAGTGTGAACACTATAAATTCCAATGTATATATATATATGTGTGTATATATATATATATATATATATATATACATACATACATACATATATATATATAAAATGCCAGGTGCTGGCTGGCAGGAGTGTGGACAGTGTGTGTGTTTCACTTAGGTTTCTCAAATACACAAGTTGAGGGGCTCCGGGGTTAATGGCTGAGGTGAGGAAAATCTTAGTAAATTTTATTCTGGGTAAAGCTCATGGCTCTTTCCACTGTGTGAAAATGCTGAGTGCTGACAAAATGCTAAAAAAGGTAAAGTGCTGCCTGTTTGTGTTGGGTAACCCATTAGAGGGGCTCCCAGTCAGGAATTAACCTGTATTTAGCTAGTGGCTTGGGCAAGCTGATGTTTTATTTATTTCATGCTATGTAAAAAGCACTCCCGCGTTGAATTTTTGTTGAAACTATGTTTGTTTTCTGCCTTGTTGAAAAAACATGCATGACAAACCTGCTTGGAATGCTCTTGGGTGTCCCTGTCTCATACATGTTTTGCCATTACCAGTTATCATGCCTCCCTTACAATGTATATAGCATGGTGGTTATATAGTACTGCAACCCCTCTATATGCCCAACCTTCAACCCAGGGGGCCGCATGTGACCCTTTGACATTTATTGTGTAGCCTTATGAGCCCATCAATCAGTCGTCTGTGCTTTGCTGCTTACTTAAAGTAGAACTATAGGCAAAACTATATTTTTTGGGGGATAGAGCAAGGCAGAAAAATAACCCATCAGATTTTTTTTTGCCACCTGTGGAGATTTCCCTTCACTTCCTGTCCCATAGTCAAACAGGAAGTGAAAGGAAATCCCTGTAAATGAGGGGAATTCCTTGGGGACCCCCGGGTCACCAGAACTAGTGTCTCCATTAGAAGATTTCTCCTCTATTACATTTCTGGGAACAACCCATAATTTCAATGATAATGGCAAACAGAACAAAAAGGCGGTAAATCTCCCTAATGGGAACACAGACAGCAATAAAAACTGGCAGGGGTTCTAATCCATCTCCACTCTATCCAAAACTAAAAACAAAAGTTTTGCCTTTAGTTATACTTTAAACCAGTGAAGGGAATGTTTAATTTAGACTTGTTTGGAATCCTTCTATAAGAAACTGTAGGGACACAAATGTAGCATTACTCGTAAATGGACTGATAGCAGTGATCTAAATTAGTCTCATGTAAAGTGTCCCCAGTATATGAATATCTCCTAAAGCATCCCCACATTCTCCGACAAGTCCTACAGCTTTATCACAATCTCTGACCACCTCCTGTATTGTACTCCCAGTCACTGACTAGCTCCTGTTATGTATCCCCAGTCCCTGATCATCTCCTATATTGTGTGCCCAGTCTTTGATCATCTGTCGTATTGTTCCCCAATTCTCAGAGTATGTCCTGTATTGTGCCCCCAGTATCTGACCATCTCCTGTATTGTTTCCCCAGTTTATGACCATCTCCCATATTGTTCCCCCAGTCTCCAAACATTTTCCACATTGTGACCCCAGTCTTTGACCACCTCCTGTATTGTTCCCTCAGTCTTTAACCATCTCCAACATTGTGCCCCAGTCTTTGACCATCTCCCCAAATATCCCCCCTGTCTCTGATCATCTCATGTATTGTACCCCCAGTTTCTGACTGTCTCCTGTATTGTTCCTCCAGTCTATGATCATCTCCTGTTTTAGGTCCCTATCTTTGGTCATGCCCCGTTGCATGTCTGCTTTCTCTGGCAGCTTTCTATAGCATTACATTAACTAAATATTGCTTGCGACCCTTTGGAGATGGGGCTATATAAAAATAAGTGGACTACCACTGGTGTAAACAAAACTTCGGGACACATTTGTACAACAGAAATGAAATAAACTGGCTTTTTTTGCAACCATATATCCTTTTACTTGTCTTTCATACTACAAGCTCCATATTGTAGATGGCAGAGTACAGACTTGATGACTTAGGAGAGCCAAAATAAAAGTCAGCCAGCTTTAACAGGCACTTGGGCAATCCACTGTATTAATATTAAGTGAAGGATTAGTATATGATGTCAACATTCCCAACTCCCATCTAAAGTCGAAGCGAAATGTGGAAGCATACTATATCTGGCTGCAACTAATCACCTAAAACTCAGATTATGAATTAAATAAATGAATACACTGTCTGACTTCAGTTTAGTAACTATTCCTTGCCAGCATTAGCAGTTCCCTTATCGATTTTTCTTTTTGCTTTTAGCTGCCCTTTAACAAATACGCTTTAGGATTAATAGAATTCCAGAATGCGCCAGCTGGGTCACCCTGCCCTTTTTCTCCCTATTAAATGAAAAATCTCAAAGGCTTTGATCTGTCTCCTGCTTTCATACCCAGGATTTAGCTCTGTATATACTCAAGGTATTTTAGCTAAGCTTACAAATTCTTATTTCAAAGCTCAGAATTCTAGCTATGTGCTGCAGTGTATTAGGGCTAGTAATGAGCGAGGCTTAATGGAAATTGAAGGGGGAAGAAATAGGATTTGTTTTCACCTGTATTTTCATTAGGAATACAGTTCCAGCACAGGAGCTACAAACATACACCAGGAGCCAAGTGATCTAAAGTCCATGTAGCAGAACAGGGTTACAGCAGGGTTAACCAGGCATAACTTTTTGAAAGTATGATTTGCTTTGTGTGCTGAAGACAGGAAAGAAGGAAAGAAAGGAGATATCTGGCTTCCAGGAACCAAGATTCAACCTGGACCACACCTAGTTCCACAAGAAGAACAATGCTAGCCATACTCTCATAGATTTCTTTTTTAAACATCAGGTGTCAGGTAGGTTCTCTCTGATTGTGTGTCGGTGGCCAAGAGTCCTTCAAACAATTGTTCAAACTTGACCAGCTTTAATGTATTTTTATAATAAGATTGGCCAACAAATATTTACTATGTTGAGTTTTTTACCCAAAAGCACCAACCTAAAACCTTTTCCAGAAAACAACCTATGCAGTCAAGGGGTATTAAAAAAAACTGTGCAGCTTTGTAAATGTTCATTAAAGTGGTTGTATAGGTATTTAAAAAAAAAAAAAAAAAAGAAAAAAAAAGAAAGAACAATTGCTTTAAAGACTAAATGGAATGGAATTCAATAGAATTGCACAGAGTGGCCACAAACCTCCTCTTCTCGGTCCCCCGCCACCACTCCTGGCTCCTCTATGTCCAGTGCCCCCATGGAAGCCACTTCTCATGGGGGCACTTGTGCGTGTTTGCTCCTGAGCCCCGCTGTTGTCAGCTAGACTCAGCTCCGCTCCCCGGTCACTGGCTTTGATTGACATCAGCGGGAGCCAATGGCTCCCAGTACCAAGCTTCCCATTAAAGCCAGTGAGGGCCATAAGTAAGTGGAAAGAAGAGCTGCAGACGTGCACAATTGAAGTGACTGAAGGGCTCAGGTAAGTACAATCCCCACATACTTCTAGAAACCTTGCTTCTAGAATGTAAAAAATGTTAGGCAGTCAGTCACAGCATTACAGGAGCAAACAATCATTTTGGTGTCCTAGCAAAAAGGCAGGACGTGGGGATTGCTAATTGGAAAAGCCAAGCTTCCAGGGGGGTCCAAATGGCCTACAGGTATGACAATAAAAGTAATCAACATTTTGCAATGTAGCGCAGTTTTCTATTTACCCACTGGGGCCTCTTGACCCCATCAGCTATCTTCTGGAAAAAAGTGAATTTAGTCTTTAAAGTGAAGCTTCAGGCTCCTTAAGAAAAAATAAATAAAAGTCAGCAGCTACAAATAGTGTAGATGCTGACTTTTAATATTAGGACCATTTTTCAATCGTTTTTCGGGTGCTGCCGCCGCCATCTCGGCTAAGGGGAACCGGCAGTGAAGCCTTTTGGCTTCACAGCCAGTCCCTTATGCGCATGCATGAAGCACGCTGCGCTTTGTGGATGGCCTGGTGGCTGGGGAAGGAAAAGGGGGACGAACTACCTGCTGGGTTCGCTGCAGCAAAGTCAGCCAGAAGTGGGAGCAAGTACCTGTCAAAACCAGGTATGTGCTCCCCCCTGAAAGGTACCAAATGTGGCAGTGGAAGGGGGGGGGGTGGCAATCAAGCGGAGCTTCCCCTTTTGGGTGGAGCTCTGCTTAAGTGACCTATTGTATCCACGTATTAATCATTAGACTTTCAGGCTGCAGTCTCACTAAATAAATATATAAATAAAAAATAAATCACTAAATATATATTTGCAAGTACTCAGTATACAGTTGCTATTGGCCAACAAATATAACTTGTGTGTTCACCCAACTCTTGCAGAGTAAACAATCTATTCCATACATACTGATTTATATGTTTAGACTTTAAAACCCGCAATCCCGAAATATTGCATTGGCCATATCATAGTGTGCTTCAGAATCTCAGCCACTGCAAATCCAATCATCTTTGCAATCCGTCAGATGAAATAAAACATATATGATACTATTAGTTTTGTCCACAAAGTTCTAACACAAAAGTAATGCATTCTATTTTACACTTATACAACGGGTAAAATAAGTATTGAACATGTCACAATTTTTCTAGGTAAAATGTATTTCTAAAGATGATATTGACATACAATTTTCACCCCGTCTGTTAACAACCCATGCAATCCATACATACAAAGCCACCAAAGTCACCAAAACAAATATGTTAAGAAATTAAGTTTAAGTGTAATAAAATGGAAGGACACAGGGAAAAAGGATTGAGCACGCTAACTGAATTGTATTTAATACTTTGTACAAAATCCTCTGTTGGTAATGACAGCTTCAACACACCCCCTGTATGGTGAAACTAGTCGCATGCATTGCTCAGGTGTGATTTTGGCCCATTCTTCCACACAGTCTTCATTTTTTGAATGTTCCGTGGGCCTCTTCTATGAACTCTGATCTTTAGTTCTTTGCATAGATTTTCTATTGGATTCAAGTCAGGTGATTGGCTGGACCATTCTAGCAGCTTTATTTTCTTTCTTTGAAACCAATTGAGAGTTTCCTTGGCCTTGTGTTTGGGATGATTGTCTTGCTGAAATGTCCACCCTCATTTCATATTCATCACCCTGGTAGATGGCAGCAAATTTTTATCAAGAATGCCTTCGTACATTTTTCCATTCATCCTTCCTTAAATGATATGAAGTTTTCCAGTACCGTATGCTGAAAAACAGCCCCACACCATGATGTTCCCACCTCCAAACTTCACTGTTGGTATGGGGGTGTTTTTGGGATGATGTGCAGTGCCATTTGACCTCCATACATGGTATGTATTATGGCATCCAAAGAGTTCAATTTTGGTCTCATCTGACCAGACTATATTCTCCCAGTATTTCACAGGCTTGTCTAAATGTTGTGCAGCAAATTTTAAACAAGTTTCAACATGCTTTTTCTTCAGCAATGGAGTCTTGCATGGTGAGTGTGCATACAGGCCATAGCGGTTGAGTGCAATACTTATTGTTTTCTTTGAAACAATTGTACCTGCTAATTCCAGGTCTTTCTGAAGCTCTCCACAAGTGGTCCTTGGCTCTTGGACAACTCTTCTGGTAATTCTTTTCACTCCTCTGTCAGAAATCTTGCGAGGAGCACCTAGTCTTGGCCAGTTTATGGTGAAATAATGTCCTTTCAAACTTCCGGATTATGTTTCCCCAGCAGTGCTCAGTGGAACATACCGAAGTTTAGAAATCCTTCTGTAAACCAATGCCATCAGTATGTTTTGCAACAATAAGGTTGTGAAGGTCTTGAGACAGCTCTTTGCTTTTACCCATCATGTAATGTTTCTTGTGTGACACTTTGGTATTGAGACACCTTTTTATAGGCCATCAGTTGAGACTGAACCAGTTGATATTAATTTGCACTGACAAGGGGCAGGATTGCTTTCTAATTACTGATATTTTTCAGATGGTGTCTTGGCTTTCCATGCCTTTTTGTACCTCCCTTTCTTCATGTATTCAATACGTTTTCCCTGTGTCATTTCATTTTATTACACATAACTTCATTTCTAAACTTATTTGTTTTTGGTTTATTTGTATGTATGGATTGTTAACAACATGTGGTGAAAATTTCATGTCAATAGCACCTTATAATATATATATATATATATATATATATATATATATATACATATACATACACCGGTATATATATATATATATATATATATATATATATATATATATATATATCTAGAAAAATGGTGACATGTTCAATACTTATTTTACACGCTGTATGTGAACATTCAAGTCTCATTAACAAAAAAGTAGTGTTAGGGTTGCTCTTAGGAAACAAGCTGTGACCATTGCTACCTGCACCGAGAGAGCTATGAAGAAACCAGCCAACAAATTAACTGCATCAACAGGCACGTATATTATCTTTCAATGGGTCACCGGACATGCTAAAAAAAAAGCCAATATAAACTGGTAAACTGTAGACTTGTACATATACACACTATAAGTAAAAATAAGTCGTGTATAGTAGTAGAGTATAATGTGTACTGGCAAGGTGTAATCATCCACACATTCTTGTGGTACCACCTACATTTCTCCCATATCTGAGCAGACAGAGCTCTACTGTTATATGAGTGAGCTTAATCAGTCTGGCCGCACATAAAAAAAGTGATTGCTCACAATTAGGCATGGATTTGTATGATGTTTACATTCTGATAAGCCATAGCCAAAAAGTTCATTTAAGGGCGCAGACTATCGCTCTATCTGAATAAACATCCTTTATTCAGATTATGCCATCTACAAATCAGGAAAAAATAAAATATGCCATGGCCATTTTTGCCAAAGGCACAGAAACTTTCAGGACAGCAGACAGTAGTGCCAAATACACTTGCATGATGTGGGAGACTGACTGGTAAAATCACTCCTAGAAATTATTTAGTTTAAAGAGAGCCCAACGGGTATCTGTAATAACATGCATCTCTAATTTTGTAATGCTTTTATAGCGCACCCTTACTTTTTAGGGATTAAACCGGAGATCCACCCAAAAGGTGAAGCTCTGCTTGTTTGCACCCTCCACTGCCACATTTGGCACTTTTTAGGGGGGATTGGGTACCTGGTTTTGACAGGTACCCGCTCCCACTTTTGGGTAAGATCGCTGCACAGCGATCTACGACATAACTGGCCCCTCCTCCTTCCCCCTGCTGCCTTCTGGGACCTGTGTGTGTCCCAGAAGACGGTGGGACCATTCAGAAAGTGCAGCGGGAAACTGGCTGTTTCCCTTACTTGCAAGGCCGGTGCCTGCACCCGAAACCGATGGACGAATCGGCTTGGGGTGTTAACATCGCGGGATCCTTGGGCAGGTACAGTGGATATAAAAAGTCTACACACCCCTAATAAAGTGTCAGGTTTTTGTGATGTAAATAATTGAGACAAAGATAAATAATTTCAGAACTTTTTCCATCTTTAAACGTGACCTATAAACTGTACAACTCAATTGAACAACAAACTGAAATCTTTTAGGTGGAGGGGAGTAAAAATAAAAAAACTAAATTATATGGTTGCATAAGTGTGCACACCCTTAAACTAATACTTAGTTGAAGCACGTTTTGATTTTATTACAGCACTCTGTTTTTTGCGGTATGAGTCAATCTGCATGGTACATCTTGATTTGGCAATATTTGCCCAATCTTCTTTGCAAAAACACTCCAAATCTGTCAGATTGTGAGGCATCTCCTGTGCACAGCCCTCTTCAGATCACCCCACAGATTTTCAATCGGATTCAAGTCTGGGCTCTGGCTGGGCCATTCCAAATGCTGAACGATGAAGTTCCTCTTCATGTTCAGTTTTCTAGCAGAAGCCTAAAGATTTTGTGCCAAGATTGACTGGAATTTGGAACTGTTCATAATTCCCTCTACCTTGACTAAGGCCCCTGTTCCAGCTGAAGAAAAACAGCCCCAAAGCATGATCCTTGCCACCACCATGCTTCACTGTGGGTGTGGTGTTCATTTGGTGGTGTGCAGTGTTGTTTTTGTGCGAAACTTATCTTTTGAATTATGGTCAAAAAGTTCAACCTTGGTTTCATCAGAACATCATCATAACACATTTTCCCACATGCTTTTGGGAGACTTCAGATGTGTTTTTGAAAAATTTAGCCGGGCTTGGCTGTTTTCCTTCGGAAGAAAAGGCTTCCGCCTTGCCACTCTACCCCATAGCCCAGACATATGAAGAATATGGGAGATTGTTGTCACATGTACCACACAGCCAGTACTTGCCAGATATTCTTGCTGTAGGCCTCTTGGCAGCCTCCCTGACCAGTTTTCTTCTTGTCTTTTCATCAATTTTGGAGGGACGTCCAGTTCTTAGTAATGTCACTGTTGTGCCATATTTTCTCCACTTGATGATGACTGTCTTCACTGTGTACCATGGTATATCTAATGCCTTGGAAATTCTTTTGTACCCTTCTTCTGATTGATATCTTTTAACATTGAGATCCCTCTGATGCTTTGGAAGCTCTCTGTGGACCATGGCTTTTGCTGTAGGATAAGACTAAGAAAATGTTATGAAAAACCTACTAGAACAGCTGAACTTTATTTGGGGTTAATTGGAGGCACTTTAACCACTTCAGCTCCGGAAGGTTTTACCCACTTCCTGACCAGGCCATTTTTTGAGATACGGGACTGCATCGCTTTAAATGACAATTGCATGGTCATGCAACGCTGTGCCCAAATAAAATTTATGTCCTTTTTTTCCCACAAATAGAGCTTCCTTTTGGTGGTATTTGATTGCCCCTGCGCTTATTATTTTTTGCGCTATAAGCAAAAAAAGACAGACAATTTTGAAAAAAAAAAATATATATTTTTTACTTTCTACTATAATACATATCCAAAAAAAAAAATGTAAAAAAACTAAATTAATTTAGGCCAATAGCTATTCTTCTACATATTTTTGGTAAAAAAAAATCCCAATAACCATAAATTGATTGGTTTGCGCAAAGGTTATAGCATGTACAATCTACAGGATAGATTTAGGGACTTTTATATATTTTTAGTTTTTATTTATTTACCGGTAATGGCGGAAATCTGCAATTTTTAGCAGGACTGCGACACTGCAGCGGACAAATCTGGTACTGACACTTTTTGGGGATCAGTGACACAATTACAGTAATCAGTGCTATAAAAATGCACTGATTGCTGTATAAATGACACTGACAGGGAAGGGGTTAACACCAGGGGCGATCAAAGGGTTAAATGTTCCCTAGGGAGGTGCTTACTGTGTGGGGTAGTGTCACACTGTTTACACAGGCATACAGCTGATCCGTATCTCCTGTGAATGATCGGCGAATCACGGTGGACCATCACGGCCACCGGACCTGCTGATTGGCTCCCGCTGTTTCAAATCACAGCGTGAGCGGCGTGCCCTGATGCAGTGAATGTACATGGGGCGGAATGATGGATGGTGTGTACTGACTCCTATTTAACATGAGTTTGAATGTGATTGCCTGATTCTGAACACAGCTACATCCCCAGTTAGAAGAGGGTGTGCACACTTATGCAACCACATTATTTTAGTTTTTTTATTTTTACCCCCCCCCCCCCAAAAAAAGATTTCAGTTTGTTTTTCAATTGAGTTGTACAGTTTATAGATCACATTAAAAGGTAAAAAAGTTCTGAAATGATTTATGTTTGTCTAATGTTTTACATCACAGAAACCTGAAATTTTAACAGGGGTGTGTAGACTTTTTATATCCACTTTATGTTTCCCTTTTTTAAAAGTCAGCAGCTACAGTATTTGTAGCTGCAGACTTTACTTTTTTTTTTTCTCAGACGGCGCTCCGCTTTAAGTTGCATTTAGATTCTTCACTTGTATTCTCTTCCTGCCAAAGTGAAAGTGTCAGGCTGTATCCTATCTCCTACTTGAGCTCAGTTCTGGTAAAAGACATTACCAAAACTGCTATGCAACAAAGGTACTGTCAGAATAACATAAAAAGAAAACTAAAGGCACTCAACACTTTTACTTTTCTCCAGCAATCAGCAGATCGTGGGGGCAATGCAGGACTCCTGCAGACGCAGGAGCAATGTTTTCCAGGCTCCCACAAAAAATAAAATAAATGCACATTTTTTTTACCTGCAAAAAATGTGCATTCACTTTTTTTTTTTAAGTGAACTTATTTTTTAAGCTCTACACCAACACAACCTTCTTTGTCCCTTCGGCACAAGTTTTGTTTTTAGGAGGCATCCACATGTAGAGGCTAGAAAATAGTGGAGTTAACACCAGTAATGTCTTTTAAAAGTTACCTGAATCAATAGAATAAAAGATATTTACGTAATTCAGCCATACCCTGAGGGTGGCGGCACCCAGCTTAAATTACAAACAACCCAGCATAGCTCAGAGAGATATGGCATGGGATATGGGATGACAAGCCCGCTACGCACAAAAGGGGTGTCATGGAGCCCAGCATCCCATGACAGGGGCATACGAGTAGTCCTAAAACTACATAAAATCCTTACACTTGTCCAGGCTTCCCTCTGTGGGGAAGCTAAATGACTAATGCCCAACTGCCTACATGTTGATCTGTTCTGGCTCAACCAGTAATCACTATCCTCATGGCAACTAACAGAAGTTCTCCAATGTGCTAATATACCCTTACCCAGAGTGCCCCTCTCTTAGCAGAGGCAGAGCTGGTCCTTAACCCTACCAAATCCCGAGCTTTCCCTACTGATGGCTATGGAGACATTGGGGTTGATTTACTAAAACTGGAGCATGCAAAATCTGGTGCAACTCTGCATAAATACCAATCAGCTTCCACATTTTATTGCCAAAACTTAATTGAACAAGCTGAAGTTAGAAGCTGATTGGCTACCATGCACAGCTGCACCAGATTCTGAGTGCTCCAGTTTTAATAAATCAACCCCATTGAGTGACAAAAGAGAAAGTACAACACGTCACGTCTGTGCCCTACTCTACACATCTATACACAAAAAAAGGTGTAGATTATTGGACTAGAATGGGCATTGAAATATACACCATTTGTGTAGACTGCATCTGCATACGGGCGTTCTTCAGTTGAAGAGAACTCATGAAGTTCATGATAACCTAACCTAGCTCCTGGCTTGTAGTACTCAAGTGCCATTGGCAGTAAGCACCTCCTTCACTACCTGCCTGCCTGGCATAGAGACAAATGGAATGCACCTCCTATTTCCTCTTGATACCACTTTGGCAAGAAGTGGTGGGAATGTTTGTTGGCTGACCCCAGTTACATATAATAAGTCATGAGATTTTAGGGCATTATATAGGATTTTCTCCTGCATCTTTCTATCTACGTATGTATAGTAAACAAGAGTTTGTACTTGGCCGTTAATTGAAGGTGAAGAGCCCAATAATTGTTCTTGCACAGGAGCCTTTTGTTATGTCCACAACTGCATGCAAAGGTAGCCTAAAAGGTTTAGCCAAGACCCTAATGCTGGACACACAGTTGGAAATGTTTGGGTGATATTCACCACTTTTAACCAGCTTTGAATACAAAAACATCCAAATGGGTCAACGCAACCTACTAACGCCATCATTACACAGTGTCAACAGACACTTATGATGGAATGCCTAATTCTTCCATATGGTTGTTTTGCAAATGAAAACTGGTTCAGATTACCTGGAAATTACTGTGTAGCCAGTCAGCATAATATTAGACATAAACTTCTCAATTTTTGAGCTGGTTCCATTTGGCCCCCCCAGTTTCGAGCGATCAATCAACTGAAATGGCAACTAGAAGGCGCTTCCTGTTACAAGAATGTTGTCTTGTATCAAGAAAGCAATGCTTGTGGCTAGGCCAGGGAATTAGGACTTAATTCCAGCAACGTATTAAAGTCACACAAAAACAAATATCTAAAAATTGCATAATCCTACAGAGAATAGAAAAGGCCCGTACTCATGATCCGAAAACCGTATAAAAAATACCGCTTTTCGAAACGATCATATGATAATTGGATCGTTAGTACAGAGGTTTAAAGAGCCAATCATGACAGTTCATCCGATCGGACAAGTGCAAAAATTTTTATTGTACGATACCAGATCATACAATATTCGTTTGATTGAAAAATACCACTTTTGAAACGATCGTATGATAATTGGATCGTTAGTACAGAGGTTTAAAGAGCCAATCATGACAGTTCCTCCGATCGAACAAGTGTGAAATTTTTTCCTGTACGATACCAGAGCGTATGATTTTAATTTTATCACTACAGTTGTCGTTCGAAAATACAATACAAATACACTACAACACATGACATCACTTGAAATTCAGTCGTACGAGAATTTTCGTAACTTTAGTAAACTCTTCATGTTTGATATGCGACTAGCATGCAAAAAAGGATGATCTGTCGTCCGATTTTTGCTGTTTTTATGCATGCCATTTAAAGAAGATCTCTTTCATGCTAGAAGGTTTCTGCAACCAATTTTTGGATTTTTGTCTCTCTTGGATATAAATCGTTACTTGGTTGTTATGCCGCGTACACACGGTCGGACTTTTCGTCTACAAAAGTCCGACAGCCTGTCCGACAGACTTCCGGCGGACTTCCGGCGGACTTTCGGCGGACTTGCAGCAGACTTTCTAACGAACGGACTTGCCTACACACGACCACACAAAAGTCCGACGGATTCGTACGTGATGACGTACACCGGACTAAAATAAGGAAGTTCATAGCCAGTAGCCAATAGCTGCCCTAGCATGGGTTTTTGTCCGTCGGACTAGCACACAGACGAGCGGATTTCGGGGTCCGTCGTAGTTACGACGTAAAGATTTGAAGCATGTTTCAAATCTAAAGTCCGTCGGATTTGAGGCTGAAAAAGTCTGCTGAAAGTCCGGAGAAGCCCACACACGATCGGATTACCAGCCACCTTTAGTCCGTCAGCGTCCGTTGGACTTTTGTAGACGAAAAGTCCGACCGTGTGTACGCGGCATTAGCCTGATAATTCCTTGGTTATCACAAATAGTATAGCTATGGCATCACATTTGAACACAGCAAGACCAGTTAATTAGATAAGGAAAAAGGATCAAAGGCTTCAGTATCTCATACTCACACCTACACAGGTATTAGTCAGCATGCCGGTAATACAGAAGAAGTCAGTGTAGAAACCTGAGTAGCTTTATCTTGTTCCTAATTGTGTTGCTGTTGACATTTTCTCATTCAGATATTATAGTATGTCATATAAAAGGAAGGTGGGTGTATTTGTCTGCAGCTGTGTAATTTCAGCAGAAGAAGCCTCAAAGCCTCATGACTTAACGGATAAGGTGAAGGATGTTTGGCTTATTACTTTCAAAGTGAGATTTCCCAACATGTGTATTTCTGTGAAATCTATTATTCTGAATTTCAGTAGATAAGAGGCACTATTTCCCTTGGCAAAAGCTCCAGGTAATACCTGAGCAAACCGAATGTCTTAGTGCCGGTTCACACAGGGGCGACTTGTCAGGCGACCTAGCCGCCTGACAAGTCGCCCCCCGTTCTGTACAATGGAACCGTTCTAATAGGAGCGACGCAAGTCGCTCCGACTTAGAAAAAGGTTCCTGTACTACTTTGGGGGGCGACTTGGGGCGACTTGCATAGACTTCTATACAGAAGTCGTTTTGCAAGTCACCGTGGAAGTCGTGTGCAGGTCGCCTCGGTGAGGCGACCTGCAAGTCGTGCCGCCCCTGTGTGAAGTGGGGCTTAGAGGCTGTTGGGACTGGTGTATGGCAAAAATGCTCCACGGCCACTGAGGCTGCAAGTTAAAGGTCAACTCCAGCTTCATGGAGTAATTGGCCAGTCATTTCTAAAATAAAAAGCAGCCCTCGCTGCAGTACTCATCACCTCTATAGATCTCTACCCCTCCGATTCCCTGTTCTGTGGTTTAGCAATGGTCTCTTGTTTAACCACTTATGGACCGCCGCATGCCGATATACGTCCTAACTTTGAAGAGGAATATCATTGTTATTGCAGCAGCATTCCTTGTAATAGGAATATAAGTGACACATTTTTTTTTAAAGAACAGTGTCAAAATAAAAAATAAAAAGGTAAAATAAATAAGAAAAAAAAATAGCTCACGTGCAGAAGCGAACGCATACGTGAGCAGCGCCCGCATATGAAAACAGTGTTCAAACCACACATGTGAGGTATCGCTGCGATCGGTAGAGCGAGAGCAATAATTCTAGCCCTAGACCTCCTCTGTAACTGTAGAATTTTTTTAAAAGTTTGTCGCCATTCCACGAGCGGACGCAATTTTGAAGCGTGACATGTTGGGAATCAATTTACTGGGTGTAACATTATCTTTCACAATATAAAAAAATTGGGCTAACTTTACTGTTGTCTTATTTTTTCATTCAAAAAAGTGTATTTTTAAAAAACAAAGTGCGCTTGTAAGACCGCTGGGCAAATACGGTGTGACCAAAAGTATTGCAGTGACCGCCATTTTATTTTCTAGGGTGTTAGAAAAAAAAATGTATAATGTTTGGGGGTTCTAAGTAATTTTCTAGCAAAAAAAATGTTTTTAACTTGTAAACAACAAATCTCAAAGTAGTTAAATGACACTTGGCACCAAATTACATCCAATGAGACTATAGCATCATGAACCTGCTCCCTGGGGGTGTGTCATCAGACCGCCCAGGTCTCACAGGAGACTGCTGTGGCGAACAGCACCACATCATCATTACTTGGCACCACTCTCTGCAGCATTCGGGACCTGCCCACTACCACATCAACATCAACTAAACAACAAAAGTATTCTGTGAATTAGTCAGGTTTTTTCACTTAAAAGTATGTACACCCTAACAATAAACTCTTTTTTGCTCCCTTTTGATCTGTTTGATATAGCATTGAAAGGATTTATTATATATGTTCGCTAAAAGAAAGAAGTTAATCCTGTCAGAAATCTTGTGAGCTAATAACTTCCTGTTCTCTCTGCATACTTCTCAGTTCTTTTGTTCCCAGTTACTTCTGGAGACTACAGGTCCCTTCCCTTCTATGTTAAGAAGAAGAGAGGTGAAAGTTTTTGTAGTCCTGCCCAAGGGTGACAATGCTGCTCCTCTGTAGACAATGAGTGAGCACTGGCCCTACAACAAAATGTATGTTATTGGCAAAATCACCAGGTAAAAAAAAAAAAAAAAAAAGAAAAAAGATTAGCGTTTGAAAAAAAATCAAACCTATGCAGCCACCACATATTAAGACTTGTAAGCTGCAACATATCATTTTTTTTTCTCTTGGTTTTAGATATGCTTTCATTCTCCTATGTTTCTGCACAGTTGATATTCATTGAATGGCACCATGTAAGTTGCAAAAACATACTTGCTTTGACTTCAACACACAATAAAGCGCCTACTGCTTCGACATGCTTTTTGCTACTCAAGAAGCCTGTCTAATAGAAAAACTCCCAAAAAATATTCAAATACAGAACAAAAATTACTGTGGGATCTTTATAAAGCAATAAATGCAACTATCTCCAGACATTCACTGGTAGTGAGTTTTTTTTCTTTCGTTCACTAGTTATGAATGGAAGGATTTAACTAATTTTCTACTCTCTTAACCTCTTCCTGTCCGCGCTATAGCCGAATGACGGCTACATCGCAGACCTACTTTGCCGGGAGGGCGTCCTTGGATGTCCTCCCGTGCTCGAGCGGCCTGCGCGCCTCCTGCAGGGCGCGCTCTGTGATCAGTAAATCTTTGGAACTCGGCTAATCACAGATCGAAGTAAGGGGTCGATCAGCCAATGACAGCTGATCATGTGATGTATACAGAGCCGGTAATTGGCTATTTTTTATCCTCACGTGTGAGAAGGACATCAGTCCTGATTGTGGAGAGCCTCTACAGAGGCTTCTATGGCCACCTGTGCCACCTACCAGTGCACAACAGTGTTGCCTACCAGTGCCCACCAGCGCCACCTACCAGTGCCCCCAGTACCACCCATCAGTGCCCACAGTGTCACCTACCAACGCCCATCAGTGCCACCTATCAGTGCCCATCAGAGCACATCAGTGCCGTCTTATCAGTGCCTATCAGTGTCGCCTTATCTGTGCCTATCAGTGCAGCCTATCAGTGCCGTCTTATCAGTGCCCATCAGTGTCACCTTATCTATGCCTATCAGTGCCGTCTCATCAGCGAATATCAATGAAGGAGAAAAATTACCGTTTGCAAAATTTTATAACAAACTATGAAACATGTTTTTTTTTTTTTTCAAAAATGTGTCTTCTTTGTTTGTATAGCAAAAAATAAAAACCCAAGTGGTGAATAAAAACGACCAAAAGAAAGCTCCATTTATGTGAAAAAAATGCTAAAAATGTAATTTGAGTACAGTGTAGCATGATCGCGCAATTGTCATTCAAAGTGCGGGGGTTTAAGTGCCCTGTAAGCAAGTGGTTAAACAGCCAAACATGTTGATTTCTAAAAAGTGCTGATGCTTCGGCGGTGCTTCAGTGGTGTTTCAATGATGCAATTTTGAAACTTTAATGAAGCTTGGCAGATGCCCTATGTGTATGTTGATATTTCATACCTACAATACCTCTCAAAAAGCGCTTCAAGCGAGCTTTGTCATAGACTTCTATGGGGGCTTTGAAGACGCTTTGAAGCACCACTGAAGCAAGATAAATTTTACTTTTTAAAGCAAAGCTGAAGCAAAGCAAAGCAAAAGCAAGGTGTAAATGGGACTGTAACCGCTTCTAGACCGCCCGCCGTCGATTGTCGGCGGCACGATGGTTGCCCTGCGCGAATCGCCATAGCTGTACCATGCCCTCCTTAAGGGGATTAGGGGGCGCGCTCCCCCGCCGCGTCAAAGATGAGCCCGTGTGCATGCACGGTGGCCGCGATGTCCGCCGGCGCACTTGTGTTCACGCCTGTTAGAGCAGGAACAGTTATGTGTGTGTGTAAACACACACATCCACGTCCTGTCACAGGAGAGAAGACAGATTGTGTGTTCCTAGTATATGGGAACACCGATCTGTCTCCTTCCCTAGTCACTCCCACCCCCCCCAGTCAGAACACACCTAGGGAACACAGTTAACCCCTCGATCGCCCCCTAGTGTTAACCCCTTTCCTGCCAATGACATTTATACAGTAATCAGTGGCTATTTAAAGCACAAATCGCTGTATAAATGTCAATGGTCCCAAAATAGTGTCAAAAGTGTCCGATCTATCCGCTGCAATGTCGCAGTCCTGATAAAAATCGCAGATCGCCGCCATTACTAGTAAAAAAAAAAAAAAATAATAAAAATGTCATAAATCTATCCCCTATTTTGTAGACGCTATAACTTTTGTGCAAACCAATCAATATACGCTTATTGTGGTTTTTTTTTTAACCAAAAATATGTAGGAGAATATATACCTAAACTAAGGAAGAATTTTATTTATTTATTTAAAATTTGGAATATTTATTATAGCAAAAAGTAAAAAATATTGTGTTTTTTTCAAAAGTGTCGCTCTTTTTTTTTTTATAGCGCAAAAAATAAAAACCGCAGAGGTGATCAAATACCACCAAAAGAATTGGTCAGCGGGAGAGCCAATCAGCGGGTCTGGCAGACTCAATGTCCGCCGGCCGCCCTCGATCGTTCCCCGCAGAGACAGAACAGGGATCTGCCAAAGTAAACAAGGCAAATCTCCGTTCAGTCAGGAAATGACACAGAGATCCTGTCTTTCTGCTATGCAAGAAGACGGATCTATGTGTTGTTCCAGGCAGTCCATCCCCCATACAGTTAGTAAACACACCCAGGGAACACATTTAACCCCTTGAGCGCCCCTGATGTTAACCCCTTCCCTGCCAGTGCCATTAGTACGTCAGTGCATATTTTTAGCACTGATCACTATAATAGTGTCACTGGTTCCCAAAAAAGTGTAAAAAATGTCAGTTAGGTGTCCGATCTATCCGCCGCAAAGTCTCAGTCCCGCTAAAAACAGCAGATCACTGCCATTACTAGTAAAATAAATAAATAAATAAAAATGCCACAAATCTATTCCCTATTTTGTAGACACTATAACTTTTGCGCAAACCAATCAAAATACGCTTATTGTTTTTTTCTTACCAAAAATATGTAGTAGAATACATATTGGCCTAAATTAATGAAGAAATTTGATTCTTAAAATGTTTTCATTGTATGTGTTTTATAACAGAAAATAAAAAATTATGTTTTTTTTTCAAAATTGTCGGTCTTTTTTTGTTTATAGAGCAAAAAATAAAAACCGCAGTGGTGAACAAATACCACCAAAAGAAAGGTATATTTGTGGGGAAAAAAAGGACATCAATTTTATTTGGGTACAGCGTCGCACGCCCATGCAATTGTCAGCTAAAATAACGCATCGCTGTTTTGCAAAAAATGGCCTAGTCATTAAGAGAGTAAATTCTTCCGGGGCTGAAGTGGTCATAAAAGCGTGTCCGAAGCTGAAAAAAGGTAGCTGCTGACTCTTAACATACACACTCTCCTGTTCCACAATCCAGCGATGCGGCTGCCGGAAGCATCGCCTCTCTCCCCTTCCCTCTCCTCTACGCGGCGCCGGCATTGCAAGTGTAGGCACCTGGCTGTGACAGCTTGTAGCTTCACAGCCGGGTACGCACTGTGCGTGTGCGAGTCGCGCTGTGTGTCCTGAATCGCCGGGCATTCTTCTGGGACCTGTGACCTGCCCAGAAGATTGCAGGGAGGGAGGAGAATGTCCGCTCGTGGCGCCGTGAGCGGAAGTGGGAGCTGGGTACCTGTCAGAACTAGGTACTCGCTCCCCTCCCCCCAAAAAAATGACATGCCAAATGTGGCTTGTCAGGGGGTCAAGAGTCCTTAAAGCGGAAGTTCCCCTTTCGGGTGGAACTCTGCTTTAATTCCTTCATTAGGACTGGATAAAATGGCAGAATGTTAAATTGGCTCCGTAGGTACTCCTAAGCAAACTGACCTGCAGGCAGAGGATGTTATAAACAGTAGTCAGTGCCGGTAGAAAATGATCTTTGCTGCCCATTGTGGGCTTCTTCTTTCTTTCTCTAGCCTCACCTGAAATAGACATCAACCAAAATCTACTTGGGTAACGTTTCAACTACTCTTTTTTCAATTTGGAACAAAGTTATATCATTAGTGACCACTCTTGTCTTTGCTGTTTTCATTTTGGATGTCTTTGTGCTTACAGAGGGAGTAGCCTTATTTCCAGATTGAAGAGCTTGCTTGGGTAAGAACTGGAACCAGGCCTAGATCGGCAGGACCTGTACTTATCTCTTATTTTACAAGTCTGCTGCCAATCCATACTTCATATCAGGTCCTCTTCTGGCTCAAGCTTCAAAGCCAGAGTCCACAATTAACACTCAAAAGGTATTTAAAAGGAGAAGCGTCATGTTAACTAATTAATGCAGCATATAAGTGCTACAAAAGCCATCTCAAATTATTGCTATTAAAGTGGAGTTCCACCCAAAAGTGGAACTTCCACTTATTCATCTCCTCCGGTGTCACATTTGGCACCTTTCAGGGTGGAGGGGGGAACAGCGACCTTCTCCATCCTCCGCCGCCGGGCCAATTAGAAACAGCAGCGCGCTTTGTGCATGCACAGTAGGGAACCGGAAAGGCTTCACTGCAGGGTTGGCAATGGTGGCGTTCCGAAGATCGGCTGGGGTGCCGCCATCGCTGGATCCCTGGACAGGTAAGTGTCCATATATTAAAAGTCAGGCAAACGTCCAATAATTTCCTTGTAATCAGGCAGCATAATGTCCCTGTTTAAATAACCGGCACAGTGTCCCCTTTAAATAACCAGATAGCACAGTGGCCCTGTTCATATAACAAGGCAGCTCACTTTCCTAGTGTATACAACCACTTCTGGTTTACTTGGCTGCCAATGGCGCTGATTTTAAAAAAATTACAGAATTCAGAATCGCCGTTTTTGGCGATCTGAATGCTTTGAAGTGCAAAGGAGGGATTTGGGAACTCCATAAAGAGTACCTGTCACCACCTATTACTGTCACAAAGTATGTTTACATTCCTTGTGAAAGCAAAAAAGTGATCAGATTTTTTTTTTTTTTTTTTAGTGACAATGTAAAAAAAAAAAAAAATAAATAAAAATGTAAAGCCGTCCCCACGAGCTTGCGCAGCAAAGAAATGTGTAAGTCACGGCGTAGCATAACCAAGCAGCACAATCTCACTGTTCAAATAACCAGGCAGCACAATGGGGTTTATTTACTGAAGGTAAATCCACTTGGAAGTGCAGTCGCTGTAGATCTGAGGAGTAGATCTGAAATGAGGGGAAGCTCTGCTGATTTTATCATCCAATCATGTGCAAGCTAAAATGCTGTTTTTTATTGTCTTTGCATGTCCCCCTCAGATTTACAGCGACTGCACTTTCAAGTGCACTTGTAGTGCAAAGTGGATTTGCCTTTAGTAAATAACCCCCAATGCCCCTATTTAAATAACCTGGTGGCACAGTGTCCATATGACCAAATAGCACATTGTCACTGTTATAGCCATACAAATTGGTTAGGAGCACATGCTGAGGCATGAGGTAAAAATGTAGGCTTCCATTACTGACCTCCTTCATAAATGCGAATTGCCTGGCTGTCTCTGGCTTACAATACTTTGAGGTAATGACCTAGAACAAGTATGCAGCAAGTTAGGTTAGACTACTGACGTGCATACTTGTTCCGGTTCAGTGTCTCAGTGGGGAGTGAAACCTATGGACTAGCAGGACAGCCAACTAGAATTTTGGGAATATAAGTTAGCAGTGGGAGTACAAATTTCCTTTAGAGTATATATCTGGGGCAAAAAAATGGTCTGCAATCCATACACATTCCCAATCAACAGTACCTGTTGATCTGCCAGAAATCAAGTGTGCTCCTAACTTCTTGTAGTAAGCTTACAACACAGTCCCTCTGCTCCATGAAAATCCCATATTACTCACAGCACACATTATTATATTTTACATTGCTTCAATATTCAAAGTCATCCCCAAACCACACCTATCTGCTCTCTGAACACTCATACAACCTATATCCAGTGATCAAAATTATTTAAAATGACATCACTATGTATTGGATTTCAGCTAGACAGATGGGGTGGAGACTTAACTCAATGCATTTCCCCGAACTGAATTCCCATTCCTCAGGGGTCTGAATGAAGCGCAGCATCTTCACTACAAAGCATTCCCTGGGCAACCGCAGGGGCATCAATAGCAGAGAGTGTATTATTAGCCTTATTTTGCCTCCCTTGTCCATACTACAGGTTTCTCCCAATTTTGGGATGAAAGAGGGACACCTGGGGATGAAGAAACACACTTCGGAAAAGGCTTGGCTAACATTACAGAAAATTAGACATAGCTTGAAGCAGCATGGTTAAAAAGAATCTGTGCCTACATGCTGTATATACTGTATACCAGTGGTGGTCACGATATGGGGCACCTCAAATGCAGCCCCTGACATCCCCAAAGAGCATCACATACATTTTAGTGAATATTCAGAGACAAGAGACACACAACAGGATTATAGTCAAAGACAACTGACATGATTCAAGAAATGGTTAGAGACTGTGGACATGATAAATGAGATGGTCAGATACTGCGGATATGATACAAGAGGTGGTCAGAGATTGTAGACATGATACAAGAGATGGTCAGAGACTGCAGTCATGATACAAGAGCTAGTCAGAGACTACAGACATGATACAAGAGATGGTCAGAGATTGTGGACATGATACAAGAGATGGTCAGAGATTGTAGACATGCAAAAGATGGTCAGAGACTGCGGACATGATACAAGAGATGGTCTAGAGACTGTAGACATGATACAAGAGATGGTCAGAGACTGTTGACATGATACAAGAGATGGTCTAGAGACTATAGACATGATACAGGAGATGGTCAGAGACTGTTGACATGATACAAGAGATGGTTAGAGACTGTGGACATGATACAAGAGATGGCCAGAGACCCAGAGATTGTGGACATGATACAAGAGATGGTTAGAGACTGCAGACATGATACAAGGGATTGTCAGAGACAGCAGACTTGTGAACATGCTACAGGAGTTCTTAAAGATTGGGGACATGCTTCAGGCGACAGTCATGGACTGGAGACATAATACAAGAGACTGCTAGAAATCACTGCTATAATAGGACAATAGGGAAGCACAAATGAGTGTCTCCAGGGGCCCCCGAAGGCCACTCCAAAAGTGACAAAGGGCTACATGCGGCCCCAGGGCCTCAGATTGGGCACTGGAGCTTTATACATTCTGCAGGTTTTTGTACCGACAAAAAAACTCCATAATTACTGTGCTATAAGTGACAGTCTCACTAATTGTCTGAGCCTGAACTCAAAGAACAGCTTCATTAAAAAAGTTACAAAGCACACAGCAATGAGCAACGTTGACTGTTGAGAATATAATCACCTTAGTCAGGACTATGTAATATACAGCATAGCATTTAGAATGCATTGATCAGGTCTATGTAACATACTACACAGTGTATAGAGTATAGCAGTCAGGGGTTAATGTACAACATGGTGTACAGAATTCAGCAATAAGAAGTAGGTATCATAAGAACCCTTACATTGCGGGTCAGTGGGAGGAAGGAAAAGACCCAGCGTCAGTTGTGGTCAAAAAAGGGCATGTGGATACTGTAGAAGAATTTCCTTGAGTCAGTAGTCCATAGGAGAAAAAAAAAGTGCCCACTGTGATTGGTAACGCATCTTCCAGACGGATGTGCACTGCAGCCCAGAGCAGTGTGCTGTGATGCTGTAATGTGTGTTGTGTTGCACTGACACCTTTTGGTGAATTGTGGTGTATTAGAAGGTACACTGTGGTTACCATTGTGCAACAGTGCGAGTGGGCCCTTAGTGTCCGTGAGAGAAGGGATGCCATGATCTCTGTGGTCATTGGAGGGGGAGAAAGAGAGGTGTGGTAGGGGACATTGACTGTTTGATGGAGGGTGAGGGGGCACATGGGGTGTTGGGGGGGGGGGCATTAGTGTTCAGCAGGGGGTTTGAGAAACAATTGTGGCCCGGGCATCAATGATTATGTCACTTAGTTAGACTTATCACCTGGAAAATCACAGGCTATCATAACCTTTGGGGCCTGGCCTTCTTCCTTCTCCATCACAATACATTTCTGAGGAAGATGTATAAACATGTATAAGAATTCCAAAATCTTGCATCGGTCAAAGCCACCAACAATACCATAATGGTTTGCCAGGACACATGATCTCAAGCTCGTAGAAGACCTCATATCCACAATTAAGAGAATGAAAAGAGAGAGATATTCTTGACTGTTAGGCCTCATTTACAGTAGTGGTTGGGGGAAGAGGGGTAGTAAAACCATGTAGTTGAGACAAAGGCAGTGGAAGGGTGTACATATCCCGGGGCTGTGATGCTTTGCATCACGTGGGCAAAAAATATCCCCATTACCGTGTTCAGTGGGCAGTAACGTCCGCTGAACATGACCAATCCATCTTAATGAAGGCACACCTGCAATGGGTTGTGGTGCTCTAGTTAAAGCTTCAAGGGGTTAAAGTACGTGGTGAGGAAGTGATATAGCGTCTCCTTACCACCTGTTAAGCAATGTTAATTTTGATGTCAAATTTCGATTAAGTTTTATTCATAGTCTTTTGACTAAAATTATATTTTAGTTTTAGTCGTATGTTAGTCATCTGAATTATTTTAGTTTTAGTCATATTTCAGTCGAATAAAATAGTGTTACTTTAGTCAACAAAATTAACACTGCTGTTAAGTGCTCTTCGAAGAACCATCCGAACGTGGCGAGCAAAGCGAGTGTAACTAGCACTTATAGAGCACTTGTAGAGACCATGAGGTTATTTTAGGTTATTTTACTAAAATCTGGCAAAATCTCCAGTACATTTTAATCAACTAAAATCTTCTACATTTTAGTCGACTAAAATCTTCAGTATATTTTAGTCAACTAAAATGGAATGGATTTAGTTAAATTGTAATGCATTATTTAAGCATTTCTCTAGAATCACCAAACTCATTATATACGCCTGGAGTAAAAATCGAATAACATGTTATTATTTATGGTATTAAGGTTTGGACATGCACTACAGACACAGATTTAGCCATTATGATATATAACATCTTTATAAATAAAACCAGGTTTCATAAACAAACAAAAATATTGATTGACAAACAGAAGTACAACTTTAAAATATAAAAACAAAACAAAAAACTGAAAACTCTATTGGCTGTTATGCCATTGCACATATTACCTGAATATTCTACCAACATTAAATATTAAGAAAAAATAATAAAAGCCTTTTTCATTTTTTTTTCTTTCAGCAGCATAGTAGATGCCTGTGACAGGAGTCACTTAGGGCAGGGGGCCTGTGGAACCCAGAATCCCTTGGAGATTATATTGTCTCATACATACTCTGGTGTGCTCTCTGCTGGGTCATTTGGGGTGTGGCTGTATTCCATTGTTCTATTGTTTGTGTCTGCCTTGTGAGCAAAGTATTATGGGATGTATGTCTATGTGGATTAGCTGTGAGGGGGGGGGGGGTGTCAGGGAAGTCGTCTGCAGAGTACAGTTGATGCTATCAGGCACACACCTGGTGCGTAGGCGCCAATAAAGTATTCACAGATCAGCCATGGGCGCATCAGTAAATGCGCATGCGTGTGCGCAAGTGCGCCTGTCATCAGAACTGGCGCCAGACGGCCTATTTAAACACAGACTCAGTACTGGCTGGTTGCTGCCTTGTCGACAGCATGTACCTGAAATCCTGTTACCTGTGCTGACTTCTGATTACCGTTCCGGCTTGTTTCCTGACTACTCTCCTGCCTGCTGTTTGTACCTGATCTGCCTACCCGTTGCCACCCTGCCTGTGACCAGAATACTCTTCTGCCTGCTGTTTGTTCCTAATCTGCCTACACGTTGCCAAACCTGCCTGTGACCTGAATACTCTTCTGCCTGCTGTTTGTTCCTGATCTGCCTACCTGTTGCCAACTCTGCCTGTGACCTGACTACGTTCCTGCTAGCTGTGATACCTGATCTGCCTGTCTGCTGCTGAGACCTGCCTGTGATCCAGCTACGCACCTGTCTGCTACCAGTCAAGTCCGGCTGCCCACCTGTGTGTTCCTGGCAACTACCTACACAGACTTCAGGACTTTCCCTAGGCACTCTTACTCCACCGTGCTCCAGCACCAGCTGTCCCACTACCAGCGGCCCTTGAGCTGGAGTTGTACGGGAGGCCTTCCTCTACACATCAGGCTCGCCACCAGGTACGTGACAGGGGCATTCCCCCAGCAGCCCCTCCCAAAGACAGTTTACTATTGGATATTTGAATACCTGTGTGTCATGCTACTGGAGGAGGTAAAGTTTACCCCGCCCTGAATGCAAAGGTGGGGGGGATTGTCCAGAGTGTTACCTCTGTGTACCTGTGTTTCAATAAAGAGTTCAGTTTATGTTGAGCAGCCCAAACGAGTACTGCCTAGCTTGTGGTTGCAAGCGTTTGGAAGGTCTGCATATGTATATTCAGACTGAGAGGAAGCGGTATATGAGGAAAGCACTCAAGCGGAGTGTGGGATGTTTCATTACAATGCCCTCTACTTATTCCTTTGTGTTACAGTGTTAATTTTGAAGTCAAATTTCGATTTTGTTTTAGACATAGTCTTTTGACTAAAATACCATTTTAGTTTTAGTCGTATTTTAGACATCTGAATTGTTTTAGTTTTAGTGGAGAGCAAAGCTAATGTAACTAGCACTTACAGTTGTAGAGACCATGAGGTTATTTTCAAGCTTTCAAAACTGTCAGCTGTGATTTCTGATGAGTATATGGCCTTCTTGGAGACCTTTCTGTGCAAAAAAAAAAAAAAAAAAAAAAAAGGAACAGACAGTAAAAATTGAATCATTCTATATGTAGAAGTAGATTGATATGATTATAGCACTGAAATGTTTCTGCAAATCTTAAAGGATAAGTGCACTTTCAGACAAATCAGATGGTAAGTATACATCTGGAAAGGAGGGTGGCAAAATGCAAAAAGAAAGTTTAAAAATGCACTTATCCTTTAAAGCGTTTGTTACCCCAACATTTCTTATTCCTGATATGAGCCTGCTATATCATGTATTTGTATGAGAAAGTAATCTGTTCTCCTCCACCCAGCGCTTATGCAGCTGACAACAGATGGAATGTGATCACTTATAAAAAAAAAAAAAGGGAATAAAGGTATTTATAAAGGGTTTTTTTTTATATATCTATACAAAAAATGTTTTGTCTTTCATTTCTATTTTAAACTGAATTGGTTGTTTTACAAGGTGATTGTTTACAATCACTTGAACGCATGTTGTATCTAACACACACCTAGCAATGCGTGTTAAAAACATTACTTCATTCATATAGATATTAACCAATCATCAGTCTTAGAAAAGTGATGCGTACTGTATGACAAGGTACCTGTTGTTCCTTTGTGATCTTGTGAGTACTAGCCATGCCCAACCCTGCTTGGCTCGTGACATCAAACAAGATCAAGCAACATCTGTTTTTTCATTATGTAAGGAATTTTGGGAGTGTTAAAAAAGGGAGTGTAAAAAAGGAAAACAAATGCAGCAACCACATCTAAGGGCTGGTAAGCTGCAATATATTACAATTTGCTCTAGGGCTTAGAAACGAAACACCCAAATGTTCCCATTGAAACACAGACATTGGTGAATGTCATTGACTGTTGCTTTACGCAGCAAAAGTTTTTCATAAATAAGTTGAATAATTTACCATTGTCTATGCAATAAATATTTAGAAAATGTGCAGTGAATGGCACCCCACAGTAAGTTAGCCACTGAACAGGCAGACGGCGTAATTGCAACATTTTAATGTGTGCTTGGCATGTATATTTGAGGGCAAGAATGTATGACTAACCCCAAACATACGCAGACAAATGAAGTCAGTTATAATTCCTTTTATCCTACACAATGGTTCCCAACTGTATTAGGGTTGTTTTTTTTGTTGTTTTTTGTACCCATAGGCACTAAGAGTAATTATATAATTTTAACATAAAAAAAACAATAGTTCCATAACTGTACGCATAAACAATAGACTCAGATACATGTAATAGTTCTAATCTTGGGATCGGCTACGACTGTACAATAAAGGTTGTAGATATCATAAGTGGTGTAGTGGCTCATATTGAGCATTGTAGCTTGGAGGTTCAAATAATAATAACTGTGCAGCAGCTTATTACTGGTGAACATAAAAAAACAGCATGTACTAAAAACAAATTACATGGGATGGGTCGGTAGGACAGACGCTTCAGAGTTGGGACACGCAAGACTTTGAGGCTGGAAAAATACAAGTTCTAAACTTTTTCCCAAGGAAAAGATTTCTGTAAAGTCAAACTTCAGACTTCAAAAATGTCTTCCAGCAGCAGTAAAAATAAAAAAGCAGCTTCTGCTGCTTTTTTATTTTTACTCCAAAATCTGTCACTTTGCAGATTTTGGAGCTGTTTGTTTCATTAATACCTTGTTGCCTCCGTTTTTCTAGCATCATTCAGTCCAAAATACTGAGGAATTATTATCAATACAGTGTGACTTGGACCCATCCCCTGAAGAGCTGGCAGCATAGCACCTTGCACAAAGTGTAATGATTCATAGAGCAATGCTGATAATATGTTCCCCAACCTTTGGGGTTGATTTACTAAAACTGGGGAGTGCAAAATCTGGAGTAGCTCTGCATAGAAACCAATCAGCTTCCAGTTTTTTTTTTTTTTTGTTAAAGCTTAATTGAACAAGTTGAAGTTAGAAACTGATTTGCTACCATGCACAGCTGCACCAGATTGTTCACTCTCCAGTTTTAGTAAATCATCCCTTCTGCATCATTGGTGGCTGTCAACAGTATAGGGGACCCCATCTATCATGTGACAGGCCTAAAGACTTCTTGAAAAGTATAAAATGCACACAGGTTTTAGGGGAGAAGGGCAATTGACTTGGTGGGTAGCACAGAGCTGGGTTTAAATATTTGGGTCATAGAAATACAATCATGGGTTGTGGGTTTTTGCCCAGGAAAGACTTAAGCAATCTTATTTTAATTATTGTAATTCAATATATAATTCTTGCTGGCTGTGCACTGTTTTTATTATTATTATTATTATACAGTATTTATATAGCGCCAACAGTTTACGTAGCGCTTTACAACTTGAGGGTAGACAGTACAAGTACAATACAATTTGATACAGTAGGAATCAGAGGGCCCTGCTCCTTAGAGCTTACAATCTAAGAGGGGAATACAATTTGATACAGTAGGTTTTTAAAATGCATCTCATTTACATTATATTGTTTTCGTATCTATCTCATTGCTTGCATGTATTAGGGTCATGTATGGTCTCCATAACCTTATAAGTAAAATGTGAACCAGCATATCGCTGCGGAATTTTATAATGATAGATTATGATGTATTTGCATTATGTCTCACACACTTACATGCCGTAACCGGTCACAAGTGTAAGTGGAGAGCTGTAAGAAGAGAAGACGTTTATGAAGATCTCATCGGATGGAAATGTCAGGAATGCATTCATTATTTCCTGTCTTCAGCACCCCATTTTCTTTCTTCTTCCGTTCTGTGATTCAAATCCTGGAAATGAGTCACCTTTTGTGCTGTATTCATAACCCTATTCATTCTGAAACCCCAACTTAACAATAAAAAAATATATGTATATATATATGTTATTATAATTATATAGGATTTATTTAGCGCCAGCAGTTTGAGCGCTTACAACATGAGGGCAGACAGTACAGTTACAATACAATTCAATACAGGCAAAATCAGAGGGCCCTACTCGTTGGAGCTTACAATATATATATAATATTATTATTTTTATTTGAGGTACTTATATAGCATCGTCAATTTACGCAGCGCTTTACATATACATTGTACATTCACATCAGTCCCTGCCCTCAAGAAGCTTACAATATAAGGTCCCTAATTCACATTCATATACTGTCATATACACATATACATACTCACACACACACAATGATCTAATAGAGTTTTAAAGAACAAAATAACGTATATCTAGACCCAAAAGCAAAAATGTATATATTGTTGCTTAGCAGTCCTTAGGTGGGGTGGCTCCATTGGTTTCATTTTAAGCCTTGCTGATCTTGCCATCCACTCACTTTGTCCCGGTTCACACTGGTGCAATGCAGGAAACCCTGCGATTCGGTGCTAGTTCCCACATCGCACCTGAATCGCACACTATCGCACCTGAATCGCACACTCGTTCACACTGCTCTCTGCGAACTGCTGGGGGTGTCAATGTAAAGTGAACCACAGATCGGTTCGCAGTGCAAACTGTGAAATGGTGCAGGAATCGGATCGCATAGGAAGGAACTAGAGCTGTACGATTCTGGCCAAAATGAGAATCACGATTTTTTTTGCTTAGAATAAAAAGATCACAATTCTCGCAATGTAAAATCTTTCACATTATAGAAAAAAAATTGGGCTAACTTTACTGTTTTTTTTTTTTTTAATTCATTAAAGTAATTTAAAAAAAACAAAAAAACATTTAAAAGACCGCTGCGCAAATACAGTGTGACATGAAATATTGTAACAACCACCATTTTATTCTCTAGGGTCTCTACTAAAAAAAAAAAAAAAAAAAAATTATATATATATATATATATATATATATATATATATATATATATATATAATGTTTGGGGGTTTTCTAGCAAAAAAAAAAAAAAAAATATTTTAATTAGAAACCAACAAATGTCAGAAAAAGGTTTAGTGTTTAAGTGGTTAAACTTTCTTCATTTACACACAAAGTCTATTGCATTGACAAATTGTTACAATGTTTATACTTAAGTTTCACTGCTAAAGCATGTTGTGATTCTTGGCAACTGCCCGTTTTTTTCTTCCTTTCTTTCAGTCCTCATGCACACGGACGTTTTTACAGCTGCTTTTTTGAGCTTTTTTTGCAGCTTAAAAAGGCCTGTCTATGTTAGTCTATGGCTTCATGCCCACCTAGGTGTTTTTGAGCTGCAAGTGGCATAGGCGTTTTTAAGCTGTAAAAAAAACCCAGGACCAGTGGGTTCTGAAAGACGTTTTTCAGCTGTAAAAACGCTCTAACGCTGAAAAACGCTCAAAAACGTCATTAACCAACGTTTTTTTAGCGTTTTTGATCCATTGAAAAAAAATAAAAAATTTGAAAAAAAAAATGCTCAAAAACGCTAACGCGGAAAAATGCTCAAAAACGCTCAAAAACGCTAAAAAACCCTATTGCAAAAATGCTGAAAAAAGTTAAAAAAAATCACTGCAAACATACTGGCGTTTTTTAACAGCCTGTGTGCATGAGGGCTAACTGTGTGGCTTCAGAAGAGCAGAGAGAATTCTTTGCATAGCAAGAATCGTGAAACACTTTTTTCAAGATCGCAACGGGGAAAAAAATCGCGATAACGATTCTTGACAATTAATCGTGCAGCTTTAGTGTGAACACCCATGCAATCTGATTCCAGTGTGGGGGAGGTATCCTGTAGTCCACATAGAAAAATGCGCAGAAAAGTACAAGGATGCTGAATTTCTGGTAGGATCAATGGGTATTTTTTTACACTTAATAAAAAAATAAACAAAATGTTTTCAGTGGTATATTTAACAGACCAAAAGGGAGAAAATAAGAAAAGTCCATTATCAGGGTTTATGTACATTTTAACTCTTTCACTATCAGAGCTGTTTTCTATTTTTTTTCTGCACACATTTAAAAAATCATTTTAGGCCTGAAGATTACATAAATCCCCCAAACATTGTATATTTTCTGAAAGCAGACACCCTAGAGAATAAAATTGTGGTATGTGGGTGTAACTTTTCACACTTTTTTGCATTTTTTTGTTCATCACATAAGGGACAAAAAGTCTAAAAGACACCTGATGTCCCACCTGTTCTTCAATGAATCTAATGCAGTGCAGATTGCAATGCATTACATTCATCCCCAGCCAGTGACATGCACTCAAAAGTGACATTTTACATGTCACTTCCGGGTCAGTAACAATAATGGGAGACCAATGAATGGACGTTCGTTGGTCTCCCTCCCCTCTACCAGGCGGCACCTGCCATGTTTGTCCCGGGCTTGTCCATGGGCACGCAGAGTGTGGGAAACATGGCAGGGGCACACTGGGAGTACAGTGCCTTTAAAAAGTTTTCATACCTCTTGAAATTTTCCACATTTTGTTATGTTACAACTAAAAACGTAAATGCATTTTATTGGGATTTTATGTGATAGACCAATACAAAGTGGCACCTAATTGTGAAGTGAAAGGAAAATGATAAATGGTTTTTAATTTTTTTTTTACAAATAAATATGTGAAAAGTGTGGCGTGTATTTGTATTCAGCCCCCCGAGGGAGTTTTGGGACTTTAAATGAGACACAATGAATGTACCTCCATCCCTCATTCAGGTAAATAAAAAAGGAATGTGGGACTTTGAGGCCCGGTTCACACTGATGCAAGTTCATAACGAATGTGATGCGTCAAAAACACTTTTAATTCGCATGTCATCCCTAAAGTCATTGTTTTCAATGACGGTCGTTCACATACATGCGTTGCGATTCTTCTACGAATGCGATGCGATAAAAAAAAAGGGTCTTGTGCGAGTTTACTGCGTTGCGTTGCGAATTTAGTCTCCATAGACATCAATGTAAATCGTTCCTGAATCGCATTGATGGTTCACATATGTGAGAATTCCACCACACTACGCTCCACAAAAATCAGGAAGTACAAAGGAAGTTAACACCTTTTTTTTTTATTTTACATTATGATTCTATTGGCTAGAATATCAATCACAGCTATGTCAATGCCTGTTAATAAGAAATATCTTGTATTATATCTACAGTTAATCATGCTCAAGATTGATATCACTCATCATATTGCCAAATGCCATTTCTATGACATGTGTATAGATAGAGATATATATATATATTTTTTTTTTTATACCATTTTATCAATATTCGTTACTTCTCATGTGCTGCCAAGCTAACATATATGTATCGATGTATCCATTAATTATTAATGTTTACTCCCACATTCCTTTCTTGTTCAATTAAAAGTTAATGACACCCCCAAATCAGTTTGCATATCGCAGTGCGATCTGCAAATTCAGACAGGAATCGGATGCGATTCTGCTGCGGACCAAAAAAAGGGTCCTGTGCGAGTTTGATCCGAATGCGATGCATATTCAGCCATACTATCTGTATGGCTGAATTTGCATCGCATGGACATCGCATGTGATTTGCACTGCAGTGTGTTGAGGAGTAAAGTGTGGCGTACAAATGCACGCTTCACTTTTCAGATATTTATTCATAAAAAAATTGGAAAACCATTTATCATTTTCCTTCTACTTTACAATTATGTGCCACTTTGTGTTGGTCTATCACATAAAATCCCAATAAAGTACATTTACGTTTTTGGTTGTAACATGACAAAATGTGGAAAATTTCAAGGGGTATGAATACGTTTTTAAGGCACTGTATATGTAAAACCCAGTGCGCAGCTCGATTTGCGCATGCACAGCAGGGAACCAGGCTGTAAAGCCCCAAGGCTTTACTTCCTGATTCCCTTACTTAAGATGCCGACTCCTTCACCCGGAGACGAAGGACGGGTCGGCTTCGGGTGAGGACATCGCAGGCGCCCTGGACAGGTAAGTGTTTTTATTTTAAAAGTCAGCAGCTACAGTATTTGTAGCTTCTGACTTTTAATTTATTTTTTTCAGGTGGAACTCTGCTTTAAGGAAAAGTTCTCTAAGGCTATATATGACTGGGCACTATTTTCATCCTCCTGGAAGCTGTTTCGCCCTGGATTATTGAATTGAAATCAATACTCACAGTAGAGAGTGAATGCTTGCCTTTATGCTTACTTGGTGCAGGGAAATGAGCAGGGCATTCATTTTGATTGACAGGCTCTGGTATGAGTAATGTTGGAGAGGCGCTGGCTCTCAGGAAGAAAATACACTCCTCTTGAAGCTGAGGCCATGAGAAGCCTCACAAGTCTCCATTGGAGGCTTGTGTTTTCATGTATTCAGACATCCCAACTGGCAAAAACTAATTTCAGGGAGGTTTTAAACTCATTTCAGGGAGGTGACGCTTTGCGCCGGCGTCGCCCCCCCCCCCCCCCCCAATAAAATGCAGCCTTACCACTGCCAATTAAATGCAGCCTGATCAGGGCCAATTAAATGCAGCTATACCAGTGCCCATTAAATGCAGCCTTAGCAGTGCCAAATGAAATTCAGCCTGATCACACAGCTGCTGGGGCTGGGCTACTGGTCCTGGGGTCTGGCTGCCAGGGCCAAGGGTCTGGCTGCAGGAGCTGGGCTGCTGGTCCGGGGGTCTGGCTGCTGGGGCCAAGGGGCTGGCTGTTGGGGCCAAGGGGCCGGCTGCTGGAGCCTGGGGTCTGGCTGCTGGGGCCTGGTTGCTGGGGCCAAGGGTCTGGCTGCTGGGGCCAAATGTCTGGCTGGTGGCACCAAGGGTCTGGCTGCTGGTCCTGGGGTCTGGCTGCTGGGGCCAGGGGTCTGGCTGCTGGGGCCAGAGGTCTGGATGCTGGAGCCTGGGGTCTGGATGCTGGAGCCTGGGGTCTGGATTCTGGAGCCTGGGGTATGGATGCTGGAGCCTGGGGTCTGGATGCTGGAGTCAGGGGTCTGGCTGCTAGGCCCTTGCTACTGGGGCTGGGGCCTAGTTGCTGGGGCCAAGGGTCCGGCTGCTGGGACCAAGGGTCCGACTGCTGTGGCCAAGCGTCTGGCTGCTGGAGCTGGGGTCTGGCTGCTGAGAAGACTGGGCGCCGTGAATTGCAAGCTGTAGCAGTTAAAATAAAAAATAAATGTTTCTCCTGTCAAGCGGACTCTTTCTCCACTTTCGGGTGCCGCTATGCAGTGATCTCCTGTGTGACAAGTACATGACAGTCCCGGTCTCTTCTATATCAATCTGCCTCAGCTCGCACCACCTTACATCCGCCTGTCACTCAGCCACAGACAAAACGGCCATTCTCCATTCAGTCGCTCGGGATGCTCCTGTCTGTGGCTGAGTGACAGGTCCAGCCGGGAGATCGCCCTGCGCTCGCGGGTGTCCGGGAGCCCGCAGCCAAAAGCGGGAGACTCCCGCGGCTCGCTTGGGATGTCTGTGTATTAATTGGGTGACAATGGCTGGTGGTGAACATATGTTAGGCTGAAGGTCTGTGATCACTCACAGGCCTGTAATACAGTTTAAATGGCTTTAGAACGTGTAATTCTGCTAGGTTGTTAGTATAGGGAAGGAGTAACACCCCTGTAACATTGATTTTGCTCTCTGTGCCCCTATTCAGAAGATTTCACCCCACTTTCTGTCCCTGTGACAATTGAAAATTTTGGGTTGTCATGGAAATAAGGATTGGTAATGAAGTTTTCCCATGACAACTCTTACAGAAGTGAATTTCCATACTTAGGGGTAGATTTCCTCTCACTTCCTGTTGTCTCCTTCCGTTTGGTAAGTAGGAGTCATTTGTAAGTCGGATGTGTGTAACTTGAGGACTGCCTGTAATGAAATTCTATGTTCATTAAGTCATCTTGAAATATATTTTTTTAAATGGAAGTATAAGTACCTAAATATGACTTAGTATTAGCTTCTTGCAATCTGCTGTACTGCAATTATATTGTTTATGTAACAAAATTTAAATAAAAACTTTAAAAAATTGTATTGTTTGAAAAGAATATAGTATAATCTATGACTCCATTTTATTACCACTAAATTAACCTCCAATACTTTACCCCCTTCCTGCCCAGGCCAATTTTCAGCTTTCAGCACTGTCACTCTTTGAATGACAATTGTGCAGTCATCCAACACTGTACCCAAATTACATTTTAATCATTTTTTCACACAAATAGAGCTTCCCTTTTATTTATTTATTTTATTTATTTAATCATTGTTGGGTTTTTAATTTTTTGCTAAAAAATTGGAAAAAAGACCAACATTTTTGGAAAAAAAACGTTTTTTTTAGTTTGTCAGAAAATGTTTGTAAACAAGTATTTTTTCTCCTTCATTGATGTGCGCTGATGAAGCTGCACTGATGGGCACTGATGAGATGGCACTGAAGGGCACTGATAAGGAGGGACTAATATGTAGCACCGATAGCACTGATGAGCACTGATAGGCAGCACTGATGGGCACTGATAGGTGGCACTGATAGATGCTGATAGGTGGTATGGATGGGCACTGGTAGGCAGTACTTATGGGCAATGAAAGGTGGCACGGATGGGAACTGATCAGACAACATTGAAGGGCACTGATGAGGTGGCACTAATATGCAGCACTAATGGACACTGATATGCAGCACTGATGAGCACACATAGGGGGAACTGATAGGTGGCACTGATGGGCACTTATCTATGGCACTGATAGGCAGCAATGATAAGCAGCACGGATAGGTGGCACTGATGGGCAGCACTGATAGGCAGCACTGATGGGCAGCACTGATAGGCACAGATTGACATAACTTCTGGGCACTGACTGGCATCACTGCTGGGCATTGTTGGGGCTGTACTGATAATCAGTGCCATGATTATCTGTACAGTCTCCTCTGTGGGGAACTGCCGCTGATCGGCTCTCCTCTCCTCTCCTCACACTCTGTCAGAGAGTCGATAATTTCCTTGTTTACATGTGATTAGATGTGATTGGACACAGCTGATCACATGGGTAAAGAGCCGCATCATCAGCTCTTTGTCGAGAGGTCGCACGATGTCCCTGAAAAACAGCGCACCTGTGATCGCCACGCTGCGTGCCCCTGTGGGCTATTATATGGTCTGTCACAATCATTTAGATTTTTAATTTATTGATGTGTCTAAATAGTTTTTTTTAACACAGTACTTCCACATTATAAAATAATGAATTGAGAAGGGCACCATTCTGATATTCCAACAAAATGAAAGGTCATTACCTAATTCCTTCTCAGACTGCGGGGTTTATTACCATCAATGAAGCTTTATCCAATTTTCAATTACTTACTATAAATTCCTATTTTGACATAACGCATCGCATGATAATTGTCTCATTGCCCTGTGATTTGGCTAACACTTCATTAATCACAGGATTGTTATCCCATTGTCTTATGATTTGATTAAAACATCTATAATAACAGAACTTGCAAGCTATACCTTTTTACCTCATGAACAGTGCTTATGATGACTCTTTGTGGTAGCCTAGTTCCTATATAAGATTAAGAAATAAAACTAAAAAACACAAACCTAAGGCTTCCCTTAAAATAAATATTTTCTAATACTAAACAGGTCATTTTTGAAGACATTGTATCTTCCAGATGAAAGCCTAGGAGCACTTTTCACAGGATAAAGTGGGGCAGGATGTAATCCTCTACCAGATCAGTACAGCCCTCCACACCTCCTCCACAATGGTGACACAGGAAGCTTAGATTCAAATGAGCTCTATGTATGACCCAATGAAGTGAATTCTCCATGTAGTCTTCTAGACCAGTGGTCTCCAAACTGCGGCCCTTTGATTGCTGTGATATTTCTTACCCCTCTGACACCTACATTGGGGCATAATTCACCCCACTGACACCAACAACGGGGCACAATTCCTTCCAATGACACCAATGATGGGGCACAGTTCCTCCAAGCAACACCAACAATGGAGCATAATTATTCCCACCAAGTGACACCAACGACGTGGCACAATTCCTCTCACTAACACCAAAGATGGGGCATTGTTTATTCCCACTAATGCCAGGACATTTTCTACTTCCAATGGCCACAATCCGGCCCCTCTAAAGTCCGAAGGACAGTAAACTGGCACTTTGTTTAGAAAGTTTGGAGAACCCTGTTCTAGGCAATTGTGCACATGGACAGTAATGCGGCACACAGCATGTCCTACCCCCTCTTTGATTTCCTCTTTGACAAGAACAAAATAACTGATCACAGCAGGTTACTTAGGAAGCCTGACGTAAAATCTGAGCTTGATCTGTCACAAGTGTTGCAACAAATAAGGTCTACCTTGCCAGGGCACCATAGAACCAAGAGTGGATATACCATAGGTCTGTGCTTATAGGGGACAGAGGCAGAGATGGCTTTCTACTTATCCCATTGTCAAAGTCTGTTCATAAAGAAAATTCTTTTTCAAGTTTGTACTTCTTTAGATGCCTTTGTAGTTAACTAAGGGTTTGTGTACATTGGCTTTTGTTTTTGTCAGAATTAGATTGATGCAACCCAGAATAAGGTCAAAAGAAGGTAAGAATGAGGTCTAATGCAGGGTAGAAACAGAATAAGGTCAAAGGAAGGTAAGAATGAGGTCTAATGTAGGGTAGAAACAGAATAAGGTCAAAGGAAGGTAAGAATGAGGTCTAATGCAGGGTAGAAACAGAATAAGGTCAAAGGAAGGTAAGAATGAGGTCTAATGCAGGGTAGAAACTTATGTGAGGAAACCTGGAAGCATCACAAATTAATCTCAAGTGTAAGTTAAAGTGGAGTCCCACCCAAAAGTGGGACTCCCCCCTCCAGTGCCACATTTGGCACCTTTCAGGAGGTTATGGGGGGGACCTGTTTTTGACAGATTCCTGTTCCCACTTCCCTTGGAAGGTCGGCAGTAGTTAAAATTCAGCTTTTATATTTTATCCTTTTAAGTGGCAGCTTCCACATACTCTGTATCTATCCAGAGGCGCAGTGGTGGTATTTTGAGTAGTGGCACCTTTTTCTCAATTATACCCGCAGGATTACATACCTCCCACCTGTCCAGGATTTGGCGGGACTGTCCCGGGCTGTCAAGTAAGTCCTGATGTCCCGTGGATCTTAGCTGAAGTCCCGGAGCCCACTGCTGGAGCAAGCTCCAGCAGAGAGATCCACTTAGTGGGATATCCTCAATGAATGCAATGTGTTCTCTCACACTTTAATCTTTCTCCCTGGTTGCTAGAACCGCTGGCGTCCTAGCAACTGATGACGTGCTTTGTAGCCGCCCACTCTGCCGCCCAAATCTGACTCCTGCTTACTGCCCCCAGCATCTCCTGACACTGCACACATGGATGACAGGTATGTGCTACAGCTGGGGTTCTGTGTCCTCGCATACACTGTCCCCTCTACTGGCTCTATTCCTCCCCCTTACCTCAGTGATAACTCTTCCCGGCGACATGCTTGGGCTCCTCAGCGGGCAGCTGCCAAGTGACTGCTCTACCCGGTAATGTGTTCTGCCATGAGCCAGGCTTCCCCTCCCCCACCTATGATAACTTTTCTCAGCTGCTGCAGAGCTTCATGGAGGGTGGGGGTTGCTGGGTGTTGTGGTGCGGGACAGTGGCTGGCAGCTGTGGGATTCCCAAATCCCTCCCCCTTTCCTTCCTGCATTTCCCCTCCCTGCTTCTCCACCCTAAAACAAACCCCCTCCCCTCCCTGTCACTTCACCCTAAAATGAACCCCCCGCCACTCCACCCTAAAACAACCTCCCTGCCTCTCCACCCTAAACAATAACCCCCCCATCCCTGCCTCTCCACCCTAAACAATGATCCCCCAATCCCTGCCTCTCCACCCTAAACAATAACCCCCCTCCCTGCATCTCCACCCTAAACAATAACCCCCCATCCCTGCCTCTCCACCCTAAACAATAACCCCCCATCCCTGCCTCTCCACCCTAAATAATAACCCCCTCCCTGCCTCTCCGCCCTAAACAATAACCCCCTCCCTGCCTCTCTGCCCTAAACAATAACCCCCCTCTCTGCCTCCCCACCCTAAACAATAACCCCCCCTCTCTGCCTCCCCACCCTAAACAATAACCCCCCCTCTCTGCCTCCCCACCCTAAACAAATAACCACCTCCCTGCCTCTCCACCCTAAACAATAACCCCCTCCCTACCGCTCCACCCTTAACAATAACCCCCTCCCTACCGCTCCACCCTAAACAATAACCCTCCTTTCTGCCTCTCCACCCTAAACAATAACCCACCTCTCTGCCTCTCCACCCTAAACAAAAACCCCCTCTCAGCATCTCCACCCTCAACAATAAGGCCCCTCCCTGCATCTCCACCCTAAACAAATACCCCCCTCCCTCTCCACCCTCAACAATAACCTCTGTGTTTAATGATGGGGTTAGTATGAGGATGGGGTCCTGTGTAAAGATGGGGATGATATGGGAGAGGGATGGTGGTAAGGGGGATTGGTTTTGTTTAACTACTTAAGGACCGGAAGGATTTGCCCCTTAATGACCAGGCCATTTTTTGCGATACGGCACTGCATTGCTTTAACTGATAATTGAGCGGTCACGTGACATTGTACTCAAACAAGATTATATGTCCTTTTTCCCCTCACAAATAGAGCTTTCTTTTGGTGGTATTTGATTACCTCTGCGGTTTTTATTTTTTGCGCTATAAACAAACAAAGAGCGACAATTTTGAAAAAAATGTTTTTTTTTGTTTTTTTTTTTACTTTTTGTTATAATACATATCCCCAAAAAATATATAAAAAATACACAATTATGCATCAGTTTATACTCTTCCACATATTTTTTGTAAAAAAAAAAATCGCAATAGGCGTATATTGATTGGTTTGCGCAAAAGTTATCGCATCTACAAACTATGGGATAGATTTAAGGACTTTTATTTATTTTTTATTATTTTTACTAGTAATGACAGCGATCTGCAATTTTTTGCGGGACTGCGACATTGCGGCAGACAAATCTGACCCCAAATTACACTTTTTGGGGACCAGTGACGTTATTACATTGATCAGTGATAAAAAAAATGCACTGATCAATGTAAAAATGACACTGCCAGGGAAGGGCTTAACACTAGGGGGCGATCAAGGGGTTAAATGTGTTCCCTCGGCGTGTTCTAACTGTAGGGGGAATGGGCTGCCAGGGACATGACAGAGATCACTGTTCCCAATCACTGGGAACAGAAAATCTCTGCCATGTCATCTGGCAGAACAGGGATCTGCTTGTTTACACTGGCAGATCCCTGTTCTGCCTCTGTACTAGGCAATAGCGGGTCGCCAGCGGACATCGAAGCCGCCTGACCCACAAGCGGCGCCCCTGCCCACAACTGCACTTGCGCGAGTCGCCGTACAGCTATGGCGATTTGCGCAGGAGAGCCGACCTGCCGCCCGCTGATGGTCGGCAAGTGGTTAACCATGCCCCTCAAGCCCCTTCCACTGTTAACAGTTTGGCCACTCCCAGTCTTTGGTGTGCTTCCATCAGCCTCAAGTGTCCCTCATTCTCAAGTTATAAAGTTGGGAGGTATGGGGATGTTTTTCAGAGGCAGGGACTGGGAGACTAGTAAGGATCTAGAGAAAGATAAATGCAGCAATGTACAGAGACATCCTTGATGAAAACCTGCTCCAGAGCGCTCTGGACCTCAGACTGGGGCGAAGGTTCATCTTCCAACAGGACAACGACCCTAAGCACACAGCAAAGATAACAAAGGAGTGGCTACGGACAACTCTGTGAATGTCCTTGAGTGGCCCAGCCAGAGCACAGACTTGAACCCGAATGAACATCTCTGGAGAGATCTGAAAATGGCTGTGCACCGACGCTCCCCATCCAACCTGATGGAGCTTGAGAGGTCCTGCAAAGAAGAATGGGAGAAATTGCCCAAGAATAGGTGTGCCAAGCTTGTAGCATCATACTCAAAAATACTTGAGGCTGTAATTGGTGCCAAATATGCTTTAACAAAGTGTGGAGCAAAGGCTGTAAATACTTATGTACACATGATTTCTTTTGTTTTTTTATTTTTAATAAATTTGCAAAGATTTCAAACAAACTTCTTTCACGTTGTCATTATGGGGTGTTATTTGTAGAATTTTGAGTAAAATGATGAATTCAATTCATTTTGGAATAAGACTGTAAGATAACAAATTGTGAAAAAAGTGAAGCGCTGTGATTACTTTCCGGATGCACTGTAATAGGGCGTACACACGGTCGGACTTTGTTCAGACATTCCGACAACAAAATCCTAGGATTTTTTCCGACGGATGTTGGCTCAAACTTGTCTTGCATACACACGGTCACACAAAGTTGTCGGAAAATCCGATCGTTCTGAACGCGGTGACGTAAAACACGTACGTCGGGACTATAAAACGGGGCAGTGGCCAATAGCTTTCATCTCTTTATTTATTCTGAGCATGCGTGGCACTTTGTCCGTCGGATTCGTGTACACACGATCGGAATTTCCGACAACGGATTTTGTTGTCGGAAAATTTTATCTCCTGCTCTCCAACTTTGTGTGTCAGAAAATCCGATGGAAAATGTCCGATGGAACCCACACACGGTCGGAATTTCCGACAACACGCTCCGATCGGACATTTTCCATCGGAAAATCCGACCGTGTGTACGGGGCATAACAGAGTGATGGCGAAAGACCTGGTGTAGAAAGATTAAAAAATCTATAGTATTTTATTTATTATATACACTGTTAAAATAATTTAATCTTTTTTTATTTTTTCATAAATATTTTGTTTTAGAATTTTTTTTCATTTGAGCCAATATGAAATATTAAATATGAATATAGAATAAATAGCACCTGCATCCAGAATCTGAAAATCTATGCTTGGTCTGTCCTTGTCAGTGTATTTTTAACTAGTGGAATAAAACAACCAGAAAGCACAAGAAAGTGTTAGACCTTCTTTTTAAAAAAGTCCAGCATGCTCTGCAAATACAATGTGATGTATAGAATCTATGGTAAATGTTTATTCTAAAGAAACCTGTACAGGGCCAGTTCACATCAGAACATGGTTTGGGGAACCTGCATTCTGTGCACGTTTCCCAAACCACGTTCAAAACGCACTGCAGTTGCGATCTGCAGCGGGGGTCAATATTAAAAGAGGAGTATGGACTTTCAAGGAAACCACCATTTATACTAACCTAAGTGGATGTACCATTGATTCGATGTTGCAGTTGTCCCCCTCTGCAGTGAAAACTGAGCGTCCAAACACAGCTGATCGCTCAGTTCTCCCCCTCCACTCAGCGGTGCAGGCAGAGGTGATTATCAGTCACTGGCTCTCTGCTCTCCCCTCCAGCGCTCACTGGAACGCTGGGCTGTGGAGGGGCAGGAGGGGCTGACTCAGCCTCTCAGTGGATCGCTGAGCGGTTGAGCCAGAGCCTGGTCCAGGATTCTGGATGGATCACGACTGTAAAGTTAAGATGTGACTTCAGCCAACAGTGGACTTTAGCCCGCTGGCGGTTGAAAACAGGTCACGGGAGTACTCCCGTGACCTACAAGAGAAGAATGTCCAGAAAAGTTTAGGCCATACTTCACCTTTACGTTAAAAGGGGTTGTAAACCCTCATGTTTTTTCACCTTAATGCAACCTGCAGTGGGGACAGAAAGTTTTTAGACCCCCTTAAATTTTTCACTCTTTGTTATATTGCATCCATTTGCTAAAATCATTTAAGTTAATTTTTTTTCCTCATTAATGTACACACAGCACCCCATATTGACAGAAAAACACAGAATTGTTGACATTTTTGCAGATTTATTAAAAAAAGAAAAACTGAAATATCACATGGTCCTGAGCATTCTGGAGAAGGTTTTCGCCCAGGATATCCCTGTACTTGGCTGCATTAATCTTTCCCTCAATTGCAACTAGTCATCCTGTCCCTGCAGCTGAAAAACACCCCCACAGCATGATGCTGCCACCACCATGCTTCACTGTTGGGACTGTATTGGACAGGTGATGAGCAGTGCCTGGTTTTCTCCACACATACCGCTTAGAATTAAGGCCAAAAAGTTCTATCTTGGTCTCATCAGACCAAAGAATCTTATTTCTCATCATCTTGGAGTCCTTCAGGTGTTTTTTAGCCAACTCCATGCAGGCTTTCATGTGTCTTGCACTAAGGAGAGGCTTCCGTTGGGCCGCTCTGCCATAAAACCCCGACTGGTGGAGGGCTGCAGTGATGGTTGACTTTCTACAACTTTCTCTCATCTCCAGACTGCATCTCTGGAGCTCAGCCACAGTGATCTTTGGGTTCTTCTTTACCTCTCTCACCAAGGCTCTTCTCCACCGATAGCTCAGTTTGGCCGGACGGCCAGCTCTAGGAAGGGTTCTGGTCGTCCCAAACGTCTTCCGTTTAAGGATTATGGAGGCCACTGTGCTCTTAAGAACCTTAAGTGCAGCAGAATTTTTTTGTAACCTTGGCCAGATCTGTTCCTTGCCACAATTCTGTCTCTGAGCTCTTCAGGCAGTTCCTTTGATCTCATGATTCTCATTTGCTCTGACATGCAATGTGAGCTGTAAGGTCTTATATAGACAGGTGTGTGGCTTTCCTAATCAAGTCCAATCAGTATAATCAAACACAGCTGGACTCAAATGAAGGTGTAGAACCAGAACCATCTCAAGGATGATCAGAAGAAATGGTCAGCACCTGAGTTAAATATATGAGTGTCACAGCAAAGGGTCTGAATACTTAGGACCATGTGATATTTCAGTTTTTCTTTTTTAATAAATCTGCAAAAATGTCAACAATCAATATGGAGTGCTGTGTGTACATTAATGAGGAAAAAAATGAACTTAAATGATTTTAGCAAATGGCTACAATATAACAAAGAGTGAAAAATTTAAGGGGGTCTGAATACTTTCTGTCCCCACTGTATATATAACACCTAGGATGCATATATATACACAATACACTGTAAGTGCAGCTAACTGACTCGCCTGTCTACTCTATCTAACTTAAATCAAATGACACTGTCTCTTTGTCTATTTCTCTCCGCTGCCGCAACACACTACACAAGGCCGCCACGCAGGCGGCCTTATATAGTGTGGGGCGTGTACTAAACCCCCTGAGCCATAATTGGCCAAAGTCACCCTGGCTTTGGCCAATTACGGCTTTCTGTACAGACGGCGCTGTGATTGACCAAGCATGCGAGTCATAGTGCATGCTTGGCCAATCATCAGCCAGCAATGCACTGCGATGCCGCAGTGAATTATGGGCCATGACGCGCCACTCGAATTTGGCGCAAACGGCCCATAATGTTCGCAATTCGACGAACAATCGAACAGGCGATGTTCGAGTCAAACATGGGTTTGACTCGAACTGGAAGCTCATCCCTAGTGCTGATAGATGCCAGGTCACTGGTGGACAGTGTAGGACCAGAACAGGACAATGGGGAAAGTGAAGCCTGCCACATCCAACTCTGAGCTGAACCAAAGAATTTACATCAATGTGGTCACTGCATGATATCTTGAATGGTTGCCTCTTGGTCCAAAATTGTGACCAATTGTTTTAGACTGTTTTAGACTGTGTTGAAAATGAGGGTTTAATTTTGGTTAGTGTGACTTTCATTTTGAAAATATGGCAACCTTACTGTAAGTTGGAGCAGAGTGAACTGAGCTGCTCAGATAGCGACTTAAAGCTGATCTCTTAGCATATATAAATGACAAATGAATGCACATTTGTTATGATTAATACATCATTAAATGTGTTTTTTTTAACCACTTGACCTCTGAAAGGTATTACCCCCTTATGACCATGCCATTTTGCTATTCAGCACTACGCTACCTTAGCTGGCAATTGCGCAGTCATGCAACACTGTACCCAAATAACATTTTTATACATTTTTCACACAAATATAGCTTTTTTTTGGAGGTATTCTGCTGCACTTAAGGTTCCTAAGTGCATAGTGGCCTCCATAATCCTTAAATGGAAGACGTTTGGGATGACCAGAATCCTTCCTAGAGCTGGCCGTCCGGCCAAACTAAGCTATCGGGAGAGAAGAGCCTTGGTGAGAGAGGTAAAGAAGAACCCAAAGATCACTGTGACTGAGCTCCAGAGATGCAGTTGGGAGAAAGTTGTAGAAAGTCAACCATCACTGCAGACCTCCACCAGTCGGGGCTTTACGGCAGAGTGGCCCAACGGAAGCCTCTCCTCAGTGCAAGACACATGAAAGTCCGCATGGAGTTTGCTAAGAAAAACCTGAAGTACTCCAAGATGGTGAAAAATAAGATTCTCTTGTCTGATGAGACCAAGATAGAACTTTTTGGCCTTAATTCTAAGCGGTATGTGTGTCCAATACAGTCCCAACAGTGAAGCATGGTGGTGGCAGCATCATGCTGTTGGGGTGTTTTTCAGCTGCAGGGGCAGGGCGACTGGTTGCAATCAAGGGAAAGATGAATGCGGCCAAGTACAGGGATATCCCGGACGAAAACCTTCTCCAGAGTGCTCAGGACCTCAGACTGGGCCGAAGGTTTACCTTCCAACAAGACTATGACCCTAAGCACACAGCTAAAATAATGAAGGAGTGGCTTCACAACAACTCCGTGACTGTTCTTGAATGGCCCAGCCAGAGCCCTGACTTAAACCCAATTGAGCATCTCTGAAGAGACCTAAAAATGGCTGTCCACCAACGTTTACCATCAACCTGACAGAACTGGAGAGGATCTGCAAGGAGGAATGGCAGAGGATCCCCAAATCCAGGTGTGAAAAACTTGTTGCATCTTTCCCAAAAAGACTCATGGCTGTATTAGATTAAAAAAGGGTGCTTCTACTAAATACTGAGCAAAGGGTCTGAATACTTAGGACCATGTGATATTTCAGTTTTTCTTTGTTAATAAATCTGCAAAAATGTCAAAAATTCTGTGTTTTTCTGTCAATATGGGGTGCTGTGTGCACATTAATGAGAAAAAAAATTAACTTAAATGATTTTAGCAAATGGCTGCAATATAACAAAGAGTGAAAAATTAAAGGGGGTATGAATACTTTCCGTCCCCACTGTATATACACTGTATTCAGTTTAGCTAGATCCATTCCTGTTACTCTCTTCCTAATATACTGACAGGCAGGCAGGTGTTTTTACAGTATTTACAGTTAGTGTACTGTGTCCTTTGCACAGTGTGCACCTAAAGCTACCTGAAGCAAATTGCTTGTGTTCTTCTGATCCTATTAATACCACAGGCAGGCAGCTGCAGTATTTAAAGTTAGTGTACTGTGTCCTCTGCACAGTGTGCACCTAAAGCTACCTGAAGACAATTGCTCTTGTTCTTCTGATCCTATTAGTACCACAGGCAGGCAGCTGCAGTATTTACAGTTAGTGTACTGTGTCCTCTGCACAGTGTGCACCTAAAGCTACCTGAAGACAATTGCTGTTCTTCTGATCCTATTAGTACCACAGGTAGGCAGCTGCAGTATTTACAGTTAGTGAACTGTGTCCTCTGCACAGTGTGCACCTACAGCTACCTGAAGACAATTGCTGGTGTTCTGATCCTAATAATACCACAGGCAGGCAGCTGCAGCATTTACAGTTAGTGTACTGTGTCCTCTGCACAGTGTGCACCTAAAGCTACCTGAAGACAATTGCTGGTGTTCTCATACTAATAATACTACAGGCAGACAGTTGATTCTGCTAGCTGCAGTATAATCAGTATATATATATATATATATATATATATATACATATATACATATATATATACACACACACACACACACACACACACACACACACACACACACATCCCAGCTTTGTGCAGCTACATCTTACTGCAGGCCATTAGTATGTCTGGAAGGCCAACAAGGAGAGGCAGACAGTCACAAGCCAATAAAAGAGGGCAAGCAGGCTCTGTGTCTAGAGGCAACAGTGCTGGTCGTGGACACGGTGCATCCTCATCAGCACGTGGCCGTGGGACACGCTTGTCCTTTTTATTCGGCAGCTGGCCGCGTTGAGCCGCAATATGCCGAAGACTTGGTAGAGTGGATGACCAAGCCGTTCTCATCCTCTCACCCAGGCTCAGGGTACTTTGTCTGACAAAGCAGCTGCCAACGCGACCTCTTCCCTCGGCTCAATGGCATCAGTCACTCCTTCCCTAGCCCCACCATGTCCTCCTGAGGAGTCCCCCGAACTGTTTGACCACAGTGTTGGGTACATGCTCCAGGAGGATGTCCAGCATTTTGAAGGCTCCAATGATGGTACCCAGCTAGAGGAAGGCAGTAACGTGATCCCAGAGAGAGGGGGTGCCCAAGAAGGACAGCAATCTGGCAGTCATGTTCCCCCAGCTGCAGCATACTGCCAACTTTGCACCAGTGATGAGGAGTAGAGGTCGACCGATATATAGGCCGATATTTGGTGTTTTTTACTTAATCGGCATCGGCCGATTGTGCTGATAAAAAAAGCCGATATAGCTTCAGCGCGACTTGCAAAAGACTTCTGTAATAGAAGTCAGTGCAAGTTGCCTGTGTGAAGCGACTTCTCCCCCTCTCTGGGCAGCCTGCCAAACCTGATAAAAAGAAACTGAAGGATACAATGTTTACAATTATGAATGAACTGAGCTCTGTGTGTAGAAGCTCTCAGTTTAACCATTTAAAGACTAAATCTTTTCTGACATTTGTTGCTTACAAGTAAAAATCCTGTATTTTCTGCTAGAAAATCACTTAGAACCCCCAAACATTATATATATATTTTTTTTTAGCAGAGACCCTAGGGAATAGAATAGCGGTTGTTGCAATATTTTATGTCACACGGTATTTGCGCAGCGGTCTTTCAAATGCAATTTTTAAAAGAAAAATACACTAACAAATTTAAAAAAAAAACTAAGCAGTAAATTTAGCCCATTTTTTTTCCATCCAGAAGTTTTGATTACCTGTTTTTGTGTATTTAATATTTAAGAGAGGTGTTTTTTTATATTTTTTTTAATCTAAATTCTACATACAAGTGAACTGATTGGAGGTTTGTTTTGTTTAATAAATTTTTTTTTTTCCCTCCCCCCCTTCCCCCACCCCCATCCCCCCTTAAATAAGATGACATACTACAGTTTGCATTTGATATCTATAGTCCCGAACTACGGGACTTGTAACCTGCAACTTATTCCGCAGGGCCTGTTGGCCGCATTACCTAACATTGACATTATACGTGTTTATATATTCTACTTTTTTTACTCTTAACTAATCCTTCCCCCCCCCCCCATAACCCTCCCTTGTTAACCCCCCATAGTACCCGAGCACACCTGATGGACAACAACAGATCTGAGCACCGTGCTCTCCTATCACTAAATTGCACCCAGCATAGCTATGTCTCACCCCTAAAGACACGAACTCTCTCAGCGCGCAAATAGCACTGCTTGCGGACACGGCATTGCTTGGACCCACGGATTCCACAACCTTACAAACTTGTTATAATTGCCGGCCCTGGTATAAAACGTCCTTTCACTCCAGACTGTGGAATTGACAGTTCTAATCCAATCTTCCGAAGTCGGGGGAGTTCTAGATTGCCATAGCTGGGCTATTAATTTCCTAGCCTGGAACAGACATCTGGCTACCGCCACCGCTGTGTACCTGTCTCTCAGCCCTATATCGACTTGACCGAGCACACAGGTCTTAGAATCAACCACTAAGTTGATTTTGAACGTTATATTTATTTTCCTTAAAATCTCGGACCAGTATCTGACTAGTTTTGGGCACCGCCATATCATGTGGATTAGATCGCCTGTTCTTCTGCATCTGGGGCACTCATCATTAATTCTGCGACCAAACATAAAAAGCTTCCTTGGGGTATAATAAGACCTGTGTAGCAGCATCAAATGGGAAGCCATTTGTGAGGGAGAGACCGACACCTCTGTTCCAAATTCCAGGATCTTTTTCCACTCGGCGTCCGTTATCTCCCCCACATCGGCTGCCCACCTGTCCCTACCCCCAGGAAAGCCTACCTGCATATTTGTTCGCTTTATCAATTGAGTGTATAACTCTGAGATTAGCCCCTTGGAAGTCTCTGATTTAATTATTGAGTGTAGCAGCGAAATCCTACACCATGTGGGGGGTTGCCTATCAAACTGCTTGCTCAAGGCGTGACTAATCTGTAGGTAGGTATAGAATGTACGATTTGGTATCCCGTACTCATACTTCAATTCCTCGAAAGATTTCAAGATATCCCCCTCGTATAACTGTATCAGCCGACTTATCCCGCACCTACCCCACAACCTGTTACTATCTACAGATAGTAATTCCTGCAAGTTCTTGTTATTCCAGATTGGTGAATATTCTGAAGTTCCTTTATATCCCATTATTCGCTTAGTTGTCTGCCATACTCTAGTGATCATTTTAAGAGTCGGGATCTCTCGTTGTAGTGACTCTGCCTCCAGTGCTTCCACCAATGAGCTGTGTGGGCAACCCTGCAAAGCAATAAGGGCGCTCTTACTTCCCCCTCCATCCGTAGCACATCCGCCCAATTGTTGTAGCTGGGCTGCCAGAAAATAAGTAAAAGGGTGGGGAACTCCCAGTCCCCCCTCGGTGGTAGGACACTGCAGTTTTTGTAGGCCTATCCTAGCCTGCCCTTTTTTCCATATTAATTTCCCAAAAAGAGATTGAATTTTTTGGAACCACTTCTCTCCAATCCAAACTGGGGAGTTGTGGAGCAAATATAGCAGCTGAGGTAACCAAACCATTTTAATCAGATTAGCCCGACCCGCCACAGACAGGGGGAGTCTGCTCCAAATATCACATTTCTTTTTAAATTTTTGCAGGAGGGGGGCCAGGTTATCCTCAATATACGCGCTGGGGTTTCTGGGTAGTACAACGCCGAGATACTTCATTTTCTCCGTGACTTTCAATTGGGGCATGCTAGTCGGGATCTGGTTGGCCAATGGATCAACCGGCAGGAGCGACGATTTCTCCCAGTTAATGGTTAACCCTGAGAACTTTCCAAAGTCCTCTACTAGGTGCATGATCTTCTCCAATGAGGAAACCGTGTCCCCAAGGAAAAATAGGACATCATCCGCAAAGAGCGCTATTCGCTCTTCCTCCCCCCTCCTAAGGAATCCCTGCAGTTCAGGTGATGATCTCACCGCTCCCGCTAGTGGCTCCATAGCTAAGACATACAGCAAGGGTGACAGGGGGCACCCCTGTCTCGTTCCTCTTTCGAGGGGAAAGCTTTCCGAATAATCATTGTTTAACTTAAGTCTTGCCCTAGGATTTCTGTAGAGAGTCTTTATCCAGCCAATAAATACGGGGCCAAATCCAAACCTCTCAAGTACCCACCAGAGATATTCCCACTCTAGGCTATCAAAAGCCTTAGCAGTGTCCAAGGACAGTATGGCTCTAGACCCTGCATTCTCGGTCGGCACCTGGACATTCAGGTAGGCCCTTCTGATATTAATACTAGTAGACCGACCAGGGATAAACCCAGATTGATCTGGGTGTACCAGGTTTGCAATGCATTTATTCAATCTAGATGCTAACACCCTTGCGACAATTTTGGCATCTGAACACAACAATGATATCGGTCTGTATGAGGTGACTTCCAGTTGATCTTTCCCCTCTTTTGGAATCATTATTATATCAGCTTCTGACATTGATAAAGGCAGCCGCCCATCCTTGTGCGACTGCTCCAGTACCCTTAAGAGCTCCGGGAGCAGCACTTCCCCATACTTTCTGTAAATCTCCAATGGCAAGCCATCCGGGCCGGGAGATTTCTGAGCTGACATCTCCATGACAGCCGCTTGCAGCTCCCCCAGAGTCAGGGGGGACTCCATCGCACTCCTTTCCCCCTCCGATAAAACAGGCAGATCCACCCCCCCTATAAACCTGTCCATACTACCCCGGTCCGACCCTCGACGTGACCTATACAGGTCTCTATAGAACGCAGAGAAGGTCTCTAGGACCTTGGCGGGATCAGAAGTTATCTCTCCAGCCAGTGTCCTAATCGAGGAAATGGCCGATGGAGATAAATTGGACTTCGTTATAAGTGCAAGCGTCCGGCCTACTTTCTCCCCTTCGCCAAAATAGTTTTGTTTCTGGAAGAGTCTTTTATTCTCTGCTCTTCTGTTAATTACCTCTCTATACTCCTGTTGTCGATTAAGCCAAATCGCCTGTCTTTCAGGAGTTGGATCCGCCACATATTGCGCCTCTGCTTCCATAGCTTCCCTGTTGGCCCTCGCTTCCCATTCCCTTGACTTTTTCTTTATTTTGACAACCTGTTGGTGTAGTAAACCCCTAAGAAATGCTTTTAGGGCATCCCACACTACCCCCTCAGGTGCTGTACCTGAGTTGAATGTTACGAATTCTTTTAATTTGGAGGTTACTTCTTCTGTACAGTTTATCAAGTCCAGCCAGAGCGGTTTTATTGTCCATCTTTTCAGGCCATTTCTAGTATTTAAATTCAAGGTCAAAGTCAAGGGAGAGTGATCTGAAATTCCCCTCGGCTTATACTCTATGTTCCTTACTAATTGCAGGGCCTCGTAGTTACCTAGTGCCATGTCTAAGCGTGAAAGAGTAGAGTGTGTCCCTGAATAACAGGAATACTGCCGGACATTTGGGTTGTGAGATCTCCATAGATCACACCACCCAATCTCTCTTAGGAGTTGACACAAACGTCCCTCTGATAATCTCTCTGGGCGATTTGCTGGTGGAAATCGGTCCAATTTATTATCTAAGACAGTATTAAGGTCTCCCACCAAAATTATAGGTACATCATCCTTATTATCCACAAACTCCAACAGATCCAAAATGGTCTCTGTTTTAAACGGAGGCGGAACATAAATATTTGCTAAGACTAGTGGTCTGTTTTCCACAACACAGCTCAAGAATACGTAGCGACCCAGCGCATCTATCCTGGCTTCTCTGCAGGAAAATGAAATACCTCTACCTACCAATATGCTCACCCCTCTTGAATATGAGGTATAGACAGAATGATATTGCTCTTGGAATTTGTAGTTCCGAGCATATGGTTTGGTAACATTGGTGAGGTGAGTTTCCTGCAGACAAGCCAGTTCCACGCCATACGCCTCCATCGCCGAGAACACCGCTGCCCTTTTAGCCGGGTCGTTCATACCCCTAACATTCCAGGAGCCTATTTTTAACGTTTTTAAGGACATCTAGCTAGGATAAAAAATAAAAGAGGAGAGAAAAAAAAAAAAAAAAAAGAGAGAAAAAAAAAAAAAAAGGGAAAAAAAATACCAAAAAAAAAGATTAAAACCAAAGCCTTTGAGAATTCGTGACTGCAAAACCTACCAATTCTATAATTGTGCTAGCCAAGCTAAAAGAGGAAAAAAGGAAAGAGAGTGGAGAGGTACAAAGAACTCCCGTATCCAGGGATCCCTCTCTCTCCGCTCTACATCCCCTAATTGCAAATTCAAAAACACGTGTACCAGTATTCGTTGCCTTTGTAAGCCCCCCCCTTTTAACTATGTGTGATTTACAAGCACCCCTTTGCCCAACCCTATATCTCAGTACAAACTCCCCTCCCACCCCCCCTCCCACCCCCCCTCCCACGATATTAATCCCCCCTCCCACGTCCCCGATTCGTGACCCCCCCATTTGCCTAATTAGGCTAGCCCTGGGGGCTGCACTTGTGACCTGGTTTTTCCCCCCACCCAACCATTCAGAAAACAACTCCCCTCTCGTGAAAAAATAAGATACATTGTGTCTTACTACCACACTCTTACCCCCCTCCCCCCTTCCCACTACCCTCTTCCAAACTTTCAGAACAGTATTTAAAACATTCAAAAACCGTGTAAACACATCATTTGTTCGTGCTTCCATCTATCACACCCCCCCTTCCCCCCCCCGTGTCCACTACTGTTTGCTCTAGAAAAACGAAAAAAATTTACAAAAGAAAAAGGAAGGGAGAAAAAAAAAAAAAAAAAAAATTTTTATATAGTTTTACCATTTTCTCCCTTCCTTTCCTAATTTAACTAACCTTTATTCCACCCCTAGCTCAGTAAGTCCTTTTTGTTATCTTCCAGCCATTTTGTTGCCCCTGTTGTTGTGTCAAAGAAATGGGTAGTCCCTAGGGCAATGATACGCAGGCGAGCGGGATACAACAGGGCATACTCCAATTTATAATTCCGCAAGTTACGTTTAATGTCCCTGAATTCAGCCCTTCGTTTTTGGAGGTCTGGGGAATAGTCGGGAAAAAATAGGATCTTAGTTCCGTTGTACAGAATATCCCCCAATTCTCTGGCCCTGCGCATCAGGGTCACCTTGTCCCTGTAGTTAATAAGCTTCATAATTATTGGTCTGGGGTATCCCCCTGATGGTGGGGCCCTACTTGGCACTCTATGAGCTCTTTCAATGGCAAATAGATGGGAGAAAGTTTCCGCCCCAAATATTCCCCTGAGCCAATTCTCAAAAAACTCCTCGGGGTGGGGGCCCTCACATCGCTCCGGTAGTCCCACCACCCTTATATTATTTCTGCGGGACCTGTTTTCCATTTCCTCGATTTTAGCGCTGTGCAGACCCATCTGCGTTTTTAGTGCCTTAAGCTCTCGTTTTAATGGGATTAGATCGTCCTCGGCCTGGCTTACTCTCTCCCCCAGTGTTGTTGTTCTAGCGATAGTCTTTTGTAGCTCTTGGCTTACTATTATTAGCTCTTCCTTTAACCCGGTTAACTGGGCACACAAATCTGTTAGGGAGGCCTTACAGGAGTTGACTGCGCATAAAACGTCTTTCAGTGTGGGTTCCGCATCAACTGGAGCGTTGTGAACAATAGCATGTTTAAATGTAAAAAATTTTCCGTATCACTGAAGGTTGCTTTCACACTGGAGCGGGCATGCGTTGACGGTAAAACGCTGCTAGTTTTAGCGGCTCTTTACCATCATTTTAGCGGCGCTAGTCGGCTGCTAGCAGGGCGCTTATACCCAGCTGGCGGCCGAGGAAGGAGTTAAATGCGCCCCTGAAGAAATGCTTTGCAGGCGCTTCGGCAGCGGTGCGCATTCATTTCAATGGGCAGGAGTGGTATACACCGCTCCAAAGATGCTGCTTGCAGGACTTTTTTTTTTTTAACATCCTGCCAGCACATCGCCTCAGTGTGAAAGCACTCGGGATATCACACTGAGACTGCAGGGGAGCCGTTTGACAGGCACTTTACAGGTGCTATTTTTATCCCAAAAACGCCTGAAAAATGCCCCATTGTAAAAGGGGTCTAACTGTTAGATTTTATGAGATGAAGGTAAAAAAAAAAAAAAAAAAAAAAAAAAAAAAAATCGGCATCACAAAAATCGGCCATCGGCCACCGCGATTTGTAAATATCGGCATCGGCCAGAGAAAAACCCATATCGGTCGACCTCTAATGAGGAGGGAGGGGATGATGAGGAAGTCACTGACTCCATATGGGTGCCTGATAGGAGAGAGGAGGAGGAGGAAGAGCCACATCTTCAACGAGGCAGGATGCCCTCCAGGGGCCAGCTTAAGGGCAGCACACCGACTGCACCACACCTCAGAGCTCCGCATGTGCAGGGTGCTGCTGTCTCTGCGCGTTATTCCAAAAGCTCTTTGGTGTGGGCCTTTTTTGAAACGAGTGCATCAGATCGCACCGCTGCTATTTGCAACATATGTCTCAAGAGTAGCTCGCGTGGCCAAAACATCACCTGCTTGGGCACCACATGCTTGACCAGACATATGTCGACCTGCCATGCAGTTCGTTGGTAAGCGTACCTAAAAGACCCACACCAAAGAACAAAGCGGACCTCTCCTTGTTCCTCATCAGCTAGGATCTCCAACCCCACTATACCTTCAGTCCTCTCTGAAACCTGCACCGAGAGGAATGAAGGTGTAGAATTAGGTGTGTCACAGCCAAGTACTTGCAGGCAATCTGCTATCGGTACACTGACGTCAGATTGTACCAGGCAAATTTCCCTGCACCAGCTGCTGCACCGCCGAAAGAAGTTTGATCCCAGCCATCCAAATGCCCAGCTGTTGAATGGTAGCTTGGCTAAATTGCTAGCACTTCAACTGCTGCCTTTTCAGTTGGTAGACTCTGCCCCCTTCTGTGAGTTTGTGGAATGTGCGGTTCCTCAGTTGCAGGTTCCCAAACGCCACTTTTTCTCACGGAAGGCAATTGCGGCTCTCTACCGGCATGTGGAAGGCAATGTCTTGGCCTCGCTCGACAGGGCGGTCAGTGGTAAGATGCCTGGTCCAGCAGGCATGGACAGGGATGTTACCTATCTTTCACCGCGCACTGGGTGACTCTTCTGGCAGCTGGGAAAGATGCAGGACAGTGTGCAGTAGTGTTGGAGGTTGTTCCGCCACCACGCCTCCAAAATTCTACTAGTGGTGATTTTGCCACACCTCTCTCCTCCACCCCCTCCTCTTCTTCTTTCTCCATGGCCTCTTCCTGTGCTGATTTGTCCTCAGAACCAGCGGTGCTCCGTAGGCGTTCAAGGGGCTACGCAAGCACACAGGCAAAAAGATGCCATGCGGTGCTTGAGCTGGTGTGCTTGGGGGACAGGAGCCACACTGGGGCAGAGATTCTGTCAGCTCTGCAGGGGCAGGTTCAGAGGTGGTTGATGCCACGCCAGCTTAAGCCAGGAATGGTGGTTTGCGATAATGGCACCAACCTCCTCTCCGCCCTCCGACAGGGACAACTGACCCACGTGCCCTGTTTGGTGCAGCGGTTCTTGGGCAGGTACCCAGGCTTACAGGATATCCTGAGGCAGGCCAGGAAAGTCTGTGTGCATTTCCGCAGGTCATATAATGCCAGTGCTCGGCTGGCTGACCTCTAAAAGGAATTTAACCTGCTCAAGAACCGCCTAATCTGTGACATGCCCACCAGGTGGAACTCAACGTTGGCCATGCTGCAGCGGCTGCACACACAGCAGAGAACAGAGGATGGTGACAGGGACTTTATGGAAGGAGACAATCCGTCCGCATCCCTATATTCGTATACAATCGAAAGTTTTTCCTCTTAAGTGGGATTTTAGAGGGCGGAAGTCTCAAATAATATATCAAAAAGTATAAAAAATATTTGTTTTATTATATCAAAAGATTAAAAATATGACACATTATATAAAAAACACAACAATGGGAACAAAATGGATGCCACAGTTTGCAATTGATGATAAAAAGATATACAACACAAATCAGGAGAGCTGCACTTAACCCACAGAACGCTGTTTCAGCAAGCAGGAGCTAATTGGAAGTGCAGGTCCGACGCGTTTCGAGGTTTTTATAAAGGTTATGACCTCTTCTTCAGGGGCTGGAGATGAGATATATATCTTTCTAGAGACCATATCATAGAAAAGAACAGAGAAACATACAGTGAAACACATTGTAAATCAAAAGTGTTACTTCATATGTAACTATTTACAACATAGAAAAATCGTGATGTAGTAGTAAAAAGCATTCTAACCATGAAAAGCAGCATCACATGGCATCCGATTGAGGAGGGGGAGGGGAGGAACCTGTTAGCCACCGGGGTCCAGTGTGATGCTGCTTTTCATGGTTAGAATGCTTTTTACTACTACATCACGATTTTTCTATGTTGTAAATAGTTGCATATGAAGTAACACTTTTGATTTACAATGTGTTTCACTGTATGTTTCTCTGTTCTTTTCTATGATATGGTCTCTAGAAAGATATATATCTCATCTCCAGCCCCTGAAGAAGAGGTCATAACCTTTATAAAAACCTTGAAACGTGTCGGGCCTGCACTTCCAATTAGCTCCTGCATCAATGAGTACCTGTGCGACTATGGCACCAGGACAGGGTCAGGAGACCTTGGTTTTTTTTCCCACGCCAGTGGGCTATGATCAGGGATGCATGCACTGTCCTGTCACCATTTGAGGAGGCCACGAGGATGGTGAGCAGTGACAGTGCATGCATCAGTGACACTGTCCCTCTTGTCCACCTGTTGGAGCACACACTGCGTGGAATAATGGACAGGGCACTTGAGGCAGAACAGAGGGAGGAAGAGGAGGACTTCCTTACCTCTCAAGACCCCCTTTATCCAGACAGTGTTCCTGCGTGCCCGCCGATCACACAGGAATGGGACGAGGAGGATTGTGTCAGCATGGAGGTGGAGCCTGGCACTCAGCATCAGCAGCAGTCTTCAAGGGATCATTTACAGTCAGAAGAAACCCATGGACTTGTACGTGGCTGGGAGGAGGTGGCTGCGGATCATGTCATCCTTAGTGACTCAGAGGGCTCTGGACCAAATGCCTCAGCAAACCTATGCTGCGTGGCCTCCCTGATCCTGCAAAGCCTGCGGAAGGATCCTCGTATTCGTGGTATCAAGGAGAGGGATGATTACTGGCTGGCAATCCTCCTTGATCCACATTACAAGGGTACGGTTGCAGACCTTATCTTGCCGTCGCCGAGGGAGCAGAGGATGAAACACCTTCGGGAGGCCTTGTAGAAAGGTTTGTGCAACACGTTTCCAGAGCCTGGGAGGTTACAATTTCCTGGTCCTCCTGGACAAGGTGTTGCTGAGGCTTCGGTCAGTCCCAGAAGGAACAGTGGAGAAGGTTGCCGTCTGACTGATGCATTCAGACAATTTTTTAGTCCGCAGCCCCAAGGTATGATCGGTTCCAGCAACCATCGCCAATATCTGATTCACATGGTGCAGGAATACCTAGGGGCAAGATAAGATTTGGACACCTTTCCCACCGAAAATCCTCTGGGTTACTGGGTCTTGAGGATGGATCACTGGCCAGAGCTTGCACAGTATGCAGTTGAGCTACTGGCCTGTCCTGCATCCAGCGTTCTTTCGGAACGCACATTCAGTGCTGCTGGAGGCTTTGTAACCGATCACAGGGTGCGCCTGTCCACCGAATCGGTCGATCGGCTGACCTTCATAAAAATGAATCAGTCTTGGATCAGCTACCAAGCTCCTGATGCTGATGTAACCGAATATTTTTTTTTTAAATGTGAGATCCCTTCAAGATTGCCTATGCTGATGCTGAGTGACTATCCTGTTATGCTGAGTGACAATCCTCCTCCTCCTCAATTTTCATGCTGATAGCTTGTAAGAACATTTTTGGTTATGGGCACCGCCACCAGTAGATACGGCCCAATTTTTCAGCGCCTGTCTAACAAGGGCATGTAATTACAATTTTTGATGCAATACTTTGCAGCAGGGCTCATTCCTGCGCTCCAACTAGAATATCTGTGAGGGGTTGCAGTGTTGTGGCACCAGTGCCTAAGGTCCAATTTTTCTGCCCCTGTTCAACAGGGACATGTAATTACAATTCTTGATCTAATATTTCACAGCAGGGCCCATTCCTGCACCCAACAAGAGTAACTGTGAGGGCTTACAGTGTTGTGGCAACACCACCACCAAAGGCCCAATTTTTCTGACCCTGTTCAACAGGTGCATGTAATTACAATTCTTGATATAATATTTCACAGCAGGGCCCGTTCCAGTGCCCACCAAGAGTAACTGTGAGGACTTACAGTGTTGTGGCAGCAGCACCACCAAAGGCCCAATTGTTCTACCACTGTTCAACAATGGCATGTAATTACAATTCTTGATCTAATATTTCACAGCAGGGCCCGTTCCTGCGCCCACCAGGAGTAACTGAGGGCTTACAGTGTTGTGGCAACACCAACACCTAAGGCCCCAATTTCTGCAGAGTATATAGGGCAGGCCCCTACTTTCAAACATCCAACTTACAAACGACTCCTACTTGCAAACGGAAGGAGACAACAGGAAGTGAGATGAAATCTACCCCTAGGAAGGGAAATTCTCTCCTGTAAGGGTTAATATGGGAAAACTGTGTCTCCTCTCTACTGATGCTTTATCACCATTCCTTGTTTCACTAAAAACCCAAATTTTCAAACAACAATTGTCATTGGGACAGAAAGTGAGGTGAAATCTTCTGAAGAGGTGCACAGACAGCAAAACAAATGTTACAGGGGTGATAACCCTTCCCTATGTTTTCCAAAAAGCTTAAATATAGATTTTTTGGCTGGAGCTACACTTTAAAAATGTACCAGTTCAAAATTACAAACAGATTCTACTTAACAACAAACCTACAGTCTCTGTCTTGTTTGCACCGCCTGTATACTGCTGTTCAGGGTATATAGGGCCTGGGGGCCCCACGCCTTTCCTTTTTTAATTTGGGTGCAGGGTTCCCCTTAATATCCATACAAGACCCAAAGGGCCTGGTAATGGACTGGGGGGGGGGGGGGGTACCCATGCCGTTTGTCTAACTGATTTTCATCCATATTGCCGGAACATGACATTACATTAAAGCCGCAAGCAGTTTTAAATGACTTTTATTCCTTTACAAATGACATTTTGTGCAGGGACTGTTCTAAGCACGGGAAACCCGCGCCAATTTACAGGCATACTATAGACACCCCCCAGGTACGATATTTAAAGGAATATTTCACTTTTTTTCACTTTAAGCATTATTAAAATCACTGCTCCCGAAAAAACGCATACATGTCCCCTGGGGCAGGACCCGGGTCCCCAAATCCTTTTTAGGACAAGAACTTGCATATTAGCCTTTAAAATGATCACTTTTGATTCGAACGTTCGAGTCCTATAGACTTTAATGGGGTTCTAAAGTTTGCGCAAACTTTCGGTCCGTTCGCAGGTTCTGGTGCAAACCAAACCGGGGGGGTGTTCGGCTCATCCCTAATCAGCACTAAGCGTCACTGGAGCTTCATGACCAGTCTGTTCTCTGCCTTGAGAAAATGCTCAGCAGGTGAGAGAAGCATTCCAAAGTGCTCACAAACATGCAGGAGAGTCCGGCATAAGGGAACAGGGAGAAGTCTGGAAGGGAAGGAAGTTCAGTACTGTGATAGGACGCAGTTACTGCAGGACAGGTGCAGCAGGGACATGCCAGGGATGTGCGTTTGCCGGGGACAGACTCCTCAGAATGGGAACTGTCCCTGGAAAAACAGGGACAAATGGTAACCATAGCTTACAACGGTGACTTGGCTGTCAGTACCTGACTTGATGTAAATACAGGTTAGGTACCCTGGAAGAGAACAGTGAGCAGAACTGCTTAGAGAGTGACTTGTAGGACTTTAGTTCTTCTGCTGGTAGTTTAAGGATTATTTGCTCCACAGCCACAGACCTCAGTTAAAGCTTATTTTGAAGCTTACTGACTGCTTGTTAAGTTAATGTGAATTCTTGAAGGTCTATAAAATGGCCATAGGTTTTCTTTAACCACTTAAGGACCGCCCCCTAGCAGATTTACTGCTATAGGGCGGCTGCTCATATGTACAGTGGGGACGGAAAGTATTCAGACCCCTTTAAATTTTTCACTCTTTGTTATATTACAGCCATTTGCTAAAATCATTTAAGTTTGTTTTTTTTCCTCATTAATGTACAAGCAGCACCCCACATTGACAGAAAAACACAGAATTGTTTACAATTTTGCAGATTTATTAAAAAAGAAAAACTGAAATATCACATGGTCCTAACTATTCAGACCCTTTGCTCAGTATTTAGTAGAAGCACCCTTTTGATCTAATACAGCCATGAGTTTTTTTGGGAAAGATGCAACAAGTTTTTCACACCTGGATTTGGGGATCCTCTCTGCCATTCCTCCTTGCAGATCATCTTCAGTTCTGTCAGGTTGGATGGTAAACATTAGTGGACAGCCATTTTTAGGTCTCTCCAGAGATGCTCAATTGGGTTTAAGTCAGGGCTCTGGCTGGGCCATTCAAGAACAGTCACAGAGTTGTTGTGAAGCCACTCCTTCGTTATTTTAGCTGTGTGCTTAGGGTCATTGTCTTGTTGAAAGGTAAACCTTCGACCCAGTCTGAGGTCCTGAGCACTCTGGAGAAGGTTTTCGTCCAGGATATCCCTGAACTTGGCCGCATTCATCTTTCCCTCGATTGCAACCAGTCGTCCTGTCCCTGCAGCTGAAAAACACCCCCACAGCATGATGCTGCCACCACTATGCTTCACTGTTGGGACTGTATTGGACAGGTAATGATCAGTGCCTAGTTTTCTCCACACATACCGCTTTGAATTAAGGTTAAATAAGTTCTATCTTGGTCTCATCAGACCAGAGAATCTTATTTCTCACCATCTTGGAGTCCTTCAGGTTTTTTTTAGCAAACTCTATGCAGGCTTTCATGTGTCTTGCACTGAGGAGAGGCTTCTGTCGGGCCACTTTGCCATAAAGCCTCGACTGGTGGAGGGCTGCAGTGATGGTCGACTTTCTACAACTTTCTCCTATCTCCCGACTGCATCTCTGGAGCTCAGCCACAGTGATCTTTGGGTTCTTCTTTACCTCTCTCATCAAGGCTCTTCTCCCCCGATAGCTCAGTTTGGCTGGATGGCCAGCTCTAGGAAGGGTTCTGGTCATCCCAAACGTCTTGCATTTAAGGATTATGGAGGCCACTGTGCTCTTAGGAACCTTAAGTGCAGCAGAAATGTATTTGTAACCTTGGCCAGATCTGTGCCTTGCCACAATTCTGTCTGAGCTCTTCAGGCAGTTCCTTTGACCTCATGATTCTCATTTGCTCTGACATGCACTGTGAGCTGTAAGGTCTTATATAGACAGGTGTGAAGCTTTCCTAATCAAGTCCAATCGTATAATCAGACACAGCTGGACTCAAATGAAGGTGTAGAACCATCTCAAGGATGATCAGAAGAAATGGACAGCACCTGAGTTAAATATATGAGTGTCTCAGCAAAGGGTCTGAATACTTAGGACCATGTGATATTTCAGTTTTTCTTTTTTAATAAATCTGCAAAAATGTCAACAATTCTGTACATTGAGGAAAAAAATGAACTTAAATGATTTTAGCAAATGGCTGCAATATAACGAAGAGTGAAAAATTTAAGGAGGTCTGAATACTTTCCGTCCCCACTGTGTGTATATATATATTTATGGCTGGAGCCCTATGTCCGGTATGTACATGAATACCACTTACAGTAAAGATAGGACTTACCATCGGAAATGGACCTGAAAGTGTGGACTTAGCATATGAAATGGACCTGAAAGTGTGCCTTGGTCTAATGGCCGGTATGCCAAAATAAGGGGGCATACCCTGGTTTAAGAAATGATTATTCTGTAAGAGAAATGAATGAAATGAATAGTTTGAGAAATGCTGTGAAATGGGGATGGGAGGGTGGGTATCGCGCACAGGAAACCGACAAGCACCACAGGTGAGCGGGCTGCTTAAGTACCCCCCGGGCTCCTCCCATAAATTCAGGCCACCATACTGGCCTTCCTACTTATGGCTGGAGCCCTATGTCCGGTATGTACATGAATACCACTTACAGTAAAGATAGGACTTACCATCGGAAATGGACCTGAAAGTGTGGACTTAGCATATGAAATGGACCTGAAAGTGTGCCTTGGTCTAATGGCCGGTATGCCAAAATAAGGGGGCAAAAACATTCAGGTAGGGTTATGATTTTATTGATTTTCAATTATTTATTGAGCCAATTTGGAGAATGCCTGTGCCATCTCTGTTTGTGGGTTGGGGATATACCGGGCGAAGCAGGCTGACTTCCACCTGCCCAGTCTTTTGATGATGTGGTCCGGAACCCCGTGGCGGGATGCCGCGGAGGCTGCTCCGATGCGAAACGAGTGTCCGGAATACTGACTAGGGTTAAGATGAAGATTGCGGAGAAGTATTCTTATGTGTTCCACAAACTGAGAGGCGTTTAAGGGTTTAACTGGGAACGGTAGAAGGGGACTGCTGTCTGGTTGTTCAGGCAGGAGTGACAGGAGCCGGTTGAGTACGGCGACTGGACACCAGCTGTTGTCGGTTTTGTAGAGGTGAATGTTCGCTCCTGAGCCCGTTTGCTGGGTTTTAGAGACCTCGAGGTGCAGGATGAAGTGGTCTTGGTATCTAAGTAAGTGTCGTCTGCGTAGTACTCGGTCTGTGGGTTTGTTAGAGGTGAATTCGCCAGGGCGCATGAACCCATAGTACGCTAGATATATCGCTGCTTGTAAGACCGTGCTGCGGAGCAGACCGAATGGCGAGGTAGCCAGAATAGTTGACATGTCCCTAAAGATGGGTCCCGTAATGGGCAAGCGCTTAGTGCTGATGACTGGTTGTTGTTTCTGGATTCCCCTTAAAACGGCTCGTATAGCGTGAGATGAGAATAGTGAAGATTTCGTGGGGTCTTCAAGCGCCATAAAATGTTGAATGCCGGCTAGGTATAGCCGGATGGTATTGTAGGATAAGGCCAACTGCGTGTGGCAGTGTGCAGTGAAGGCCAGTACCTGCTTGATATCTGTTGGTCCTTTACTGCAGGACGTGAGGAATTTGTTGAAGGCCTTCCAAGCTGTCTGGTAGGCTTTAAGTGTGTTGTAGGAGAGGGAATGATTTATGAGTTGTGTAGCTTCGTGTAAATGTTGATCTAGTCCAGGGTCAGTTGTGACCAGACAGGGATAGGGGCCGACATTGGGTCGGCATCGGGAACCTGTTTGAAAAAGGAGGAATAATTGAAACGTGACAGTGCGTCAGCTGCTGAGTTGTATCTGCCGGGAATGAATGCACAGTGTATATTGAACTGATGTTGTAAAGACAGTTGTACCAACCTGCGCAGGAAGGACATGACTGCTAGGGACTTGGACCTGCCTTTGTTGATGATGTCTGCCGTGGCCTGGTTGTCGGTGCTAAAGACTACAGTTTGTCCTGTCCAGTGGTGGCCCCAGAGTTGTGCGGCTGCCACTATGGGGTAAAGCTCAAAGAGGGCAGATGTTTGGGAAAAGCCGGGTATCAATAGTATCTGTTGAGGCCAGGGTCCTGAAAACCAATAATGGCCAAAAATTGCCGCGAAACCTGTGGAGGCTGCGGCGTCCGTTACCACCTGGGGTGAATGGACCGAAACTATAGGTATGAATAGAGATATGCCATTCCAGGCGGACAAGAATTCCTCCCACATGGATAGGTCCGCTATGGCTGCGGAGTCTAAATTCAGAATCTGATCAGGGTCTTGAGTTTCCGACAGAAATCTGAGTAGGCGTGATACAAATGTGCGGCCTTGTGGAATAATTCGCATAGCGAAGTTGAGCATACCCAGGAGGGACTGCAACTGTTTTTTGGTACAGTCCTTGGTGTGTGTAAACTCGTGAAGGACTGCCCTAATGCGTGATAGTTTGTCGAGGGGGAGACTGGCTTGCATTGCGCAGGTATCCAAGCTGACCCCGAGAAAAGTGATGCTATTTGCTGGGCCATCGACTTTGTGCTCGGCAATAGGAACATTGAGGTTTCCAAAAATTACCCTAAGTTTGTCGAGATCTCCTGGGGGCTTGCTGGGTGGTTCTATCAGTAGGAAGTCATCTAGATAATGGATGACTTCATGGCATTGACCTTTGTGTAATAGTATCCAACCGAGGGACTGGGCGAACGTGTCGAAGAGCCACGGGCTACTCTTCGAACCGAAGGTGAGCTTTGTAGCAAAATAATATGCTTCCTTCCACTTGATGCCATGCCAGCACCAAAGGGATGGGTGGATGGGCAGGAGCTTGAAGGCATCCGAGATGTCGGCTTTGGAGAGCCAGGCGCCTGTGCCTGCTTTGATGATCGCTTGTATTGCCATGTCCACGGAAGAATATTTTAGGGAAAACTCCTCGGAGGGGATCAGGGAATTGAGACTGGGTATGTGGGAAGAATGAGGCGCAGACAAGTCGTACACCAAACGCAATTTATTTGAAAACTTGCCCTTGACAAGCCCAATAGGGCTGACTCTCCATGTGTTGAAAGGGGGGCAACTGAAAGGGCCTATCACGTAACCTCGATCCACCTCTGCCTGTAAGAGCTGATCTATGGCTTGTTCGTCAATGGCTGCCGAACGAAGATTGGCACATTCGTGGGTAGTGTGGGGTAGTGAAATGAGGCCGGTGTGAAAGCCTGCTGTGAAGCCTTGAATAAGGAAGGTGGCCAGGGAAGGGGTGGGATGTGAAGTGAGATACCATCCTAACCATAAGAGGTTGATCCGGCTTAGTCACGCCTTCTTGTGTTGCTTGACTTCACACAAAATCCTAGGGTGTGCTCTATGACATAAGGTGCAGAGGTGAAGTAGACGGCACTGGCTGAAGTTGCAGGACCCCTGATTAAAGTTATTACAGATGGCTGCCCCTCCCACGGTTCGGACTGGGCGTCCGAGTTTGTCCACCTGAGGCGTTGGTTCAGGGATCGGCTGACCCTGTACTGAACCTGAGGTAGAGGGAAACTCGAAAGGCCGTCTGGTTGCCGTATTGGCGCACCAGGTGGCAGTGTGGGTGGAAGACTGGCAAATCGCACACAGAGGTGAGCGTAAGCCGGCAAAGTGGCGGCAGAAGAGCTCTGTATCCATGAGACTCCAATCTGTCGTGATCTGGAACTGTATGAGTCTGGCCGCGGCCTTGGCTGAAAAGGAACGATGGTAGTCGTAAAAGGCAAAACCTCCGTACTTGTGGCCCAAGTCTACCACAGTATGGAGATACAAGTCCAGCTCTTCCCGCCTGCTAGGGGTGGCTGAGCACAGGACATCTCTGAGCATGCCAAAGGCCAGGGTAAACTCTGAGACTGTTAGCTTGCGGTTCAATCTGGGGTCTTTGGCTTTAAGGACCACTGATATGTCACCCCAGGAGTAGGCTTTATTTTCTGCCAAATCATGCACGGAAATGAGGAGAGAGGCCAGGTTGACGTCCTTGCCGTCCAAGATGTCCTTCCTGATACTGGTTGGGACCAGGTGGGAGGGGTAGACAATGTGGCTCGAGCCTGAGGTACCTGCAGGAAGAGGTGTCAAGCTTTGAGTTGCCGTTGGGTCAGGGACAGCCGTGGCCGGTCGGGCCTCCAGAAGTGCAACCCTGGTTTGGACGTCTGCCACTGAGGTGGATAGAGATGACACCATCGTGTGTAATTGTGAAATGGCCGATGATATCGACTGAAGGGACGCCTGTTGGATACTGGGTCCTGCTGCTGGTGGGGGAAAGAGGAGTTTGAAAAGCTCGCCTTTCCTTGCTGTGGCGGGGAAGGGGACACCTCTGCGTCTGAGCTCTGCCGTCAGTTTGGGGATAGTCCATCCCCTAAGGGATTGCACGCTGCCGCTTTCTGAGACCGGAGAAGGTGACAGAGGGGCCGTGAGGTCTTCGCTGCCGGTCTGAGACATGGTTGCTCTGGTGAGGATTCTCTTGAGCTTTTATTTCCTGGTTGACTGTAACCTATTAGGGGTGAGATGAATTTCAAGTTTTTTCTTTGATCCGCTGAAACATACTTACCCGACTTATTCTCCCATTCCCCTTTTTTTTTTTTTTTTTTTTTTACCTGGGGGGATATCGTCCAACCTGGTGCAGGGTGGACCTACTGAACTTTGACTGACCTGAGAAAAACGAAAAGGTGACAATTCGTGAAGGGATTGCTAACTGATTTTTTGAAGCAACGATTTGTATGACAATGAAACGATTCGAAATGTTTGCCTTGATTATGAATGGACTCCATGACAGAGGTCCGGCCTGGTCGTCATCATTGATTCGACCGAGAACCGGGCTCTGGAGCATGTATTGAAATGAGGCAAGTGAAAACATTGGTGCACCCGGGACGATCTGGTGCCTGTTTGATGCATCTGGATTCGAATCGGAGCACCGTATGAAATGAAATGAGAGAAATGATTATTAGACCGAGGCTTGAATTGGTTGTGCCGTGTTTGCGACTGGCAACCAACCGAGCTCTGGTATAGGTATGAAATGCTGTTTGGAACCAGCAAGGCATTCCGTAAAGAATCGGTGCATGTCAGATGCGACTGGTTCCGGAACGGTGATGCGTTGTGGGAGTGAAATGGTAGTAAGCTGCATGGCAGAGACATGGATCCATCTCCCGATGTCTGCGATTAGCTATGATCCGGACTTTGAAGCATGTATCAGAAATGAGGCCGAGCCCTGGGGTACGCCATAATGAATCGGTGCATTTCCATGCGACTGGATTCATGTGTGAACGTGATACGTGGAGATGAAATGATAACCATGACAGAAGGTACGAATTACTGATAAACGTAACTCTGGAGCATGTATAGAAATGAGGCCAGTCCTGGGGCACGCCGAGACGAATCGGTGCATTGCCATGCGACTGGATTCATGTCGGAACGTGATAGGTGGAAATGAAATGATAACCATGACAGAGGTATGAATGACTGAAAACGTAACTCTGGAGCATGTATAGAAATGAGGCCAATCCTGGGGCACGCCGAGACGAATCGGTGCATTTCATGCGACTGGATTCATGTCGGAACGTGATAGGTGGAAATGAAATGATAACCATGACAGAAGGTACGAATTACTGATAAACGTAACTCTGGAGCATGTATAGAAATGAGGCCAGTCCTGGGGCACGCCGAGACGAATCGGTGCATTGCCATGCGACTGGATTCATGTCGGAACGTGATAGGTGGAATGAAATGATAACCATGACAGAGGTATGAATGACTGAAAACGTAACTCTGGAGCATGTATAGAAATGAGGCCAGTCCTGGGGCACGCCGAGACGAATCGGTGCATTGCCATGCGACTGGATTCATGTCGGAACGTGATAGGTGGAATGAAATGATAACCATGACAGAGGTATGAATGACTGAAAACGTAACTCTGGAGCATGTATAGAAATGAGGCCAGTCCTGGGGCACGCCGAGACGAATCGGTGCATTGCCATGCGACTGGATTCATGTCGGAACGTGATAGGTGGAAATGAAATGATAACCATGACAGAGGTATGAATGACTGAAAACGTAACTCTGGAGCATGTATAGAAATGAGGCCAATCCTGGGGCACGCCGAGACGAATCGGTGCATTGCCATGCGACTGGATTCATGTCGGAACGTGATAGGTGGAAATGAAATGATAACCATGACAGAGGTATGAATGACTGAAAACGTAACTCTGGAGCATGTATAGAAATGAGGCCAATCCTGGGGCACGCCGAGACGAATCGGTGCATCTTTTTGATGCGACTGGATTCGAATCGGAGCGCGGTAGGTGACTGAAATGAGAAATGTTTTGAAATGATTTGAAATGTTAGAAATGAGTTCTAGAATGTTTCAGAAATGAGAAATGATTGGTATCGAACTGACTTGATCCGATAACTTGCAAATTGCGACTTGCTATGGCTGTTTACTGATGCATATATTTAAACACCGACATGCTAGAAATGAAGCGACGTCTGCGTCGCGGTGCTGTCGAAATGGTAACATATCGAAAGTACGAGCGATATACATTACAATAGTGAAGTGCGAGTAACGAAATTGAAAGTACGGTTTAGTGACATGACATGAAACGAAAAATGCGATATACATTGCAGTTTATGAAAAGCGAGTGAAACGAAAAATTTGAAATTACCGTTTAGTGACCTGATATGAAAACGAAAAGTCCGACGGGACCTTACCTGCGACAGCCAAGCCAGCCGCGTGGTACAAACTACGAACGAAAAACGCGGACTTCGAAAGTTTTGAGAACGGTATCGAATACGAAATTTTGCGAGGCAAGAACTTGCGGACGCTGGTATATCGAATAGTCGGCCTAGTGACGTATATCGCGCACAGGAAACCGACAAGCACCACAGGTGAGCGGGCTGCTTAAGTACCCCCCGGGCTCCTCCCATAAATTCAGGCCACCATACTGGCCTTCCTACATATATATATATATATATATATATATATATATATATATATATATATATATATATATAATTCTGCACTTCCGTGTGCCAGGCAAGTGTCAGTGTCAGATTGTCTGCTGCAATATCGCAGTCTCACTATAAGTTGCTGTTGTTGATCAAAGCCAATACTAGTATATAAAAGACAAAATTCCAGTATATAGCCCATAGTTTTTAGACTCTATAACTTTTACATATTGAATTTTTTTTTTTCAAAATTGTTGATCTTTTTTGTTTATAGCGCAAAAAATAAAAAACTGCAGTGGTGATCAAATACCACCAAAAGAAAGCTCTATTTGTGGGAAAAAATTGCATACATTTTATTTAGGTACAGTGTTGCATGACTGAGCAATTGTCAGTTAAAGTAAAGCAGTGCCTATAATAAGGATTACCTGTAGCTACAGTGATTATATCCTAAACTTGCACTGTTTAGGAGATATTCACACTGCACGCAACCAGTGATGGCACATACGTTTTGAACAGACGGCATACCCGTGCCGTCCCTTCAGAGCTCCATGCTGCGGCCAATGACTCCCACGTTCATGAGCGGGAGTGACGTCATCGCAGTGTGCCCAGACGGCCAGAGCACACAAACCCAGAAGAAAGACCAGGTGAAGATGGAAGCCCTGTCAGCGGGGACAGAGCACTGCTGGAGGGCTTCATTCTAAGGTAAGTTTTATTTTATTTTTTATTTTAATTTTTTTTAAAGGTGCAGTTTACTACCACTTTAGGAAAATAAGGCCCGGTTCATGACGAATGTGATGCGTCAAAAACACTTATATTTGCATGTCATGCCTAAAGTCATTGTTTTCAATGACGGTCGTTCACATACATGCGTTGCGATTCCTCTACGAATGCGATGCGATTAAAAAAAGGGTCTTGTGCGAGTTTACTGCGTTGCGTTGCAAATTTAGTCTCCATAGACATCAATGTAAATCTTGAATCGCATTGAGGGTTCACATATGTGCGAATTCCACCACACTACTCTCCACAAAAAACAGGAAGTACACAGGAAGTTAACACCTCGGTTTGTTTGCTGTCTTGCGTGTTTGTGGTTGCATTACATCCACAAACTACTATACTTAGGGACATGTAGCTGACAGGAACTTTCACTGCAGGTAGAAATGTGACTCACCATCAAACAAAAAGAAAGAGCCAGTTGGCATAACTCTGCATTCTGTAAACTCGCTGCGTTTTTATCTTCAGTAGAGTTCTACTTTAAATGTTATTCGTCTTTAATTAATGGTCTTTTGGGCTATTGATAAGTACATCCAACCTAACTTGGAGAAAAAGAAAAAACTGTCATGGTACTGTTGGTCAGTGAAGACAAGGGAATTATAGGTAAGTATAATCATTTTCAGGGGAAAAAGACACACCCGCCACTCCAGGTGAGACCAGGAAGCCTAATGATCCAGTAGGTGCTCGCCTCGGCTCACCTCCGCAAACAATACATTTAGAAGAAATGGCCACACAACACTGTAAGTCAAAATCCTTTTTATTTGGACATCCCAAAAACTACAGGAATCAGAATGTTGGGTAGACGCGTTTCGCACACTAATGACTAAGCGCACGTGAAGTGTGCGAAACGCGTCTACCCAACATTCTGATTCCTGTAGTTTTTGGGATGTCCAAATAAAAAAGATTTTGATGTACAGTGGTGTGCGGCCATTTCTTCTAAATTAATCATTTTCAGGTACTGGGCTGAAATAAGACAAGTGAGCAATGCCAGTTTGGTTGTAGAAAAGGCATCAAGGCAATATTTGCTGAATCCAGACATAAGAAGTATGGCATTGTTTGTAGTTACGTCACACATGAAATGGTTGATCTAAAAAAAACTATACAAGTTACAGTATAAAGGACTAGAAGAAGTTGCCCCAGGGTCAGGATATCCGAGTCCGAGTTAGTTCTGAGTCACACAGCATGTGTTCACATTACTGGTTTTTGCACTTTTCTCCAGAAGACTGCATCATCAGACCTGTGGCTGTACAGTAAATACCGTAATTGTGTGCTACGTGCAAGTTAACAACATGATAAGTCTGGTGATACAGCCAGTGTTCAGCATACCACATTTCACTGCTTTGGACAGGACACATGTCTAGTCACATGGAGTCCTATTTTTTTTTTTTTTTTTTATTGCTGTCTGATGTTGTATATTTGAAGATTTACCTGTCTGTCTATCTGTCTGGAGTGCAGTCCTGTAATCTATCAGTGTAATTGTGAACTATGGTACTATAATACCCCTAAAAGTCTTCATAGTGCAAACTGCACAGTAATGTGGAGAGGGCGTGACTTCCGCTGACACGATCGGATGTGAATAGCGGGAGCTCCGAGATCAGCCTGAGAATCCGTCAGGATCCTGATTAGCACCTGTGACTAAGACCCATAACCCGGAAACGAACGCTCTCGGCGGCGAGATGAACAGCAAACACTCGGCAGTGGATCGCCTCAAAAAGTTTGCAAGAACAGACAAGCAGGACGGTGGGCAAAGCCCCCCACAGACACGGAGTGGCGGACCACCAGCTATGGAAGTCCAGAAGCTCTGTATGCCCCAGCTTGAAAAGCATGAAAAAAAGGGAAGCAGTCAAAGCTGTCACTGGAACAGATGAACTCTAATGGAAGCCATCCAGCTAAGTAATGCAGCCCTGACAGGTAAAATGGATGAAATTAAAATTGATATCGGATTGATCAGGCAAGATATGCATAGTATGAGAGATAGGATGGCAGAGGTGGAAAACAGGATATCTTTATTGGAGGATGCTGTTAATCCTATACCTAAAAAAACAACAATAGCAGAAAAAGAGATTGTTATATTGCAACAAAAAACAGACGATTTTGAGAATTGGATGCGCCGCAACAATTTAAGAATAGTTGGATTGCCAGAGAAAGTGGGGTTTAATCCAGGGGACTTTATAGAGAAGTGGTTGAAAAACACGTTCCCAGATATGGAGGCATCAGCAACATTTGCAGTTGAGAGGGCGCACAGGGTGCCTGCAACAATGTCAAAACCAGGGTTCCCACCCAGACCTTTGTTAGCACGTATGTTGAACTGCAGAGATAGAGACATAATTCTGCGGAAGGCAAGACAAAAAGGAGAGATTTGCTATGAAAATAAAAAAGTGTCAATATATCCGGACTTTTCTTTAGAGTTACAAAAGCAAAGAGCAACGTTTTATGAGATAAAAAGAAAACGGAGAGAAGCAGGAATTGAATGCTCTATGGCATATCCAGCACGATTGAGAGTGGAGGAAGGGGGAAAGACTATGTATTTCAGTACACCGGAACAAGCTAGAGAATGGATGCGGACTATTAAACCTACATCTAGATAAGGGGAAAAGTAGGCTGCTGAAGAAAAACTGTGGGGGTGGGGGAGAAAGGGAAAAGTTTTGTTTTGTTTTTTGATGTGAAGTGGGATTGTTTTTTTGTTTTTTTTGCAGTGCTGTTTTTTTTGTTTTTGTTTTTGTTTTTTGCTGTGAAGGGTATGGACAGATTGCATTGGATAAAAGAAGTGAGAGTACACTGATTTTGATAAGCGTTAAATAGATATTAAGATTAGATAAGGAGTACACATAAGTTTTGGGGATAATAAGGTTGAGGGGGGGGGGGGGAGGAGGGAAATGGGGAAAAGTGGGGAGCTGAACACAAGAGAAAGGAATAATGGAAACACTGAAAACACAAGAAGACACGTATGAGGGTGGGGAAATAGGTGACACATTTGTTTTTTTTCTTCCTTTTTTTAAATTAATTAATTTTTTATCCCTTTTCTCTCCTTTTCCTTTTTGCCTCATGCTCCCCCTTCACCTGCTTTTGCCCCACTATTTTTAGGATAGTGGGGTGGGTCGGGAAGCAGAAAGACTGAAATTGATACAAATTACCTACATAAGAGCAGATGCAGTATGTCGGTAATGCCCTAAAAAAAAAATTTGTGTAAGAAAGTTGAATGGATGAGGGAAGAGGGGGAGGGGAAAAGAGAATGTAAGAGGAGAACGGTCACAAAGAAGGAATCAGGTTTCCGGGTTAAGGAAGGAAGAAAACATGAGTAATCAGTGCACTTTTTTTTCATGGAATGTGAGAGGTTTGGGTACACAATTAAAACGAATACAGGTTTTTACAGAGGTTAGTAAGGTACAAGCTAAAATAATTTGCATTCAAGAGACACATTTAGTTAAAGAAAGACTCGATTTTTTTAAAAAGCCCTGGATTCAATGGTCAAGTCATTCATGCCATACAACCTTTTCAAGGAGGGTTTCCCTTATTGTGCATCGAGCGGTAACGTGGGAATGCATCAGGGTAAAGAAGGATCCGGAGGGGAGATACGTTTTTGTATTTGCCCTGGTGCATTCACTGCCATTTGTTATTATGGGGATATATAACCCCCCACCTGTTACAATGAAAGTATTAAAAGAGGCAATGATATTTATGTCAGAATATCCAGACGCACATGTTATATGTATGGGTGATTTTAATATGTAGTTAAATCCAAAATTGGACAGGTTTGGAAAAAATATTCAAAGGGGAATGGTGGGGTCTAAGTCCTTGGAAAGGTTTACAAGCGAAGTTGGATGGTTTGACCTGTGGAGGATTAGAAATCCAGATACCAGGACATATTGTTGGCATGCACCAGGGAGGGGGTGCATGTCTAGAATCGACCTGGCGATGGGAAATAAGATACTCCAGATGGTGCAATCTGTTAAATATATGCCCAGAGGGGTGTCTGATCACTCTGGGCTGGTTTTTGAGTTAAAAATTGGCTCTAGAGGAAGGAGTCCGGGGTATAGGATTCAATCCCATTGGTTGACCCAGATTGGACCAAATGATAGAATACCAGACCAGATGGTAATGTTTTTGGAAGCCCATGGGGAGAGAAAAATGGAAGGGGTGCTCTGGGATACCTTTAAAGCATATTTAAGAGGGATAACTAGATCTACAATATCATATATAAAACGCACTAATAGACAGGAAGAGGAGGAACTGGCAGAGAGATGCACACAGGCAGAAGCTGAGTTTGTAAACAACCACTCGAATATAAAACAGATAAGGTGGGCAGGATTAGCACATCAGTATAAAAATCAGCTATCAGTTAATGCAAAACGTAAGAGTTTCCAGCAGAAACAAAAAAAATTTGAGCAAGGACACCAATTAAATAGGATTCTTAACTTTTTGATAAAGCAACAGACAGCATGATTGGTAATTTCAGAAGTAAAAAATGAGAAAGGGGAAATGGTGAATACAGCAGAAGAGATACTTATGAGATTCCAAAGATACTATGTCAATATGTACTCTTCAACATTGACTTGTAATGGAGAAGAGATAGAGAAATATCTAGAGGACTTGTAATTTCTTAAATTAACAGAGGAACAAAAAGAAGGGTTGGAGAAAGATAGAGGAAGTGCGAGAGGCTAATTTTTCTATGGGAAAGGGAAAATCTCCAGTATAACCGCTGGAAATGTACCAGCGATATGCAGATATATTGGCACCAGCCCTGACTAAGATGTATAGAGAGGCATTTTCTCAGGGAGAGATGCCCCAGTCCTTGTATGAAGCAACAGTAATATTAATACCAAAACCAGAAAAAGAACAGATCTGATTGCGCGTCATATAGACCATTTCTTTGCTGAATATTGATTACAAGATTGTCAGGTCACCTTGAGGCTAGGAGACAGATGCACACCGTTGGGATCAGGAGTGCACCGCAAGGCAGTGGACGGCTGACTGCTGTGGATGGGAGTCCGGGTATAAGGAAGGCAGGGCCGCTGGAACACCAACACGGATCCCACCGGAGTTAGAGCGTAGGATTCCCTGGGGCGCGGAGTCTAAGAACCAGCAGGTGTTCACCAGAGCCTCTAGTGGTGAGGATGGACTGGGCTGCAACTGGCTCCAGGTTGCGACCCCCAGGGTCCCCCAGCTCACATGCACAGTAGGCAACAGAAGGATACGAATAGTAAAGGAATAAGCCAAGGTCAGGGCCACAAGCAGACAAGGACAACAGAGTACACGCCAAGGTTCAGGGTCACAGGCAAACAGGGATAGTCGGGGACACGCCAAAGGTCAGGGTCATGAGCAGACAGGAATAGTATAGAACACGCCAAGGTCGGTAACAGAAATAAATGTAGAGCACACGGCAGGCAGGAACAGGAAGCCAAATACACAAAGGTTGATCAGCAGGGCTGACCTGCAGTGCGGAGGTTAATATAGAGTTCTCTGATGGGAGCTGGGGTGGAGCCATGCCAGAGGAAAGTTAATAAAAGCAGTCAGGTGAGAGACAGCTGGTCTTTGGAGATGAACACATGGAGACAGGTAAGCTGACAAACAAACTCTATTGCATAACCATGACAGTACCCCCCCCCTCTTACAAGGCCTCCCCCTTCCCCGCCTGGGACCAAGTTTAGAGGGAAACTTCAAATGAAACTTCCTCAACAGACGAGGTGCAAAGACCTCAGAAGCCTTGATCCACGACCTCTCCTCAGGACCAAACCCCTTCCAATGCACGAGGTACTGGAGAATGTCTCTACAGAGTCGGGAATCCAAAATTTGGCTAACCTCGTACTCCTGATTATCCTCAGAGACTGGCGCTGCGTTAGAGAGAGGACAAGAGAACTTATTGAGGACTAAAGGCTTCAGAAGGGCAACATGGAAGGAGTTAGAGATTCTGAGGCTTTTGGGAATTTGGAGCTTGAAACATACCGAATTCAGTTTAGAAGTTATGGCGTACGGACCAAAGAATCTTGGGGCAAATTTGAGAGAAGGAACCCGAAGATTGATGTTCCTGGTGGAGAGCCAGACTTTGTCTCCTGGCTGAAGAGAAGGCGGCTTACGCCTGCGACGGTCATCAAAACTCTTGAATTTGTTGGCAGCTTTCTGGAGGGAATCATGAACGTCAGCCCACATGGAATTGAATAATTCTTGAACAGTAGCCAATGCTGGAATGTCGGAAGAACAGGTCATAGGAAGAGGGAGTTGAGGATGTCTTCCATAAACAGTGATAAAGGGTGTTTTCTGAGAACTGACGTTGACATGATTATTGTGGGAGAACTCTGCCCACAGAAGTAGTGTTGCCCAATCATCGTGATGAGCCGAGACCAAGGTACGGAGAAAGACCTCCAACTCCTGATTAACCCTCTCAGTCTGGCCATTGGATTGGGGATGGTAAGAAGAGGTAAAATCCAAGGTAATGTTGAGGGATTTGCAAAAGGCTCTCCAAAAACGGGACGTAAACTGAATACCCCTGTCTGAAACGACATGGGAAGGAACACCATGAAGGCGGAAAATCTCTCGTATGAAAATGGTAACCAAGGCAGAGGCAGAAGGGAGACCAGGAAGAGGAACAAAATGAGCCATCTTGGAGAAACGATCGATTACCACCCAAATGGCTGTATTATTCTCCGACAGTGGAAGATCGGTGAAAAAATCCATGGCGATGTGAGACCAGGGCTCCTTAGGAATGGGCAAGGGCATGAGAAGACCAGCAGGGGCTAGTGTGGAAGATTTAGACTGAGCACAGACATGACAAGCCTTAACTTACTCTTTAACATCCGAGCGGAGGTTAGGCCACCAGTAGAGACGACTGATGAGCAGGAAGGATCGGAGGAACCCAGCATGACCTGGCACCTTGGAATCATGTCCCCAACGAAGGATCTTAGCTCTTAGCTCCATGGGAACAAAGGTCTTGCCATGAGGAATTTTTGATTCCAGGGTGGTAGAATGGGCAACAGTGCATGAGGTCAGAGTGATCGGCTCAGGATCAGGGGTGGACTCCTCGTCCAAAGTGTCAAATGACCTAGAGAGCGCATCAGCCTGACCGTTGCAGGAACCAGGTTTGTACGTAATCGTGAATTTAAAATGAGAAAAGAAGAGACTCCACCTGGCCTGTCTGGGGTTCAGACGTTTAGCATTCTGTAGGTATTGAAGATTCTTGTGATCAGTAAAGATCGTAATGGAGTGAGGGGAACCCTCCAAGAGATGACGCCACTCTTCCAATGCCAATTTAATTGCAAGAAGTTCCCGATCACCAATGGCATAATCTCTCTCTGCCTGAGAAAATTTTTTGGAGAAGAACGCACATGGTTGACGTCTCTTCTCAAAGAACTGAAGAAGCACAGCTCCCACCCCCATCGAAGAAGCATCTACTTCAATAAAAAATGGGTCCTCAGGATTTGGTCTCCTCAAGAGAGGTCCAGAAACAAAGGCCTGTTTCAGATTGTGAAACGCAGAGACAGCCTCGGGAGGCCAGTCTTTGGCATTCGCACCCTTCTTGGTTAAAGCGATAATAGGCGCGGCAATGGAAGAGTAATTCCTTATTAACTGCCTATAATAATTTGTGAAGCCAAGAAAGTGCTGTGTGGCCTTGAGGCTAGCAGGAAGGGGCCAGTGGGCAATGGCCGAGACCTTTCCGGGATCCATGCGAAGACCCAAACTAGAAAGAAAACATCCCAGAAACAGGACCTCAGGACATTCAAAGGAACATTTCTCCAGCTTGGCATAGAGATTATTCTCTCTAAGGCGCTGAAGAACAGTGCGGACATGGTCTCTGTGAGCAAGCAGATTTTCAGACAAGAGGAGAATGTCATCCAGATAGATGACAACAAACTGGTACAGTAGATCCCTGAAGATTTAATTGACAAAGTTCTGGAACACGGCTGGAGCATTTACACAAACCAAAAGGCATAACCAGGTATTCGTAATGCCCATCCCTAGTGTTAAATGCAGTCTTCCATTCGTCACCTTCCCGTATTCTAATGAGATTGTATGCACCTCCGAGATCCAACTTGGTGAAAATGGAAGCCCCCTTCAACCTGTCGAATAGCTCAGATATTAGAGGTAAGGGGTATCGGTTTTGTGATGGTCAGTGCGTTTAACCCTCGATAGTCGATGCAGGGTCTGAGGGTACCATCCTTTTTAGCAAAGAAAAAGAACCCTGCTCCTGCAGGCGACGAGGATTTCCGGATGAAACCTCTCTGCAGATTCTCGGCGACATACTCAGACATGGCCTGGGTCTCTGGAATGGACAGAGGGTAGGTACGACCCCTGGGCAGAGTTGCTCCAGGGACAAGGTCAATGGCACAGTCAAAAAATCTGTGGGGAGGAAGCACCTCAGCAGACTTCTTACAGAACACATCCTGGTAATCGCTGTATGCCGCGGGAAGATCAGAAGATACGGATGTGGTAGCAATAGGAAGTCTCTCTTTGGGGACCACCTTGAGAAGACAGGACGAGAAACACGAAGGACCCCAAGCCAGGATCTGCCCAGAGACCCAGTCCACATTTGGAGAGAGTGGAGCTGTAGCCAAGGAAGGCCCAATACAATGGGGGTAGAGGCCTTGGGTAGAATGAGGAAGGAAATCCACTCCTGGTGGAGTATCCCTACCGACATTCTAATAGGTAGCGTCTGGAAATGTATAGGAACCCCTGGGAGCACAGTGCCATCAATTGCCGAGACTACCAGTGGTGTAGCGAGGGGAGAAAGGGTGAGCTTCATAGAAGAAGCAGTTCTCCAGTCCATAAAATTGCCGGCAGCCCCGGAGTCCAGATATGCTAGGACCGATTGGGAAGAAGGGCCTACATGGAGGAACACCGGAAGAAGAAGATGAGAAGGTGATGTTTCTGGGTCCAATACTCCACCTTCCAAATGTATTAGACCCGAGCGTTTCCTGGACGAAGCGAGCAGAAGTCACGAAAATGACCCTTGCCCCCACAATAAAGACACGAGCCTAGAGTTCTGCGTCTAGCACATTCTTCGGGGGTTAGTCTAGTCCAGCCCAGCTGCAAAGGTTCCTCAGAAGGCAGAGGATGCTCCACAGAGCGACGGGGGAAGAGTTCTGGCTGACTAGGACCTAGAGGGTGCTGGCATCTTTTTTCTAGGGACCTCTCCTGGAAACGAATGTCAATCTGATTGCACAAGAAAATTACATCGTCCAGACCGGCGGGGATGGCTCTTCCTGCTAATTCATCCTTCACTCGGTCAGAGAGGCCATGTAAAAAGGTTGCAACCAGGGCCTCATTGTTCCAGCTCAATTCAGCTGTTAGGATACAGAACTGAAGCGCATATTGTCCCACTGAACAAGATTCTTGGCGAAGGCGTAAAAGGGCACTAGCCGCTGAAGAAACCCGAGCTGGCTCCTCGAAGATATTACGAAAAAGCTTCAAGAAGTGGGACAGGCTGGAAACCACTGGGTCATTCTTCTCTCACAGGGGGGCAGCCCAAGCTAAAGCTTCACCAGAGAGGAGGGAAATGATATAGGCTACCTTAGCCTGATCAGACAGAAAGTTTTGAGGCTGGAGCTCAAAATGAATGGTGCATTGGCTGAGGAAGCCCCTGCAGGCCTTGGAGTCCCCAGAGAAACGGGACAGAGCTGGCAGTAAATATGAATGTGTGGCTGCGACTGGTGCAGCTGCTAATTGTACTTGAGGCTGCAGGTTCGGGTTTCCCAAGGAGCCCTGGAGCTGCTCGAAGCGGGAAGCCAGATCCTTAAGTAATAGCATCACCTGAGTCTGATTAGATTCCTGGGTCTCGAGTCAGCGAACTGTGCCCTGCAATGGATCGGCTGCAGGAAGCGGCACGTCAGCCAGTCCATGGCTGTTCAAACTGTCAGGTCACCTTGAGGCTAGGTGACAGATGCCCACCGTTGGGATCAGGAGTGAACCGCAAGGCAGTGGACCCTACGGCTGACTGCTGCGGATGGGAGTCCGGGTATAAGGAAGGCAGGGCCGGTGGAACATCAACACGGATCCCACCGGAGTTTGAGCGTAGGATTCCCTAGGGCGCAGAGTCTAAGAACCAGCGGGTGTTCACCAGAGCCTCTAGTGGTGAGGATGGACTGGGCTGCAACTGGCTCCAGGTCACGACCCCCAGGGTCCCCCAGCTCACACCCACAGTAGGCAACAGAAGGATAGGAATAGTAAAGGAATAAGCCAAGGTCAAGGCCACACGCAGACAAGGACAACAGAGTACACGCCAAGGTTCAGGGTCACAGGCAAACAGGGATAGTCGGGGACAGGCCAAAGGTCAGGGTCACGAGCAGACAGGAATAGTATAGAACACGCCAAGGTCGGTAACAGAAATAAACGTAGAGCACACGGCAGGCAGAAACAGGAAGCCAAACACACAAAGGTTGATCAGCAGGGCTGACCTGCAGTGCAGAGGTTAATATAGAGTTCTCTGATAGGAGCTGGGGTGGAGCCATGCTAGAGGAGAGTTAATAAAAGCAGTCAGGTGAGAGACAGCTGGTCTTTGGAGATGAACACATGGAGACAGGTAAGCTGACAAACAAACTCTATTGCATAACCATGACAAAGATATTGGCAAAAATACTTGCAAAAAGGCTTAATGGAGTAATCCTATCAATTGTGTCAGAAGATCAAACGGGATTTATGCCCGGGAAATCTACCTCAATAAATATTAGAAGAACCCAATTTATTGTACAGCTGAGGGAATTTATTCCGGAAAGGAAGTGCCTTGGCATCATTGGATACGGCCAAGGCATTTGATTCCATAGAATGGGAGTTTCTACAAATAGTGCTGAAAAAGAGTGGTTTTGGGGAAAAATTTAGGAAATGGGTAGGAATATTATTTAAGCACCCTTGCTCAAATTTATTAATAAACGGAATGTTATGGCCTACAATAAAATGATATAGGGGAACAAGACAGGGCTGCCCAATGTCCCCTCAACTATTTGCCCTTGCTATTGAAGCTTTGGCAAATAGATTTAGACAGTCCAAAAAGTATAAAGGGATTCAATTGAGGGAAAAGGTAGAGCACATAGGGTTATATGCGGATAACATCATATTGTACATGGAGGATGCGCATACCTCCCTGAGCGAGGCAATGAATATAATAGAATAGATAAACAATAGATAAATTGGCAGAAATCTGCATTAATACTGCTTGGTCTAGGTAATGGTAGAAGACCTCAGACCCCACTAAAAATAGTTGAAACATTCAAATATTTAGGAGTCGATTGTGCTTCCTAAGTGCCTGTATGTGTTTACACATTCCCTGGTAAAAATACCAAAACAGATATTTAAAGATTTAAATTCTCAGATGACTAGGTTTATTTGGGCATATGGTAGATGTAAATTAAAAATTAACACGCTACAGAGACCCAAAACAGCAGCAGGGTTGGCGCTCCCGGATTTATACTTATATTATCTGGCAGGGCAACTGAAACTCTTAAGTAATTGGGTAAAACAGGAACAAAAAACAAGGATAGAGGAATATTTATTAAGTAAGATGCAGGTAGACGATCTTCTCCTGGGATTAGAAACAACTGACTTGAGGAGAGTGGGAGTTAAAATTCCCCTTCTAAAACTGGCTAGGACAGTTTGGAAGGAGGCAAAAGAAATGACGGAATACGCAGACACCCCACCAGAAACTGCCTTATGGAATAACCTGACATTTGAGCATTTGGAAAAATTTGAGGGAAGTAAATTTTGAAAACAGAATAAGGTAACAAGCATCGGTCAGCTGTACGATAAAAATATAATGTTGTCCTATGAAAACTTGTGTAAACAATATAATTTAACAAGCAAACAGTTTTATAGATATTTGCAGTTAAGGCATGTAATACAGGTACAGTTTAGAAGTAAGGAATTAAAAATATCTAAGTACCCCCTTATAGGTATTTTGAGATCACAAGGACCAAAGGGATTGGTATCCAAATTATACTCACACCTGTTACAGAATAAAATAAGACGGGAACAGCTGGGAGTAAGAGATAAATGGCAGATTGCTGTTCCAGATATGAGCAATCAGGAATGGGATGAAGTCTGCTCCTCCCACTTGAAAGTATCCACCAGCAATGAATCATAAGATAATTCAATTAAACATAATACATCAGACTTATTTGGCCCCGAACAGGTTATATAAAATGGGGAGGATGGTTACATCAGAGTGCACAAGATGTGGGCAGGGAGGAGTAGACTTCCTCCATGTGATGTGGTATTGTGACAATATAGGGAGGTACTGGTAGAAGGTGGTCAGGAAACTGGAAAAAGTTATAAATAGATCTATCACGGGTACGATTGAACTTTGTTTGTTGGGAGTACTGGAAGAGAAGGGAGAGAACAGAGACACTAGGCAGTTTTTGTGGGAAGTATTATTCCTGGCAAGAAAACAAATAGTAGAGAAATGGATTCAGCCAGACCCACCGACATTAAATCAATGGGTAAGAGCAGTAAATCAGACCTTACCGTATGAGAAGATATTGTATGAACAAAGGGGAAATGTGCAGAGATATGAAAATATATGGGCAAGGTGGAATAGATCTTATTTTATAATGGATATGGGAATACCTGAAAATAGAACATAAAAGTGACTATAAGTGGATGAGTGAGAATGGAAGGAAGTGGAGAGATTGGTAGTAGAATGAGAAAAAAAAAAAAAAAAAAAAAAAAGGAACTTGTGGATTTATTTATGCAGTAAAGAAATAAAATGTAAAGATATGTAAACTAACATGTATAGAAATTTGTAATAAAAAGTTTTGAAAAAAAAAAAAAATCTTCGTAGTGTATCCTGACAATGTCTCTGATGCTGGCATTAACTTGTAACAATTAAAACGGAACACTGCTGGACAATTGCTTCCAACTTCTTTGAAAGGATTCATGAACTATACGTACTCTAGTAGTAGACAGCCACATAATACTGGGTTTGTTCTGTAATGTTTTCAACAAGTCCAGTTAAATGTAACTACTACTAAATATACCATTACTTGGATGAATGAGAACATTACCAGATATACATAATATAACACTGGCACTTGGAAAACAAACCTTCACCTTGTATCTACTAGCCTCGTTTTGGATTTTAGATGTTTACATGTTTAAAACAGATTTTTTTGCTAGAAAATTACTTAGAACCCCCAAACATTATATATTGTTTTTTTTTCTAACACCCTAGAGAATAAAATTGCGGTCATTGCAATACTTTTTTTTGCACCGTATTTGCGCAGCGGTCTTATAAGTGCACTTTTTTTGGAAAAAATTCACTTTTTTGAATAAAAAAAATAAGACAACAGTAAAGTTAGCCCAATTTTTTTTTTTATATTGTAAAATATAATGTTACGCCAAGTAAATTGATACATAACATGTCACGCTTCAAAATTGCGCCCGCTCGTGGAATGGCGTCAAACTTTTACCCTTTCTCCATAAGCGACGTTTAAAAAATTCTACAGGTTACATGTTTTGCGCTACAGAGGAGGTCTAGGGCTAGAATTATTGCTCTCGCTCTACCGGTCGCGGTGATACCTCACATGTGTGGTTTGACCACTGTTTTCATATGCGGGCGATACTCACGTATGCGTTCGCTTCTGCGCGCAAACTCGTCGGAACAGGGCGCTTGAAAAAAATTTTTTTTTTCTTATTTATTTTACTTTATTATATTTATTTTTTCCCTGTTAATTTTTTTTTTTTAAATGTGGATCACTTTTATTCCTATTACAAGGAATGTAAACATCCCTTGTAATAGAAAAAAGCATGACAGGTCCTCTTAAATATGAGATCTGGGGTCAAAAAGTCCTCAGATCTTATATTTGGACTAAGATGCAAAAAAAAAAAAAAAAAAAAAAAAGTCGTTTGAAAAAATGACATAAAAAAAAAAATGCCTTAAAGACATGTGGGCAGAGCTGACGTCATGACGTCGCTTCCGCCCTCCTATGGTATGGAGATGGGTGGCGGCCATCTTAGCCTCACTCGTTTCCATACCTAAGCAGTGAGAGGTCCTGATCTCCTCCGCCGCTACCGACGGCTCCAGTAAGCAGCGGAGGGCGCGGGAGAGGTGCCGCAGAGACTACCATTATCGTACACAGAAGCGGCTCCTGTAAAGATGGAGACCTCGGTTGTGGCAGCAGCTGCTGCCGTTACCGAGATATCCATCTTCAAAGTGCAGATGTATATGTACTAGACCACTTCTTCCATTTAGTGGAGCCTCTATCTTGGTGTTTCCTCAGGAACTCAGCTCAGTTCTGTGATTAAAGAAATTCATCAGTTAGTTTAAAAAGAAAAAAGATAAAAGTACAAATTACTTTACAAATGATTACTGTAGAATGCCGGCTGTGTCTCCTTGCTGCTGCACAGCCAGCTTCCCAATGTGTATGCGCGAGATGTGCTGCGCTTTGTGAATGGTCCTGCAGCCTCCTGGGACCTATAACGTGTCTCAAGAGGTTGCGGGCACAGAGGACGATTCCAGCGGAAATGGGAATGGGTACTTGCCAAACTGAATACCTGCTCCCCCCAAAAAAATTACATATACCAAAAATGTTAGAGAGGAGGGGGAGAAGAGGACATAAATTGGAACTTCCTCTTTAGGGTGAAGATCCACTTTAAAGGCCTCCTCTAAAATGTCACGCTTACCCATAACACAGGTGGTCAGACACTCTAGCTATCTTCTGCTTTGTTCACCTATAGCAGCCCTCTTTGCCATAAGGCAAGCTGTCCTAATGGTACTCAGTTGCTTCCAGAACTTATACACAATGCTATAGTGGCTGGCCACCATGCCGGAGCAGGTGCGAACTGAGCAAAGCAAACAGATATTTGCGTTTGGCAGAAAGGCAGAGGGGTTCAATGACAGATCCATAGTCAAAAGGCAGGCAGAGTTCAGAGAGTAGTCGATATCCGATCTGAGGTCATAAAAAGGAAATCCAATCAGAAGAGCAGACAAACAGGGAACTTGGAGCACATGTTACAAATGCAATATCACAAGCATGAGACTGCAGGTTTGGCTGGCTTAAATCAGGTTTGGTCCCAGAGACTGGCCACATCAATCACCTTGCAGGTAGACAGAGAAACAGGGAGAATGTATCACAACCAAAACCAGGATGCTGGCGTGAGACCAGCAGCTGTGATGGAGCAGGAGCGTTACACACTCCTGACATGAACACAGGCAAGCCCTTTTCTCACGTTGAGATGGTAAATGGTCTCCAAGTTCCTGGCTATTACTGGCTACATCTCTCACTATGTTCCTTCTTCCTCTCCACACTCTTCATCATCTATTTACTTTGAGGCACTGGCACTCAAAGGCTCTGTTATGGTGACAAACAGTCTCGGGACAAGGTCATTCAGTGCCCTGAGCAAAGATATCAATCTGCACCCCCCTCCTTCCCCTTCAGGGAGTTTGTGGATGGGGGGAGGGGGTTGTGTAGTGAAATAGGGTGGGGGAATATGGTGAGCACAATGGAGGTGGTATGAGAAGGAGGAGGGGTTTGAGTTCAGAGGTGCTGTGATCTGGGAGGTAAGGTAGTTGGCAGATAGGCACAGTGACCAGGAAGGGAGGGGAATGGGAGATGCTGTGACTAGAGGAGAGAAGGTGACGTGGTATGGGGGGGGGGGATTTACAGTGGCAGGGAGTCACTGTGACCAGGAGAGGGGGTGAACTGTAAGGAAAGGGGGTTTGAAGGAGGTGTTGTGACCAGGGGACCTCGCCAATGAATTTTCTGGCATCTTCTGTGAGCAGCGCGATCAGCAGCTCTGGACTGGTGTGAATTAAATTGGTATCAGGCTCACCTTGTGCTGCTTAGGGAAATTGCTATGATTGTGAAACACCTGGGCCACCCCATGCACCATACAGAGAAGAATGATGCAGCGTGCATAATGTCCACACTACACTGACAGTGGAAGGGGCTTAGTTAAATAGAACCTAATGCCGTGTACACGGATTTTTAGGCATCAAAGGTCCAACGGTCGTTCCGACGGACTTTCAACGGACTTTTGACAGACTTTCAAACGAACGGACTTGGACACACACGATCACACCAAAGTCCGACGGATTCGTACGTGATGATGTAAGACCGGACTAAAATAAGGAAGTAGATAGGCAGTAGCCAATAGCTGCCCTAGCGTCGGTTTTCATCCGTCGGACTAGCATACAGACGAACAGATTTTTCGACCGGACTCGAATCCGTCGGAAAGATTTGAAACAGGTTTCAAATCTAAAGTCCGTCTGATTTTCGACCGAAAAGGTCCGTCGGAAGTCCGATGAAGCACACACACGGTCGGATTGTGCGAAGGTGGACGAATTTGGTCGAAAAGTCCGCCCGTGCGTACACGGCATTAGCCTACTCAATGTATACATAGGCCTCAATCCTTGTCCAACAGACAAATAAACATCAGTGCAATAATTTTTAATGTGTATGTCCAGCTAAAATGTATTTCTTCATTTTGGGTAAAATGAAGAAGGATTAAATCCCCTGTTAGGATCTTACTGCTATTCAGGAAATTTTCCCTCACGTCTGCACCTGCTGACAATGTTTTAACAGACAAGAAGTGAGGGGAACCCTCCAACAGCAACACAGACAAACGCAAAAGTACTAGTTACTTACCGGTAACTGTCTTTCTGGGAAATCTTCCAGGACGGCACACCTGAGAGATGAGAGGCTCCTCCCCACAGGAAACACAATCAATCAACAGCTGTTTTAAGTCCACACCCTTCCCCCTGATCCTCAGTTTGTAGAGAAGTAACTCCTGAACCTGGTTCACAAGGGAAATCATTCCTCATAGGCACTCACCTTCTAGTGTTCTAAAATTTTCCCTCCTCCAACGGGTAGGAAGTAGGCCTGCCGTCCTGGAAGATTTTCCAGAAAGACAGTTACCGGTAAGTAACTAGTACTTTTCTCAAGTCATCTTCCAGGACGGCACACCTGAGAGGATAATCAAGTACCTCAGGCCTACCTTAGGGTGGGACCACTGCAAGACTCTTGGCGAACCTCGGTTCTGCAGTAAGCTTTACCTTTACTCCATATGCTTGATGAAGGTATCTTAGCTGGATCATGCGGCTGATCTGCCGGTCTACTCCACTGGTGTCCCTGCCTTCTGTTTCGGATGCAGGATCTAGGTGGAGTAGGCTCTTAAAGATGGAATCAGAAAACATGTTAAACTTGTAGGTTATCAATATTGCCTGTCACACATCTACCAACAATGGCCTATTCTGCCTATAGGTGCTGTTTAGAACCACTAAAAAGATTAATTGGAGACCTGTGTTGTAAGACAAGGACACTACATTGATCCATAAGGGGGCCTGTCTTAACACAACCCTGCCCAGGGAAATAAAACTGCCAAAAAAGGGGGGCCCCTGACAGACAACCCCTTTTTGTTCATTTTTAGCTTTACGTCAGCAAAGACTGAAGGGAAACCTACTTAAAGGAAATAGATTAACAAAAACTTAATCCCTGGGTTTAAGGCATGCCCAATCTATAGTTTTACTTACGCCTGAGAGCCTACTCAGGAGATTAACATCTATAGCAGGAGAAGAACACTCATATTTCTACATCTAGTTTTGCTAGAAGGGCAAAATGAAGGCCATGCACCGAGCTGTAACCTATTTGGTCGGGTATACATGTTTATACTTCATCTTCAGGCCATAAAACTCCTCTGAACCGAACTTCCTAAGTTCTTATTAAACAGGGCGATTCATTATCGCCTTCCTCCAGTGACCCATAACTCTACTGGGCTTCAACCCTAGGAAATGGCTCTGGCATCCCTGAATGTAAGGGGTCGAGGCTTTCTGACATGTGACATCTGCACCAGAACTCCTGGCCCTTTCACGGAAGAGAAGGCTGAAATACAAAAAGGTGATACATGTATTATCAATATCACAAATAAAAAAAAATCATAGATTGTGGACCTAGCACAATAGATTTAGACAGAAAGGACACAAGCATAGACATCAATGTTGTGTATCTGAGTGTGACTAGCTAAACCAAAATATCAAATATGGGAAGAGACCCAAATCTGAACCTCACAGTCTGGTTTTCTGATGTGCGGCCAATATGTAAGCATTAAGACACAAACACACCTTAAATGCTGCGCATTTCTGAAGTGCAGCTAGCTAGGTCATAACTGGTAAATACAGAAAGGACGGGAACCCCCTTTTACAGTGGCGTTTTACTGATGTACAGCAAAACAAGGCTATAAAGAGAAGACAGAAAGACCCAAACTTCTATGTTGCGTATTTATGACGAACCACCAAGTACAGTTATAAGACAATCCTTACTGTTATGCAGTTCTGTAGTGCAGTTACATAGAACCAACAGAGAAAGAACACAAGCAACCTACAGCATTGTGTTTTTCTGAAGTGCCATAAGGTAAGGCAATATGAAACAGAAAGCACCAACAAGCTTCAATGTTGAGTACTTCTGCTGTGCAGCAACATAAAAACAAACAACAGACAGCCTTTACAGCTGCGATCTTTCTGGTCTACTGCAAAATAAGGCAATAACTCCACAATGAGTATTCCTGCAGCATTGCAAAACCTGAACCAGAAGGGACAGATAAGCTTAGGGTTCCCACACCCGTGCGACCCAACCTGCCACTTGGGACTGCAAGACGCATGAGAAGTCATACTATGGCTTCCAAAGGGTATCATTCGTGACTGTGCGACTCCAGGTCGCAGCGTATCCATCAGTCCCTGCTTACGGAACCACAGACCTCAAGATTACACAGGTCGCAGGAAAAGCAGTTTTCGGGTCGAACAAACAAGGGGTCCCCATGCTGTGGCTCCCTGGAGGAGTGCAGCCAACAACCCCCTACTGTGTATACCTAAGAAACAGCAAGGAAGATCAATGAGAAACACCACTTACTGCTGTGCCTTTCTGATATACGGACGATAAGTCAGTAAATATAGGACATACAGGACACAAACAATGTTCAATCTTTGTGTATGTCTGATGTGTAGCATATACCAATACTGAGCAAAGATGTAATTACCCTCAATGTGTCTCCCTGCTGAGCAGCAAAAACAAATCAGAAAAAGACAAACAACCTTCACTGTTGTGTCCTTTCTGATATGCAGCCAATAAGGCAGTAAACCTTCAATTTTGTATGTGTCTGATGTGCAACAACAATCTTGAATAGAGATAGCACATCCATATTCAAGTGATTTGGCATGTGACTCAACATGTCAAATCGCATGCCTAAAATTGGCAGCCATTGCCGTTAATAGCACTGTCTGAATTAGCCCGGGCCACTTTGTGGTGCTGCACTGATTACCAATGGCAGTATGTGTACTACCCCTGGCACAGGTTCAATTTTGTATTTTCCAACAAAATCAGGACCATCCGTCATCACTGCTGCCTTTCTGATAAGCAACCAATAAGGCAGTGATACAGGACCCACAGACAGACCTCAATCTTGTATATCTCTGATCGGCAATAATATAACAGTTCTGAATAGAGATAGCACATCCATATTGAAGTGATTTGGCATGCAACTCAACATGTCAAAGTCGCATGCCTAAAATCGGCAGCCATTGCTGTTAATAGCGCTGTCTGAATCAGCACGTCACTTTGTGGTGCTGCACCGATTACCAATGGCAGTATGTGTACTACCCATGGCACAGGTTCAATTTGTATTTTCCAACAAAATCAGGACCATCCATCTTCACTGCTACCTTTCTGATAAGCAACCAATAAGGCAGTAATACAGGACCCACAGACAAACTTCAATCGTGTATATCTCTAATGTGCAACAATCTCACAATTCTGAATAGAGATAGCACATCCATATTGAAGCGATTTGGCATGCGACTCACATGTCAAATCGCATGCCTAAAAGCGGCAGCTATTGCCGTTAATAGCACTGTCTGAATCAGCACGACGCCACCTTGTGGTGCTGTACCGATTACCAAAGGCAGTATATGTACTACCCCTGCCATCAATCTTTCCTGCTGCCTTTCTGATAAGCAACCAATAAGGCAGTAATACAGGACACAAAAACCCCACAGACAGACCCCAATCTTGTGTAGGTCTGATGTGCAGCAATATAACAATTATGAGCAGAAATGTCATCACCAGACTCAATGATGTGCGTTTCTGGCGTGCGGCACAAAACCAGAAAGTACAGACCACCTTCCCTGTTGTATTTTCTGATCTGTAGCCAAACAAAGCAGTACCTTTAGGATATAAAGGACACCCAACAAGCTTCAGCAGAGATGTCACAAATCTCAATGTGTACTTTAGTTGTGCCAAACACCCCAGCAAGGACAAACCTTCACTACTAAGGTCTACTGGTGAGCAGCCAAGAAGGAGTCATGGTGTATCCCTTTATGAAATAACCAAACAGGGGCAAATTATTTCATAGGCATAGCCTGGGCTGTAGATACTAATCCTTCACCACCAGTGAAGGAACCAATCCTAAAACGGTTGGACACCTTACTATAGTAGCTGCTGTCCTACCTTACCTCCGTAGATTGAGCAAACGCTAGCCAGCTCATACACGGGTGGGGCTGATCAGTAACTAAAGTCTCAATGAGCCCAGCCCTAGAGACCAATATAAGACCTCAAAAAAGGGTGGTTACCAATTTAGCCTGGAGGTAAATAGCCACCTGCAGCCCTTAAAGAAGCAATCATATAGCCATCTAGCTATTGCATATGTTTGCACAGAAAATCCTTAATCAAAGGATATAGGAAAAATGATTTATGGTAAATCGCTTTTAGATCTGTCACTGAGTGGACTGTAGCCCAAACCAACAAAAAGGTTTTTCTTACCCCCTGCATTAAAATATAACCACAATGTATGAGTGGAGTGGGAGGTTGGAGCTTATGAAAAGTTACCCATAGCAAGCAACCCCCAAAAGGAGGATCTGTCACAAGGGAACCCCTACTGTGCCACACAGAAGCTTGGTCCCTGCCATATTGTTGAAAGTTAGGTCAGCTTTTAAGCATCTTGGAGCAACTTTAAGCAGATTCCTAGCAGCTGGGCTAATAGGGCCAGATAACCTAGTACACCTGCTGAGCAAGGGAGCTTACTCCTGAATCCTTCAACCATTGCACCATTAATAACTTGTTCAGTGGTATACCTGGCCAGTAAGGAACTCTTTGTTCTACCAGGTCACCCTCTTTGCTGTATTCACCCCTACTAATGTACCACAACCGGGTATGTAGGGAGAGGCTGACAACCTACTGTTGTGATAACCACAGTGTCTCTGCTATAAGAGGAAGCTGTGGCTGGTGGTTTTTAGCAGTAGCTTCTGGGCTATTTTGTTATGGAGACCCCAGGTCCTGCACTGCACCACTCAGTAAATACAGGTGGAAGGGGAAAAAATGCCTTACCTACCTCTTTCCCATCTGAGGTGGTTTAGGCACACTCGCTCCTCTGCACCACTTGTCCACCATACAGCATCTCTGATGTAGGAGGGAGCTGTGGCTGGTGTCTTTAGCAAAAGCTTCTGGGCTATTTGAATCCAGACCCCAGGGGAGATTATCTCAAATGCCCAGAAACCATCTGGCTGGGATTGGGGATTTTTGACTCACCGTTGTCGTCTTCCCCTTTTGCCACAGCCACCGGGCTTGCTTTTCCATCCTTATGGTCCACACGCAAGGAGGATAGCCGCCAAAGTGCCCCCCCCCCCACAACTGCTGTCCCTTTAGGGAGCTGCAAGGTTAGGCTGTGTCTTGCTCTGTCCAGTCAGTATATACACATGGGGGGGGGCAATGCCGTACGTTCCTCATTCCCATCTGAGGTGGTTTAGGCAGACATTCACCATAGTAAACTGGTGCCTCCTCGAAAGGAGGATGTGGGCGCCTGCTCCTGCTGACTCTCAGCCTTCCCTTCTGGGTAAGAACGTGGGTCGTTCAGACGGTGCCCTCCCCAGCAGCCCACGCGAGCTACCAGGGACCCAGGAGTCAGGGGATACGATCCCCCTGGAAAGAACCGACGGCCAGCACCCCCGTCTGAACGGACGTCCGGACAGGTAAGGGGGGGGGAGACAGGATAAAGGCCCCTGAAGTTCTGGGGACACCACTGTACCCAGGGGCCTTCAGCTCTCAGGGGGGCTTTCCCAGTTTCTGCTGCCCCCCCCTGAGGAAAGGATAGGGGAACCCCCCGGGAAGGATAAATATATCCCGCCAGACCCAGAGGCTTCCCAGGCATTTGGTCTGGCTCCCAGGGGGAGACCACCAGCCCCAGGCTTCGGTCATTTGGAAAAAAACAAACAGTTTCGCCGTGTAGGGAGAAACACAATCAAAAAACTGAGGATCAGGGGGAAGGGTGTGGACTTAAAACAGCTGTTGATTGATTGTGTTTCCTGTGGGGAGGAGCCTCTCATCTCTCAGGTGTGCCGTCCTGGAAGATGACTTGAGAAAAACATTTTTTTTTTCTTAGCAGAGTCAGAGTAGACTAGCACCCCTGTCAGATTTTTTATTCCTATCTGTTGTAGAATTTCCCTCTTACATCCTGTCTGGTAATACTGCTATCAGCAGGTCGGGAAGTGAGGGTAAATCTCCTTAAAGCGGTAGTAAACCGCTGTTTTTTTTTTTTTTTTTTAAATCCTGCAAGGCAATGCAATAAAGTGCTAGCATGCATCTCATAATAGCACATTATGTGAAATTTACCTTAGAACGAAGCCCTCCAGCTGGGCGCTGTCACCGCTGAAGGCAATCCTACCTTCACCCGGCCTTCCTTCCGGGTTCGCAGACTCCGGCCGTGTGAGTGGCTGGAGCCGGGATGACGTCACTCCTGCACATTTGCACAGGAGCCGCCATTTGCGGCACAGGACTCTGAAGGAACAGCATGGATAAGCCATTTCTTCAGGACGCATGCGCGGGTGGCATCACCGGCTACATCAAAAGTAAATATCTCCTAAACGGTGCACGCCTATTGGCTTTACATAAACTTTAAAAACTGAAACTCTCCCATCACATATGCATTCTCTGCACAGAAAATCACCAAAACTAAGGTCCCCATTGGAATATTTCCCCTCCATTACTTTTCTGGGGACAACCCTAAATTTGTGTTTCTTTTACTTTCAATGATAATGGTAAACACGACGAATAGAGAAAGGGAATCTCCTTAATAGGGGCACAGACAACAATAAAAACTGACAAGTGTTCTAATCCTTCTCCATTCTATCCAAAAAAAAAAAAGTTTTGCCTTTAGTTATACTTTCACCAGTTCCGGATCACCCACCGCACATATACTGCAGTAGGGTGGCCCGGCTGCAGGAAACAACGTACCTGTACGTTGTTCGAGCGACCTGCTCTGGGGCACATGCGGGCGCCGCCAACCCGCTCCCGATGTGATTAAACACAGCAGGAGCCAATTAGCGGGCCTCCCGCAATTGTTCCGGGGAATGACAGAACGGCGGTCTGCCGATGTAAACAAAGCAGACCATCATTCTGTCAGACAGGAACAGAGAGATCTGCGTTCCCTGCTAATCAGGAACACAGATCTCTCTATTCCTGCAATCAGTTCATCCCCCACACAGTAAGAAAGCACACTTAGGGAACACACTTAACCCTTTGATTGCCCCTGGTGTTAACACACCAATTTTTTTAGCACCGATCACTGTATTGGTGTCACTGGTCTCCGAAAAGTGTCACTTAGTGTCCAATTTGTCCGCCGTAATATCACAGTCCCGCTAAAAAAAAAAAAAATCACTGATCGCCGCCATTACTAGTAAAAAAAAAGTCCCTAAATCTATCCCATAATTTGTAGACGCTATAACTTTTGCGCAAACCAATCAATATACGCTAATTGGGATTTTTTTACCAAAAATATGTAGCAGAATACATACTGGCCTAAATTGATGAAGAAATTACATTTTTTTACATTTTTTTATTGGATGTGTTTTATAGCAGAAAGTAGAAAATATTGTTTCGTTTTCAAAATTGTTGCTCTTTTTTTGTTTATAGCGCAAAAAAATAAAAACCGCAGAGGTGCTCCTTGTCGGAACCGAGGACTACCAAGCGCATCCACGGGAGTGACATCATCACGGCTCCAGCCACTCACAGCGCCGGAGCTGCGAACTCAGAAGAAACGCTGAGGGAACATGTCAGTTCCCTCAGCAGTGACTGGGAGGCGGTGCAGGCGCTTCATTCTAAAATAAGTGCGGTGCTCATTATGCCTTTGCCTTACAGGTTTTTTTTTTTCTTTTTTTTTGTCAGGACATACAACCGCTTTAAGTAATGACAACATTTTCACCGAATACACAGGCTAATCGCGGAAATGTGAAAATTGCTCTAGTCCATAAGGGGTAAACACGTGTGAGAGCCAGAGTGGATAATTCTGACCTCTGCACTCTGTATGTTGTACAATAAATTGCACACTCTCTGACTGCTGCACTTCCAGCATAAAGAGTGCAAAGCTCAGAATGCTGGCAGTCAAAAATTCTCACCCCAGCTCCTCCTGAAGGAAAAATCTCATATTCTACCCCCACAAAAAAATAAAGAAATAAAAAAATCTTGTTCTCAAACCAGCCTTTGTGCCCTACAAATGTCCCGCTTTATTCACTTTTGCATAAAACCCACTTTTTGCTCACCTCTGCACCCCAAACGTCTTCTCTTCAAACTCTGCACCTCAAGTTCCCCTTGCTTCTAACCTCTGCACCCCACCTGTCCCTCTCTTCCAACATTTGTATCCCAACCCCCCTTCTCCTCCCCTTTGCACCCCACCCCATGCTTACCTCTGTGCCTTTCTCTCTCTACTAACCTCCACACCCCAAACCCCCCTCTTGGCACACTTATGTACCCCACTCTCTGCTAACCTCTGCACCCCAAATCTTCCTTCTGATCCCCTATGTTTCCTCTCTTCAGATACTCAGGGCAGGACTGTTCTTCCATTCCACAGGGCAGTGCTGGTCTAGGAAGGAGCAAATGTGACCATGCTAATGAACTGCAGAGAACATATGGCTGGCTGCTGAGTGGAGCTCTGCAGCGACAGCCAATTACAGACTTGGAACTGGTGGCACAAAGTAGGATATAAAGGACAAGTGGCCCGAGTGTACAGTGTCTCTGTTCCACATGAAAACCCTGCACCTGGGGCATGTGCCCTTTCTGCCCCCCTCCGCCCCTTGTCCAGGTCCTGAAGAGAAATAACTCAAGGTTCACAAATACTGGAGAAATTTATTTAGCTTCCTCATCAATCATTTTTCAAAAGGGTAATAGAGTAGGCAAATGGTTTTGTTGTCTGAATACAACACGTTTCTTGCTACACAAGCAACATCAGAAGACACCCAGGGGTGCACCCATTACTAATTTGGTGCTCCCTAGGCATCCATGCACATTCCAAACACCTCCACCACTCAGTGGCAGGCCCAAAATGTCTTTAGAACACTATGGGAACATCCTGTTCTTTTAGAGCTATGAAGAAGTTAACCTTTTACTCTCTTAATCCCTTTTACCCAACAGCACCAATTTGAAATCTTCTCAAACTCAAAGAGAACACACAGTTAAAACACCCCTGGCTCTGTGCAATCACATAAATATGAAAAGCCAAGTTTACATGTTGAGGCGGTGCTCTGAAGATGCTTAGCCCTGAAGTTATTCAGATTATGACTGCACGTCCAACCACCCTTTGATAACTATGGGCAGCATTAACTTTTATAAGGATTTAATGTGTAACTGTGTAGTAAAATATCATTAAACCACGCTCTAGACTGTAAAAAGATTTTACTGTAATTGTATCTTGACTTGAAAACTCCACAAAAATGATTTCATCGTAAAAATAGGCTGTAGTTACAAGATACAGCTCTTGGCCAGGAGTTCCTGGGAACCCAGCACTGCAATCCCTTAGCTCTAAACAAGAATTACAGAATCAATCTGTGCAGTCTCCTTCAAAATACGAACGTTGGGCCACTAGAATCCAAGAGACCGGCTACAAAGTTTTGACTCAATGGTACAGGCTACCCACTGCTCTACACTGCTTTTTTTCCCTAGGTCCCTAGTTCATGTTGGCGATGTGGCACTGCAGAGGGAACAATGCTCCATATCTTTTGGGACTGTCCCAAACTTAGACCCTTTTGGCGGGGGGTGATCGATACGGTCAAACCCCTGAGCAATGTTGACCTGGAGGGGAATCCTGCGGCCTGCTTGTTACATCTTTTGAACCGTCCTATTAAGAAATATAAGGCTTCCCTCACTATTCAGTTACTGAATGCGGCCAAGGCTTGCATCGCCCTTTGCTGGAGATCTGAGAATTCACCGTCAAAATCTTTGTGGGTTTTTCAAAGTGAATGAACTTAGGGAAATGGAGGACTTCACAGCTACTCTGCACAACCGGGAGAAGACTTTCCGTGATACCTGGAGACCTTGGCAACACTTTGTGTACACTGATACTTATCTTCAGGAGGTTTCCCAACCTGACCTCTTGGACTTATGCCCTGTACACACAGTCGGACATTGATCGGACATTCCGACAACAAAATCCATGGATTTTTTCAGACGGATGTTGGCTCAAACTTGTCCTGCATACACACGGTCACACAAAGTTGTCAGAAAATCCGATCGTTCTGAAAGCGGTGACTTAAAACACGTACGTCGGGACTATAAACAGGGCAGTAGCCAATAGCTTTTGTCTCTTAATTCATTCTGAGCATGCCTGGCACTTTGTGCGTTGGATTTGTGTACACACGATCAAAATTTCCGACAATGGGTTTTGTTGTCGGAAAATTTTATAGCAAGCTCTCAAACTTTGTGTGTCGGAAATTCCGATGGAAAATGTGTGATGGAGCCCACATACAGTCGAAATTTCCGACAACAAGGTCCTATCACACATTTTCCGTCGGAAAATCCGACCGTGTGTACAGGGTATTAGTCCTCTTCCCTGGGCGAAAGGCTCTATCTTTCCCTTTTTAATGTTTTTTTCCTTCTGTACAAGGGACGTCTGATACCCTACTTGTACCCTTCCTGACCATCTCCTATTTCTTCCTTTTTCCCTCCTCTCCCTTCTGCTTTCCACCCCATTTTCCTGGCTCAGTTCTGGGTGCTATTTTTTCTATAGATATGTGAATATCCTGTTGTGCATTAGCTGTCTCATTGCCCACATTCTGGGTCCAATTGGCCACCGGGAGGCACACTTCCCAGTAAAATTTATCATTTTGTTGAAATATAGTTGCATAGCTCCAAGCATACGAGTTTAAGTTATCGTTCTCTCTTATCACTGCTCTATCTGCCATACAGGCTGTGTACATTGCATCCATTTGCATATTTGATTTGTTTTACTTGACCATTTATATTGTGTTATGTTAGGCCGGTGGGCATGTGTACTTAACAACAGTTTGCATTATTATCTGACTGTGCTGCGTTTCTTCATTTTTTATTCCTTTGTTTGACTGCGCATTGCAACTTTTGGAAAATAAAGGAATTACAAAAAAATACAAACGTTGGGTAGCAGCTAACACCAAATGGGTGATTCCGCACCATCTAATATAAACAAACCAAATCCCAATATAGTGTAGTGTATCGCTACTCTTAAATAATAAGTAGTGTTTATAACATATCAATTAGTCCAAATAAATAATAATGATAAAAGATTTATAAGAGAAGACATCCTGCCCACTGGACGTAACGCATATAGGGGCGGAGTCATGTGACGCATCATGCTGTGATTTCGAAGTTGTTGGGTTGAGCAGTGAGAGAATGGTACATACAGACTGACTGTGCCTATCCATGAGCATTATATATTGTAGGTTATTGATCTTATTACTGTTGTGAGTGTTTTATTCTGATGTTTAACAATTAATAAAAACACAGTGAGCACTATTAGTTCCCTTTTTCTTTTTATATATGTGATATGTACAGTGTCTTGAAAAATTATTCATACCCCTTGATATTTTCCACATTTTGTCATGTTACAACCAAACAAGTAAATGTATTTCATTTGGATTTTTTGTGATAGACCAACACAAAGCGGCACATAATTGTGAAGTGGAAGGAAAATGATAAATGGTTTTCAACATTTTTGCAATAAAAAATCTGAAAAGTGTGGCGTGCATTTGTATTCAACCCGAGTCAATACTTTGTAGAACCACCTTTCATTGCAATTACAGCTGCAGGTCTTTTTGGGGATGTCTCTACCAGCTTTGCACATCTAGAGAGTGACATTTTTGCCCATTCTTCTTTGCAAAATAGCTCAAGCTCTGTCAGATTGAATGGAGAGTGTCTGTAAACAGCAATTTTCAAGTCTTGACACAGATTCTCAATTGGATTTCGGTCTGGACTTTGACTGGGCCATTCAAACACATGACCATGCTTTGATCTAAACCATTCCATTGTAGCTCTGGCTGTATTGCCCCAGTTCTTTTGCAGACTAACAGGTTTTCTTCTAAGATTGCCCTGTTTTTGGCTCCATCCATCTTTCCATCAACTCTGACCAGCTTCCCTGTGCCTGCTGAAGAAAAGCATCCCCACTACATGATGCTGCCACCACCATGTTTCACAGTGAGGATTGTATGTTCATGGTGATGTGTAGTGTCAGTTTTCTGCCACACATAGCGTTTTGCTTTTAGACCAAAAAGTTCAATTATCTGACCAGAGCACATTTTTCCACATGTTTGCTGTGTACGCCACATGTCTTCTTGCAAACTGCAAACAGGATTTCTTATGGATTTCTTTCAACAATGGCTTTGTTCTTGCCATTCTTCTACAAAGGCCAGACTTGTGGAGTGCACGACTAATGCTGCGTACACACGGTCGGATTTTCCAACAGGAAATGTTCAATAGGACCTTGTTGTCCGACCGTGTGTAGGCTCCATCGGACATTTTCTGTCATTTTCCGGAATTTCCGACAAACAAAATTTGAGATCTGGATCTCAAATTTTCCGACAACAAAATCTGTTGTCGTAAATTCCAATCGTGTGTACACAATTCCGACGCACAAAGTTCCACGCATGCTCAGAATCAAGCAGAAGAGCCACACTGACTACTGAACTTCATTTTTCTCGGCTCGTCCTATGTGTTGTACGTCACCACGTTCTTGACGTTCGGAATTTCCAACAAGATTTCTGTGACCGTGTGTATGCAAAACAAGTTTGAACCAACATCCGTCAGAAAAAAAACATGGATTTTGTTGTTGGAATGTGCGATCGTGTGTACGGGGCATAACAGTTGTCCTGAGGACAGGTTCTCCCACCTGAGCTGTGGATCTTTGCACCTCCTCCAGAGTTACCATGGGTCTCTTGGCTGCTTCTCTGATTAATTCTCTCCTTGCCCAGCCTGTCAGTTTAGGTGGACAGCCATGTCTTGGTAGGTTTGCAGTTGTGTCATACTCTTTCCATTTTCAGATAATGGGTTGAACAGTGCTCTGTGAGATGTTCAAAGCTTGGGATATTTTTTATTCCTCTACACAGCTTTATCCCTGACCTGTCTGGTGTGTTCCTTGGCCTTAATAAAGCTGTTTGTTCACTAAGGTTTTCTAACAAACGTCTGAGGGCTTCACAGAACAGCTGTATTTATACTGAGATTAAATTACACACAGGTAGACTCTATTTACTAATTAGGTGACTTCTGAAGGCAATTGGTTCCACTACATTTTAGTTAGGGGTATCAGAGTAAAGGGGGTTGAATACAAATGGACGCCACACTTTTCATATATTTATTTGTAAAAAATGTTGAAAACCATTTATCACTTTCCTTCCACCTCACAATTATGTGCCACTTTGTGTTGGTAAATCACATAAAATCCCAATAAAATACATTTATGTTTTTGGTTGTAACATGACAACATGTGGAAAATTTCAAGAGGTATGAATACTTTTTCAAGGCACTGTATGTGACCATTTCAGCATACTGTACATTATGCAGGCATGAACTACTGTTATCATCATCAGGAAATTCTCCTTGAGAAATGCCATGTAGCCAGCACTAGACTGCATGTGGGTAAACAGTAAATGAGAGTAAATGAGGCTACAGAAGATAAACAGCACTGAAATGCAACAAAAAGGATAAAAAACAAGGCAAAACTGTATTTTATTTTTAAAATGCGGTGACGTACAGCACGTACGACGGGACTAGAAAAAGGAAGTTCAATAGCCAGTAGCCAATAGCTTCCGTCTCGTACTTGCTTCAGAGCATGCGTCATTTTTGGTCCATCGGAACAGCATACAGACGAGCAGTTTTCCCGATAAGAATTGGTTCCGTCGGAAATATTTAGAACATGTTCCATTTCTAGGTCTGTCAGAATTTTCGAAAAAAAAAGTCAGATGAGGCCCACACACGATCGGAATTGGCGATGAAAAGCTTCCGTCTGACTTTTTCTGTCAGACATTCCGCTCGTGTGTACGCGGCTTTAGAAGAAAAAATTTTTTAAATGAGATTTTTTCCTTTAGAAATGTCATTTTGCTGTGGTACTGTTCTAAACACAAAGGAATATGTGCTACTTTACAGGCATATTAAGGACACCCCCCAGACACGATATTTAACCACTTGCTTACTAGGCACTTAAACCCCCCTCCTGCCCAGACTAATTTTCAGCTTTCAGCGCTGACGCACTTTGAATGACAATTGCGCGCTCAGACAACACTGTACCCACATGAAATTTTTATCATTTTTTTCCCACAAATAGAGCTTTCCTTTGGTGGTATTTAATCACAGCTGGGATTTTTATTTTTTGCTAAACAAACAAAAAAAGATAAAAAATTTTGAAAAAAAAAAAATCATGTTTAATAGTTTGTTATAAAATTTTGCAAACAGGTAATTTTTCTCCTTCATTGATATGCGCTGATGAGGCGGCACTGGTGGGCACTGATAGGCTGCACTGGTGGGCACTGATAGGCTGCACTGGTGGGCACTGATAGGCTGCACTGATGGGCACTGATAGGCACTGATAGGCACAGATAAGGTGGCACTGATAAGCACAGATAAGGCGGTACTGATGGGCACAGATAAGGCGGCACTGATGGCCACTGATAAGATGGCACTGATGGGCCCTGATGGGTGGCACTGATGGGTGGAACTGATGGGTGGCACTGATGGGCACTGGCAGGTGACACTGATGGGCACTGATAGGTGGCACTGATGTGCAGCACTGTTGTTGAGGCACTGATTGTGGACACTGATGGGTGGCACTGTGGGCACTAATGGGTGGCACTGGTGGGCACTGGTAGGTAGCACTGTTGCCACTGGCAGGGGGCACAGGTGGGCACTGATGATCTGGCGGCAGCTTGCCGTGATCGGGACTGATGTCCCTCTTACAGCCGCCAGTGATCAGCTTTTTTTTTCTGTTCACGCTCTGTTGACATCACATGATCAGCTGTCATTGGCTGACAGCTGATCACGTGGTAAGGGGTCGCGATCGACCCCTTACTCTGATCTGTGATCCAACGAGTCTCATAGACTTGCTGATCACAGAGCGCGCCACGCGCGCCCTGCGGGGGCACGCAGGCCGCTTGGGCACGGGACTACATCAATAGACGTAGTCCCGGCAAAGCAGGTCCGCGCTGTAGCCATCATTCGGCTATAGCGCGGATCTGAACTGGTTAAAGGAATATTTCATTTTTATTGTTTCACTTTAAGCATTATTAAAATCACTGCTACTGAAAAAACAACAGTTTTTAAAACTTTTTTTGCATTGATACATGTCCCCTGGGGCAGAACCCAGGTCCCCAAACACTTTTTTATGGCAATAACTTGCATATAAACCTTTAAAATTAGCACTTTTGGTTTTTCATGTTCATGTCCCATAGACTTTAACGGTGTTCGCTTGTTCGTACAAATTTTGTGCCTGTTTGCATGTCCTGGTGCGAACCGAACGGGGGTGTTCGGCTCATCCCTAGTGCGGGTGACCCGGGGGAGTGGCTGCGGGTGCACTGTTTGCCGCCCCCCCTAAAATATTTACCGCCAGCCACCACTGGTAGAAACCCTTTTTTCCCCCAGTACGGAACTCTCAGTACAGACTCCCCCCATTCCTCACCCCCCAGTACAGACTGCTCAGCAGTACAGACACAACCCATCCCTTCCTTGAGTATAGACCCCTCAGTAGTAAACCCCCTCCTAGCACATACCTCTCCATACAGACACCCCTGCATCATTTCCCATTCCCCAGTACAGACTGCTCAGCAGTACAGACACACCCCATCCCTTCTTTCAGTACAGATCACTCAGTAGTAAACCCCCCTCCCAGTACAGACCTCTCCATACAGACATCCCCCGCATCATTTCCCGTCCCCCAGTACAAACACACCCCATCCCTTCTTTCAGTACAGACCCCTCAGTGGTAACCCCCCCTCCCAGTACAGACCTCTCCATACAGACATCCCCCGCATCATTTCCCGTCCCCCAGTACAAACACACCCCATCCCTTCTTTCAGTACAGACCCCTCAGTGGTAACCCCCCCTCCCAGTACAGACCTCTCCATACAGACACCCCCGCATCATTTCCTGTCCCCCAGTACAGACCCCTCAATAGCAGAAACCCTGTTCCCCCCCAGTACAGACCCCCCTCAGCAGTACAGCCACACCCCATCCCTTCCCTTAGTAGAGACCCCTAAGTGGTAAACCTCCCTCCCAGTGCAGACCCCTCAACCCCTCAGTACAGACAACACCCCGTCCTCCATAATATAAAACTTCTCAGTACAAGCAACTTTTATTCCCCCCCCCCGGTGCAGTACAAAGCTGTTTTATATGCAATTATGTGTGGGTGTGAGTAAAATCTGCAGATCTGCACATGTAAATTCTGTGCCCTGCTTTTTGTGTGCATGACTAAACGCAGTACACAATTTCATATGCAGATGCAGCTGTGTGTATGGGCTCACTGAATAATATAGTGCTGCAAAACTATCTGCTGCAGCTTTTTTTCTGCCCATTTGAATGAGCCCTTATGCTCAAAAACTTGACACATCTAAACGCAAGTGGAATAAATGGCTTTTACCACATTTTTTAGGCCACCCTTCTCCTGTCAGGAGTTCTGGCATTCAGAGGTTGTCAACTAATGAGCTAAGGGCTAGTTCACACCACAACAACGCACTCCAGAGCCATCTCAGATGCATTTCTGCAGGCGTGTTTTTAACGCGTTCCGTTTTTTTCATTGTACTGGGGTCTGGTGCATTTTTGAGGTATTCCAGTGCGTTTTACCGCGTTACAGTGCAGTCCAGTGCAGGAAAAATGCAGCATGTTCTACTTTTTTTCCTGGAACTAGAACGCCCTGGACCTGACCACACTGGTGGGAACTATGCCATTGGAAACCATACAACCTACTTTCCATGTGTTTTTTTGATGCAGGAAAAAACGCACTGGACTGCATATGGTGTGAACTGGCCCTAAAGGGGGGCTCAAATGCGCCCCTGACATTACCAAAGGGCCATACATAATGTTTTTTATATATATATATATATATATATATATATATATATATATTTTTTTTTTTTTTTTTTTTTTAAAAAGCTTCAGAGAACTGTTAGAAACTGCAGCTCTAATAGAGGAAATGAAGTCAGAGAGTGTGGACATGTTACATTTTTGGGGATATGCTGCAGAAGACAATACAAAATGGGGAACATGTTACATGAGGCAAGTAGAGATCAATGCTATTACCCCAATCAATGTTCCCACTACAGACTTCTGAGGTCTGAAGGCCGCACATCATATGCCAAAGGCCCTCAGGCTACAGGTTGGTCACCTGGGGCCAAATAGACAGTGACGCCCTGTGTCCATGCAGCCCAATGTGTATGCGAATTGGCCCAGGAAGCAAATGACTAGGGAGCATTGACAGCTGGAGCCAGTATGGCGGCTGACATCAAACCTCAGAATCCTGGCTAAGCCGAGCGATCGCCCCTTATCGCCTTAAAGTAAAGAGTCCTATCCTACAAGGAGACTATCTGCATAGAGTTTGTATGTTCCCTCCTGTGTGCGCTTGGGTTCCCTCAAGTATCGCCTTTCCTCATAGGGCCGGTTCACCCCCTGAATCGCACAGCAGCATGCTCCGCTTTCCTTTACGATTCCTGGGAGACTCAGTGCAGTGCAGTTTTCACTGTTAATTTGAAATTGCACCAGTTCGCATAAGACGTAGTTCATGGACTACTTTTCAAAAATGTGTCGCACCAAAAAGCATGCTTCTACGGTACCATGCGATCCAGTGCAGGCATACGCAGGGGGTGTTGTTAGGAATATATTGAGGCCCACGGCAGATCACACACCTGGTGTCTTTTGACCTTGGTGCAGGAAACCCTCATAACTCATAATACATAAGAGTAGCTTATATGTCCATACTGGCCAGATTTCCAGCATTGCCATGGTCGTTGCTATGGCCTTTCTGAGGTGAAGGAAGTTTAGAGGGAGAACTATAGAATACAAATATAAGGATGTGCTCAGTATTATGGACATTGACAGGGAGGAGAGCAGAATTATGGCCCCAGTATCATGGACGGGGGGGCAGAATTATGGCCCCAGTATTATGGACGGGGGGGCAGAATTATGGCCCCAGTATTATGGACGGGGGGGCAGAATTATGGCCCCAGTATTATGGACGGGGGGGCAGAATTATGGCCCCAGTATTATGGACGGGGGGGGGGCAGAATTATGGCCCCAGTATTATGGACGGGGGGGGCAGAATTATGGCCCCAGTATCATGGACAAGGGGGGCAGAATTATGGCCCCAGTATTATGGACAGAGTGGGCAGAATTATGGCCCCAGTATTATGGACGGGGGGGTAGAATTATGGCCCCAGAATTATGGACAGGGTGGGCAGAATTATGGCCCCAGTATTATGGACGGGGGGGGGGTAGAATTATAGCCCCAGTATTATGGACGGGAGGGGCAGAATTATGGCCCCAGTATTATGGACAGGGGGGGCAGAATTATGGCCCCAGTATTATGGACAGGGGGGCAGAATTATGGCCCCAGTATTATGGACAGGGGGGGGCAGAATTATGGCCCCAGTATTATGGACAGGGGGGGCAGAATTATGGCCCCAGTATTATGGATAGGGGGGCAGAATTATGGACAGGGGGGGGCAGAATTATGGCCCCAGTATTATGGACAGGGGGGGCAAAATTATGGCCCCAGTATTATGGACAGGGGGCGCAGAATTATGGCTCCAGTATTATGGACGGGGGGGCAGAATTATGGCCCCAGTATTATGGACGGGGGGGGCAGAATTATGGCCCCAGTATTATGGACAGGGGGAGGCAGAATTATGGCCCCAGTATTATGGACGGGGGGCAGAATTATGGCCCCAGTATTATGGACGGGGGGCAGAATTATGGCCCCAGTATTATGGACGGGGGGCAGAATTATGGCCCCAGTATTATGGACGGGGGGGCAGAATTATGGCCCCACTATTATGGACAGGGGGGCCAGAATTATGGCCCCAGTATTATGGACAGGGGGGGCAGAATTATGGCCCCAGTATTATGGCCCCAGTATTATGGACGGGGGGGGCAGAATTATGGCCCCAGTATTATGGACGGGAAGGGGGGGCAGAATAATGGTCCCAGTATTATGGACTGGGAGGGGGGGCAGAATTATGGCCCCAGTATTATGGATAGGGGGGCAGAATTATGGACGGGGGGAAGAATTATGGCCCCAGTATTATGGACAGGGGGTCAGAATTATGGCCCCAGTATTATGGACAGGGGGGGGGCAGAATTATGGCCCCAGTATTATGGATAGGAGGGCAGAATTATGGCCCCAGTATTATGGACAGGGGCAGAATTATGGCCCCAGTATTATGGATGGGGGGGCAGAATTATGGCCCCAGTATTATGGACGGGGGGGCAGAATTATGGCCCCAGTATCATGGACAGGGGGTAGAATTATGGCCCCAGTATTATGGGCAGGGGGAGAATTATGACCCCAGTATTATGGACGGGGGGGCAGAATTATGACCCCAGTATTATGGACGGGGGGGCAGAATTATGACCCCAGTATTATGGACGGGGGGGCAGAATTATGACCCCAGTATTATGGACGGGGGGGCAGAATTATGACCCCAGTATTATGGACGGGGGGGCAGAATTATGACCCCAGTATTATGGACGGGGGGGCAGAATTATGGCCCCAGTATTATGGACGGGGGGGCAGAATTATGGCCCCAGTATTATAGACGGGGGGGCAGAATTATGGCCCCAGTATTATGGACGGGGGGAGAATTATGGCCCCAGTATTATGGACGGGGGGAGAATTATGGCCCCAGTATTATAGACGGGGGGGGCAGAATTATGGCCCCAGTATTATGGACGGGGGGCAGAATTATGGCCCCAGTATTATGGGGGGGGGGGGGGGGAGTCCAGCAGGACTCCATTTACATCAGGGAAACCGTTACTGCTCACAACTGTTAAAAGTCCCTCCAAACGTGACGGCCATTACATACACCCATAAGAACACTGCCACTGACTGAGCCCTGACAACTACATGTGCCCTACTTACCGTCCATTAGTGTTCCAGCAGGTTCCATGTGCCACTGTGCATCATCCAGGCTACCCCTGCACTTCTTCCTGTGGGCGCTGGTGTCGCTGTATATACAGTGTATATACTGTATGCCCTGTGCACGAAGCTAAAGCAACATGCTGGCTCTTACTAGCTGGCTGATCCTCTGGGGCTGCCGATCCAGTACAGCACCCCCTAGTGAGCACCCCCAGTAGTACACCTCTGGCCTGTGTAATGAATGTATATAGGGGGCCCTGAGGTGTTCTGTAGTACTTTATGTTTTTGATTCCCTCTAATAAGCTTTCTAGTACTCAATTGCAATAAACTTCTGTACTTTTATCAGAAATCTGAGGACAAGCTGAACGCTTCCACTAATGCGCACATTTCTGTCTTCAGGGTACAAGCGTGCGTCTTTTATAGATCACCACCCAACAGCGCTGACTGGATATCATACAAGACGTTCACTAGACATGCTATTACAGCTCTCCAAAATAACATAGCAACAGCCAAGTCTGCTTTTCAAATATGTACTCCTCCAGGCCACGTTTGTTATGGCCTTACTTGTCTGTATATTGCAAAAAAATGTAAGTGTGGCCTTCATGGAGAAATGTAAATTATTATTATTTGATTTACTGAAAACCTGCTGGAAAAGTAAGTTTTTCTATATATCGAGATATTTATTATCACATTTCTCATCTTCACCACTTACCATCCAGGACAATTCTGACATTCCTCACATGTAAAAATCAGCATTTTTTATTTTTGCTGGAAAATTACTTAGAGTCCCCAAACATTAAAGTATTTTCTGAAAGCAGGTTCCCCCGGAGAATAAAACGTTTTATTTTTTATTTTTTTTTTGCATGATATATGTCAAAGGCAAAGTTTCAGGAAAAAATACACCTAAATCATTTTAATGCACATAAAAATATAATCCCCAACTTTTTGGTAAAATATAAAAGATGATGTTACACAGAGTGAATAGATATCAAACATGTCACCTTTTAACCACTTGCATACTGGGCACTTAAACCCCCCTCCTGTCCAGACCAATTTTTAGCTTTCAGCGCTGACACATTTTGAATGACAATTGCGCGGTCATGCTACACTGTACTCAAATTAAATTTTTATCATTTTTTTCACACAAATGGAGCTTTCTTTTGGTGGTGTTTAATCACAGTTGGGGTTTTTATTTTTTGCTAAACAAACAAAAAAAGACAGAAATTTAAAAAAAAAACATGTTTCATAGTTTGTTATAAAATTTTGCAAACGGTAATTTATCTCCTTCATTGATAATCGCTGATGAGGCTGCACTGATGGGCACTGATGGGCTGCATTGATGGGCACTGATGGGCTGCACTGATAGGCACAGAAAAGGCGACACTGATAGGCACAGAAAAGGCGACACTGATAGGCACTGATAAGAAGGCACTGATGGGCACTGATAAGACTGCACTAATGGGCGGCACTGATGGGTGGCACTGATGAGTGGCACTGATGGGCACTGATAGATGTCACTGATGAGCACTGATAGGTGGTACTGATGGACACTGGTAGGTGGCACTGATGGACACTGGTAGGTGGCACTGATGGACACTGGTAGGTAGTATTGATAGGCAGCACTGGTGATGAGGCACTGATTGGTGACATTTATAGGTGGCACTGTGGGCACTGATAGGTGACACTGTGGGCACTGGTAGGTGGCGCTGGTGGGCACTGGTAGCTGGCGCTGGTGGGCACTGGTAGGTGGCACAGGTGGGCACAGAAGCCTCTGCAGAGGCTCTCTGTGATCGGGACCGATGTTCTTCTCACAGCCGCTGGTGATCTGCTTTTTTTTTCTCCTCACGCTGATAGCCGATTACCGGCTCTGTTTACATCACATGATCAGCTATCATTGGCTGACAGCTGATCACGTGGCAAGGGGTTGGGATCGACCCCTCACTCAGATCTGTGATCAGCCGAGTCTCATAGACTCACTGATCACAGAGCGTGTCGTGCACGCCCTGCAGGGGGCGCGCAGGCCGCTCGAGCATGGGAGGACATCTATGGACGCCCTCCTGGCAAAGTAGGTCCGTGCTGTAGCCGTCTTTCGGCTATATGCAGACGGGAAGTGGTTAAAATTGCACACTTCCAAAGAATGGCAACAAACTACAATATATTAAATTATCCATAGACAATGATTTAAAAGGCTTTACAGATTACCAATATGGAGTTACACAGGGGGTCTGGTGCTATAGTTATTGCTCTCAGTCTGATGTTCGCAACCATTCCTCACATTTGTGGCGCGATCACCGTTTACATATGCATGTAGGACGATGTGCACGTTTGCATTTGCACAGAGGGCTGGGGGGAGCTTTGAAGCTGAATTCCGGGCAATATTTTTTTTTCCCATGCAGTGGGGCTGTGCCTGCACTGCATGGGTTGGTTGCTCATTTTTGTCTAGGGGGTTGGAGAGCAGAGGTATATTCACCTAATCCTTTGACCCTTCAAACCCAAGACCGGTCCCTGCAACTAATGCTCCCCTCGGTCCAGCGGTCTTGGGCGGTGGAAAGTTCCTGACATCATTCCGCCCATTTGCCGGCTTTGAAGCCATCAGAAACAGTCTAACACTGGACATGGGGGAGCGCCGTTTTCCGGAGGATGGAAGGATCGGGTGAGTATAGGCTCTGTGTTCACCCCTGGACAAATCGAACAGTTAACAAAAATTTGCCCAGAGTTGGGCTTTAAAAATTGTATTTATTTATTTATTTATTTAAATGTATTTTTTTTTACACTGTTTCTTCAATTTTTTTATTCCACTTTATTGCTATGACAAGGGGTAAAGAACATTCCTTGTGATAGCATGGAGAGTGACAGGAACTTTTTTATGGAGAGACCCCTGATCACTCCTCTGCCCTCCAAAGCAGTCAATAGGTTTGATCGTTGATTGGCTACTTCACTAGCCAGTAAGGGCTAGTAAACAAACAACTGAAATTGGAAGTGAAAAATTCCTTGCTTCTTACGTCAGAGAAGAGATCGGGGCTTGGAAGTTCTTCTCACTCCTCAGTGCCTTTCAGATGCAACAGGTTGCATAGGTCCTGGACTCCACGGTGGAACAGGAGAGCCCTGGAACAAAGCCAGGCAGGAGCGTGGGAGGGCCTTCCAAGCTCCTTAAAATTGATCAGGCAGATATAGAGTCGCCCGGATCACTTTTACCAGATAGCCCATTGGCTGCTGAAAAACCTGACACCAGAAACTACATACATGACCCTGCTATAACCACCTCTCTTGGAAGGCCCTACGAGCATGTATATATACATACATACTTGTAGTTGTATTACTTGTACTTGTTGGTGGTAGACATGTGTTCAGACTTGTTTTATGGACGAAAATTTAATTTTTGGAGATTCAGATGTAATCGAAATTCTGAATAGACATATAGTAATGAATCCAAAAAAAGTTATAACAGAATTTTTGGATGCATTGAGAAGCTGGTTGTTAAAGAGCGGGCACTGGGCAGCCACCGCATCCTTAACAACCATGACTTATCTGCTGTCAAATAAGTCTGACTTATTTGCTGTCAGTGGCCGCTGTCAGCAGAATGTAGACAAAACAAGAGCCGGATTAAAAAAACAAAAGCGCGTGTCCCCCCCAATCCAGCCATACTAGGCCCCATTAGAACCACTATAATGTTTGATTCTCACATGATTGCATTCCCTGCCTGGTCCCATGTATTGATGAGCGCACACGCGTGAAAGGTACCACACGTGCAATGTGAGCCCCACCCACATGGCCTCTTGCACAGTTCCTGTCCGAGCACCCCTGGAAGTTGAGGGTCTGCAGGGGCGAAGGAAAGGCACAAGTGCCAAAGTGCCGACACTACGGACTGGAACTTGAGAGCACCGGTATCAGGTGAGTACAACTAGCAGTGCACCGTGGATGTGTCAAGTTCAGTTAAAGGTAGAGTCAGGTCCCAAGCCTGGTCTAGTAACAGCTGATCAGCAAGACACCAAGGATCTGACTTAGGGACAGGCAGAAGTTGGCATCACCTGGGCAGATTTACTGGGCAGAAGTTTGGTCAGTAGTCCAGTCTGAGGTTGAGAGCGGAAATAGACAGTAAACGTTAGCAGGCAAGGGTAATCAGAAAGCAGGTCAGGTAGAAGCTGGATCAATAACAGGATCGGGTAGAAAATCAGGATCACAGAAGCAAAACTGAAGACCATTCAACAAGGAGCTTGTGCGGGGTTCAGGTTTAAATAGTCCACTTAGCAGCAGTGAACGTGCAAGCAAGTCAGCGCCAGCACGTGTAGATATACGTGCATAACGATGTATGTGCAGCTATTTTATACCAGCAAATATGTGATGGATGGTACGTTGTTCCTGACTAGCAGACATGTTATACAACATACACAGAAGATTGCTCTCATAAACCCCTGAAAAGGTAAGTAAGCCATTATTTTACAGAGTGCCTTTGTACTATCTTTATTACAGAGGCACTTGGGTCTCTTTAAAGTCATTTATGATGTACACATTTTTAGATCCTTGCTCTTCCATGTTATTATTATTGTGAAGGTAGAGATTTTGACAATAAGAAATCTCAGCTCTTTCTTCATGCTGTTTGGCAACTTGCTGACTTGATAAAGATGACCGCTTTCCCTTTAGAAGAGAAAGACAGGGTGTGCCCCTCCTCTGAGTCATTCGGCTGTCTATTTTTAGCCCAACATCTGCAGCAAAAAAGCTGTAGAGAGAACTGCTGTTGTTAAATCAAATCTATCAGCCTTCTTGTGTCTACAGTAGAGCCATTTTGTTATTTATATGCTTTCTTATATTAATCTCTTCTTTATCAAGACAATAAATCTTAACCACTTGCTTACTGGACACCTAAACCCCCCTCCTATCCAGACCAATTTTCAGCTTTTGGCGCTGTCACTCTTTGAACGACAATTGTGCGGTCATACAACACTGTACCCAAATTACATTTTTATAATTTTTTTCCCACAAATAGAGCTTTCTTTTGGTGTTATTTGATCACCTCTGGGTTTTTTTATTTTTTGTTAAGAAAATTAAAAAAGACCGCAATAAAAAAAAAAAATACAAAACCATTTTATATTTTGTTAATAATTTTTGCAAACAGGTAATTTTTCTCCTTCATTGATGTACGCTGATGAGGCTGCACTGATGGGCACCGATAGGCTGTATTGATGGGCACTGATGTTCACTAATAGGCGGCACCGGTGGGCACTGATGAGATGGCACTGGTGGGCACTGATAGGTGGCATTGGTGGGCACTGATGGGCAGCACTGAAGGGCATTGATAGGTGGCCCTGAAGGGCACTAATAGGTTGCACTGATAGGTGGCACTGATGGGCACTGTTAGGTGGCAGTGATGGAAACTGATGGGTGGCAGTGATGGGCACTAATTGGCACTGGTAGGTGACACTGCTAGGCAGCACTGCTAGGTTGCACTGTTGAGGCACTGATTGGCACAACTGGTGGGCATTGATAGGTGGCACTTGTGGGCATTGATAGGTGGCACTGATTGTTGGTACTATTCTGCACTGGTGGGCACTGAGGGCACTGGCAGGTGGCACTGGCAGGCGATACTGGTTGGCACAGATGAGGCCGCTTCCTATTCAGGGCTGATGTCCCTTGCACAGAAGACGGTGATCTGCTTTTTTTTCTCCTCGCGCTGTCAGCGTGAGGAGAAAAAAAAAAAAACGATTACCAATCTTCTGTTTACATCACGTGATCAGCTGTATTTGGCTGACAGTTGATCACGTGGCAAGGGGCTGGGATAGACCCCTTACTCCAATTTGTGATCACCCGAGTCTCATTGACTCGGTGATCACAGGGGGAGCGCTGGGAGTGTACAAAGGGGAAGCCGTCTATTGATGGCCTCCCGGCAAAGTAGGTGTGTGCTGTAGCCGTCATTCGGCTATAGTGCAGATCTGAAGGAGTTAAAGAAGTTACTCCTCTCCAATCAAAAACAGCTATACCAACCCCATAGCTCCCAACTGTCCCTGATTTCGAGGGACTGTCCCTGATTTGGAACAAAGTCCCTCTTTCCTCCTCATCTGTCCCTTTTTTTGGTCTGATCTACTGTATATAGTTGTATATAAAATGCAACATTTAGCTTTCCAAAAGTGTTTCCCAGTTCATCCAGTTTCTAAAGTGCTGCAATTGTAAATTTCAAAGGCCAGTATAAAGGAATAGTAAAAAAAAAAAAAAAAGCACTTGTGGGTTAAAGCGGAGTTCCACTTAAAAGTGGAACTTCTGCTTTAAGGCCTCCTCTCCAGGTCCTGTTTGTGCCAAAACGTGCACTGAAAAAACACCCAACGCTACGTGTGTGGCAAATGAGGTTTCATGTTGATAAATGTAAAGTTACCGTATTTATCGGCGTATAACACGCACTTTTTTCCCCTTAAAATCAGGGGGAAATCGTGGGTGCGTGTTATACGATCCTGAGTTGTCAGGTCTAAAAAATCGCCGACCGCGATTTGAAAATGGCGCCGCCGGCGCCGAAATACACAGTACCGGTCCTCGGCTCTTCTCGCCCACTTTCGGCTTCACTCGAGCACCGCCCGAACCTAGCCGAGTGTACTCGGCTAGGTTCGGATAGCTCCGCTCACAGTCACGCCCATCCCGAGTGGAGCCGAAAGTGAATGAAAGCCGCCGAGAAGAGCCGAGGACCTGTGTCTCTGTGTATTTCGGCGCCGGCGGCGCCATTTTCAAATCGCGGTCGGCGATTTTGAAGCTCAGCGAGCTGCAAGGCTGCACTGGAGCAAGGCTGCACTGGGGTAAGGCTGGACTGGGACAAGGCTGCACTGGGGCAAGGCTGCAATGGACACTGGGGAAGGCTGCACTGACAAGGCTGCACTGACAAGGCTGCACTGACATGGCTGCACTGACATGGCTGCACTGGCAAGGCTGCACTGGGGCAAGGCTGCACTGAGAAGGCTGCAATGATGGGCATTTAAATGTAAGTTTTTTTCCCTTCAACTTCCCTCCTAAAAGTTTTTTTTTCCTTAAAATTCCCTCCTAAATTGGGGTGCGTGTTATACGCCGGTGCGTGTTATACGCCGATAAATACGGTATATACTTGGGGGCTTTAAACATGCATCATACATACTAGGAGGAGAACAGCTGGAGGAATCAATTATTATTATTATTATTATAATACAGGATTTATATAGCGCCAACAGTTTACACAGCCCTTTACAATATAAAAGGGAGACAATACAGTTATAATACAATGAATTACAAGAGGATTAAGAGGGCCCTGCTCAGAAGAGCTTACAATCTAATAGGGTGGGGCAGGTGGTACAAAAGGTTGTAACTGTGGGGAATGAGCTGTTTGAAGTGGTAGAAGATTAGTTGGAGACGTGATAGGCTTTCCTGAAGAGATGAGTTTTCAGGGATCGCCTGAAGGTAGCAAGAGTAGGGGATAGCCGGATAGATGGAGGTAGTGAGTTCCAGAGGATGGGAGAGGCTCTGGAGAAATCCTGGAGATGAGCATGGGAGGTGGAGATGAGAGAGCTTGAAAGCAGGAGGTTTTGAGAAGAGCGGAGAGGTCGATTTGGGTGATATTTGGAGACAAGATTGGTGATGTAGCTTGGGGCAGAGTTGTGAATGGCTTTGTATGTTGTGGTTAGTATTTTGAATTTAATTCGCTGGGTGATTGGGAGCCAGTGTAGTGATTGGAGGAGAGGGTTGGCAGACACTGAGCGGTTGGTAAGGTGGATAAGTCTGGCAGCAGCATTCATAATAGACTGAAGAGGGGATAGCCTATGGAGATGTAGGCCAATGAGAAGGGAGTTGCAATAGTCAAGGCGAGAGATAACAAGGGAGTGAATGAAGAGCTTGGTTTTTTCATTTGTTAAAAAGGGGCGAATTTTAGAGATGTTACGGAGGTGAATTCTACAAACTTTTGACAACGATTGGATTTGAGGCTAAAATGACAAGTCAGAGTCTAGGATTACACCTAGTACCCTGGCGTGAGGGGAGGGACTGATGGTTGCATTGTTGATTTTGATGGAAAAGTCATGGAGGGGGGCACGGGCAGGGGGGGGATTTTATTTAGCTCAGTTTTAGAGAGATTTAGTTTAAGGAAGTGGTGCGACATCCATGCTGATATGTCAGTTAGTAAGTTAGTAATGCGAGAGGAGACTAGGAGCGAGGTGAGGAGTAGACAGATAGATTTGGGTGTCATCAGCATATAAGTGGTATTGGAAGCCGTGGGCGGTTATCAAGTGACCAAGGGAGGAGGTGTAGAAAGAGAAGAGAAGGGGTCCAAGAACAGAGCCTTGAGGGACCCCCAAAGAAAGGGGCAATGGAGAGGAGTTGTAGGTGACACTGAAGGAGCGCTGTGATAAATAGGCAGAGAACCAGGATAGAGCAGAATCTCAGAGGCCAAGGGAATGTAGTTTATTGAGAAGGAGCGGGTGGTCAACAGTATCAAAGGCCGCAGAGAGGTCAAGTATTAGGAGTATGGAGTACTGGCTGTTGGTTTTAGCAGTTAGTAAATCGTTAGTGAGTTTTAGTAAGGCAGTTTCTGTGGAGTGCTGCGAGCGAAAGCCAGACTGTAAGGGGTCAAGAAGGTTATTTTCACTGAGGTAGGAGCTAAGATGGTTGTAGGCTAAGCGTTCTAGAAGTTTAGAGGTGAATGGGAGCAATGAGATGGGTCTTAAGTTGTTCAGGTTGGTAGGGTCCAGTAAGGGCTTTTTAAGAATGGGAGTGATCTGCGGATGTTTTAGAGGGGAGGGGAAGATGCCACTAGAGAGGGAGAGATTGAAGATGTGGGTGAGGGAGCATAGGATAGAAGAAGAGGGTGACCGTAGTAGTTGTGAGAGAACAAGATCCAAGGGACAATTGGTTAGGTGGGCAGCCGAGAAAAGTTTTGTAACCTCTTCAGTAGTAGCCAATTCAAAAGAGGAGAGTGTTGAATGTGCTGCTAGGCAAGGTATGTTGGGTGGGGAAGACGTATGCACAGTGGAAATGTCCTCACGAATTGCATTGATCTTGTCTTTGAAGTGATTGGCAATCTCTTGGGCAGCGAGTGAGTTAGTGGGTAGAGGGGGTGGGGGACGAAGCAGAGAGTTAAAGGTTGAGAAGGGCAGACGGGGACTGGATGACAAGGAATTAATAAGAGAGACAAAGTAGGCTTGTTTGGCAGCATGGAGGCATGAATTGTATTTTAGAATGGTGGAAAAAGATCTGGCTGTTCTGGTAGATCATAAGCTTAATAGGGGCATACAATGCCAAGCTGCAGTTTCCAAAGCGAGTAAAGTCCTTTCTTGTATTAAGAGAGGTATGGACTCCAAAGAGAGAGAGAGAGAGATATCATTTTGCCCCTGTACAAATCATTAGTAAGACCTCACCTGGAATATGCAGTTCAGTTTTGGGCACCAGTTCTCAAAAAGAACATTGGGGAAACTGGAGAAAGTGCAGAGAAGGGCAACCAAACTGATAAGAGGCATGGAGGAGCTCAGCTAGGAGGAAAGATTAGAGGAGCTGAGTTTATTCTCTCTTGAGAAGAGGAGATTAAGGGGGGATATGATCAACATGTATAAATACATAAGCAGGGCCGGCCCAAGACATTGTGCTGCCTGGGCCCAAGAATGAAATGCGCCCCCCCCAAAAAAAATCACGCCCACCAAAAGGCCCCCACATTCATTATTTTATATCATGATAAATAAAATTATTATTTTTTTAGAAAATCAGATTAAAAATTCCATAAATCTATTCCCTATTTTGTAAACGCTATAACTTTTATGCAAACCAATCAATATACGCTTATTGCGATTTATTTTAACCAAAAATATGTAGCAGAATACATATTGGCCTAAACTGATTAAGATATTTTTTATAGCCAATATCTATAGGAGGGGTTTCCACCATCTCTGCTAAGTTTCATTTTATACAGTTATTCAGGTGTGAATGTGACCTAAGGGTGCTTCAATACTCAAAATCCTTCCATATAACTTAGGCTGCAGTCACACCGAGCTTCGCATTTTTGCGTGTTTTTTTGGGGTTGTTCTGTCACGCATTTGAATGAATATTCTTGAGCATTTTTGTACAGTATTTTCCAAGCGTTTTGGAGCTTTGGTGCTTTTGTATAAGGCAGTAGAGAAAACTTTTGTCTGTTACATCATGTGTTTCTGCTTTCAGCTGGTTAAAAAATACACCAGTCTGCCCGAATTGATCTACAAGAGTATCTCCAAAAATGTTATGAGTTTTAGTGTCATCTTGACACTTTTGGATGCCCGTTCCTGTTCTGAGCACTGTGGTTCCAACTGATAAACCCTATGTTTCTACAGGACACAGTAATGACATTGAGACCTGAGAAAGGATCCACCGGGCACAGCGGAGGACCAGATAGATATCTGACACACCTAAAAGAAAAATATATCTATACAAAAAAAAAATGATATATATACATATATATATATATATATATATATATATATATATATATATATATATATATATATATATATATATATTATATATACAGTGCCTTCAGTATTCATACCCATTGAAATTTTAAACATTTTGTCATGTGATAGACCAACACAAATTGGCACATAATTGTGAAGTGGTAGAGCTTTGTAGAACCATCTTTCTCTGCTATTACAGCTGCAAGTCTTTTTGGGGATGTCTCTACCAGCTTTGCTCATCTAGAGAGTGAATTTTTTGCCCATTCTTCTTTGCAAAATAGCTCAAGCTCTGTCAGATTGGATGGAGAGTGTCTGTGAACAACAATTTTTGTCTTTTGTCTTGCCACAGATTCTCAATTGGATTTAGGTTTGGACTTTGACAGGGCCATTTTAACACAAGAATATGCTTTGATATAAACCATTCCATTGTATCTCTAGCTGTATGTTTAGGGTCGTTGTCCTGCTGGAAGGTGAACCTTCTCCCCAGTCTCGGGTCTTTAGCAGACTCTAACAGGTTTTCTTCTAAGATTTCCCTGTATTTGGCTCCATCTATCTTCCCATCAACTCTGACCAGCTTCCCTTCCCTGCTGAAGAAAAGCATCCCCACAACCTGATGCTGCCACCACCATGTTCACGGTTGGGATGGTGTGTTCAGGGTGATGTGCAGTGTTAGTTTTCCGCCACACATAGCGTTTTGCTTTTAAACCGAAAAGTTTATTTTGGTCTCATTTGATCAGAGCACCTTCTTCCACATGTTTGCTGTGTCCCCCACATGGCTTCTTATAAACTGCAAATGGGACATCTTATGGCTTTCTTTCAACAATGGCTTTCTTTTTGCCACTCTTCAATAAAGGCCAGATTTGTGGAGAGCACGACTAAAAGTTGTCCTGTGGACAGATTCTCCCACCTGAGCTGTGGATCTCTGCAGCTCCTCCAGAGTTACCATGGGTGACTTGGCCGGGGATGTGTGGTGAGGTCAGTTACTGGTGAGGCACTGGCTAGCATCAGAGCCAGATACACACAGGTTACATACACCGCGACCGTTAGAACAAGAGCAATAATTCTAGCATTAGACCTCCTCTGTAACTCTAAACATGTAGCCTCTAAAAAAATTTTAAAGCATCGCCTATGGAGATTAGAACCGAAGTTTGACGCCATGCTACGAGTGTGCGCAATTTTAAAGTGTGACATGTTAGGTACCTATTTACGTGGCATAACATCATCTTTCACATTATACCAAAAAATCAGGCTAACTTTAATTTTTTTTTTTTATATTTATGAAAGTTTTTTCAAGGCACTGTGTGTATATATATATATATATGTATATGTATATATATATATATATATATATATATATATATATATATATAAAGCATCACACAAAATTGAGTACACCCCTCACATTTTTGTCAATATTTTATCTTTTATCTTTTAACTATTTTATCTTTTCATGTGACAACACTGAAGAAATGACACTTTGCTACAATGTAAAGTAGTGTGTGTACAGCTTGTATAACAGTGTAAATTTGGTGTCCCCACAAAATAACGCAACACACAGCCATTATTGTCTAAACTGCTGGCAACAAAAGTGGGTACACCCCGAAGTAAAAATGTCCAAATTGGGCCCAATTAGCCATTTTCCCTCCCTGGTGTCTTGTGACTTGTTAGTGTTACAAGGTCTCAGGTGTGAATGGGGAGCAGGTGTGTTAAGTTTGGTATTATCACTCTCACTCTCTCATACTGGTCGCTGGAAGTTCAACATGGCATCTCATGGCAAAAAACTCTCTAAGGATCTAAAAAAGAGAATTCTTGCTCTACATAAACATGGCCTAGAGCCTAGGCTATAAGAAGATTACCAAGATCCTGAAACTGAGCTGCAGCACGGTGGCCAAAATCATTCAGCAGTTAAACAGGACAGGTTCCACTCAGAAAAGGCCTCGCCATGGTCGACCAAAGAAGTTGAGTGCATATGCTCAGCATCATATCCAGAGTTTGTCTTTGGGAAATAGATGTATGAGTGCTGCCAGCATTGCTGTAGAGGTTGAAGGGGTGGGGGTTCAGCCTGTCAGTGCTCAGACCATACGCCGCACACTGCATCAAATCGGTCTGCATGGCTGTCTTCCCAAAAGGAAGCCTCTTCTAAAGATGATGCACAAGAATGCTCGCAAACAGTTTGCTGAAGACAAGCAGTCTATGGACATGGATTACTGGAACCATGTCCTGTGGTCTGTTGAGACCAAGATAAACTTATTTGGTTCAGATGGTGTCAAGCGTGTGTGGCGGCAACCAGGTGAGGAGTACAAAGACAAGTGTGTCTTTCCAACAGTCAAGCATGGTGGTGGGAGTGTCATGGTCTGGGGCTGCATGAGTGCTGCTGGCACTGGGGAGCTACAGTTCATTGAGGGAACCATGAATGCCAACATGTACTGTGACATACTGAAGCAGAGCATGATCCTCTCCCTTCAGAGACTGGGCCGCAGGGCAGTATTCCAACATGATAACAACCCCAAACACACCTCCAAGATGACCACTGCCTTGCTAAAGAAGCTAAAGAATACTTATTTTAATCACTGTATATACACTGTAGATTTCCTGTGTTACTAAACCCAGGACCCTGCATTCACTATATCTGGTCTCCCACATTACACAGAACATGGAAATGCAATTATTTTTAGTAAATATAAACTGCTAAATACCTTTTATCATCAGCAGTATATAGCAGTCTTGTGACTTCTGTCAGTGTCCAGCTGAGCACTGGTTAAAGCTTGTAGGAGCAGTTTTCATTCTCCTCTGACTGTCCTATGAGGCTGTATCACCCCTGACTCTCCGTATGGACAGTGCTGATTGGCCCTGTGTCGATCACATGTACCCTCCCAAAAACCAAAAGAACCATAAAAAAACTCTCTAGCAATGCACACCAAACTGAGCATGTGCAGAGTGCCCCCAAGGCTCTGTTCTATCAGCAGAAGGATTGGGGCCAGTGGAAGAAGAGGAGGATCAGGGAAGACAGGCTCAAACAGCCTTTTTACACAATGCGGAGGATTAACCCCTTAGGTTCCACAGTGATTTTACTGTTGTGGGTTTAGTAACACTGTGACACCAAACTCTGGTTTAATAAGAAAAAATATATACAGTATAAGTATATATTTTTTAACTTTAAAAAAGTCCCTTCCATTGCTCACATCCTCTTCCAAATCTCCAATTTCCTTTTTTGCTGCTGTGAACGGACTTCCTGTTAAAGCGAGGCTACGTTTGTTCCCGATGGTCCCGCTGTATGTAGGAACGTAGCTATTCTCTCTTGCTAGCTCCCTGGATGGACTATGGGATGTGTAGTGCGCATAGAGCAGTGCACATGACCACAACTAACGTGCACTACTCATTCCAAACAAATGGAAGAGGAGAGGGTCGGGAGCTAACCAAAGTCATTACAAAGAGGCAGAAAAACACAGTAAGAAATAATTTAATGGACAATAGATTACAGGGCTATTAGGTAGTGGATGTGTATGGACTATTTCTGGAGAATACAGATATCATTTAGTGGAAGCATACAAATTGAAGTAATGAGCACATAGACAGTGTGGCGCATACAGGAATAATAATAGTGTGTGATTCAGGGTGCATACACAATGGCCACTGGACAAACATTGTGGGTGCATACATTGTTATCTTTTATTAAACACACCCAAACACTACACCTTCTAATTGACTGCATTTAGCACAAGTTATTCAGTTGAATATATAGTATTTCACTTGCCTTTTCTAAAGTTTTCTTTGCAGGAAGTCCTTATTTTACATTTTTTATTCAGTGACAGGATTGCTTGAATAATGGCTTAAGCTGGCAATAGATGGGTCACCATCTCTTTTAATAATTCCAGTTAAGCTGGCCTTACCTGTAGAATTTCATTAGAAAATTGTCTTTTTCAAAGCGTTCGTTTGATTACAGATGTAGCAATGGTGGACTATAATCGTAATACAGTATGTTTCCTCGTCATTCTCTACCTATAGTGTTTTTTTAATGCTGGGCTCCAGTGACTGTCATCATATTGGTGAGCCCAACCCAATGGATTGTGGGATTAGTAGTCTTTCTGACCAGCCTAACGATACACCGGGGACTACACATTCCAGGGATCCTTGCTACCACTTGAGGAGGTTTTGGGAAAGCCTATAAAGGAGATCAGAGCTCTCTTCTTCCAGGGCCTTGCGGAATGCATACCTCTCCATGAGAGAGAGGTTGCGGCCTACCACGTGGTGTCCAAGTGATTCCAGCCTGGCCTTGGAAGGCCCAACTCTGCTTGCTGTTCATTAGACATATACACGGCACCAACTCAGCAGCCCAACATCATGTTCATCCATGAGGTCATCGCTGGTGGTTCCATTGATGGACGTCTATTCCTAGGTCGCTGTCTGCAAGGCATCTAGTTTGATTCAGTCGTTGGTGAGAGGACAATCGCCCAGCTTCTGGTTTTTCTGGTTACTTAATTTGAACACTGTACACAGACACCTTTACCTACAACTATTTCAAGAATTACCATTAGCCTGTTTAAATCAGTCAGTCTGTTAATGCATCACTGTGCCTTATTGGATATAATCGAATGAGCTCCAACTGCCGGTGAAGACTATCAGGGCTGCACCTTGGACATTGCTGTTGTTACTATTTAAAGGGCCTTACACTATCCTTATTCGGTTTGATCTCTCTTTAGGATTCAAAGGCTTAATAGGCGGGCCCGGGGTTTTAGAGTGTAACAAACTGCATTCAACATTTAACCCTTTATTGTTCTACAGGTCATGCTTCAGGTGGTATCTCATTGTACATACGTGTGTATTGTATCCCCTTGCTGTTAAACTTTTCTTAAGCTGTATTTGGGGGAATTCTTCTACCGGGTCTGGGCTGTCATCCAGAACTCGGTTGATCTATTGCCCTTCAAAGGACAAGGATGAAAAATTTTTGGCAAGTCTAATGGAAACAAATTCATTTCTAATCATTCTATTAGCTCCTGGATGAGGAAAATCGAAACTAGTCTTAAGCACTCGTGCTAGACCATAGGCGTGCGCAGCGGGGGTGTCGGGTGTGCCTGGGCACACCCTAATCCCCGACATACTTGTCTACACCTGGATGAGAGGGGCAGCAGGCGGCAAATAGAACAACCGATGCTCTGCATTTTCTGCCCTACAACCGTTGAATGCCTCCCAGCACCCCCCTGACTCCTTCGTTCTAAGTAACTGCTGCAGGACCGCCCACCCAGCTTCTCCACGGCTCCGCTCATTGAATTTACAGCAGCAGGCAAATGGGGGCATGGCGTCCTGGGGACTGGAAGAGCCAGTTGATCAAGTAAGAAGAGCGGAGGAAGTCTCCACTGTGTGAGGAGATACGTGAAGCCGGCCTGGAGGGAGCCGGAAACACAGCAAACATGGAGTCCACACTGAGAGCAAGTGAGTGCCACCAATCCCATCCATCCCCCACCCAGCACTGCCACCGATCCCATCCATCCCCTGACCCAGTACTGCCACCGATCCCATCCATCCCCCCACCCAGCACTGCCACCGAGCCCATCCATCCCCCCACCCAGCACTGCCACCGATCCCATCCATCCCCTGACCCAGCACTGCCACCGATCCCATCCATCCCCCCACCCAGCACTGCCACCGATCTCATCCATCCCCCCACCCAGCACTGCCACCGATCCCATCCATCCCCCCACCCAGCACTGCCACCGATCCCATCCCCCCACCACACTGATGCCATGCCCCCCAGCACTGCCACTCATCCTATCTCCCCCACCAAGCACTGTCACTGATCCCACCCCTCCACCACTGCTGCCACTGATCTCATGCCCCTCAACACTGCCACTCATCCTATCTCACCCCGCCATTGCTACTGATCCTTCCACTGCCACTCATCCCCCCCCAGTACTGCCTCGAACCCCCCCTACTGCCACTGACCCCATTATCCCCCCCACCACAACCACCATCAACACCACTGATCCCATCAACTTTCCAACACTTCCACTCATTCCATCCCCCCACCACTGCCACTGATCCCATCAATCCCCTAGCATTGCCACTGATCCCCACCCCCCCACCACTGCTACTCATCCCACCCTAGTACTGCCACCGATCCCATTACCCCCCACCACAACTGCCACTGATCCCATCAACCCCCTAGCACTGCCACTGATCACCCCCCCTCCAGCACTGCCACTGATCACCCCCCCCTCCAGCACTGCCACTGATCCCATGCCCTCCAGCACTTCCACTCATTCCATCCCCCCAGCACTGCCACTGATCCCATTCCCCTCACCCCACCATCACTGCCAACGGATACCATCTCCCCCCTCTCTCGCCCCCACTTTCCCACTTTCTCCCTCTGACCAGCTCTGCCATAAGATGTAAAATGTATTGAAATATTAGAAATTGTTTTAACACATTTCAAAATGTTTGTTTACATTTATTTAAAAGTGTGTGTCTGTATATATGTCTATATATATACGTGTGTGTTTGAGTTTTGGGGTGCACACCCTAATCCAATAGGCTGCGCACGCCTATGCGCTAGACAAAGTTAAAGTGGTTCCAAAGTCAAACTGCTTTTTACCATTGGCTGCCACTCCATAAGCGCCGCCGGGGCGTCGCACCTCTAATCCATGTGCCTACATGCAGGGCCCTGGACGCATGGATTTTAATAGTCTTTTTTTGGATGGGGTAAGTGCAGGCTGGTGGGCGGACAGGCGAGCGGCGGGGGGGGTGTTCGCCAATAGACCGAGCGATAGGGGGAGGGGTTTGACCGAACGAGGGGGGGGTCATGTGGTTTGTTTGCTGTTATTCCCCTCCCCCAAACAAAAAATGGAGCATCAGCCACCACGGCCTTAATGAGTCCAGCTGTCCTATGGTGGTTTAAGTCTACATCTCTCTCACTTGGAAGAGCCTGGTGGATATCAGCAGAAGACAACCGATGATCTCTTGGCTAGGAGAGTAAGCAAACAATTAGTGACTTTGTGTAGAGATCTTGTGGGACATTCAGCAGTTTGGAAGTGCAGCCAGAAATTGAGGAGTCCTCAAGTTATCCAGTTCTACAGCTTTCAAGGTATCCCATGCTCCCTCTCCCTATTCCAATTCCTCATTCTCAACAAAAACCCAAAAAGAAACCCCTTGGCTGTTCTTTGGAGTCAGTGGAAGAATGCAGGAAATGCTGTGTGCCTAGCTGTGTGTGCTCTGAGGGGGAAAATAGGACCAACATTTCCAACGGCTCTTTGGGGGGGGGGGGGGTCACTACATATGCTACGTGCAAGTTCTTTTTTAATTGAGGAGCATGGATTTAGCTTTCCATTCCCAGTTCCCCATTTTCAGTGCATGATCAGTGTGTTGCAATTGGGGAATGTATCAATGTGCTTCTCTATCAACATATGAGAATACAAAGGCCCAGCCCAAGGAACTGTGGCTAGTACTGCAAGAGATTTTTAACCTTTAGGTGAACCCTATATATACAATATTCATTGTAACAACTAAAGACTGTTCATAGTGAAAATGCTATAAATAGGAAAAGAGAACTCAAAATAAGCCCAGTACAAGAAACTCCCTTACATTACAAAACGCCGTCATCATCATGCACAAGGGTGACCTTGTGAGCTGCTCTTATCTTTATAGTAAGAAGTAATGTATATTTTCTCAGAATCTTTATTGTGTTATTGTGGCTTTGTGTGTCACACTGTTATGTTGATTAGTGTTTCCAGGTTACCAACATGGCGTATATCTGATATAGTATTCCTTTATTATCTGTAGTTTTGGTGTATACGTGTCTCATAACAATACACTGCTCTGCTGTTATGAAGCTTCACTTTTGTTCTTTAAATGGCATCTTGAAGACATAGACTCAGGACAAGCATCATTCTACTGGGCCTCTGCCACATTGTAAAAATTAGATTATGAAGATATTTAGGGTCAAATAGTTCACATACATTATCATTTTTTGAAGATTGTAACCTTGTTTAAAGCGGGGGTCCACCTATCTATCGTTTTTTTTTTTTTTTCGAGTTCATTCACAAACTTTTCTTCTCAGCATTACATACTCACATATTGTGTGTAATATGTCCGCCTGTGTCAGATTTCGTCGGAAAGAATAACTTATATTATTCACTGCAGGCAGTTTCCATCTTCATTGTGGGCATTTGAAGCCCACAAGCATTTATTTCCTGGATGCGGTGAATGCTGTGCTCCCAGCATTCACTGCTCGTTCCCGCACATGCTCAGTGGCATCCTGGGAAGCCTGAGACTAGCTCCCAGGAGTCTGTGCGGAGTCTGGGAGATGCTAGAAACACGCCTACTCCCACGGGAGGAGAACCAGGAAGTGCAAAGGAGAATAGAAAAATAAAAGGTAATTACTGCGATTTAAATTTTTTTAAACGGCATGTCAGCATCTAGGCAAGGAAGAGAATACATACAGATATTGTTCAAAATTTGGGTGGAAACCCGCTTTAAGTTTAAGTGGAACTCCAGGAAGAAATGTACTTTTTGGTTCAGAGAAATTATGTGTAATACTTTGCAAAATGCATCCAGATGGCAGCTGTATTCTATTCTACCAAATATTAGCAGCTCCTGTGAGCTTTGGCTGCTCAGACCTACAGTTCCGACTCAAGTATAGTGATGATAATGGGTTAGATAATGGGTTCTTCAACTTGCCCATTCACAAAATGTCGTTGTCACATACCTGGTGATGGAGCCTGACATGGACAGAAAGGCGATCTCTTACACCTCTGGCTCGGTACCCCTGGTAAAGTAACAGGAGGCACAAGAGCCTGGCAGTTCTGGTGATGATCGCTGAGATGAGAGGTCTGTGCACAGCCGGATGCTGACTAAATTGTGACACAGGGCAGCAGGTACAGTAGGCTGGAAGACAGTTGGCAGACACTTGGCAGCTGGTAGGTCACAGGCAGCAAACACTTGGCAGGCAGGCAGGTGGCAGACAGCAGGTACTTGGCAGGCTGCAGGAGTAGAGATAGCCTCCACAGGCTGAATCAGGCAAGCCGGGTCGGTAACTAGCAGGCAAATCAGGAACAGAGCAACAGGCAGAAGAGTAGTCATGCTCTGGCAGAAGTTGGCAGCAGTAAGCAGAAAGGCAGAAGGTACAGGCAAGGATGTGGTGGAAGAGTAATGCCGCGTACACACGAGTGGACTTTTCGACCGGACTGGTCCGACGGTCTATCCGACGGACTTTCGGCGGACTTCCGACAGACTTTCGTAACAAACATACTTGCCTACACACGATCACACCAAAGTCCGACGGATTCGTACGTGATGACGTATGACCGGACTAAAATAAGGAAGTTGATAGCCAGTAGCCAATAGCTGCCCTAGCGTCGGTTTTAGTCCGTCGGACTAGCATACAGACGAGCGGATTTTTCGACCAGACTCGAGTCCGTCGGAAAGATTTGAAACGTGTTTTATTTCTCGGTCCATCTGACTTTTGGGGAAAAAAAGTCAGCTGGAGCCCACACACGATCGAATTGTCCGCCGGAGTCCGGTCCGCCGGACCAAGTCTGCCGGAAAGTCCGCTTGTGTGTACGCGGCATAAGCCAGGGGTCGGTTCAGGCAGAGTTCAAGCTTGGTCAGACAGATAGCAGAACGGAAACAAGAGATCAAGCACAGGAACAAGCAGAAGGTAGCAGAACGCTGCAGACCATAGGGCAAGGTCCTAGTGGTTTACTCACCCCTCCTCTTCTCTCAACCATTCACAAGTCACCTCATATTAAGTGAAAAGAGTACAAGATATTTTGAGAATGGATGAGGTGGAGAATGAGCAACCCACTAATATTACTGTGCTATGGTTGGAACTGTTGGTTTGCGTACACAAAGCTCACAGTGTGCTAGTATCCAGCAAAATAAAACAAAACTTTTAACATCCTCAGACACCATCTAGATGTAGTTGGCAAGGCATTACACATAACTTCGCTGCACCAATGGAATGCTCTCATTTTTCTCTCCCTTGGGGAATTGCTAGAATTGTGAAAGAACTGTGCCACCCCTGGGTGCAGTGCAGAGAGAAAAGTGGTGAATGGTGAAGTGGTGATATGAACATATCCATTAGTGGTTAGTGGAGAAGTCCCCTCTTAAACTGGTGGACAGTAGTAAAGAGCCCCTTACATTGGTGATCAGTAGTGAGTTGACCCCTTATGTTGATAGTCAGTAGGGAAGATACCCCTTATATAGGTGGTTATAGTGAAGTGCGTTGGGAGGTAGAGGTGAAGTTTCCCTTATGTTGATGATCATGGGCGCAATGCTCATTCCATTGGTGGTCAGTAGTGAAATGACTCCTTATATTGGATTATCAGCAATGAAGTTATGTTTGGAGTTGATGATGACGTTCCCCTTATGTTGGTGGTCATGGGTGCAGTACCCTTTACATTGGTGGTCAGTAATGAAGATCCCCCTTTTAGTAGTGGTAAGTGGAGAAGTTCCCTATTTCATTGGTGCTCAGTGGTGCAGTGTCCCTTACATTGGTGGTCATTTGTGAAAAGTGCCCCACATTGCTGGTCAGTAGTAGTTTAGCTACAGATCATTGGCCTGAGGGGTTATTTACCTGAGATAAAAGAAGCCCCATAGGCCACCCACAGCTGCTGCCCACTCTGCTATGTGACACAGGCATTGGAGTTATGCAGGTATCATTGGACAGGATGTCACTACTCACAGCTCATTTATATCTGAGTGTTAATAGACTCAGGGCACCAGGCTAGAAACCCAGGGCATGTGCTCCAAGTGCCCAGTTCTAGTAATGTCCATGCCTTCCCCTTAAACAAAAACATGCAAGTGACCCAAATGCAAACTTGGTTGATTGTACGATTGGCCAGAGGCTACATGCACAACCAACTTCTAGCATCTGCAGGAACCTAAAATTGTGATATAGTCAGCATAATCTATCGAGGGGAGATGGGCGGAGACACAAAATAAATCTGTTGTTGGGTCCTGAGCTGCTTAATTAAACTAAACTGGCCATATACTAGTAGATTTTCAAACAAATGTCCATACAAACATTCGTACAAAAATTCTCATCAGTACATTCGATGACAAATTTTGTTAGAAACAACTTAAAAAATGTTTGCTTATAACATTCGGTTTTTTGGTGAATGAACTTTCCCAAATGAAAATGACACACACTACTAAAATTTCAATCGCTCAAGAAAAATTTCCATCCTGCTTCTTTGAATTTTCTTGTTACTGCGGTAGAAAATGAGCATCCATTTGACCCCTACAATTAGAAAATTAAATGAGCATTCTTAAAGCAAACATTTTTTATTGCAATTCTACGAGTGTTTGGCCTGCTTTAATCCACATTGTAGGGAAGGTAAAAGTGTTGGTTTTATCAATGGCTCCCCATTAAAATAAATCATACTTTTCCATGCAGTCTTGAACTGCACAACCTCAAGGGTATGTAAACTTTTTCCTTTTTCTTCTTCTTTTTATAGTATGTTCCTTATCTGATCTCTCTGTTGTAAGTTTATAAAACAGTATTTTATTATACCATAATCCTTGGTCACATGTTTGAAAAAGTTGCATTATTATGTGAAATTATATTGCTATCATAGGCTCAGTGTATGCGACACAGTCACAATACTATGCTATATTATAAGACAGTGCCAGGACTTTCTTTCGGTAAATGACAGCAATGCTACAGTGTAATGTAATACTTTAGAGGTTAATTTCTGTAGCTGACATTGTCACAATGTTGTGCTATATTTCCTCACACTTGTGTGTAAAAGTGAATAGTTTGACAGCTGTGAACTACAGTCTTATCACCCAGGCTGTAATTCTCCTTTATGATGACATTTTGCTTTTACTGACGGAGAGAGCAAAGTGCAAAAAGATCAGGTAACTGCATATGTATGGGTACGTGGCTTTTGTGTGTTGATCATGGTCTAGTAATGGGATATTCAAACGTTATAAACATAGGGCCAGCACTCTATGTTTGGACTTTAGAGGGGTACAGACATTGGTTAGTGGGAGTTAAAAAATGCCCAGGCGTTTTTGTTTGGTGGGAGTATAAAATACCCCAGAGTTGGTGCCCAGTTAGAGTACAAAATGACCAAATACGTGAGGTAAGTGGGAGGAACAATAATGCTTCATTGTTGATATTTGTGGAAGGAATAGTGTCCCATCATTGGTATCACCAGGAGGAATAGTGCCCTACCATTGGTATCACTGGAAGGAATAATGCCCCATCACTGGTATCACTGGGAGGTATAGTCTCCTACCGTTGGTATCACTGGGAGGAATAATACCCTATCACTGGTATCACTGGGAGGTATAGTCTCCTACCGTTGGTATCACTGGGAGGAATAATGCCCCATCACTGGTATCACTGGGAGATATAGTCTCCTACCGTTGGTATCACTGGGAGGAATAATGCCCCATCAGTGGTATCACGGGGAAAAATAATGCCCCATCATTGGTATCACTGGGAAGAATAGTGCCCCATCATTGGTATCACTGGGAGGTATAGTGCCCTGCCATTGGTATCAATAGGAGAAATAATGCCCCTCATTGGTATCACTGGGAGGAATAATGCCCCATCTTTGTTATCACTGTGAGGAATAAAGACCCAACGTTAGTATCCCTGAGATGAGGTGCCTCATCACTGGGAGCAATACTGCCCCATTGTTGGTATCACTGGGAGGATTAATACCCAATTGTTGGTATCACTGGGAGGTATAATGCCACTTTAATGGTTTCACTAGGAGGTAAAGTGCTCCATCATTGTTATGACCAGAAGGAATAGTGCACCATTGTTGGTTATACTGGGTGGAATAATGCCCCATTGCTATCAATGAGAGGTATAGTGCCCCATCATTGGTATCACAGGGAGGTATAGTGCCACATCATTTTGATCACTGGGAGGAATAGTGCCCCATCCTTGGTATCACTGGTAGGAATAGTGCCCCATCCTTGGTATCTTTGGAAGGAATAACGCCTATTTGTTGGTTTAACTGGGCGGAGTAATGCCCCATTTTTATCACTGGAATTAATAGTGTCCCATCGATGGTTTCACTAGGAGGTCTAGTGCGCCATCATTGTGTAGCACCCTCTACATAGGTAGGTGCTAGATTAGGATTATTTTGTGAGTGTAGGTACATTTAAGCAGGCCTATTTTGGTTTGTGTGGGCTGGGAGTGGCTCAGAGTTTAGCAGCTGGTGACACACAGGCAGCCTCACTGAGACCTTCCTATTTTCTCTAGAGGATTCTAGAAGGAGAGGAGGAGAGGAGAGGTGAAGCTGCCTTGGGTGTTCTAAGGAGCCCTGACCCATCCCCAACCTAGATTGGCAGGGGGCAGGCCTTCTTATATATCCAGTTAGCCCAGCTGGGGGGAGTTGTCGGGTGTAAGAACTGGAGATGGAGTATGAGGCTGTCGGGGCCTTTGAGGGAGCTTCCCAGTCTAGGGGGTGAGGGGGGGGGATCTTGGGCCTGGGGCTCCGGTGCAGGACGGAGCCCTTCTAGAAAGCGTGAAGGTTCTGGACAGGGGGCACAGGAGAAGCAAGAGAGGACAGCAGGAGCTAGTACTGCCAAGCAAGTCTTCAGGAGGAAACCACCGGTTGCAGCCAGGAGGGCTGGTAAGTGAAATGTGCAGTCAGGAGAACTGGGGAGGCACGCCTGAGAGGAATGAGAGGAAACAGTCAGAGATGGGTGCAGAGCCAGTAGTGAGGACTGCAAAGTCATGGGCAGTGGTGTCGGGCAGCTACAGCCATGAGGGCTGGCAGGGCTTGAGGAGGGCTGATTGGGAACAGTAGTCCATCAGTAGGACAGTTATCACTAAAGACTTCTATTTCTGCTACACTATAGGGGCCCGCTGTCCCTGCCTGTAAAAGGGCAATTGTTGAGGCCTGGCTGAGCCAGTGTCAAGCCTAACCCTACATGTGCTAGCTGGTCCTGAGGATTAAGAGTTGTGCAGGAGGAAGGAAGAGGAATAGTCTGCAAGCAAGGAAAGTGCTGGAGGAGACTGAAGTGGTAACGGAAGTGTATATAGTTGTCCCAATTGATTGATATACAATCCACCAATTGATTGATACACAATTCAAAGGGCATCCCATATTTCCCTCACCCCATCCAAGTTAAATTCCCTCAATAAAATAAACAAAAACAAGCATATGGACTGTTCATTGCCTTGAAGTGACTGAGCAGTGAATGCTGGGCTGGGCAGGGTGACAGGTGGACCACAACACTCAGCGGCTCCTTCGGGGGCACCTCCACAATTGGTATTACTGGGAGGAATAATGCCCCATTGTTATCATGTTATCACTGAGAGGTATAGTGCCCCATCAGTGGTATCACTGGGAGGAATAGTACCCCATTCTTGGTATCACTGGGAGGTACAGTGCCCTGTCATTGCTATCAGTGGGAGGAATAGTGCCCCATCCATGGTATCTCTGGGAGAAATAATGTCCCATCCTTATCTTAGTGCCCCATTGTTGGATGTAAAGGCAAGCAAAGGGCCGCAGTTTGGGAACCACTGGTATGAATTAAAAAAAAACCCAGCCAGCTCTGTTTAACATAAGAAAGTTATGAACCAATGCCTAGAGTTTAGATTGGATAGAACCAAGTTGTAAATCTAAAACATTTTTCATTTTTCCCCCACTCACCCACCACCTCTCGAAATTGGTGGTCATGTCCAGCATAAAAACTGCCAAATCTGCATTGTAGAGTTGCAGAGATCACATGAGGGGAGTCATAGCATACTTCCTGCAATTGTGTATTATTGTTTTAAGGAGTCCAATGGTGTTTAATTACAGACCTGTTGTAGGTGATAAAGTTCAGGAAGCATTCGGAAACATCCCAATCATTACCCCATTATGCTAAAATTGTCAAAGTCAGTTGACCAGTATCTAAAATGTATGTGTATGCTATAGTACTCCTACACAAACTATTATTCAGTATGAGAGATTTTGATCTGCAAAAAAGAGATCGCGCATGATTAGGCATGTCTGTCGAAGAAACAGGAAATTTTGTTTGTTCATTATCATGAATCTGTCATAGAAAAATGCAAGAAAAGTTGATAGGTATGGGAACACAGACAATTCTTATTTCAGCTGTCACCCGAGACCCATTTTTCTTTCAAGAAGCCTGTTGAAGGAAACAAATCAGATGATTCCACACACTCAATGTGGATGGTGTAATCTTCCCGCTGTGCTATTGTATAGCAGAATCTATACATTTTACTGGTTCGGTCCAACAGAAATTGAAGCGTGTTTGGCTGGCCATACACATATAGATTTCTTTCCTTGAGCCTGCAGGCTTAACAATAGAACTCTAATGCCGCGTACACACGAGCGGACTTTACGGCAGACTTGGTCCGGAGGACCGGAGTCCGTCGGATAATTTGATCGTGTGTGGGCTCCAGCGGACTTTTTTTCCCAAAAGTTCGATGGACTTAGAAATGAAACATGTTTCAAATCTTTCCGATGGACTCGAGTCCGGTAGAAAAGTCCGCTTGTCTGTATGCTAGTCCGACGGACAAAAAACAACGCTAGGGCAGCTATTGGCTACTGGCTATGAACTTCCTTGTTTTAGTCCGGTCGTACGTCATCATGTACGAATCCATCGGGTTTTGGTTGATCGTGTGTAGACAAGTCCGTTCATTCGGAAAGTCCGTCGGAAAGTCCATTGAAAAGTCCGCCAGACCTAGTCCGTCGAAAAGTCCGCCCGTGTGTACGCGGCATAACAGATTCCTCCATCCTTGATAAACTGCGTGGATGGATGGATCTCCCTGCCGGCTATTGTATTCTGACAACTGGCACAGATGGCAGTTAGAACACCTGAACGGTGCCTGCATGTATTCAGATGCAGACGCTGTTTAGCTGGCTCCTGTTAACATAGCTCCCAACTGTCCCTGATTTCGAGGGACCGTCCCTGGTTTGGAGCAATGTCCCTCCGTCCCTCTGTCCCTCAATTGTCCCTCATTTTGGTCTGATCTATATAGTTGTATATAAAATGCACTTTTTATGTTTCAAAAACTGTTTCCCGGTGCTAAACCTTTCATCCAAATTCTAAATTGCTGCATTTGTAAATTTTAAAAGCCAATATAAAGGAATAGTAGTGGTAAAAAAAAAAAGCCCTTGTGGATTTAATTAACTTTTTTTTTTTTTTGGTTAATTCTTCTTTAAGGGGGTGTGGCAGGAGGCGTGTCCTATGCCTACATACGTTTGCTAGTAGGTGTCCCTCATTCCCATCTCAAAATGTTGGGAGGTATGTGCTAAATCTATTTTTGTTGATCCGGTTGATGCCTACAGAAGCACCCAGGCTCAAACTTTGGATGACTTAGCAGGAATCACTCGTAACTCGAAACCTGTGAAGAAATTCACTCATTGGCTGGCCCTGCTCCACTTGCTGGAAAATTGGTTTAACAGCAGCTGCATCCAATCAGGTGCAGCTGCTGTTCGGGTATTCTGATAACCGTTGCTGCATAGCCCAGCAGAGGAATTCATCCATCCACGCTGTTTGGTGCGAATTGAGGAACCTGTTAGATTTTTTTTGTTTAGCCTGCAGGCTAAAAAAAAAATCTAACAGTATATGGCCATCTTAAAGTGATACACAACCATACACATCCACTACTTAATAAAGCAGAACTTTTTTCACCTTTACATCTATTAAATCTTCTGCCCTTGTTGTTTTAACTTATTTTACTTAGTAAAATATTTTTTTTCTGCCTGTAAATACCTTATACAGCCCACTTCCTGTTTCTTGTCTGAAAAAAAAGCCTAGGCTTATGACATCATGCACAGCTCTCTCTCTCTCACTCTTGTGAGAGTTTGCCAGGAAGGGAGGGGGGATGAGCCATAGGAGGGCCAATGAGAGCTGCAGAGCTGGAGGTGTGTCTGTGTAAATCCAGGAAGTAAACAGGCAGCAGCTTCAGGTGCCCACAGTTAAAATGGTTGCAGCCAGACTCAGTGGAAGGAGATTAAAGTACAGAATCACAGTATATATAAAATAATATGCAAAGTGGTTGGGGGGAAGCTTCAGAATGGTAAAGATGTTTTTTAGTGCAGATTATGTGAGCAGACTGCAGTTCCTCTTTAATGGTCTACATGAGTAGACTTTTGTTCAACTGTTTTTCGCTCCAAGAAGGTTGTAAGAGCATTCATTCAATTTCCTAATCATTAGTGGGTCAAATCAACATTCGTTTTCAACCGCATTGATGAGAAAGTTTGCAGAAGCAGTCAGGGCTGCTGTTAGAAATCACAGGACCCCATACAGCCTACCTGACTGGGCCCCCCACCCGGACAAAAGTGACTGAGGACATTGATTTATCAGTCCCTTTCTCTACAACCTCAGCTGCACAGTTGAATGAATAGGAAGTGCTCTAAGGCTTTCTGCTCATTCACAAATGGAAGCAGAGTAAATACAGTTTACTATGCTTCAGTGATGAATGGACACAGAAGTGATTGGTACCAATTCCTCACTGTGTTAATTCTGGAGAGGAAGGGGCCAGAAAATGACATATTTACTGGCCCCTTCCCCCACTCTCCATTCTGAAACATCCATCTGTGTGCCTGCAGCATCTGCCAATGGGAGAGGAGGGCAGCTGGTAGTCCTGCGGGAGAAAGGGGGCCTGGACAGATGGAAGTCACCCATGTGCTAGAACCAATCCCCCTGCAGTGCAGCCGGAGGGAGAAAATGGAGAAGCTGACAGCACTGCAGGGGGAGGCAGAAGAGGATCGGTGTCTGCAATAAGACAGTACAGCCAGCCCTCTTGCTCAGCGGGTGCCTGGGCCCCCCTTTTGAACTGATGAGGCCTGGGCACAGTACAGGAGGGCTGGCTGTACGGCCTTATCAGCAGCCCTGGAAGTAGTATTGAAAATGTTTCTTGAATGTACAAATTTTGAATAGTGAATGTATTTTTTTATTCTGTAAAGTCCAGTCATTCAAAAATTAAAGTGTTACTAAACCCATGATCCTGCATTCACTCCCACAGTGCACAGAACATGGAAATGCAATTATTTTAGTAAATATAAACCACTAAATACTATTTCTCATCAACAGTATATAGCAGTCTTGTGACTTCTATGAGTGTCTGGTTAAAGCTTGTAGGGGGAGTTTTCATTTTGCACTAACTGTCCTATCAGCATGCAGGACCCCTGGCCCTCTGTCTGGACAGTGCTGATTGGCCCTGTGCTGACCACATGCACCCTCCCAAGAAAAAAACAAAAACTCTCTTAGAATACACACCAAACTGAGCATGTGCAGCCCGTCCCCTGGCTCTATATTATAAGGGAATATATTGGGGACAGTGAAAGGAGGGGAGGATCAGAGGAGACCTGATCAAACAGCCTTTTTACACAATGCAGAGGATTAACCCCTTAGTTTCCACAATAAGTATGGCAAGCATGCTTTACCGTATACAGTATACAGACTGATTTTACTGTTGTGGGTTTAGTAATGCCCTGTACACACGATCGGACATTGATCGGACATTCCGACAACAAAATCCATCGGATTTTTTCCGACGGATTTTGGGCCAAACTTGTCTTGCATACACACGGTCGCACAAAGTTGTTGGAAAATCCAATCGTTCTGAACGCGGTGGCGTAAAACACGTACGTCGGGACTATAAACGGGGCAGTAGCCAATAGCTTTCGTCTCTTAATTTATTCTAAACATGCGTGGCACTTTGTGCGTCAGATTTGTGTACGCACGATCGGAATTTAAACGATCGGATTTTGTTGTCGGAAAATTTTATATCCTGCTCTCAAACTTTGTGTGCCGGAAATTCCGACGGAAAAAGTCTGATGGAGCCCACACAACACAATCCGATCGCACTTTTTCCATGGGAAAATCCGACCGTGTGTACAGGGCATACCACTTTAAATGTTAAAAGCAAACAAAATCTTGAACTATGTTTGATGGTACTGAGAATTTTCATACAAATTTTCATTTAAAATTCTACTAGTGTATACCCAGCTAAAGGCAAAAAGAGGTGGCCCCCTTAAGTCCCTTAGCTGGTGGGGACGCAAAAAAGGGCAGCGCCTCCAACCTATGCCCTTTGGCCTTTTCCCTTGGATGCTAAAGGACCTTGTCCCTGATTTAAAAGATGAATTCCCCTACAACTGTTCCTAACGTTTGCTTTCAAATGAATAGGATCAGTTCAGTGACAGTACTGGGCGTTACTGTTTATTTCTTCGTTGTGTTGGTTTCCATGCTGGATATGTAGGGAATCTCCACTAAACAGTCCACCCTGACGTCACGGTGCATTGGGGCTGCCTCACACCTCACACCTTCCCTCTCCAGAGGGGTGGATGCTGTCTGTCTTGCCTCCAGGCACAGGAAAGACTCAGACAGTGTGGGAGGCAGCTGCATTAATACCGCTCTATCCAGCCCAGCTGTGTCACAGCCGCAGTCACCAAGCCTGTGTCTATGTGTGCATAGGCAAGGCAAGGGTTAGAATAAGGGTGGAACTTCTTCCTCTATATAACCAACCTACAAGGCAAAGATTTCTCAACTCAGATTAAGACAACTGCTGAACAGTAGACAACCATCAGGATAACACAGCAGGTACGTTATATTCTTCCAAATCTATATCTGCCTTTCTGGAATACCATTTTATATACAGTATACTCTTGGAGTCGAAAAGAAGAAAATTACAATAATACAGCAAAACTACAGGAATATTCCCAAAAGACTAAATTTTAAATATAATTTTTCTATTTTAATATATGCAATATATATATATATATATATATATATATATATATATATGTATATACATATACATATATATACATATATATATATATATATATGTATATATATGTATATATATATATATATATATATATATATGTTTGTGTTTAATATAATATTATTATAATTAATATATTAATGATATATGTAATATATTATAATATATACATGTGTGTTTAGTATAATATTAATATAATAGCTATATGTTTTATATATGTGTATATATATATATATATATATATATATATATATATATATATATATATATTGGTGTGTGTGTAAATGTGTGTGTTTATTGTTAATAGTATAGTATTTAGTATTAATATTAAGTATTATTTAATGCCAAATATACATTTAAATACATATTTAAGGCTTTAAATATTTAGGAGAAGTAAAGCGAACCAGCCATAGGTGTGAACAGCCTATTGCATTAGGGTGTGCACCCCAAAGCTCAAACACATTGAAGCATAGTAAACTGTGTTTACTATGCTGCAGTTTGTGAATGAACACAGTGAGTGTGTTCAATGTGTTCATTAAGAAAAGGAAGGGTTCCACAAATGACATATTGACTAGCCCTTTCCCCACTCTCCATCCTGAAACATCCACCGCAATATAATGTAATATATACATACATGTGTGTCTAGTATAATATTAATATAATAGCTATATATGTAAATGTGTGTGTGTTAAAATATTAATATAATATAATGGTTTACATATTAATATATATATATGTATATATATATATATATATATATATATATATATATATATATATGTGTGTGTGTGTGTGTGTGTGTGTGTGTGTTTATTTTGATATTAGTATAGTATTGATAATGTTAATATTAAATATTATTTAATGCCAAATATACATTTAAATACATATTTAAGGCTTTAAATATTTAGGAGAAGTGAAGCATTGTTCTCAAAAAGAGGAATACTTGCACATTTTCAATTTCTTTTTGAAAATGCTAGTGGCTTGATGTCATTGCTATTCAACCAGCTTTGCGACTAACACTGGCCATACACTAAAATTTTTCATTTTAAAGCGAGTTCCACCCAAAAATGGAACTTCCACTTTAAGTGAAGGTGACCCCCTGACATGCCACATTTGGCATGTCCTTTTTTTGGGGGGGGGGGTCGGATACCCTCTTTTTAGAGGGTCCCAGCTCCTACTTCCTCCCGGGTCTCCACGCCGGAAGGAAGATCACCTCTCCCCCCCTCCCTCTCGACAATCATCTGGGACACGTCACAGTGAAGCCACAGCCGGGTGCCCACAGTGACAATGCTGGCGCCGCAGAGAGGAGGGGGAGACAAGCAGGGCTTCGTCCCCCCACATCGCTGGACCCTGGGACAGGTAAGTGTCCAATTATTAAAAGTCAGCAGCTGCAGTATTTGTAGCTGCTGACTTTTAATTTTTCCTTTTTTTAAGTGGTTTAAGAACATTTGTTCGATTTTCTTATTGGCGTCTGATCGACCTTTTTTTTACAACCACAGCTTTCGCATGTATTTGTAAATGTGTGCAAACTAAACCCCTGTTGTTAACCCATGCTGTTAGACAGAATAACTTGGTTGGTTGCAGACTGGTCAGTAAGTTGAGCTGGGAATATTTTTTAGTTTTGTTTGACCTGCATCGCTCTTTAATGTGCTCCTTGCTACAAAGGCCAGTTATAGGTGGGGGGCAGTGGGCATTTGTTTGTACTGTTATTGACCGCAGTGAAAGGAAATGTTTCTCCAACGAACAAATTTCTAATATTAAGGACTGGTTTACATCAGGATTTGCGCATTAACACGCTGTGCCTTCTTGTGCGATTTACATGCAGTGCGATTTCAGCCCATTCATTTTAAGCACGCACTACTTTTGGAAACTCACTGCCACTGGATCACATGGTAGTTCTCTACCATGCAATCTGGTGCCAGCAAACGCACGGCCTGCGTTTGGGGTGTCATTAGTTTAATATTGACACCTGTCGCAGAATGCAAATGCAGTGCGTTTTGAATGCTGGGAAACGCGCACAGAACGCGCACAGAACAGCGCAACAGACATTGCATTCTGGTGTGAAATGGCCCTCCATGTGGTTCAAAATCAAATGTTACAAGCAAATACAATTTTGAAGTACATTCGTCAAGTCGTTGAATGCATTGACAATTTTCAATACAATACAAACGTTTGTTCAAAAATCTACTAGTGTAAGGCCAGATTAATATTTTTCTTGTTCAGTTTCATAATCTGAACAACTGAAATGTTTTGATTCCTCCATCCACCCTAAAGCAGTGATGGTGAACCTTGGCACCCCAGATGTTTTGGAACTACATTTCCCATGATGCTCATGCACTCTGCGGTGTAGTTGAGCATCATGGGATATGTAGTTCCAAAACAACTGGGGTGCCAAGGTTCACCATCACTGCCCTAAAGGAATCCACTCTACTGGCTCTTGTATTCTGACAGCCAGCAGCTGCGGCTGTCAGAATACCTGAACAGTGGATGCATCTCACTGGATGTAGGCTGTGTTCCGCTGACAATTTTCCACCTAGCTCCTTTGATTGTCAGATTGAAAAATATCAGACAGGAGGTTGCCATCTACTGCTTGAATTTAGCTTGGTTTATTAGGAACTGGTCAAAAATCACTCCTTTTTGTGGCCAGCTTTACTGAGTCACTAACACAAAACAAGTGTACCAGCCTGGAGTTCAGCTTCACAGACAGTATACTTGTTCCAGGTCAGTGAATAAGTAGTGAAGCCAGAGGACCAGCATGACTAGCAGGCAAAAAACATTTTCTAGAAGGAGTCCAGGAATAGTTCTGTTCTGTAAAAAGGTGAATGGATGTAAAACCATAAAATATTGTTTGCATAATATCTTCTTTTAATTGCTAAATAATGGTCAGCATATGGACATTGGTGATATCAAGGCTGTAAAACTGAAGGAACTGAAAAAATATTTCTTGATCATAGCAGACATGAAGGTCTGTTGTTCTCTAGGGCAGTGGTCATCAACCCTGTCCTCAGGGCCCACTAACAGGCCAGGTTTTATGTATTACCTTGGGGGAGATGCAGACTAGAATACTGCAATCACTGAGCAGCAAATTATATCACCTGTGATGTATTTCAGTTATCTTGCAAACCTGGCCTGTTAATGGGCGCTGAGGACAGGGTTGATGACCACTGCTCTAGGGGATCGCAGTTGGTGAGATCATCCCTATTGCCACTCAAGTCACAATTGTTCAGATATAAACATGATTTTACATTTTTTTAAAAGGATTTGCCATTTCAATGTGTACGCACATTCCAGCTCCCTCCTCATAGCCATGGCCAATTCAGATACCCTCACACATGGGATAATAGTTATTTGACTCAACCATTTGTTGTGCAGATCAGGTGACAATCGTTAATCAGCACTTTTTTGGGGAAATACTAAACAAATGGGCTAAAAAGCCTTTTCCAATAGATAATTTCCTCCATAAGGACAGCATATGGCCGCTCTTCCCCACTCTCTGCTGTTTTCTCTTGCGAGCCCCAAAAACCCCCCCAAAGTTCTAGCTGTGGTACATCACCCAAAACGTGAGCATCTCTGTTGTTTAGAAAGACCCTGCCTGTTGCGTTGAGGGATGCATTTAGAGCTCTGGACCTGGTAATGCATATTTGCATACTGGGTGGTCTGATATCTGGGGTTTCCTAAAGATTTTGGAAAAATAAAATATAAATTCAGATGCCTTTCATACTTTTAAGACCTAGGATTGCCTTTACATCTTAAAGCTCAAATATCTTCCACAAAAATTAAATGGTTAACTCAGAGTGATGAAAATATCCATCCTGCAAAGTCCTTCTTTTCTATGACTTATATTTCAATGGCTAATGCAAAGTTAGAACAAAGTCACGTGCTACTGATATCGGTGTAAGCAGGGGTCTCTCTGCAATTGTTCAACATGAATGGTTCTACATGCCCCCTTGCTGAGTCAGAACTTGTGCTCTCCAATTGGTAGGGAGTGCGAGTTTTGCTGATTGCCTAGCTCTAGCTATGACTTAACAAGGGAGGGTGCTGGGCTGCTGCAGAGAGACTGCTGCTCTTGCATAGATAGCAGTGGCCTTTTCTTCAGCCTATTAGCTAGCCACAGATTTACAACAAGCATGTGAATTTATTTAATAGAAAAATGAATACTTTGCAGAAGAAGTATTTTAGTACTTTTTTTGTGGAAAGTACCGATGGACTATAATATTTTATTTTATATTTTTATTGTTTCTTTTTTAATTATTATTATTGCTTGTTACTTCTTTATTGCCTGTCATGAGCTTGCAAAAAGTAACCAAGTAAAACTCCACATTTCAAAAAAGTCACCTCTCATCTCAAATATGCAATCCTACACCTAGCTTGTAATTTCTAGACTAGGCCAGCATGTAAAAAAGTCGTTGCAAATCATATAAATAATATAATATATGCAAATAGTGAAATTTATGTATTATTTATTTTTAAAGCATATAAATAATCATTTTAATGAACCCTCTAGGCACAATTAGCTCTGGCTTTAGCTTTATACAAGAATTTAGAAGGCTTCAGCACACACTTAGGAAGGGTCTGTATCATTAGCTTCAGTATAAGACCTTTTTTTTTTGTTTTTCAGGAATCCCAAGTTCATATTTAAAAGCGGAAGCTATCATGTCCCAAGTAATACCTAACCATGTGTTGCGAGTGGGACAGACGGTCTGTATGACACCCAAAGAAGACGGAGGTGGGTTCAGACAAGTGGCACACCCAAGAGGTCTATCGATGACTACCAAATGCTCCTATTACACCTCAGAGCGGTCTGTTGGGCAGATGACAACACAGGTCAGTGGCCACAGGTTGGCTGACACAGCTCTTTATGGACCAATGAAGCCAAACTCTAGTTCCTTTAACAAGGCTGCCGAGAAAGGGCTTCACATTGCCATGAATGGTCAGCAAACATTATCAGGGAACAACAGCACTAACCAACAGAAGGCTATGAATGGATCAGAAGTAGAAGTCAACGAGGAAGAGGCAATATCTCCATCACTGGATATATCCATAGACAATCTCAACCAGCTTATCTTACAGTTGGATCCCACCTTCCAACCATTGCCTGTTAACACCGATCTAGTAAAGAAAAAACGGGAACCTGTACCCTGTAGACCAGTTACAGCCAATACCACAAGCCCTCCAGGTAAGGAAAGTCATAGACTAAATAAAAAGTCTGTTTTAATGTACTCTGATTCTGGTTCTTAATGCATATTTTTACCTGGTTATCCTGGGTATAACACACTTACTGTCCCTGGTTGGCTCCACTCACTCTTGTGGCAGGAGCCATGGTTGTCACCTAGATTTTATTTCAAATATGTCTTCCTCCATTAAGGGTGAGTAATTATTTTGTAGAAGGATGACAACGTTGCTTGTGCTTAAACTTCAGCTCACAGGAAGTGACTAGGAAACTAGATTTCGTGCAATATCAACTGGTAAGTTTTCTGCTTGCTGAAAGTGTTCTTACCATGATAAAGAAAAACTAATGCTGCCACCACATCTAAGGGCTCCTAATCTTCAGTAAATTACATTCATATTCTTGGATTTACATTTCCTAAAAGGTCTAACTCAAGCCAAAACATATTTTTTGGGGACTGGGGAACAGTAAACACTTTAAGGGGTGATAACACTTAAAAATAAGTTAGTTCCTCTTAAACATCCCTCCCTTTTCCCTTTTTCCTGTTTTTAAAGTGCCAAAGAAAAAAATGCTGACAAAGAATATGAATATGACATTTCATAATCCCAATACCAGTATTAAAACACCATAAATCACCAAAAAGGCCCACAGGCAGCCCATAAAAGATAATTTCTGGCATATTTGCCGTCGCCAGTGAGTCACAGGTGCTTTATACAGACTCACATAAAAGTAAATGGAATTTTCCATCACCTAAGGATCTATCTTCAAACACATATGTGACTGTAGGTATGTACCGGTGTATATCTCCGCACAACCGTTGGCTTCTATGGAAGGCCATACTCAGCACCTGTGGCTCTCAGGGATGGGGGTGGGGATACATTAGGATTTACATTGTATAGGGTTCAGCCACCCTTGTGCATGAGGAGTTATTTTTTTAAGTACCTGTATATCTAAAGTCCAAATTTTATTTTGTTTTGGATAGAGTAGAAAGTGGTTATGTCCCACTTGGGAAATTTTCCTTCACCCCCTGTTTTCAGAATTAACTGGGGGTAAATGGAGATTTTTCCAAAGTAAGAAATCAGTTTGTAGACAACAATCACTGCAGTCCTTATTGGAAGATTTTCCCTCTACTACTTATCCATTGTCTACTCAAAATTTTAGACTCTTTCAATTCTGGTGACAATGGCCACCAGGGCAAATACAAAGGGGTGACCCTCCCCACCAGGGACACAGACGGCATATAAAAAGAAAAAACCTTCTTGTTACTAGCAAGATAACGCCCCTGACGTATTTAAGGAGTTTAATACAGCAAACAAAATATTCAACAACCTGAGGGCTTGGCAATTTAGGACAGTATAGGTACAGTAGTGACTTGTTATAAGTCTGTAATTATTACATAATATAATGCCTGGAAGGCTTGCTTGTCCTCATTAAGTCAGCCCTGCCCAGTGAGGCAGCGCATGCTATTAAATGTAAAATATATTTCTTTTGGTAAGGTGTATAACAGAGCCATCATATTCCTAAATTATGCCTGCAGGGGTAGGATTGGCCTGTGATGTGAGCGGGAGAGCTGCGTATTAGTGTAGGATGTGGCTCATGGGCATAGCCAAGCCATGTTCAACTTGGGATTTTCAGCAGGCCAAATTGTATGGGGGTACTTATTGCTTGAACATCTACTATTTTAATCATTTAAAATAAAATTCATTATAACCTGATAGGCTTAGTCCTTGTAAGTAGCTTTATTATTAATATGTATTATATAGCATCATTCTCTCCAGTAGATGATAAAATGGATAGTACAATACATAAAATGTTACAATGACAAGTACATAGACTAATCTACTTTAAACTCATCATAGTACATATATTTAAGAAAAAGAAAAGTATAGATTGTGTATAAATAATGAAAAAAAGGTCACATTTTTCAGAGTTGAAATAGGTCGTCTATACTGGTCCATGGCAATCTAATCATCATTTTGCACAAAAATTGCGAGGTACAGCACTGATGATTTTTCCAACTCTGATAAATAAGAGACAAGAACTTGGATAAAAGGAAAGTCAGCAGTGTTTTTTTCATTGATTTTCCTGGATGTTAGTAAAATCCCTAATTTTCACGTAAAATCTACCTGAATTGTAACCTCTGCTAAATTGAAACTTCAGCCCAAACTTTTTTTTGCAGATTTAGCTAAAGTGGGGAAGTATGAGAACCCCTGTTGGGTGTGTATTACTCTGTGTGTCATATACCTGGTGGAGGCTGAGTTGGTGAAAGGGCTTCACTTACACCTCCTGCCCGATACTCTCTCCTGGATTTGGTGACAGGGCATAGCAGGACCTGGCATGGCATGAGTGCCTGTGGTGGGTCAGAGTCCAGCAGATTATATGGAGACTGTCCGGATACTGCTGAGATACTGGGAAGGTTCGGACTGGATCTGTGTAGAATGTTAGTTTGTAGAAAGCAAGCAGGAATGAAGTCACAATTCAGACTGAGGTTGAAATTAAATGGGCAGAAGATGTACTAAAAGAGCAGACAGTTTAGACACATGGCAAGGTCAGTAGCGAGAGATACAGGTACAAGAGAGTTAGGAACCAAGCCAGGTGAAGCAGAAGCACAGGTCAGGTCATGAGTCACAGAGGCTAACAATGACTCAGCAAAGTATCTAGGTTTTACTGAGTTTTAATTAGGGCAACTGGCACTAAAGCCAATTTTTTGAGAAGCCAACTTCATAATAATGTATCCCACTGGAGATATTTCCACTAATTTTTTGTCCCGGAGACATATCAGAAAATGAGAGGAAATCTCCACAAAGTAAAGAGAAATCCACCTTTTTATAGTTGTCACAAGAACATATGTCCCCACTTGGAGACACTCTTCTACAAGAAAATAACTGTATAGCATTGGATTTTTCTTCATATTCTGTCCAGGTGAAAATGGTCACTAGGTAAGACTGAATTGCCCAACAGGGAGACAGATGGAAAAAAACGTGATGGAGGATGTGACCCTTCCCTACTTTGCTTAAAAAGCTTCAACATTTTTTTTTAATTGCCAGCTGTTCCCACTACAGGGGGTCCCCTACTTACAAACATCCAACTTACAAACGACTCCTACTTACAAACGGAAGGAGACAACAGGAAGTGAGAGGAAATCTACCCGCTAGGAAGGGAAATTCTCTCCTGTAAGAGTTAATATGGGAAGAAGGTGTCTCCACTGATGCTTTATCACCAATCCTTATTTCCCTAATAACCCCAAATTTTCAAAATCCAATTGTCATTGGGACAGAAAGTGAGGTGAAATCTTCTGAACAGGGGCACAGACAGCAAAACAAATGTTAAAGGGGTGATAACCCTTCCCTATGCTATCTACAAAACTTAAAAATAGATTTTTTGGCTAGAGCTAGACTTAAAAAATGTACCTGTTCCAACTTACAAACAGATTCAACTTAAGAACAAACCTAAAGTCCTTATCTTGTTTGTAACCCGGGGACCCCCTGTATACCACCAGTAAACAATAGTTAACCCTTATTTATTAACTCCTTATTCCCCTTATTCATTTAGTTAAGTTCATTTCCATTTGTATGAAAACATTTTTAGCTTTCATTGATTTTATTTGCTTGTTTTGCAACACTGCGTTAAAAACACGGTATTTAGTTTTCCAAAAACCTACAATTAGTGTCTTTTTACCACTGAAAAAAATGGGCCATTTTGAAGAGTTATAAGCTAAATTAGCACCCAGATGGAAGAAAAATATTTTGGTTATCATATCGCTAATCAAAACCTGCCTCTGTTTCACAATGCTCTTATGACTTAGGCTGGTCAGTAGAATTACGTTCAAACAATTGTACAGAAATTCTGAAAAGTTGTTTACCAGAGCCTTCAAACTTGCTATCATTGATTTGAATTATTTTCATTCAAAAGCCCTGGTATATACATTTTTTTTGCATAGAACATGCCCATTACATTATGTATAATTTTTTCCTGAATAAAAACCACATCCACAGTTAGAATATCATTAGTTTGAGAACATTTTTCTATCTTGCTCCTTGCTAATTCTACTGATGTATGGCCAGCTTAAGTCAGATTGGTTTAACCACATGGCACCAATCTTTTTTCTCTATTCTCTCTACCCCAAGAACCCCCCTTCACCCAATCTTGTTCAGTCTTCCATGGAGCAAAACAGTGGCTATCATTGTTTTGTCCTGCACTGGCCCAATTACTAATACATGCAGATATACAAGAACGATATGCTAGCTTCGTAGAGTAGGTAGGGGGTAGACATCTTGCCATATGTTCCTTGAGTTTCAGAGGTCCTTGACCCAGTGCTAAAAGGAGAGCTCTTAGTAGTAAGAAAAGACAAATAGCTCCTGTCTCTGTATGTAGGTTATGTCTGATTTTAAGGGAAGCACATGTGTCTAGTCTAGCCTGATTTAACTTTGCTTTGTTTCTTAGACATGATTGCACAGGTAATGGCACACCTGAAATACTCAGTATACTGAAAAGAATTTAACTTTTTAGACATTTGACTGCACTTTTCATTTGGACTTATCACGGCAATGTTTGCTTGAGGCAGCAAACATTTTGTTGTAGTATTTTAAAAAAATGGACAAATCATCTTCTGCTATATGTTTAAAAAAACAATTGTGTGATGGCTGAAAATGCTAAATAAATTAGAACCACATGTTTAGGAACTATTGTGTAACAAACCAAAGAAATCAGTCCAGTGATCATCACCATCTTCATCGGTCATCAACTTCAGTCCACAGAGTTGTCACATAATATGGCAATTCATGCAAAGCTTAAGCTACCCATTCATGGGTTTGGGCAGTTTGACCATATACAGACCCGATCATAAACACATATGGCCAAAACAGACAGCTCTAGAGGTTTTTCAGCAAACAGATATTCTGTACTGGGGAGAAGGCAATAAAAATATTTGTATGATGACGACTCAGTATAAGGTAAATGAGGTTAGCGATTTTAATATTAGAATTTTAATCTCATCTGTTCTATATTTAAAGCTTAACTCCAGACAGACATAAAAGACACAAATTAATTCTGCTCTGTATTCATTAATACATCTTTAAATAAAATCAAATACCTTTAATAAATACATTGTTGCTCTTTTCTCAGCAATAAAATGCGTGGAGACTAATCCTACCAGAGCAGTGGCTCATGAGAACATACAACGATCTGCAAGTCCCACACCAAAGTATGAGGGCATTCTCATTTCACGGGGAACAGATAATAACTGCACCCCAAATGGCAGTCTCATCTTCTGTGAACCTCAATCCCATGCCAGCAGGCGGCAAGATCAGCATCAGGGTCCATCTAATGGAGTTTTCCGCCAAGCTGCGGAAACCATCGCTGTCCCGAGTACAAGGTCACGTCAACCAAATTCTGTTTTGTCCTCATCACTTGGCTCGGACAGTTCATTCTACACAAGGCCCTCATTCCACACCAGTGATATGTCAGTCATGTCCACAAGTCCAGGATCAGACACCAGCTATATTTTGGGAAGGTAAGTGACTTAAAACCTTGACAACAAATTAGAGGAGTAGCAATACTTGTACTGCTAATAGTACTAATTCAGGTACTTTATACTGCAGACAGCACTCGTAACCAGCTTTGGCTTTTAAGTAGATAAAAACAATTCCATAAAAATCTCATGCAACTTTTTTTTATTTTAATTTACAACAGCGCCCATTCTCTTACATACGATGACACAGATGGCCACCAATTTTCTTCAAGAATGTCAGAAAGCCCAGTTGGGTCAGTGGGGTCCTTTTCCAATTTAAACAGTCCTGCAATAATGTCACCTACCTCTCACATTCATCGCTTTGACCATGGCAGTTTTTATCACTCCAAAATTTCTACTCATGCTTCTACAAAAGGTCACGCCAACAGCTGCCCCCCATCTGTCAATAATTCCAGCATGGACATCCCCATCCTTCTGGTCAATGGTTGTTTAGAGAATGAAGACCTCTCCCCTAAATCCTCCAGAAACCTAATGAATGGACCCAAAAGAAGAGGCTCCTCTAGTTTCAACAAAACATACTCCGAGTCTTCCATCCCAACATGTTCAGACAGTAAGTGCCTTATAAATTCTATATTCAGTTTATATGCCAAATGCTTAATGGACTCACAATTATACAGTAAATAATAACCTCACTAAAGCCAGTATAATTGAAGGCACTCTTTGCCTGTGCATATTACATTTCAAATAAGCACAACATTTGCTATTGTTTTCTCAGGCACTGTAAAAGATGGTCAGCCTGGCATGAAGTTTGTTATGGACAAGTCCAAGCTTTGGTTTAAGCCTAGCATCACTCGTGACCAAGGTAAGGACATCTATCCAAAAAATGAAAGCACAAATAATTTAGGAACTTTTACAAGATTGCCATAAAAGCATTTTGTATTCTTTAGCACGAGAGGAATTGTCTTTGAGATAGAGATTAAAGATACAAGGGCTTCTTAATGGACTTGCCATGGGACCCTATTAAACATATGGTAGTTACAACCCTACTGTTAGTAAATTTACACTAAATTTAATGTTTAACTAAACCCAAATAGAAAAAAAAACAATTACGTCTTACATTGCACATATATCTAATTATCCATGGTTGCTCCTGTATTTCTAAATATTATTAGATCCTCATTTTTAGGGTGGTTACGCTAGCCCTACATGGTCTTACTGTAGGGCTGGCATAGCTACCTTCGCATTCTTGTTGACACAATAGCTAAAAATATCTATTGGTTTGATTGCAGCTATCGAGTATTTAAAGGACAAGGAGCCAGGAACTTTCATTATCCGTGATAGCACATCCTACCGTGGATCTTTTGGGCTTGCTATGAAGGTTCCAGGAACACCCTTAAAACCAGGTTGGTATGCTGTGCAATGAAAGACCCCATCTGAGGTGGTACATTTTCCTTGTGTTTGTGGTGGTTTCCTCCAAGTGCTCCCCCTTCCTCTCAAAAACCAGAAGCATACTGGTAGGTTAACTGGCTACCTCCTAAACTATGCTGAGCAAGTGTTTGAGTTTGTAAGGAAATTACATTGTAAGCTGCTTTTTAGGTTAATAGCCAGATGCTCTAAGATCTGCATGCTATTTTTGTGCTATATAAATTCTGGAAATAAAAAAATAGTAGAGAAGAACCTGACCTTGCCTAAAACATTTTTAGATAGCATGTAACATGTTTCTAGGTAAGGACCTTTATATCAGCCTGACATCTTGTAATTTTCAGGCACACAAGTTTCAAGTAGATGTTACATAACTTTCCTGGGTAAGCACCAGACTTCCTGTTAGGTTCAAGCCAAATTCCAGCTTTTCAGGCACCTCTACACAAAGTTCCTCCTTGGTTCTCTTTCTTGGGATTGGTTCCACTCCTGCTGGGAAAAAGCCACCTCTAGTCAGCCATCCCAGACCCCAGGCCTAGTCTCACAAGAACATGGGTTCCCTCAGACAGCAGGCCTAGGAGAACTAAACATCTAGCACACATACAGGGGCTGAGGGGAAGAGAGCTTCACCAGGTCATAACCAAATATTTATATCCTATCCCAGTTTGCACGGTTGACAAAAAACGACCTAGTGGTTGGCCAGGGGGTGCATAATTATTTATAACCTAGGATTATTGGAACCTTTTTCACTATTATGAGGGACACTCCCCGACAGCAGGCAAAAACAATCTATAACATTGGGCTTAGGGAAGACCAAGCAAATACCAAGTCAATTCAGCTTAGGCTGACTGCAGCCAAGCAACACTAAATTTAAAGAGTCATGTCTGCTTAGGGTAGGGTGGCTATGTTGTAAATGTTTTTGCCCAGGTTAGGTTAATTTTAAGGTTTCAAATTTAAAAGTTCACAACTTTTTCTAAATTGTGTGATATAGTAAAATAAATCAGTGTGCCATATTGTATCTTTCATTGAAGGTAACTTTTATTGCTAACGTCTAAGAAAACACTGTATTGCAGAATTTCAGTGGGCGAATTCGATAAGAGTCTCTTATGTTATGTTTTGGCATTCCTACTAAGGGCTTGGCACATTCTAGAACAAATGGGGTTTTGTCTGTTAAGTGGCCTAGAAAACAGAGGTGACTTGTAATCATAGGCAGTAATGTAAGACAACATTAGTCACTGGGAATCTGGAATAGAGTAATTTGAGATGAATGATGCCAAACCTTCACTGTAGCATACTTTATGATTCACAATGACTCACGTCACTACGGCTTACCAAATGATTAACGTTTTCTCAAATATTGATGAAAATCTGTAGCTCTCATAATACGTTCCTTCTAGGTAATTTTATTCAGTGATAATTGTACAGACGTTATGATGTTAAATGCCTGTAGCTTACAATAATGTGCACAGAAAAATAGACAAAAGAAAGAAGGACATAGACAACCAAGGGGAGAGAGAGTTGAATAAAAGGACACCCAAATTTACAGTTTTCAACATTTAGACGTCACTCAGAGGAGTCATAACACAATTTCTACTGTACCAACAGATAACACAACAAATGAGCAAGTCCGACATTTCCTGATTGAATCGTCTGCAAAAGGAGTCCATCTGAAAGGTGCCGCAGAAGAGCCTTACTTTGGTACGTTTTTTGACCTGAGTTTTCTTGTCATATATAGGCAGATTTATGCATTTCATGTATCAGTTCAAGTCTTACATATTTTGTTCTTATACTTTATTCTAGGGAGCCTCTCTGCATTGGTATACCAGCACACTATCAACCCAATATCTTTACCCTGCAAACTGCACATTGCTGACAAAGGTATGTATGTCATTTATGTTCACATTTAGGTAGAATGTATCAACATAGCTATGAGCTAGTGGCTTTAAAATTCCTAAGCACAGGCGCCATTCTAAGTGTAGTATTAGAGTAAATTTATTACACATGTAGATGTGTGTGCTCACAAAAGTAAAGTGACAATAGGCATTGGGCAAAAAGTGCAGGGCATCTGCGGAGAGGGTACATCCGGAAGGCTTCTGTGGTGAATGCTCCGAGCGAGCAGCGCCGGTGGTAGCCGACACTTCCTGGAGTCTGGAACACACAGGGAGCCAGGGATGACATCACTGAAGAAGGAGCGCACACTCCATAAATGCATCGCCTATTTGTTCAACGTGTCACGGAAGTGACGTCATCCCCAACTCCCTGTGCGTTCCAGACTCCAGGAAGTGTCGGCTACCACCGATGCGGCCTGCTCTGAGCATTCACCTCAGAAGCCTTCCGGATGTACCCTCTCTGCAGACGCCCTGCACTTTGTGCCCAATGCCTATTGTCACTTCACTTTTGTGAGTACACACATCTACATGTGTAATAAATGTACTCTAATACTACACTTAGATTGTGCTTTATCCCCAGCTGTTCCAGAAGTTAATTCTTACTTTTCACTGGGCTGTCTCTCCAGGTGCTTTTGCATGGACTATATGGACTTTCCGTTAGTCAGTTTAGGCCTTTTTTGATTATCCCTATCCCCCATGATGTCCAACAGACCGGTGGGCCAACACACAGCTTGATGGGTGTTGGCACCGTCTGCTATGTGTCTAAGATTCCTAAAACCACTGGAACAGCAAGATGGCCAAGCTACTGGTATTTTCAGAAGATCCTCTATATTATTATTATTATTATTATTATTATTATCATACAGGATTTATATACCACCAACAGTTTGCGCAGCATTTTACAACATGAGGGCAGACAATACAGTCCCAATACAATTCAATACAGGAGTAATCAGAGGGCCCTGCTCGTTAGATCTTACAATCTAGGAGAATCTTTATATTCTCAGAGTACAGGCTTACTTTTAATTTCTATGGTTTTACTAAAGCCAATAGGGGAATTTGGTACACAAAAATGTACCGTTTTGGAGGAAAGTCTTCCAGATTTAAAAACATATCCAGGTGACAGAAGTGACAGGAATGCCAGAGATAGCCCATCTGTTCACGCTCCTAGTCTCCCTATGGCTCTATAAAGGACATTGTAGAACTATTCCTAGTGGCCGTCTGGTCCACTATTTCCAGATACTGGAAAATTCCAGACACTCTTGAACCACAATTATGAATGATTTGAGGCTTATGGAGAGCCTGATAGCAGAAGAGCATGATAGAATGGAATCCTTCCTCATGACATGGACATGCTGGTCCTTGTTTTAGATGTCAGGGGTCTATAAATGATTACTTACCTCCGAGGCCTTCGCTAGCATACACCCATCCTGAGCCAAAAGTTACACCATATTCCTGGATGCCTGCTGACCCTCTCCTCTTCCCTACTCCTCTCTTAATTCCGCTTTTTCTCCCCCTACTTTCCCTCACTGCTGTTGGGTTAATGTTTGGAAGACAAGAGTACTTCTTCCAAGTTGTTCACTTAGTGGACCAAGGCTGTTGCATTGTACTAATTATATCCCAGAAATGGACATTTCAATCTAGGAAGTTCTGTTATTGTATTATTAAAGGTCTAGTTCTCCAGAACTCAGTTGGCCTTGAAAACAATTCCCTGCATGTGGCATATTACTGTCAAGTACCCTATTTACACCAGATGCTTATTGGTAATGCTGGTGTCACCACTTGTGACAGGAAAAGAGCCAGTAAAGCCAGACCCATTATACAGCTCTTAAAGCAGAACTCCCTTTTTAACAAAACAAAATAACATGTATAATTTATACACAAGCTATTTTGCAATTTATTATTACAATAAAGTCACATTTTGCGATTTTGCAGTTTAATAAAACAAAAAATATCCCTTTCTTTTGACCATTGCAACGGTTTGTAGATGAAGTCATCTTCACCACACTGTAGTTGGTTGGCTCACTGTGTCTTCCAGATATCACTATTGTTCTTTCAATTAGAGGCATTACTTACTACCTCTTCCTCTAATGCCGTGTACACACGACCGGACTTTTCAACAGCGAAGGTCCAATGGAACGAATCCGCCGGACAATTCGATCGTGTGTGGGCTTCATCGGACCTTTGCTGTCGAAAAATCAGACGGACTTTAGAAATAGAACATGTTTCAAATCTTTCCGACGGACTCGAGTCCGGTTGGAAAATCCGTTCTTCTGTATGCTAGTCCGACGGACGAACAACGACGCAAGGGCAGCTATTGGCTACTGGCTATGAACTTCCTTATTCTAGTCCGGTCGTACGTCATCATGTTCGAATCAGTCGGACTTTGGTGTGATCGTGTGTAGGCAAGTCCATTGCGTGGGAACTCTGTCAAAACTCCGTCGAAAGTCTGTCAAAAAGTCCTTCGGAGTTCAGTCCGTCGAAAGTCCGCTCGTGTGTACAGTTTACATTTAAGCATTTTAGTGTGTTGCTATTTTAATTCTTCTTTCTGTATTTTTGGTGTTGGTTCAGAAAGTGCATCTTCCACATGAACCACATTCAAAATGCATGTTTTAAGGTTTATTTTAGTCAGAAGAGCTCCCCCTCTATTGCCCTGCTTTGTATAGCACAGTACACAGTTTAAAGAGAGATAGCCTGCTCTTTCTTTTTAGAAAACCCAGAATACTAAAACTGGTGCTAAGTTGGGAACTTCTTAGCAACAGTATATAATACCAAACACTATTAACTAAAAAAAAAAAAAAAAACCTGACAGAATCTTTTTTGTTTGGATTTTACAAACTCTTTGGGTTTCATGTAAGAAAGTCATTACAGTAAAACATTTATTTTGATTATTTACAGGGAGCGATGGAGACAGCAGCCCAGAATGTCTGCCAGATGCTACATCAGAGCTCAAGACTTCAGCCGGTAAGACAAAGATTCCAAATGTATAGCTAATATATATATAATGTCTGTGTTATCCTTTTTATTTTTTTTTTTTCATAAACCTTTTATTCTTTTTTTATGTACTTCAACAGAGAATGCTAGACAAGACAAAAAGCAAAAAATATCACATCAGATTATGGATATAGTGCATCCTAAAGTAACACTATCACATAAAAAAAAATCTAGCAGGAATAAAGTGCTGGAGGTGTTTTTAACTACCTGCAATGAGTAAAGCTTGCAATACACTAGAAAAAATTTGAACGAATATTTGTACAAATACTCTTATGGAAATTTGTATGAAAATTCTTAATACATTTTGATGACCTGACAGATGTTGTTGAAAAGTTCTTCAAAATTTTGTTTGCTTTTAACATTAGATTATGAAACAAGTGAAAAACACATTTACCGTTACAAATTCCTGCTCCTTCAAATTGTCTCATCGCTGCGGTCATAAATTAATATAAAATATTAATATCAAATTGACACCACTGACCATTGGAAATCTAGTGAACATTCTTAGAACCAACATTTTAAAGGAAATTCTACTAGTATATTGCTAGCTTTAGGGACAGTATCTCGTACACAGGGGTGCTTAACTAATTTTAGTGGGCCATCATTCAGTCTCCCATCAACCATGGTAAACCAATAAAAAATATGAAATTAGCATGCCAACTATAGTAATCTGAAGCTATGCAAAGGTGTATTAAATAGTTAACATGTATGTTGGTGATAGAATGTATAGTACAATCAAGTAACAAAATATGGAGACACTTTCTCATGGAGGTCTGAGCACCCTGATAAATCAGGTCACATTCTCCCTTTCTGCCACTTGTGGCCACTATTGTCAGGTAAGATCATTCTTTGTTACTAGATACTTTCTACGTATTTGTTACTCAATTATACTGTACATTATATGGCAACTATAATGTTCACTATTTATTATACCATTTGTAAACCTTTATTACATTTTTATAATACCTTTTTTGCGCATCAGAAAAGAAGTGTGCTAACTTATTTCCATTTCCTTGCCTACAACAATTTAAATTGCTTCCTTCATGGCCAAATTCCCTACATTTTGGGTAGTGTATCTTGCTGATTCCCTGTTTCTATTGGGAAATTGCTATGATGGGCTGCCTCACTGACCAAATGTGGCTGCCCACTCCCTGCTCTCACACAGAGAGACACAAAGGGAAGCAGACTTGATCCACTCTTGAGCAGCGATGTATGCCGTCCACAACTCAGGTGTGGAAAATTGGCAGATTGGTAGGACTTTCTCAGCCACCAACATCTAGATCCAGGGAAATCTACTCTCCAACCGGAGGTATTTCAAGCCCTTTGCCGCAGATGGAGCACTCTGGATGTGGGTCCTCTGGCATCCACGTTCAACAACAAACTGTATGAAAGCCGGGAGTGGGCGGCCAAGCTCCATCAAAGCAAGGAAGTGCAAGAAAGTCAATAAAGATTAACAGTAAGGGTCCATGGAATCTAGAGCCATTTGGGCTTTTGTGCTTTATGTGCCAGGGTGCTTCTCGCCAGCAAATCCAAATTTACAACATGGCTTCAAAATGTCATCCTGTAAACAATGTGTTGTGCTTTTTATTTCCACACAGCATGCAACGTCTTGTATCTGAACTCCATCAATACTGAAACCCTGACTGGATCCAGTGCCATCCAGAAGGCAGCGAGCGTCACTTTAGAGAAGGCCGACCTTCAGGTGCCCACTATCGTAAACTTTAAAGCCACCGAACAGGGAGTGACCCTGACCGACATCCAGCGCAAGTAAGGAGTTTTCACTGGTGATGTTGCTGTAATAAAGTAAATTTCTGCTTGCCCAGGGATTGACCTTTGTATTTTCTATTCCACAGAGTGTTTTTCAGACGTCATTACCCTGTGTCGACCCTCAGTTTCTGCAGTGTGGACCCTGACTTTAGAAAGTGAGTAGAGTAGTTTTCTTGGTCATAGTATGTAAAATGGAATGGAAGCCCTTTCTCACTGATCCTGCTCTTGCAGATATTAACTACAGCACTACCTGCTGGTGGAAGCTATTATTGCATGTAACTAAAAATATAATGGTTTCTGAGAACCACTGCCTTGTTGAAAGTGCAGTCTTATAGGGCGTACACATGGTCGGACTTTGTTCGGACATTCCGACAACAAAATCCTAGGATTTTTTCCGACGGATGTTGGCTCAAACTTGTCTTGCATACACATGGTCACACAAAGTTGTTGGAAAATCCGATCGTTCTAAACGCGGTGACGTAAAACACGTACGTCGGGACTATAAACGGGGCAGTGGCCAATAGCTTTCATTTCTTTATTTATTCTGAGCATGCGTGGCACTTTGTCCGTCGGATTTATGTACACACGATCGGAATTTCCGACAACGGATTTTGTTGTCGGAAAATTTTATCTCCTGCTCTCCAACTTTGTGTGTCGGAAAATCCGATGGAAAATGTCCGATGGAGCCCACACACGGTCGGAATTTGCGACAACACGCTCCGATCGGACATTTTCCATCGGAAAATCCGACCGTGTGTGCGGGGCATTACAAGTGATTTAGTATGTACTGTAAAGCAAGACATGTGACTATTAAACGTTGAGTAAACAGCAGCTTTGTACAACTCTCCATGCATTTCTCTGTGACAGAGGGGCTCTGAATGTGTAGGCAGTGATATCAGATATGCTCATACATCAGATCCAATGATGACAACAGTTATTAGGAATATTGGTGTGTGAGTCAAAAATGAAACAGATTTGGCACAGCAAGTTTAAAGCTTAATCCACGAGGCAAATCCTAAGGTTAAAAAAAAAATTACAAAAAATGACATGTATTTCTATAAAAGCATTATCAATACCCCAGTTAATCATGATATTAACCCCCTGCAATCCTCTGCGTGGCAGCACTCAAACTGGGAGAGGGAGAGTCCACACTGTCAGCCAATCAGAGCTTATTTTGCCAATCATACTTACAGTAGCAGAGAGTTTACAAATGACCTCATCATTGTGTTACTCCTTCATTTTTCAGGGGCTGGTGTAGATCCTAGTCCAGTCTGCATGACCAACCTACAGTGTTGTCTGTGGGGAGGTTCAGAATAAATCCGGGTCATCTGGAAGACGTTTTACGCCTAGATTACGAGATTAGCTGAGCTAAATTAAAATTAAAAGTTCACAGCATTAAAATTTAGGATTTTAAAATCTCGGCAAGTGAGGTACATTGTCTAAAGAATGTAACACAATAAAAAGGGGGAGCATATAGAATTATTTATATATTGTTTATATATATATATATATATATATATATATATATATATATATATATATATATATATATATATATGTCTCTGTGGTGTAAAAAAAAAATGAGACAAAGATAAATCATTTCAGAACTTTTTCCACCTCTAATGTGACCTATAAACCGTATAACTCAACTAAAAAATAAAAGAAAGAAGAGTGGACAAATATTGCCAAATCAAGATGTGACATGTTGATAGACTCATACCCAAAAAGACTAAGTGCTTTAATAAAATCAAAGTATTAGTTTAAGGGTGTGCACACTTATGCAACCATATTATTTTAGTTTTTTTAGTTTTACTTCCCTCCACCTAAAAGATTTCAGTTTGTTGTTCAACTGAGTTGTACAGTTTATAGGTCACATTAAAAGTGGGAAAAAGTTCTGAAATGATTTATCTTTGTCTCTTTTTTTCCATCACAGAAACCTGAAATTTTAAAAGGGGTGTGTAGATTTTTTATATCCACTGTATATATATATATATATATATATATATATATATATATATATATATATAATAAAAGCAGCAGTATGACAGTGTAAGAATTTGGTGGTTATAATGTGGAGATCCTGTTGGGACTTGGTAAGGGTGGAGTCCTGATCCCCACCCTATTACACAAAGTGAATAGCCTTAGGCAGTGTGAACAAAGTGTGAGTAATAACACCTACAGTCTGGATGCAGTCTAGGGATTCTCAACTGCGCACATGTAGCTCCTACCAATCATGATTCTCAAGTGAGGTTAGAATCTACGTCAAAGCATCACAAAAGACCATAATTAAAACAAGCTGGTATAATAACAAGGACCCTGAATTGGTGTGGTACTCTAATACATTCGCCCGTAAAAGAAAAGTATAATAAATATATATGGGGGAAATAAATATATATATCTATATATATATATATAGATATATATACATATATATATACTGTATGTATATGTGTATATGTATATATATCTATATATATATAGATATATATATTCTTTTATAGCTAGCTAAAAACTTTTTATTGTTGGATAGTGTAGAAAAAAGTTAAAAACCCATGGTCAGGTTCTTTTTCTGGAGAATTTCCTATACTTTCTGTACTGGCGGCATCACATTTGGCCCTTGTCACACAAGGCAGTGTCCTAATTGAAAGATTTCTTCTATGTTCCAGTTTCAATGACAACTGTAAAAATGTGTATTCCCATCAGTCCCTCTTCTTGTGTCAATGGTTACCAGGGCAAATAGAGTGAACTTTTGCGATGTGAACAAAGACCAAAATAAAAACTTGACAGAGTTTCTATCCCCTCCCTATCTAATGGTGAAAGAAAAATGCGGGTTATAGATATGCTTCAAGTATACTAGTTATAAAAACATTTCCACTTCTAAGATTTGATAATTTCCCTATACAGCGATGTTCCATAAAATGTGAGTTATCAATTTAGAACAATGCATGGGAACAAAACGGCAAGATGTTCACTGTATGAAACTTAAACATATGTTTTGTTTTTTTTCAGGTGGCAGAGACAATGTAAATCTTCAAGGTAAGATACTCTATAGAATTACCTTGCTCACTTTAGGCCAGCCTTTCTCAACCTTTTTATCTTAGAGGAACCCCTAAAATAATTGTCTGGCCTCTGGGAACCCTTACTGAAGCCAATTCATCAGAGGTCATTAGCAAAAACTCCCCTTACATTGGTGGTTAATGGCAAGAATGCAAACCTTATAATGGTCGTCAGAATGTTCCCCTAACTCTGAAAAGATCATTGGTGTCATGCTGCTGGCTTTGATAAGTAGTTTTGGTCCTGGAAATATATAAGAACCATCTAATGGGAGGTCATCAACGACAGTTCAAAGAAATCCCTAGCAACTTTTGAAGGAACCCTAGTTGAGAATGGCTGCTCCAGGCAGATAGTAAATGATTCTTTGTTTTAGGGATGGTCATGTTAAAAAAAAAAGTAATATTTCGTAAATCTGAAACATGTGATCTGTTTGAGTACAGCTGTGTAATATCAAATTTTCTTTAAAAGGGATTAAATATAGTCCCATATGTTGGCATCTGTGTACTGAAGAAAAGGCTCTCCTAATGATTCACATAGGGGATGGCTTATTTTCCAAAAAATATCCTCACTGCATTTCTGTAGCGCTAGAGATCAGTATGTGTCAAAATCTGAGGACACTATCAATTAAAGTTAATCTGAACTCAAAAAGTGAAGATTTATTATTTGCTATTTTCAAAACCCAGTACAAAACACAAGTAGCGTTTAAAAGAAATAATAAAAAAAAAATTGGCGGTTTACCAGTCTTTTGCATCTCAGAAAGTTGGGAGTTATGAATTTGCAGTGAAGATCTTAGCATAAAAATAATTAATGCCTGATTATTGTCAAGAAAATACATAGTCCTGTGAGATGACTTATTTGTTTGTGTTTCATTTTAGGATATTTGGCTTTGTGGCAAAGAATCCAACAGATCCATCAAGCAACGTGTGCCATGTCTTTGCCGAATACGATGCCATTCAGCCTGCCTCTCCTCTGATTAGCTTCCTAACAAACTTGATTCAACAGCAAGAAAGAGTCTAGCTGCTGTTTTCACAGCTACAAGTGTATTTTTTATATACGGATTCTTATTTATTGTATGGGACAGCAGTGCTGCACACTCCAATCTCTTTTGTGCTCTAGCCTCAAGCATCATTGTATCACTTTTCTTGGATTCCAAGGGCAGCAAAGTACCAATGGATGCCTTCATATACCTTCCACCAGAGAGCAATGGGATATTTATTTTTCAGTAAACGACATTTGGTCTTTTTGACCTCAAGAGACAAACTGGTTCGGAAGCATTGAAACTATTCATCTTCTATGTCCTCTGCCACTCACAGCAGGAGTAGTTATGGCACATGAACCAATATTCAACCCCAAATGGCTGAGTTAATTGTATGTAGAGTATTACTGAATTTAAATATGTCCAGGAAATAAGACTTTCCTATAAAACTCAATTACAACTGAGTACTTTGATTAAAATCTAAGATTTTACCTGCAGGTGGCACTGCAGGATCTGAAGTCAATTTTTCCAGCTGCTCAAATGGGGAAGGTGGGGAAAGGATTTAAATTTTCATATATCGTATTACACAACTTGTTAAGAAGTCAGCATCCAAAACAGCCTTTAATGGCTTCTCTAGCTAGTACAATTAGCAATAACGCAATGGCTATGCAAAAAATGTAGAACAAGTTTAAAAAAATGAGTCATATTTAAGTGTCCATGCTTAGCAGAAATTATCATAATTAAATAATAGATCATAGTGCAGCTTAACATATAGGGGTGCAGATTAGAAATACATGTGCTATTCACTTAAAAGCAACCCATTTGTAGCTAGGACGGGTCTGAAGCTACGATTAGTAGGTAGGGTCTGGCTTAAACTTCCTGTCCACCTAGGCAAAATGTCTTGTGCCCAGTCCAGTTGACTGGCAAACCTTATTATATTATCAAGATAAGAAATCATATTCAGACAAAGCATGCCATGGTTGAGGACAGAATTGAAGAAAGACTCAATTTTGTGTCATGGCTGGAACCAACTAGAGAGAAGAACAAACTAACATGAAATGATCGTCAGCCAATTTTCAGCTAGATGTGAAAACAATCTATATCAACCTTTCTCAGCCAGGGTTACGTGGATCACTAGATTTCCTCCAGAAGTTGCTAGTGCTTCCATAAGGAATTTGCAATTCCTATCAGATAAGTAGCCACTGACACTAATAACCTTTTTTAACTATCTGTAAGGGGGCATTCTTGCCACTGTCCACCAATGTAAGGAGCATTCCTCTCCCTGGTCGCCAATGTAAGGAAGCATTGTTCCCATTGATCACCAATGTAGAGAGCATTGTGCTCACTGACCACCATGTTAATGTACCATGAGCTAACAATAAAGTAATTAGTGGTAGGAGTTCCCTGAGAGCTGAAAGTTATTTCAAAGGTTCCTCCATGTTAGAAAGATTGAGAAACGCTGATCTAGATTATAGGGATCTTTCTTATTGCTTCCCGTTATTGCTATTTTTTTACCTATTACTGGTTGTACTTTGTTAGTTAAACATTTTAGGTATTATTTTGCCTATACAATCTTCCCTTGTCATCTATCACCATGGAAGATTTTGAGATTGTATAAATCAATTCAAATAATGATAACAATTCTATATTTGGGGCACGATCAGGCATCCCAGGTCAACCAATCTTGAATATTAGGCAACATTAAAAACTTTGCTAAGTCATTATAGTTTCTCTGTGCTGCTCTTCGGAGCATCGGCCTCTCCCTCTCATCGTGCCTATATGTCCAATTGCCATCCTATGGCCACCTAAGAGGCAGTTTATTCTCTGTATGGCTGTCTAGATAAATGTTTGCTTTATAAATGACATTTTAACTGATAGAAGCTGTGGTTGGCATACTGTGGCTTCATTATAATTCTTTCATATTTGATTGGTTGCTATGGATAACACCCTCCTCTTCCTCACAGTTGCTGTAGGTGTTCCATAAATTCCCCTGTATATAGGGAATAACACTCAGTGTTAAACCCGTAAGCACAGAGTTGACTGCAAGCTTTCTGGGATAAGGTTCAGGACTTAATCTTATATGAATATATTTCCTCCTCTCAACACCACATCTATTTTTACCAGTTTATGAAACTAAAGATATGGAGAACAAATCAACCGGCACACTATTTTCCTGAACTGGTTCCTTCAATGCACTTTGTCCATGTTGGACTTTGTTTTGTTTAATAGTCTTTTATTCTATTTATTCTTTTTTATACTGTGTAGAATATTGCTTTGTATTTACTAAATAAATATTTGTGTGGACCATGTACATTGTCGTTTATCTGTTCAATGTAATGTAAGACTTTCTATTATTTATCTCAGATAATGCAGACCACAGAAAAATCCCTATCTTCTACCAGTATTGTCTTCTTGTTACTGGTTAAATTAGTTTCTTTCAAACCAAAGGACATATGGGGTGGCACAGTGGTGTAGTGGGTAGCACTCTCACCTAGCAGTAAGAAGGGTTGCTGGTTCGAATCCTGACCACGACACTACCTGCCTGGAGTTTGCATGTTCTCCCTGTGTCTGTGTGGGTTTCCTCCGGGTACTCCAGTTTCCTCCCACACTCCAAAGACATGCTGGTAGGTTAATTGGATCCTGTCTAAATTGGCCCTAGTATAGGTATGAATGTGAGTTAGGGACCTTAGATTGTAAGCTCCTTGAGGGTAGGGACTGATGTGAATGTATAATATATGTAAAGCGCTGCGTAAATTGATGGCGCTATATAAGTACCTGAAATAAATAAATATGTTAATCAAGTTTAAGTGTATCTCAAGGCAAAACAGAAAAGTGACTGTTGTGTAAAAAATATAGAAGAGAATTTACCAAACCAAGCTGAAGATAGAAGCTGTTTGATTACCATGCACAGCTGCTCCAGATTCAGCCTACTCCAGTTTTAATAAATCCCCTCTGCCCTAGTATGCGCCTACCTTCCACTTTCACATGACAACGCAGCTCTAAATTCCTAAGCATGTGGTGTCAGCCTGCCTACTTAATTACTACTGGATTACAAAACACACAGATCTCTCAGCTTCGCCCCTTCCAATTCATCTCTATAACCCCTCCTTGTGCACAGGCAGAGAACACAGGAAGTTATCAGCTTACAAGATTTCTGGCAAAACCAACTGGTATTTTCTGCACATCTAATACAGATATACACTATATTGTCAAAAGTATGGGGACACCTGCCTTTACACGCACATGGCATCCCAGTTTTAGTTCGTTCTATACTGAATTGGCCCACCTTTGTGGCTATAAGTACTTCAACTCTTCTGGGAAAGCTGTCCACAAGGTTTAAGAGTGTGTCTATGGGAACATTTGACCATTCTTCCAGAAGCACATTTGTAAGGTCAGGCACTGATGTTGGACGAGAAGGCCTGGCTTGCAGTCTCCATTCTGATTCATCCCAAAGGTGTTCTACCGGGTTGAGGTTTGGACTCTGTGCAAGCCAGTCAAGTTCCTCCATCGCAAACTCCTTCATACATTTCTTTATGGACCTTGCTTTGTGCAGTGGTGCGGAGTCATGTTGGACTTTGCAAAATTATCCATACCTAAACATCAGCTTTAAGGTTTACACATAATTTAACAAGAAAAGTATATGAATCCCTACATCTTCCTTAAGAATGTCAGATGATGACAGACCTGGAACAGGGTCAAACATAGACTGAAGCAATGCAGCATATTTTTTTGGTTATGCGATTTATAGATTTCTTTGTTTGGCATTTTTCAATATTTGTGAGCAAGATGTTTTAGTTTTGTAGGAATTTGGCAAGCTATGGTACAATCTGGACCATGTACAGTATGAACTGTTTTATTCTCTTATGTGAGCAGGAATGACAGTATATACATTTCTCATATTTGTAAAAGTACAGCTTTCACCATTGACCATAACTCAGTGAAGTGATTACAGTAGGTGGGGATTAGAGGGAAGGGGTATGTGTCAATAAAATGTTACTCAAATTTCTCTGGCGTAGGGGAAATTAATTGGCCACTACCTGTAGGCAATTTATGCAGTAGTGCAGATTCACTATAACACTTCAAAAGTTCCATCTGGGTTAATATGTTTGACAGAAAAAAAATTCTATCTGAGCCACTCACTAGGTTAAGATACCAACATGGCTGCTGGAATAGGTATTGGTATTGGAGAAAAAGTAAAAGTCATTGCACCCTTTGAGCTGTTCCCTTTATTGCCTTTTCCCACCTGCACACTTCTCAATGGACATGAATAGTCTGCTGCATGTAATAGTCTCCTTATAGATACTTCATGTAAACATCTGAAGACCATTTCGGGAATATACCGTGTCAGCAGAATAATTGGATTTTGCTCCTCCCCTACTGCCGAGAGGGTTAAATACAGCCATAACCAAAGTTTCCTTTGTAAGCAACCACTTTATGCACTTTGGTATCCAAGACTAGAAACACATTACGACTGTCTACTTTAGATTCACAAACGACTATGTAGAGCAGCCATTCTCACCAGGGTTCCATGAAACACTAGGGTTCCTCTAGAGATTGCTAGGGGTTCCTTGAGCTGTGGCTTATTGACCTCCCATTTATTGGTGACTGCATTGTTCCAGGGCCAACACTACTTGGCAGAGCCAGCTGCATGACACCAATTATCTATTAGGCTGTTCGTAAGCATGCATTCTTCCCACTGACCACTATTGTAAGGCTGCCATTTTTCTAACTGACCTCTGATAAATGAATTTTAATGGTTCTTCTGGGGTAAAAAGGTTGAGAAAGACTGATGTAGAAGACGGGCCTATTTGATTAGATATTATATATAGATCTGGCCAAATATTTCTGTTTGCCGTTATCCCTTAAATACATACATAGAACAGATACCCCTCTTGGGAATGGGACTAAATTAACTATTGTTAATACTCTTTAGTTTGTGCCTTTATAGTCCCATTCCCAAGAGGGGTATCTGTTCTATGTACAGTATTTGATTAGATAGAATTTTTATTGAATAGTTTATGTCAGTGATGGCGAACCTTGGTGCCCCAGATGATTTGGAACTACATTTCCCATGGTGCTCAACTACACTGCAGAGTGCATGAGCATCGTGGGAAATGCAGTTCCAAAACATCACGGGTGCAAAGGTTCGCCATCACTGGTTTATACCCTCACATTACATAGTTGTTGAACCTCAGTGCACATACACCACTTCATGCAAATATCAGTGCATACAGCAGTCCTTTCCCCAATCATATCTATGAGTAGCTCTATGCTGGGGGTTCTCAAACACTAAAATATGCTGTGCAGGTGAATGCACCCATGTGCACAGATGTTTTATTTGATGGAAGAATTCAATTATATCTAAAACTCAAACTATTTTTTTTTTTTTAAAGCTTTGAAAATAATTTATGGAGTGCTTAACCCTGAAGGAGCTGCTGATGTACTGTATGGGTCCCCTGGTTCCAGATGACATCGAGGATTCATTCGGAAAGTATTCCCAACAGGCAACAAAGTAGAACAGCAATAACAATAAACAATTTTAGATAATTAATTTGTATAACGGCACTAATAAAGTATCAGATAATAAATTTGTGCAACACCACAAATAATGGAAGGACCCAGTGTCTCTGCACCTGAACCCCGAGGCCCCATGCACACTGGAGCTTATAAACTGCAGTTTTTGGGAGTTTGGGCGTTTTTTTTTAACAGCCCATAAACTCCCCTCTATGCTATTCTATGTGTCCATGCACACATGGACGTTTTTGGATGTTTATCAGCAGTGGAGTTTATGGGCTGTTTTCTGAACACCATAAAATCGCGTTCAGGAGTCGTTTTTCAGACCACAAAACACGCCAAATGCTCATAAACGCTGATAAAAGTTGATAAATGCTCAAAAACATGGCTCACCAGCGTTTAACCTTTTTGATCCATTGAAAAAAAAAACGTTAAAAAACGTTGAAAGACTCACTGCACAGCTACTGCCGTTTTTATAACATTATTTTAATGTCCAGTGTGCATGGGGCCTAAAGGGGTGGCATTGGGAGTTAAAGGTCCTTCAGTCTTTCCAAATCTTTCCCACTGTCCAGTGTAGTTTAACTATATGTGCCCAAAGTTCCTGCGTTGGAGCATTCAGGTTTAAGGGGATCCCACAGTACAGGGTGTATGTACCCCAATTGTATATAACCCAAGTTGGGGGTGACACTGTCTTATTAAGTACTGGGAAAATTCATGGCCAGCAGCCTCTCATAACCAAGAAGTCTGTAAATAAGCCTCCTATCGCTCTCTGGTATCCAGAATTGATGATGACCAAGCAATGGCATTCCTTCATGGAATGGGTGATGTTCTCTGAGAGCTTTGACCTCTGTATAGGTGTGGCAGCCCAGTCTCTGTCCAACACAGCGAACAGTACATCAGGCATCTCTCCAACACCTCAGCCCACGCTGATGGTCACCTATCATGTTCCTCAGGAGACTCCCCCGAGACCTGGCTTCTCCTTTTCCTTCTCTTTAAAGCACTCAGCTTCCGGAATTTGTAGTCCGACACAGTTCCACAACACCATGCCCAGTCGCTCTGGGGACCACCTCCCCCACAGGTCTTTGCTTATCCTAGTAGTTCCCAGCATTATTTTAATTCACAAACAATGTTTACTGACCATTTTTTATGCATACTGATTCTCCCCGTTACCATGTTATTGATGGTAGGGCATTCTTTGCACTTACAGTTCTGGGATATAAGCAGTGCACATGAAGGCCTCTTGAGCCCCTATAGGGAAAGAGAGCCTTGACTGATGGGGGCATGGCCAGGTGCTGGACAAGGTGGTTCAGTGATCACAAAGGATTGGTTGAACTATGGTGGATGGATTCTCCCTGTCACCATGTTATCAATGGAAGGTCATTCTCTGCACTTACAGTTCTGGGATATAAGTAGTGCACATAAAGGCCTCTTGAGCCCCTATAGGGAAAGAGAGCCTTGACTGATGGGGGCATGGCCAGGTGCTGGACAAGGTGGTTCAGTGGTCACCAAGGATTGGTTGAACTATGATCGATGGGCTGGGCCTGAGCTTGGAAAAGGTTTTCCCAAGGGCATTCTGGGTCTTTTGAGGAACGTGGTTGGAAGAGCTGGGAAGAACTGATGACCCTTTCCCTCCACCATGGACACCAAGCTCCTGTTGGCCAGGGTCCACGAACTGGCACTTCAAGGTCATGCAGACTGGCTGTTTACCCTCCTCTCCCCAACACCTCTGCCACCTGTGGACTCTGCTGCGGGGTCCCTTGCACCCAGGGCCCGGAGGCATCCCGTTTGAGCCCCAGTCCTTCTAAGGCCACTTACATTCCAGCTTGCCCTCCCTGCTCCCCCGGAGCCACTGATGAGCGGCTCTCCCCCTCCTAGGATGCCCAGAGCGTCTGCCTGTCACCACCGGGGTTCCGCCCGGTGGGCATCCCCCCCGCCAGTGAATGCCATGGTCTGGGTCTCCACCCTCTATGCATGCTCCTGGAGCCTTAGAGCCATGCTATGGTCCCACCGGGCTCCTCCTGCTGCCTCTTCCCCTGTTTGCCTCCCTGTGGGGAGGAGCTGCAGCGCTTCCCACCTCTGTCCCATGCTCGCGGGTGCCCGCTGTTGCTGTACCTGGGTCAGACCCCACTTCCCTGGTGCGGGGTGGTGGGGGCTGGGGAGTTCCATGGAGATACTCCCGTGTGTCCTTTTCCAGGCCTACCCATCCCCTAGCACACCGTCTGGGAGTCTATGCAGGGTCCCCTCCGGCCGCCCGTTCACGTCTCCCTGCGGAAGATTCCTCTGCTCTCCCAGCATCTGCGTTGCTGTCCCCGGTGGCTCCTTCTTTCCATACGCCCAGCAGGGCAGGAGATTTGAATATGCCAGTGCACGCTGCCTCACCTGTGCTGTCTGCTCCGCATCTCCCTGCACCCGGCCGGGTGGGAGATCGCCATGCTTCACCTGTTGCCCACCCTTGCCTCTGTCTCTTGACTGCCCGGGTCTCCCTGCGCCTGGCTGGACGGGAGATGGTCAATCCTTATCGCTGACTTCTGCATACCCACATCTCCCTGCACCAGGGCTGGGCGGGAGATTCACGCAGGCCGCCTGCCACCACAGCCCAGCCTCGGTCTGCTGCACGGCCTTGTCTCCCTGCGCCCAGCAGGGCGGCAGATTCCCACTCTATTCTCAGGATGTCAACTGCACCTGCCATGGGTCCTCTGTCTGGAGTCCACGGTTGCTCTTGTTGCTGCTCGGCTGCTGTCCTTGGCCCCCTGTCCTCTCCTTCCGTCATCACCATCCTGCCTCGCAAGGCGCCATCATTCCACTAGGAGATGGATGACTCTGGCCTCTGGCAGCCCCTACCATGGACGATCCTGCACCGAACGTTCCACCTGGATCTGCTGCTGCTCGCCCTTCTTCAGCTCTGCCTCCGCACATCAGTGAATATGACTGTGATTTAATTTGGGGTAGGTCCAGTGACCCTGCCGCATCGGGCCCGCCAGACGAACGCATAGTTATGGTCGTGAAATCGGTCCTGTCCCGCATGGGGGTATAGGGTCCAGTGGTTAGTTTGGGCTCCATTGCAGGTGGCGCTTTGTGGGTGGTTTCGCCAACTGGCACGCACCTGTCAGAGTAGGTAAAGGACAAAATCTGGCGTCACAAATTTATTGATTTTCTCGCGCTAGTCCCTCCCGATAGGGAGACGATAGACAAATCTTGTTGTGTTGATGTTGCAAACGGCTTCCTCGGACGTTCGGGAACTGGGTTCTGTGCTTACGCCGGACTGCTTTGTGAGCGGTTCCCGGAGTTGGTCGCATCTCTCTTTTGCTACTTAGATCTTATTTGGGGTGCCTATAAGGTTTACAGGGGTCAGTGTTGGTTTCACTACGACACCCAGTTTTGCCAAAAAATTGCGACACGTAAGGAGTTTCGTTTTGATTGCCAGGGCGGTAGCCTGTGGTTATTGCTCATGTGCCCCCACGGGCCTTTGTCCTTTCAGTCCTCGGCCGGTGCTCTCTCCGGAGTGTCGGCTGTCCCCAAAAAAGGTCTATGCTGGCTGTTCAATGAGAGCCACTGCAAATGGTACACTGTGTGCCGTTTTAAGCATGGATGTTCACTTTGCAGGGGAGCTCACCCTGCCAACCGGTGTTTCCGGAAGGGAAAACAACTGCTTCCCAGGCCAGGAGCCAAGCCTGACCTTTCTAAACCAGAGGATGCCAGTGAACGTCTTAGAGATGCTTCCCTGGCTAGACTGGTACCCCCTTCATAGGGAGGCCTTGATCTTGAGGGATGGTTTGGACCGTGGTTTTTGGATACCCTTCACTCCTTCTGACGTGCCTACTCTAATTTGAAATTCTCTGTTCAATTTGAGTTAGTTGTGGCTGAGAAGCTTCAAAAGGAGCTGGATTTGGGACATATGGCAGGCCCGTTTGATTTTCCCCCTTTCCACAACCTGAGGGTGTCTCCCCTCGGTGTGGTCTCGTAAAAGGCGGAGGGAAAATTCCACCTTATCCACCATCTGTTCTATCCTTCTGGCTCCTCGGTCAATGATGGCATTGATAGGGAGGAATCCAGGGTCCACTACACTTCTTTTGAAAAGGCGCTTCACTTGATCAGGGCTGATGGTCAGTCGACTTTGCTGGCTAAGTCGGACATTGAGTCTGCCTTCCGCCTCCTCCCGGTCCACCCGGAATGCTTCTATCTGCTGGGCTGCTACTTTCAAGGAAGCTACTTTTTTGACATGTGCCTTCCCATGGGCTGTGCCATTTCATGTTATTTCTTTGAGCTCTTCAGTAGCTTCCTTGAATGGGTAGTTGTCCAAGCGTCTGGTTTCCATTCCGTATTACATTACTTAGATGACTTCCTCTTCGTAGGCCCAGCTGACAGTGCTCGGTGTCAGCGGCTCCTTTCTGTTTTTCAGGACACCTGCGAGCGGTTTGCAATTCCACTGTCAGCTGACAAGACCAAGGGCCCTATGACAGTTTTAGCCTTTTTGGGCATAGAAATAGACATGGTGGCAATGGTTTTTTGGCTGCCCAGTGACAAGCTGGCCAGGCTCCTCTCCCCGGTCCTCTTGGCAAAAGGGGCCAAGAAACTGCAGTTGAAACAGCTTCAGTCCTTGCTGGGTCATTTGGTCTTTGCCTGTAGAGTAATCCACATGGGGAGGGCTTTCTGTAGATGCTTGGCGTGGACCATGAGGGGGGTGGCTGCCCCCCACCATTATGTCCGTATCACCAACCCATGCGGGACGACTTGGGGATATGGCTATCCTTTCTCCAGTCCTACAATGGCCAGTCTTGTTGGCTGCTGGAGGAGGTACTGAACTCACAGCTGGAGCTATACACTGATGCGGCAGGCTCCTGTGGTTTCGGTGCCTTTATCCAAGGGGAGTGGTCTGCCAAATGTTGGCCGGCCTTGTGGGCCCGCATGGATTTGTTGTGCAACCTCACTCTGCTGGAGCTCTTTCCGATTGTTGTCGCCATTGAGCTGTGGGGCGAATGGTTGCGCAATTGCCAAGTGGTTTTCTGGTCCAATAACATGAGTGTGGTGCAGGTGGTTAGCCAACAGTCTGCTAGATCCCCTCCGGTCGTATCGTTACTGCGTTTTTTGTTTCTAAAATGCCTGGAGTTTAACATTTGTTTTAGAGCTGGGCACGTTCCTGGGATTGCTAACAATATTGCTGATGCTCTCTCTTGTTTACAGCTCGATCGCTTTTGCTCCCTGGCCCCAATGGCTTCCCTGGAGGGCCTCCCCTGTCCGGCCTACTTGTGGAACCTCGTTTTAGATGTTTGCTAGACCTCCTCCGTCTCGTCTCAACATGACAGACGCATGGCTTTGTTTTCTTACCTCATTTATTTGCCTACAGAAAGGTTCTTCGGGTTCCACGGTTTCGTCGTCTATGTCTGCATTGTCCTTTTGGTTTCAGCTCCTTGGGTGGAGACATCACGAAAGTGTTCCCGTCCTGCGAGGTTGGGGACGCATTACTCATTCCCCTGATTCTCAGCGCCCCGTTTCCCTTCATATGCTTTCCGGTATCCTTTCACTGTTACTCTCTGTGTGCTTCTCTATGTTTGAGACCTTTCTTTTTCAATTGGCCTTCTCTTGGGTGTTTTTTGGTGCTTTTCATATCGGCGAATTGGTTTCCAAATCCACGTCCTCGGCGGGCGGCGTTCTGATGGAGGATGTAACCTTCTCTGAGTGCTGCATGTCAGTTATGTTGTGTACCTCAAAAACTGACAGCTTTGGCAAGGGAAGAAGTGTCGTTCTGTACCCTTGTGGGGACCCCTTTTGCCCTGTTTCTACCCCTTCATGTCCGCACGCCCCTGTCCCCCACCTTCTTTGTCCATGCTGATTCCTCTTCCCTGAGCAGGTTCCAATTTTTGCGGGTTTTCGTTGTTGTCTTGAGAAACTGGGCCTCCCTGCACGTGATTTTGCGACCCACTCTTTTCGCATCGGTGCTGCCACCGCTGCTTCTGGTATGGGTTTCTCCGATATGGAACTCCAGCATCTGGGGAGGTGGGAATCGTCTTGTTTTTCTTTGTACGTCCGCCCACACCTGTTGTTTTGAATTCCAGGTTGTTACCCGGCTCTAATCTGGATTGTTGGAGATTCCTTCATTTACTGGACCGCTCGTCGGTCAGAAGTTCGGAGCTACGGGAAGAATTTGGGTTTCACCTATGATCTTGCCAAGTTCCATTGGCTTGGGCTCCGTGGGTTAAGCTGCCCTCAGGTCCTTCCAGAGTGTTTGCACCTTTGTGCTCGTGTTCTGTGGACTTAAACTCCGCTATCAAGTGAGACATTTTTCATTGTTATGCAATCTATACAAACTTGGTTCTTATCTGGTCTGAAATCGTGCCTCGCTTGCTATGGGCTCAGGAAATGCCTGGCCCCCGCCTGGAATGGTTCTGTTGCAAGGTTAACGCCCAGGTCGCCAAGTTTGTTTGGCAGATCGGGGGGTTTGTAATCCAGCACAAGGATTTGGAGGGTGCTAATGATGATCTGCTGAGATCGGATGGCATTCACTTTAATGATATCGAATTGGATAGCTTTAACCTTGGCCTTCAGCGTGGTGTGGAACAGTCGCTGGCTGCGGTGGGGCGCCCGTCAGTTATCCACTAACAGGCGGGTGGCGGTTTCTTGACCTTGCCAGCATAAAAGTTGCTGTAATGGGCTATGCCCTTGATGGAAATTGGAAGTAGGCTGTCTGTCCAGCACTTATAGTAAGGCCACCCTCTTTTTGGAATTGCGTACTCACAGTACAACTGGGACTGGGACTGGTTTAAAAGTGTTCACATGTTATGTGTTGGAATTTAAATAAAGCTGTGGCCTTGCCCTTTCCAACCTAATGGCTGTAAGTGTGTTTATTTAAATAGGGTGAGGGGGCAAGGGTGGGGGTTTCTATTCATTTATGTTACATTTGATTTGTATCTGTGCCCATTGCACCTCAGCAGTCATAAAGGCCTCTTGAGCCCCCATAGGGAAAGAGAGCCTTGACTGATGGGGGCATGGCCAGGTGCTGGACAAGGTGGTAAAGTGGTCACCAAGGACTGGTTGAACTATGGGGGATATACTGGGCCTGAGCTCAGAAAAGTATTGCTCCAGGGAATTCTGGGTCTTTTGAGGAACGTGGCTGGAAGAGCTGTCCCCCTTACGATATGTCACCAGTGGCAGCGCGTCCATAAAGGGAGCAGGAGCGTCGCCCCCCCCCCCCCCCCTCTCCTGCACCGCTCTAATCACCATAGATAGAGTCATGCATTGCATGACTCTACCTATGGTCACTGCTGAAACCCTCTATTCAGGTGCCCGGCCCATATTCGGGCGCCGGGCATCTGAATTACACCGGCGGGCCATAGGCTCTAATAGGCACCCAAAAATGTGAGAAGTGGGCGCAACGCTGTGCGTTTGCTTCTCACTCAGCTGCATGTTAGCAAAGCAAAGGAATTCACTTTGCTAACATTGAACTGCCTCTCAGCCAATCAGGTTGCCGCGTCTGTGTTACCCGTCACCTGATTGGCTGAAATGACAGGCGCTGTGATTGGATGCCTATCAGGGGTCCAATCATAGCAGAGGACGAGAGGAGGAGCTGGCGGGAAAAGACATTGTGATCAGGGAAGAAATGGAGGACACTGGACACCGCTCGCCACCTGCCGCCGTCACCCGCTGCCCACCCGAGACAAGGTAAGTGCTGGGCAGACGGCGGGCGGGGGGCACAGTGACAGCATTTGGGGCACAGTGGCAGCATTTGGGGCACAGTGGCAGCACTTAGGACACAGTGGCAACATTTGTGGCACAGTGGCAACATTTGGGGCACAGTGGCAGCATTTGGGGCACAGTGGCAGCATTTAATGGGCACAGTGGCAGCATTTGGGGCACAGTGGCAGCATTTAATGGGCACAGTGGCAACTATTGGGGAACAGTGACAGCGTTTGGGGCACAGTGGCAGCATTTGATGGGCACAGTGGCAGCATTTGGGGCACTGTGGCAGCGTTTGATGGGCACAGTGGCTGCGTTTGATGGCACAGTGGCTGTGTTTGATGGGCACAGTGGCTGTGTTTGATGGGCACAGTGGCTGCATTTGATGGGCATAGTGGCTTCGTTTGAAGGACACAGTGAGGCTGCAATTGATGGGGTTTTTTTTTCAGAATTTTTCAGTTTGTTTGTGCCCCCCCCAAAAATTTTGAGCACCAGCCGCCACTGTATGTCACAGCTTGCTGCGGTTTCTTGACCTTGCCAGCATAAAAGTTGCTGTAATGGGCTATGCCCTTGATGGAAATTGGAACTAGGCTGTCTGTCCAGCACTTATGGTAAGGACAGGCCCCCTTTTGGAATTGCGTGCTCACAGTACAACTGTGACTGGCACCAGCTTAAAAGTGTTCACATGTTATGTGTTGGAATTTAAATAAAGCTGTGGTCTTGCCCTTTCCAACCTAATGGTTGTAAGTGTGTTTATAGGGGCAAGGGTTAGGTTTCTATCCATTTATGTTACATTTGATTTGTACCTGGGCCCATTGCGCCCAGGTCATGTGCACTGCTCTAAATTGACTGCATTTCCTAGGATTTATTGTGCCAGCATATTAAAATGCGCATGCAGGGCCATTAGCTTTAGCAGTCTGGTACCTCCCACAAGTGGCTGCCACTTGGTCTCACTTAGCCAGTAGATGGTGCTTCGATCAATGGGTGAATTTCAGAGCTTTCAGTTGTTGGCACTGGATGCCTTGGCACATATGAATGTAATCCATTGTGAGAATGTGCTGAGGAGGGTAGCTACATCCCATATACAGTGGGACCATGTAGAGTCAGTGTAGCCACCCATCATATTCTGGCACACACTGTACACCATTGCTATTCTAAGGTATGCATATTAGCATATATGGAGGTTTGGAAAATGACACTTGTTGATTGTTGTTTGTTGATTAGGTATCAGGGCTTTTTTTCTGCCGGAACGCAGCGGAACGGCATTCCACCACCTCTGGCACAGACCCCGTGCTTGCCGCTCACTGCTCCTCTGCTGTTACTGAGATATGCAGGACTGGGAGGATTCTGTGTGGGAGAGCTGCGCAGTATCCAGTGTTAGTGACAGCGCAGCTCTCCCAAACAGAATCCTCCCTGTCCTGCATATCTCAGTAACAGCAGAGAAGGGGGCGGGCCATGGCGTAGGTGAGGGGGTGATACCTCAATCTAGTAGGTGCCGATGTTCCGTCAGGACACCGGCAACCCATCACCTAGTGTTGCTGAGTGAAGTCTGCAAACTATGGGCTTCCGCAGGCAGGAGAAGTAGAGGCGGAGTGATCTGACACCGCTCTCCTCCTGCTCAAGTTCTGCCCACCAATGGGCAGCAGGCGGCAACAGGCTGGCTGAACACTGCAGGCGGCCTCTTCTCTTCTCCCCTCCAGCGTGCACGGGTGCGTTCTTTGATACTGGTGTCTTAGAATAATGAGAAGAAATAAATAGCAGGCTTTCCACACAGCAGAACAAGGGAGCAAGATAGAGCCCTGTCTACAGCAAGACTTTGCAGTGTGACCTAATGTATGTGGCTCAGCAGTTTCTTCTAGAACTAACTTGTAAATCTTTATTTTACCTTAAGGGAGGTAATAGTTTCTACAGAGGGAGTGGACTGGGGGAGTCAAACGGAGTGATTATCTGTGCCTCATGCAGGGCAATGTTTTACTGAAACAAGGATGTACAGGTGTTCCATACATCCCTATGCCGGAAGTCCCATTGTTATCTATTGGCACAAAGGACCTGTACCGACACATCTGCTGTTCTCAATGTGACATTGGTGCGATGTGTACAGCCCCGAAGCACTCAGGGTGAGTTCAGGGACAAGCACCCACACCCACATAGATGTCATATTGGGATACAGCGGCTGTGTCCATGCAGCCACCAATGAGACTGCTTGTATGGGAATGCACGGAACACCTGTGCATCCCTGTGTGGGTAAACAGGGCACAGATCAAATCACCCATGTGAATCAGGCTTTAGGGCTGTTGGGGGTGAGCTTTACTGGAGGTGGAGAGGGAATTGGGACTGCTGGCTAAGATCTGAGCTGGGGTGGATATGGGCTTGAGAGGGGTTTTTACTGGCTAGAGTGGTTCATTTTTGGCTGTATTCTGTACAGTGGCCTGGGCATCACTTACTGCACACTCTACACACTCCTGATCCCTGCACTCTCTACATTACTTACCCCTGCATATCCCTGCATTATCTGCATTGTACTTTACTCTGTGCGTTACTTTAAGGTCCTTCCACTTATCCATTTGGTCACACCCACCCTTTGAGGTACCACGGGGGGGGGGGGGGGGGGGGTCGTGGTTTAGTTTCTGCACCTATTTTCTGAGAAAAAAAGCCCCGTGTTTAGTCTTACTATAAATGCAGCTCTTTTTAGTTGTCTCTGTTCAATTGGAGAAATTTTCCTTCACTTTCAATCCCAGAGAGAACTGAGACGAAATACCCTCACAGATAAGTGCCCCATTGAATGTTATCCCCTTCTATTCCTTTTCCAGTGACAACTGTAACATTTTGGATTTCCTTCACTTTCTGTGCGGAGGGCAAGAGTCACCTGGACAAAAAGAGACAGGGAAGCTCCCATCAAGGGGGCACAAACACCAATAAAGACCTGACAGAGGCTTAAACTCTTTCATGCTCCATCCAAAATGAAGAAAATAGGTTTTGGCTATAGATACATCTTATTTAGTCAACATATAAGCAGGCTGTCCAGCTTCCTTTCACATGGCCGACACAGACAGCTGAGCCCTACCTACACACAGGGCCTTCAGGGCCACTCCATGGTACTCAGTCTCCACCCAAGCCCACACTCTGTACACGTGCATGGAGGTTGGTCCTAAACCTTCCTGTCACATCTCCCTGGTCACTCTCCACATTAACCCCTTTGCACCTGTAGCACTACCCCTGTAAGAGTTCGCTGAAGACACGGTTCCCCACACAGCATTTCCTTCTTTAATCCGGACACAGAAATCAGTCTCTAGCTTGGGGTTTTTATTTTTGTTGTTTTATTAGAGGATGATAACTTGGATGGGGTAAGGGATTATGGGATGCTCAGTGTGACAACAACAATGATTCAGTGACACTTCCTCCCTATTTACAGACTCCTCTTCTTCCTTCCACCTGCACAAACTTGGTTCCTCTATGTACAGCTTCCGCTGGCTCATTCCTGAGGGAACAAACAATCTAATTTCAGTTCAGCAACAGCCCATTACAGGCAGGAGCTCTCAGTCCCTTGGCTGAGTAACACATAAAGGGTGAGCAGCATATCACATCACCTTCTACTTTCCTGTGGCTACTGGTCCCAGTCCAACTGCTTGCAGAAATTGTTAAATCACCTGGCTGCCAACATTTTCCCAGTCCTCCTGACTGCCATGCACATGGAGGTCCCCCAGGGCAAGGTTTGATGAAGACTTGGCACCCCACCGTGCTGATCTACTCACTGTCTCTCCTTGCTCTCTCTGCTTTCTCTCTGGCTTGAATCCCTCCAACTGCCTCCTGTGGTGGGATCCTTCCAGGCCAGCCTCCCGAGCTCCAGCCCGAGGTAAACCCCCACGTGGGAGTCCCTCAAGGGCCACCGACAGCCTCCCCCAGCACTGCTTCTTCCACCCGATTCCCCTGCTGGCATGGCCCACGTCTATTTAAGGGCTTCTTTAGCTCCCTGCCAGGCCCCCAACCTGCAGATTGGCTAAAGGCCCCTAAATATTCAAAGCAACTCCTCCTAGCTTCCGCCCACTAATTTCTAGAATGTTCTCCCACTTTCTAGAAACAGGGGGAGGCACCAGAAGCTGCCAGGATGAGTCACCCAGCCCTGGCCTTTAATAACCCTGGTTTATCCCTGGGCCAGACTGTTGTTTGCCTACTCTCACTTCTAGTAGCGCACACTAGAGGGTGCTATGCATCCAAAGCACTTCTTTTGTAGGTCTACAATTCTTATGGTCCAGTTTAGAGCTCCAGGAGTCTGACCAAATACCTGGGGGCCATAGTACTCACTTATTGCTCTACTCACACTTATAGTATGCTTGTCCACATCCTCATTTGAGTATGTTAGTTCATGCCCTCAATTCCACATTCAAATGCCTAGGCCATCCAAGTCTGGCAATGCCTTTCCCCTGAAGGGAAAGTCCCTCCCACTGGGAGCTGTAACAGTTCAAGGGGCAGTAACCCTTGCCTACAAATGCAATTTGGTGCAAAAAAGTTTGCCTATATCAGGTGAATGATTAAAATTATATCAAAACAATATCAGAACCTCAAAAATATTCAGTGAATCTGCAAATTTCCAGATTGTCTACATTTGACTGTCCATTATACTGTATATACAGTGAGGGAAGGAAATCACGAGAAAATGCACCTTGTGCTATAGTATTTTGATAGCATTGTTACAGAAAGAGGATTATGCCTCATTAGCATTGTTTTATATGTGTAGTCTTGTTGTTGTGGGAGTTGCTGGGCAACATGAGAGGAAATGTCACCTGTGATTCATACTCTTGCTCTCCTTCCTGTTGCTCGGAATGTATTGTTCCACTGCTTGTGTTATAAACGTGGTCTATTGTTTTGTTCTTTTTAATACAATTAGCTTACTTAGAGTGTGCCCCGTCACTTCAATCAGATGCATGGCATATACAGAAGCAATGTCAGAATGCGCGATTGTCTGTTTGGGAGCTGGTCGGCAGACCTTTTTCTGTCATGACCCTTCGACAGAACCCGGCTGAAAGCCCGACTTCTGTCAGACCAGCTCTAGTACACACATGCCTGAAGCCATCCGACATTCGGCCCATGTGTACGAGGCTTAAGAGTCAGGAGTACTGTGTCACAAAGCATTGAATATGTACTGAAATGCACCAGGCAGGCTCCAGCAGTCAAGTAAAGTGCTGGCACTACAACCTAATTACAGGTATAAAATAGGCTAGAGCATTCTTCACTCACTGTGCCTGACAAGTGGCTGAACTATAATTAAGGCCCTGGTGGGCTGAAACATGTCAGTGGGCTCTATTTTGGGATGAATGTACTCCTTTGGATTGACTAAAGATTGATTTTATTAATAGTTACCTTGTTGTCGACTTCACCTTACCTTGGAAGCTCAAGAAGTGTGGTACGTTCTGGTGAAGTGGCAATCACTAATAGTGGGGTGTTGCAACAGTAGCCACAAAGAATCAGGACAAGACAGTGCCAGATTGCCCATACTAGTATCCTTGAGGCACTTTCAAATCATTTGTGCCTACTCCCTACTTCAGTAGCGCCTGTCACCCCACCCCTCCTCCATTCTCCATTTACAGCCCAACCAGGGATTCAGATGTAAATTGGAAGTTCACTCAAAAAAACAAAACAACAAAAAAATGCAACCATATTGGTCCACACACCCAATTCACCACATACAGATATATACTTCAGTCATGTCCAGGACCCAATACAAAATTATAACGCGATTTGTGAATTTTAATGACATTACTCTGTGCCCTCCTACATATGTTAGGCTCCAAAAAAATTAGACTGCTTATCAATTTCTTTTCCAAATCATTTTCTGAATTTTATACCCCCCCCCCCCCCCCCCCCGAAAAAATATCTATATTGCTGAATATGTCCCCAGTAAATGTGCCAGGTATGGAGTGAAATGGTGAATAAATACCACCAAAAGAAAGCTTTATCTGTCTCAAAAAATGATATAACACTTGTTTGGGCACAGTGACTGAGAAATTGTCAAAGTATCACAGTGCTGAAAACTGGTAAATGCCCCAAAAAGAAGGAAAAAAAAACCTGTGATATGCAGTTCAAATGTCACCTTTAATCTACATATGAATGAAATAAATTCAATATAACAATACATATGTCACAACAAAATTTTATACAGGAGTTGTACATATTGACAGCCGCTCCTGCTGTGTAATACAAAGCGATTCCCGGCTGTCATTCTGACAGCTGGTAATTGCTGGTAATAGAAGCAGGGGGGAGAAACAGGACATAAGACATAGGACATCCTTTGTTGCCATTTTTTTGGATATATCTCACATTTAAAACCCTCAAGGGGTTTAGATACAGTTGAAGGCTCAGTCAACACCTAGCTTCTTACATGACTTAAACACTCCAACAGCAAGAACTCCAGGTCACAATTCCTGATTCTGTTCCCACATACCTGTGAGTTTTGGGTGCCCCCATCCACCTTTGTGTCTTCCAGCATCTCCTGTTGTATTCTCCATAATATACAGTTGCGCTCATAAGTTTACATACCCTGGCAGAATTTCATTTTTCAGAGAATATGAATGATAACACAAAAACTTTTCTTTCACTCATGGTTAATGTTTGGCTGAAGCCATTTATTATCAATCAACTGCGTTTACTCTTTTTAAATCATAATGGCAACAGAAACAACCCAAATGACCCCGATCAAAAGTTTACATACCCCAGTTATTAATACCATGTATTGCCTTCTTTAACATCAATGACAGCTTGAAGTCTTTTGTAGTATTTGTGGATGAGGCTCTTTATCTTCTCAGATGGTAAAGCTGCCCATTACTCTTGGCAAAAAGCCTCCAGTTCCTGTAAATTCTTGGGCTGTCTTGCATGAACTGCACGTTTGAGATCTCCCCAGAGTGGCTCAATGATATTGTGGTCAGAAGACTGAGATGGCCACTCAGAACCATGAGTTTTTTCTGCTGTAGCCAATGACAGATCGACTTGGCCTTGTGTTTTGGATCATTGTCATGTTGGAATGTCCAAGTACCTCCTATGCGCAGCTTCCTAGGTGATGAATGCAAATGTTCCTTCAGTATTTTTTTATTACTGTCATGGAACGTCCCTCACTCCACTTGAGTGCTTCCGTCAGTATACCACTTCTTTGTAGTCTGAATACAGATATCAGATATTCCAAATGCTTATAAGCACAAAACAAGGCAACACTTGCTTAGATGCTAACATGAACTGTTTTATTTAGAATCAAATTTACAAGACTTTATATGCTGTTGGAACCTCCTCTAACAATACAACTGTAAACTAATTAACATGAGCTAATTATCTTATTTATACAGCCTAGGTGACTACGTCTCCTAGCTCATTGACTATTCAACACACATTACCATAAACATCAACACAGGGTTAATTAGAACAAACAACAATGAGTTGAATACCCTTAGAACCTGTGGTAAGCCAGACTAAACTCATTTACATTAAACACATTATAGCTGACATCAGACAGGTGAGTGGAGTTGATGACATTAGCATCTTCTCACAGTATGAGTCCCAACAGTATGACTCAGTCACTATTGCTACTAAGGCAAATACAGGGTCCCCAGAGTCTGTTTGTCCTGGGGGACAAGGACCCGAAGCCAAAGTAACAACACCTCAAGGGTACCCCAAATGCCAGGGCCCATAATCTGTAGGCAAGAGGCTCACATTCAGTCCTCTCCAACAGCCTCTGTCCCGGCTAGGTCTGTCACATTTCTCCCCTTTCGGCAGGAGACTAACACAGGAGGAGACCCCAAACGGGTTGACTCCGAAGTTAGTCCATAGTTCCAGTCCTCTACTGCCCGTACCCACACAGTACCCCAAACAAATTGTTCCAAACAGAGTATTACTCACCCAGCCAACCTCTGCCTCTCTCAGAGAACATATCCGCCGCTGGGGAGAGGCCCGGACTGGCCCTTCTCCCTGGAGTCCTTTCTGCCGCTGGAGAAAAGACAGGGGGACTGGGCTCACTCCATCATTCTGTTGGGGATCTGGGCCGCCTGCCCAGCATCCCTGGGGTATACAGGTGGGGACTGAAGCCCCATCCACCGACACCAGATCAAGCTGCAGTTGTGAGGTGATGACTGCATTCTCTCCTTGGATCCTGATCTGCAGCTCGCGGTAGACTGCCACCTCCTCAACTTGGGCCTCCACAATTGCTGCAGGTGTGGGGCAGAGGTCTTGGACCCTCTGTCCGGTTGCCAGCACTTCTGCTGGGGATTTGCTAGGTGGTTCCTCCTCTACAGAAACGTCTATCAAATCCTCAGTCTCTGGAATTGCTAAAAGTATGGGACAAAGGTCTTGGACCCTCTGTTCAGATACCAGATCTTCAGCTGGAGAAGTTTGTTGTAACTCCATAGATGCTGCTGGCAGAAAATCACATGTCCCTGTCAGTGTTGTGGGAGAAAGGCCGACTACGACTACTCAATAGTCACTATTGCTACTATGGCAAATACAGGGTCCCCAGAGTCTGTGTGTCCTGGGGCACAAGGACCCTAAGCCAAAGTAACAACAGCTCAAGGGTACCCCAAATGCCAGGGCCCATAATCTGTAGGCAAGAGGCTCACATTCAGTCCTCTCCAACAGCCCTTGTCCCGGCTAGGTCTGTCACAATTACATACTGCATTCTTCTTGCCAACAATGGTGACCAGATTCCCTGCGCCTTTGTAGCTCACACATCCCCAAAACGTCAACGTTCCACCTCTGTACCTTTCATCATAGGCCTTGTTGACTCCTCTCCAAATGTAGCATTTATGGTTGTGGCCAAAAAGCTACATTTTGGTATCATCACTCCAAATGACTTTGTGCCAGAAGGTGTGAGGCTTGTCTCTGTGCTGTTTGGTGTATTGTATGTGGGATCCTTTGTGGCATTTGCATAGCAATGGCTTTCTACTGATGACTTGACCAAGCAGCCCATCTTTCTTCAAGTGCTTCCTTATTGTGCATCTTGAAACAGCCACACCACATGTTTTCAGAGAGTCCTGTATTTTACCTGAAGTTATTTGTGGGTTTTTCTTTGCATCCTGAACAATTTTCCTGGCAGTTGTGGCTGAAATTTTAGTTGGTCTACCTGGCCGTGGTTTGGTTTCAACAGAACCCCTAATTTTCCACTTCTTGATTTGAGTTTGAACACTGCTGATTAGCAATCTCAATTCCTTGGATATCATTTTATATTCCTTTTCTGTTTTATACAGTTCAACTACCTTTTCAAAAACCCAGTGCACAGACCCTGGGAGATGTAAGAAACTGTCAGGTGGTTTAACCCTCCAGCACCTACCAAAAACTAAAATATAGGTTCAGAGTGGTCAGGCTTGATTTTCTTGATGCAATTCGTTATGCATCAAAAAATAAGCATTGTTTATTCACTGTAGTACAATGTCAACAAATTAAATGCTCCTAAGTAGGGCAGAACCATTCATGGGTGCTTGGCATTACTTTCTGCGGGTCACTTGGTCCATTTCAAGCTGCTACCACCAGTCAGTTGAATCCAGCAGACAGAGTGGAATGTGGCATCAGTTGAACCCAAGCCATGCCTGGCACAGACCGTTCATCAGCTCTGCTAAAATAGAAAAGGTCTAGATACACATGGGTGCCAGTGCGTGCCTCTTGGTTTTATATTAATTAACGAGTAAAGCAGAGGTCAGCTGCTCTGTGATTCAACGTGCCTGAATCAGCATTCTGGGCAGTGCTGCTCAAGATCATGACTTTTCAGATTTAGAGGTTTCATGGGCAGGTTTTAAGTCATCAACTTAAACTATTTTTTAACTAAAAAATTCACAATGTCAGAATGCTAGTGTTTGGGAACTTTAGGCTGTATGTTAACAATAAGCTTCCATTATTTTTACCATTTAATTCTGATATATATATATATATATATATATATATATATATATATATATATATATATATATATATATATATATATATAGGACTTATAAATGTTTTGTTATATCTGATAAGTGAAAAAAAAACCCTGCTGGTCTTTTTCGAGGTCTGGTGAGCATAAAACTTCTTGCAGTGAGCCGAAAAATGCTACATGGAAGTCTGAAACAATGATATCATCCCTGCCTGAGTTCTCTCTGTGTTATGCAGTAGAGCAGAGGGGTAGATGATCTGTAGTCCTGTCCTAGGGTGACCCTTCTGCTCCTCTATGGATACAATTCATGTTGTGTGTTACCTGCAGGATCACCAAGTGAAAATAAAGATTACAAAAATGTAAAAAGGTAAACTAATGCAGCAACCATGTCAGGACTGGTAAACTGCAAATAATACATCTTTGTACTTTTGTTACATTTTAAATGTCAATATGTCAATATTCTGTATATGCATGCATGCTAATATGTACCAGTTTCCTAATATGTATAGGCTTAAAGTAATTGTAAACCTCAGACATGAACTATGAACAAAGCATATCCTTCTATAGTGTGTACAGTACTTGTCTCAATCCTGAGCACTAAAGCTTGGTACAGGAGCTGCTGTACTAACGATCAGAAGTTAGTACAGCAATCTCCCCTGCTGAACTGTTGTGTTCTGACAGGGGGGCGCAGCCCCCCCGCCAGAATACTCTGATCAGCGCTTTCTGATCAGGAGGCGGTTGGCTGTTGGTTTTCCAGCATGCTCGTCCTACAGAAGCCAGCCAAACGGCCGACTTCTGTCAGACTGGCTGACATACACATACGCTGAATGTTGGGCGTTTTTAATTGAAACGGCTGATGTTGTTCAACATTCAGCGTGTGTGTATAATGCTTAAGTGTCATTTCTGTCTGCTGCCTCCTTCCTCTGCTATCTGCATGCGTTGTTTCTGACAGGTTTTCCCGACACCAAGTGGGACCTGGGAGGGAGCTCCAGCTGATTGACATCCTCAGCCCTGTTCCTGCACTTTGAACAGACTGCAGATAAACAGGTACAACCTATCTAGAAGGAATTGTTTCATTTCTGTATGTCACCTGAGGCCAGTCACTTAGTTGGGTATATTGAAGGGTCTACAACCACTTTCATTTACAATGGCATGACATATGCAGCATTGTAATTATCAGGCTTTATTTGCTTCTTTTATGACGGAAATGGGATTTTTTAATTCACTAAATAATTTAATTCACAAACAGCATTACTATACAGATCAGTAGAATTTACTGCACAAATATTGTTGTATTGATTTTTTTGATATTTTGACAATAAATAAAGTTTTTAATATTTAAATATCCAATTAAAAATAACATTCCAGTCCTATGGCTAGGAACTGAATATTTTTATTTGAAAATTATCATCAGAAATAACAAACCAAACTAGTATAATGCATATTGATTAGTGGGTGTTGTACTGTGTGTACTGCAGATTACTTGCTGCCAATTTCAGCTTATTTCTACTACGTCTTGATATGTTTATTTGCTCTGCAGTGTTTCTTAATTGTGTAAATGGTCTTTTCCATATATTAGTATTTTCATTCTTTGAAAAATACATCGTAATTACTGGCCATTGTTTGCAGCAGGGTTATGTACGCTGCAGCGCAGGATCTTCCCATTGTATGCAGTAAAAACTGTCCCTATTTACTACAATTGCAATTGGAAACTTCAGGCCATTTCTTTTTTGCTATTGTGTGGGGATCCTAAATATTTTTAGAACAATCCATTATAGTCCTAAAAAACTAAACATATTCAGTGTGATCTGTGATATATTTATTATCTGTTAAAAATTTTTGAATCCATTTACTTTGGCAGGCAGACTCAATCTAGTAGTAGTTAGTAACATTCAGCTGGCCTTGTTTTGCAATGTTGAAGATGTTTTGTAACTTGGCCAAGCCATTTCTTCGCTTCTGGTGAGTGTCAGGAAGATTCTCCAGCATTTAAATCTGCCTTAGGCTGGATAAATTTAGTTTTTGGCTCTGTTGTGCACATCTGAGGAGCAATTTATCTTCTAGGTCTGGTTAGGTCCCCCAAAGCCTGGTGGTCGATTACTCTTGCCTGCCTCTGGAGGAAGCTTTCAGAAATAAAGTAGAAAGGTCGGCCACTGGGTTATGAATATTTATCTGATCTCAGTCAATCCCTGGAAAGTAGGCCCAGAAGGTGTGACTGGGGAGAAGATAGAAGTTTGTGAGGGTCTGTTCAGATCTATGCCTCCTGGGGACTTTGCCCCTGGATGGGAGCCTTTGTTACTGAAGAGTTGTTGCTGTTAGACATCAGCATGTGCTTGTCTGAGGATCTGATATAAACTGTCCCTGATTTCGAGGGACTGGCCCTGATTTTGAAGTCCCTCTGTCCCTCTTTCCGTCTCATTTGTCCCTCATTTTGGTCTAATCTATATACACTATATTACCAAAAGTATTGGGATGCCTGCCTTTACACGCACATGAACGTTAATGGCATCCCAGTCTTATGCCCCGTACACACGGTCGGACTTTGTTCGGACATTCCGACAACAAAATCCTAGGATTTTTTCCGATGGATGTTGGCTCAAACTTGTCTTGCATACACACGGTCACACAAAGTTGTCGGAAAATCCGATCATTTTAAACGCGGTGACGTAAAACATGTACGTCGGGACTATAAACGGGGCAGTGGCCAATAGCTTTCATCTCTTTATTTATTCTGAGCATGTGTGGCACTTTGTCCGTCGGATTTGTATACAGACGATCGGAATTTCCGACAACGGATTTTGTTGTCGGAAAATTTTATCTCCTGCTCTCCAACTTTGTGTGTCGGAAAATCCGATGGAAAATGTCCGATGGAGCCCACACACGGTCGGAATTTCCGACAACACGATCCGATCGGACATTTTCCATCGGAAAATCCGACCGTGTGTACGGGGCATTAGTCTGTAAGGGTTCAATATTGAGTTGGCCAACCCTTTTGAAGCTATAACTCCTGTTCTAGATACATAATCCCATCCCTGGTGTAGATATATTTTGAACTGGATGAAAAATACCTTTTACAGACAAAATGACAGTTGAAGTACTAGCCTTGGACCCATCAGATGTACTCTATAGGGTACAAGTACTCTGGTTAGTCAACAAGGTTCTAGATCCCCAAATGTTAATGTGTCAGAAAGTCCAAATGTCAATATATTCTGTAGTCTACTGTCAATAGGCCAATCTTCTTCAGTACCCGATGTCAATATACCAGTGTTCTTTTGGCACTGATGTTATTGTACCAGCATTCTGCAATACTAAATGTCAATAGACTGCTGTTCTGTAGTTATTGATGTCAATATTCAGATTTTCTGTAGAGCAATACACAATGAGTTATATTTACTGTATTATGCAGAAACATCATAAACAGATGGTTTTAGTTGTTCTAAAATAGAAATGGCGCAATATTATGAAGGCTTTTTTTCTATTTAAAAAACTGTACCTAATGGAGTTCTTGTTTAGGTGTACAGTTAAAAGTTACATTCCAGTAAAAATGTAAAATTTGAAAAAAACATAGGGAACATGGCCAAGGGCTTTAGATTTCTGTCCAGGCATTGCTGTAACGCATCCGTCTATCTACACCCTTTTTCTGTATTGTGGTTATGTTACAATCCCTGCCCTCCTGGTACAGGAGAGCTATTCCTCAACACACCCAAACACATCTCCTCTTGCCATCTCTCACATACAGAAAGCCTGATATAAATTCATTGTCAACACTAAGAGATTTCTTTGGCTGACAGCAGGAATGAGTCGCTGGTTGTTAAGATACTGGTGGTTACCAGGCCCCTAACAACCAGCAGGAAACACTCCAAAAATGTGCAACAAAATGTGCAATAAGGCTCAAAAACATGAAAAATCGCATGTTTCAATGCATTTCTCTGGTTAAAAAAACACTTAAAATGCAGCAATCTGCCTGATTTAAGCTACAAAAGAAATCTGCCCAAATCAAGCTACAAAAGAAGCTCCAAAACCTTTTTTGAGCTTCAGGGCTTGGGCTTCGGGCGACTTAGGAAATAGGCACCACGTCCATGGAGACATTTTTTTTCCCTCCCTGAGCGTTTTGGAGCTTCGAGCTCCAAAACACTCAGGAGTGAATGAGGTTTGACCGTATTAGCAGCCTATTGACAGATTTTGTTGCGGAGCTTCTTTTTAAAGCTGAAATTTAGGGATGGCAATTTTTACCTAGTTACATTGGTAAGGTTTGGGCCAATGTAAGTATGCATGTTCCATACCTGTGGGGCCCCCTTAGAAGCTGGAAATCACTGTAGTAGGCACAGGTACTACATTGATTGCCACTACCTTTCAGGTGCTGAGCCGAGCAGCTGCCCTGATGGATTGTAAACATAAGAGGTTGCTCACTCAGCCATTCAGGGAACACTTTACAGTTTCTCAATGCAATGCATTCTCTAATTGGATTAGGTGGAAAGTTGGGGCGGTGAGGTCATGATCACCACATGGCCCAATCAGAGAACACTTGTATTCATTGAGAACATGCATTTTCCAAATGGTGCCCATCCTGTGCCCAACCTGGAAGACATCAGCAATCACTGTAGTAGTGATCTCTACTACAGTGATTTCTAACTTACACTGGGATCCCACAGGTATGGCACATACATGCTCATAGTGGTCCAAGCTGGACCAATGTAACTATGTAAAAATTGCCATTACTAAACTTCAGCTTAAATGTGCCCAACTTATACTGTAGCACCTTCCTTTCCAAGTATTTTCTTATCTATTGTCCTAAGAAAATGAGCAGCCTGTGAAAATATATTTCCCATCGCTGGCCTAATTTGAGAGAAGGGCCTGGATTTCATATTCCATCACCCACATTATTAATCTTGCTCTGGCAAGTGGCAGGGCCTGACTTGTAGCAGCACATAAGGCATACTGTTCTGGCCTTTTCATCGAGCTCACAGCTCGCCAGAGGAACAACTGCTATAGAGCAGCTGTGGGGCAACTGTCCAAAAACAGCAAAGGTCCTTTCTCAAACAAGCTTAAAAATGTACAGATCAAATGCGTGATATATTCTTAAGGAAGGACCTGCGGTACATACAGTACAGTGTATGATTTACTGTACACTGTAGTCATTCTCAGACTGGTGAGGAAGAGTTAAACAGGTAATGGATATATAACCCTGCATGCTTGAGGCTTTCCAGAAAAGTTATTTTTATGTCATTTGCAGCCCAGTGGCTAAAAATAAATGAAAACTCCACTTTTTAACTTAAAAAATAGATGCTCCCTGCATAGTTATATATTTTATGCTTTATTTAAAATTGACATTGAGTATTTTATTTTAACTGTTTGTATAATACTATATTTGTACTTTGTCCTGATTTTGACTTTATGTAGGGGAGGCTTAGCATTATTATATACTGTCTATATACAGATATATCTAAAGCTAGATAGGGATTAGGGAATGAATAAAACCTTTTTGTGCTTTTTTTGTCATCTCTGACCTTTTGGAGAGATTTCCCCACCCTTCCTGTCTTCAAGAAAGGAAGCATGATACAACCTCTACAACCTAAGACTGGCACCAGCCTAGCATTTTGCTGTGTGGTGGAAGGCACAGGCACACTGTCCAGCCCCGCTGCCTGCTGGGGCACTAAGTAGCACTAATATTTAAGGCAGTATGTGTCCCAAGACCAATGCCCAGAATGCAGACTGCTTGTGCTCTGGGCATTTGTCCCTGGGTGCATACTGCCCTAAACACTAGTACCACTCAGTGCACCATCAAGCAGCAGCAGCTTTCAGCCTTTCATAGAGTATTACAGCCTGCTGGCAGCAGGGCTGGATGGTGTGCCTCTGCCTTCTGCCCACACTAAAATGCTGGGATCTCATGCAATGGGGCTAAATGCCCAGTGTGCATGAGGTCTAAGGGTTCATGTATACTACAGCTTCTAAACTTGAGTTTAGGAGCTTTTGGCAGCTCACCTGCAGCCACATCCAGCACTCCCTGACTCAGACAGTGGTGGGAGCAGGAGGGGAGATCAGAGTGTCCTCCTGGCCAGGACTCGTAATCTGCCTCCTAAGGTATGGAGTCCTCAGATTGCCACCTTCCTTCTGTCTCCTGCTCTCCCGGAAGTGGGGGTGATGGCCCCCCTCCTGGATAAATGCTGGATCCTCATCGATCGATCGATTCCCAAAGGTATCCATAACAATCTCAGTACGGGCGTGGGTTTCATGCTCATCCAATACAGTTTAACATAATAAAAAGGGGGCTGCATAGTGCAGTAATTCAATACACTTTATGTAAAAAACAGTAGTGACACGGTCGGACTTTTCGACCAGACTTGTCCGACGGACGCCGACGGACCAAATCCGGCAGACAATCCGATCGTGTGTGGGCTTCACCGGACCTTCAGCGGACTTTTCCAGTCGCAAATCTGACGGACTTTAGATTTGGAATATGCTTCAAATCTTTACGTCGTAACTCCGCCGGACCCAGAAATACGCTCGTCTGTATGCTAGTCCGACGGACAAAAACCCACGCTGGGGCAGCAATTGGCTACTGGCTATCAACTTCCTTATTTTAGTCCGGTGTACATCATCACGTATGAATCCGTCGGACTTTGGTGTGATCGTGTGTAGGCAAGTCCGGTCGTTAGAAAGTCTGTTGAAAGTCCGCCAAAAGTCCGTCGAAAGTCTGTCGAAAGTCTGTCGGACGGTCTGTCGGACTTTTGTAGCTGAAAAGTCCAACCGTGTGTACGTGGCATAACAGTTAACAACACTCGGTACAGCTTAACAGAGGAACTTCCGGTCTTGGCCGTGACCGGAAGTGACGACACCCGGCTCCTCCCCTATGTTAAACTGCATTGGATGAGCCTGAAACCCACCCCTCTACTGGCATTGTTGTGGATATCTTTGGGAATCGATTGATCGCTGAGGATCCAGCATTTATCCATACAAAGGTCTGATTTGACCTGTAGGGGTCTTCTTATGAGGTGAGAGGCTGGGGCAAATGAGTGGTGCACAGCGGATGGTGGAATCATTTGGATGAAGTGGATCTTTCGGTTGTTTGGCACATGCACTTTTTTCCTATGAAGTGTTCACTTGGAGTTTTTTGTATTGGACATTATCATTGCACTACTATTACTATGGAGCATTTTTTTGCACTTTACTTTTGCACTTTGAAAGTTACAGTGATGTGACTATATACATTGTTGCACATGTTGAAGATTACTGCACTTTATTATTCATAATAATCAACCACTGAAGTGCTATCTTGTAGCTTGTGTATTGCACGTATAGATTCATTGGTTATATTTGAACATTGCAATCATTTAATCCTGTTGAGTTAGCGCCACATACTTCTTTTTTCATTTGTCGTTCTGTGTGTGAGAACACCTTCCATGTTGGCAGCTACTCATTTATATTTCCTGGTGTAGTGAGGGTTTGCGCATTAGTTACCCCTCTTTTTCTATTTGAATTGCCCCACTTATACACTGTATATACTGAGTCCTGGGTACTTCAGTTCCTTGGGAGAAGAAAGGCCTTGAATCTTCGGCTAGCCACTTCAGTTGGTGCACTTAGAAATCCTGTTTAGTAGAGTGAAAATACAGTGTGCTGGCAGTATCTGGACAGCAAGGCGGACACTGTGACTACTTAAGTGTGACCCAGGTTCTGGCAAGTGTAAGCAAAATAGGCAACGTTATCTGCAGGCAGTGTCTCTGTTTCCCTGCAAATGGGCAAGTGCCTGCTCACCAATCCTGCGGTCAAGGCCCAAGCGAAATGTCCTGGAACAGGCAGGCTCTTCAAGTAGCTTGACTGGCTACTGCACAACTCTAACACTTCATGCCGTCGGTACAGGTGCCTCGGGAGATGCACTTGAGATCCCTTCTCAGGCAGGATGTCCCCGACCACCAGCCGTGGATGCTTGGAAAGACGGTACGCCGACCGGGGAGGCAGCCCCTCTCCCCTGGTTTCAGTCTTCTCCCTTGCCCGTGGTGTCTGCCCGCCCACAGGCAGACAAGATGGTATCCTTCCTTCTCTCCCCACAGAGCATGCTGGGGTGTATAGTTCTGTCTCCATGAAACAAAATGGGGCCGCTTGTATTGGGTACTAAATGTTCCAAGATGCTTTGCTCCAGTCTTGCTGGCTCTCCATTGGTTAGCTCCCTCCTCCAGTGAGGAGGTAGGGGAGGGAACAGAATGGGCAGCCGGATCCCTGTGAGCGCCGCTCAGCACTCTGTGTAGAAAAGAGGAGAGGGAGGGGGGAATTCCCCCGCAGGAGCTAACAGACTTCTCTCCCTTCTGCCTGTCTGTGTGGGTGGGGGCGGATTGAGCGGGTACTTAATGTAATATGTGTTGTGTTCCTTTTGAATGCCAAATTATTTGTAAGTAAATAGGAAAAAAGATTTTTTACTTACCCATTTTTGGATCAGTGACAATAACAAAGCTTTACCTTATTCACTTAGCTAAGCAAACACACAATTTGTGAAATGTATATTCACTTTCCTAAGTGCCGAATAGTCTCTAATCATTTAATAAAAAAACCCCACAGTGTAAGAAAGTGACTCAACCCCCTTCCACCCTCACCTGCTCAATTCGGATGGGTCATATGGAGTTTCACTCAGAGATAGATGGTGTAAATATGACTTTGTGCTACTGAGCTCTGTAAACAACAACCTTTTTTTAGCTACTGAACAGGAAGATAAATATAAAATATGCATTTAAGGGGAATTAGGATTGGGCAGATGTTGGCTACCCAGCTGTTGTTGATAAAACCCTCCGCCATATTGTGTCATACTCCTGGCCATAGGAGTATAACATGAGGCCCCATGAGGATGCGCATTTGCGTGAAACGCATTGTGTGGAGCCACGTTGCTGATGTCACGCCGCCGCACCAGATCCTACTGTGGCAGCTTTAGATGTAAATGACAGTGGTTTTGTTTTATAACCTGGCTTTGGGTTGCTTTTATTGCAAATTTTTGTACCGTTGATCTGATGTATGTAAAACCTGTAATAGACTACTACACTATGAGGACACTTTTATTCATGTTGTTTGGTGTTGATTTGTGAGCAAACGTACTACTACCCCCATTAGAGGAGAAGTGTGGAGGTTCCTGTGGAAATGGTGACCCATGCCTGCACAAGTCTATGGTTGATGCCTGTGAGCTGCTCATAATCTTGCAGCATACACTGTATACCTTTGGTGAGAGTGCAATTCATAAGTCTGGTGAATGGGAGTTCACGTGGTTATATTTTTTATGGCGTCGTGATGCTAATGGATTTTTATTTCCTGCACTCTTAGATCACCACAAGAACTTTATGGACTTTTTGTTATTAGAGATTGAAGAATGTGATTTTGCATAGTCACACTGAACTTTATATTATAATTTAGAACTGAAGTGAGTGCTGCATTTATTGGTATATTATCACAAAAATGCATTTTCTCTTTCGTTCATTGACAGACACAGCGCTCCATTATTCAGAACCATAGGGTTATATCGCCCTCTACAGGAGTAGGACACTAGGCAGAAAAAAGACTTGGCTACGCCTATGGGCAGTCCTAGGTGATATACACCCCCCCTCTCTGCTATAGGCCTTCAGTTTTTTTCTGCCTAGTCAGGAGTAAGGACCTAGTTCCCTGCTGGGATCTCTGGTCCTGGCAATTTTTGGTTTTTGCTCTATTTTTTTTCTCTTGGATTTTTTCTTGTGAGACCTACAATCAACTGCCGCACTGGGCGACGGGCTGGACACTAAGATCCAGCGCGACATAGCCCCACTGGACGGGTGGCTTAGTTTGCCGCTTTCCATTGCGGGCATCCGCCCTCCTTCCTTGGCTCTAGCCTGGTCCGGTCCCCCCGCAGACATTCACACTCGGGGCGGACGGCCGAAAATTAGGGCCGTGGCATTTGCGGCCTACTAGGCCTTTTGCGGCTTTTGCTAGTCCGCACGGCCACGCTGTACGCCTTCTTCCAGAGGGACAGTGCTGTGGGGGCTCTGAGGGTGACCCTCTTTTGGGGGGGTTGTTTAAGTGGGCACTCCGTAGGCGCCCCCTGTGAGGGGCCTTAGTGGATGCCCCCTGTGAGGGGCCTTAGTGGATGCCTCCCGTGAGGACCTTAGTGGATGCCCCCTTTGAGGGGCCTCAGCCAGTGCCCCCTATGAAGGGCCCAGTGGTGTCCCCTGTGCGTGGCATCTGTAGGCGCCCCCTGTGCGGGGTCTCAGCCAGTGCCCCCTGTGAGGGGTTCAGTGGTGCCTCCTGTGTGGAGTTTCCGTAGGCGCCCCTTGTGCAGGGTCTCAGCCAGTGCCCCCTGTGAGGGGTCCAGTGGTGCCCCCTGTGCGGGGTATCCGTAGTTGCCCCCTGTGCGGGGTCTCAGCCAGTGCCCCTGTTAGGGGTTCAATGGTGCCCCCTGTGGGGGGGTATCAGTAGGCGCCCCAGTGAGGGGTCTTGGCCGGTGATCCTTGTGAGGAGCCTTGGTCAGCGCCCCCCTGTGCGGAGACTCGGTCGACGTCCCCCGCATGGGACCCCAGTGACGCCCCTGTGCGGGGCCTAAGGTGGCGGAGGTCTCAGTCGGCGCCCCCTGTGTTCTTTGCATTTTTGCAGGTGGTGCTTTGGCATATAGGCTAGTAAATGCCCCCCCCCGCCCTCCCCTGTCTCATTGGTCTCGACTTATCCTATGTCTGGCTCTGCCGTCGTGGATGTGGCCCACCTTGCTGGGTTGGTGGCCACACTCCCCGTCCTGTCAGTTAGGTTGTTCCTCCACAACTACAGTGGCACACAAGTAGGTGCTGGTTATCTCCCTTATTACATCTATGTGGGAAACTTTAAAGATGGAGGATGCAGCTGTGGCTGCAGCGGAGGTGCCTGTCCCCTTGGCACCCATAAACTGTCTCGCACGGCAAAAGCGTTCCCTTCTCCATCCTATTTTTGAATCTTTGAAGACTGGGAGTGTCCAAAGCATCCCTTTGTGGTTCCAAAGATGCTTCGCTGTGAGGTACCCCTTTGTGGGGTCCCTCCTTAAAGAGTTGATTGTTCCACCCGTAGTGGATCCCCCTGCCTCTAGGTTGCGCAAGGCGGACATGATGCTGGTAGAGGAGGCTTTTAAGGATCCGGCTGACATACCTGGAGGGGTGCAGATTCCCTCTGCTTTCACTGAGTTGGCGGACCAGTTGGTCTGGGGGCTGCAGTTTGTATGCGATGCCTCTTGGATGCAGTTCCCTTGGTTACTAAGCTCTCTGTTTCTGCAGTGGTGCGCCTCTTGGACGCAGTTCCCTTGGTTGCTAAGCTCTCTGTTTCTGCAGTGGTGTTTAGACATGTATTGGGGCTTAAGTGTTGGTCTGCGGGATGGGCTTCTAAAAAAGCTCTGACTGGGTTACCATTTCAAGGCAATTGTCTGTTTAGGGCTATCCTGGATGCCATCGTTACGAGTCTCACAGGAGGGAAGTGTAAATGTCTTCCACAGTCTGAAATGGGGAAAAGGGCCTCGTAGCGGATGCGGTCCTTCTTCTCGGCACGCAATGGACCTGGTCTGGCGAGCCGAGAGCGGGGCTTCCTAGACCCACGGGCAAGGCCCCTTCAGCATGAAGGCGCGCCCTCACCTATGTCCTAGTGTTCCGGCCTTGAACCCCGAAAAGGGTTTTTTCCTTCCAATTGGCATCTGTCACCGAACTGTTGGCAGTTCTCCTTGGGGCTGTACAAGCCATGTTGCTTCAGGCTGTGCTTGTCCCGGTTCCAGTGGGTACAGAAGGGAGTCCATCCGCACGGTGGTGGCATCCCTTCATTGTGGGGACTTCAGGCTTCTGTCGACAACACGGATGCTTATTTACGCACTCCAATATGTGCCCAACACCAACACTTCCTCCATTTTACTGTGGGAAAAGAGCATTTTCAGCTCTGACCTTTGGGCTCGCTTCCACCCTGTCAGGGCTGGGCTCAGCCCTTCCTTCTCTAAGATGGTCGCTCAGCTGTTGGCTAATTGCCAGCTCCTATCTCTCCACAGTGACTCACCTGTTGATGATATCCTTCTCGTCAGTTCTGCCTACTTAAGCCGTCCAGCCCAGATGATCTCTGCCTTCGGCTTGGTCACGCTCTTCTGTGTTCCTGTTAAAGACTTGCTTGGCTGACATTCCTTCTGGCTCCAGATCCTGCTTGCTGTTCTACTACGCTCATCTCTGACTCCCTGACGTTTTGGCTTGTCTGACTATCTGTTCCAGTTCCTGAACTCTGGCTATGTTTTGACTACGTTTACTCTGTTTACCTTTTTTTATTATTGTTAAACAAGTGTGATTTAACTGTACTTCTGTCTCAGTCTGATTTGTGGTTTCTGACACACCCCTCGCATACTCACAAAAGTGTTGGCCCCAATTCTGGCGTGGTTACGTAAAGTGGGCGATTGCGGTCCTGGGCTGCTTGGACGATCTTCTTCTGCGAGCAGAGTCCTCGGCTACCCTGAGAGGCAACGTAGCTCGCTATACAGACCTCAGTTTTCAGTTGGCTTCTATACTACCTGAAGTCTGCTCCGGCTTCTTCCAGAAAATTGGATTATTTGGGCCTGTTTTATTCTCTGGCCAGAGTGTTTCTTCCTCTGGACAAACTGCAGAAGTTGCATGCTGCGTTTCAACGACTGTTGTCTCGCAGGTGGGCCTCCCTGCAGTCCTGCAGGTGGGTGTTGGGCCTGATGGTATCTTCCTTCGAGGCGGTTTTATTTACACAGTTCCATACAAGCTCTTTTCAAGTGAGATCCCGGCGTAAAGTGTCCGAGATCTCTGGGCTATCAGATTCGGCTGAGCCAGAAAACCGGTGGTCCCTGGTCTGGTGGCTTTGCTCTCCGGGATTTCAGTAGGGCACATCCTTTCTCCCCTTGTACTGGACAGTGGTCACCACCAGTGCCAGTCTGTCCGAGTGGGGAGGTGTCCTGGGGTTGGGTTCTGCTCAGGGTCATTGGACACTGGAGGAATCCGGACTGCCGATCGATATCCTGGGACTTCAAGCGATCAGACTGTATGTATGGATCATGGATGTCATCTTCGGGGGCTCCGGTTATGGATCCAGTCGGACGATGCCACAGCGGTGGTCTAAGTCAATCACCAGGGCGGAACGAAGAGTGTGTTGGCAGCTCAGCATCCTCCAGTGGGCGGAACGCCTTGTTCTCTGCCATATGCATCGGCTAGTGTTGGTCCACGGGGTGGTCCCTTCACCAGGACATGTTTCATCTGATATGTCTCCGATGGGGCACTCCTGAGGTAGACCTGTTGGTGTCCTGGCTTAACAGAATGGTACTGAGGGTTCTGGCAAGGTCACAGGTTCCTCTGATGGACACTGCAGATGCTCTGGTGGCCCCGTGGAGCCAGTATACTTGGATCTACGCCTCTCCTCCTCTCAAGATTCTGCTGTGGCTTTTGCGCAGGATCGAGGCCGAAGGGATTCCGGTCATTCTAGTGGGCACAGATGGTCCTGTCGGTCTTGGTATGCCGACCAGGTTTGCTTGGTCGCTGACGTCCCTTGGCGACTGCCTCTCAGGGAGGTTCTACTGTCCCAAGGGCCGATCTTCCATCCTGCTTCAGTCGCTGGTTTTTGAAGGCCTGGCTTTTATGAGCCAGGTGCTGAAGTTATGATGCTGCTGAAGGCTAGGAAGCCTTCCTCTGGGAAGATTTACCACCGGATATGGATAGCATACAGATACATATAGCATACATATCCTGGTGTGAGGCACTTGACATTTACCCTCGTTCTTTCTCGGTGGCTCGGATTTCGACCTTCCTTCACGGGGGGGTTGAGCAGAACTTGGCCTTGAGTACCATCAAGGGCCAGGTGTCAGCCTTGGCGGTTTTCTTTGGCGTCTCCTGGTCTCGCACTCCCTGGTGCGTACGCTTAATCAAGGGGTTCGACATCTGCCTCCACCGCTGCGGTCACTTCTACTGCCGTGGCATCTACTCTTGGTGCGTTTGGTTCTACAGGAGCCCCTCTTTGAAAATATTCGAGAGGTTCTTCTGCTTGCTCTGTCCCAGAATCTTTTTTTGGTTGCTATCACCTCTGCTCGCAGAGTGTCGGAACTGTAGGCGTTACCATGTCATAAGAAAAATTGTGCTACCGGCGCAAAAAAACTATCAACCAAGTGTGAGACCAATAGTCTAGTTTGCTGCAATCAAAAATACATGCCACCCTAGGGTTGGATGGTAAATATGAATTAATATGTGGATATCGCTAACTTCTAAAAAAATGCTAATACCATACCACTTCTAATAACCAAAAAAATAAAAATAAAATATATATCTATTATCTATTTATGTGTGAAGTCCTTGCAGGTATTTTTCTTCATGCTGACAATTTATATATGTGCCCAAACTTCACCACTATATAATACTCCTATGTAAAAAATCTTTGTGCAATATTAACGACAAATAGTTATCAATGATTTAAAGTGCAAGTGCCAAATGTATAAAATATAGAGAAAAAAATGTGAAAAAATGCAAATAAACAAGAAAAAAGAAAACAGGATAAGGTTGAAAATAAACCAAAATTTACAAATATTAATATTATGTAATCAAACAACTCAGTCCATTGAGTCCATACATAAAAAATATGTGTATAGCAAAGTACAGTGAATGTCCACAGTGAGTGATCAATTCCTTCCAATGGTGACGTTCCTCAGTAGTATTTAAGTGCTTCCACTTCCACCATAATAGCGACTACACCATCACCTAGTGAAATGGCCACTCACCAGATATAAACAATTATGCGCATTTGGTTCATTAATTTCAGAAAACCACTCCTTTTTTGATGGGTCCAACAGCAGCCTTTCCAAGCAGTATACTAATGCCTCTTGCTCTATTGGTTCTCATGAAACATATAGATAGCCATCATAGTGTAGTATGTAACTATATTTTTATTAAAAGGTTAAAAAACCAGAAATGGATTTTATGGAAAGTCAAAAATCCCATTTTCTACACTTTACTGTAGCTTTTAGACATCAAAGAAATCCTGGACAGCCGCACTCCAAAAATATTTCCCTTTATTCAATAAAGTGTCATCCAAAATACAGGTCACAGCAGAGTGGAACAAAGCTTACGCGTTTCACACTACACAGAGTAGTGCGAAATCGCGTAAGCTTTGTTCCACTCTGCTGTGACCTGTATTTTGGATGACACTTTATTGAATAAAGGCAAATATTTTTGGAGTGCGGCTGTCCAGGATTTCTTTGATGTCTAACTGCTACAGTATTGCCAGCACCTGGACTTCTAGACTGAAGGAGATGTCTTTTACTTTGATCTGACCCACCTAGAACGGTGATACTCTCTCTTTCCTGTAGCTTTGTAAGACTCTTGTGACATCTGACATCACATTTGACATACAGTACTAGCAGAATTCTTTGTTGCAGAACGCCATACACAGGAGTAGATATTCTGTAGTTGTTATTTAGGTGCAGAATGCCAGCACATAACTTTTAAGCCATCTTCCCTTAATGCCTCCTCTTCTCCTTGGGAGCACCACAAATTTGGGACTACTTTCCCCATGTATACTAGGTCCACAGTGTTTAGCTTTCTTCACCAAGGAGGAAAGTTCGGCACGCTCCCAGGTGGCATACTCATTCCTAGGCTTCACCATTACTAACATAAGAGGAATCTAATCTATAAAAAGGGTGGTATACCGCGCTAAAGTGAATAAAATTATGATGTGAATAAGGACTGCATTGGTTAACCAAGTGATATAAACGAGGAAACATACATGTAAAAAATACAATTACAAATACAAATACAACTAGTCTAGAATTATTAGCAATTTGTGTTTAATGATAACACGCTGAATGTATATAACATATCATCAAGTGCAAAGTGCTAAAAAGAAAAACAATAATGATAAGAACACTTCAAAACTTGTGTATAAAGAGAATCCTTGTAATTGATGTAAAAAGTCCAAGAATAAAATAGATATTCCACCACCAATTGACGTAATGTAGAGCCTTTTGTGGCACCCCACACACAGTGATCAAGGCCTCTTACCAGATAGCCGGGACCACTTATCGCTAGGATGGTCAAACACACAGGCAGGATAACCTCTGCAGGGTAGCAGGAACCAAACCACTGGGGTAATCTGATGGTAGATGGGTCCTTCAACGTAATCTCCCCTCACAGCGGGATATCAAAATTGTCCAGAAACAGGAGATGAACCATATAAAGGAAAAGCTCCAATAATGTAATACTAATAAGGTAATTTTATTGAGAGGAAAGCCAAAAGGCTATTTACAGTGAATAAAATGTGAACACGCGTAGGATAAAATTGTTTGCCGGCAAATAAAAGCAATCACCCACACTTCTGGGGTCACGTGTAGCGCGATGGTGTCAGCTTGATTCTCCGCCCATAAGAGGACTCTGGCCTGACCTAAAAGGCTTTTTGCACTTGCTACAGGACCTGCAGAAGAAGGTCAGGGGGGACAGCAGTGGCGGTTGGTGCTCAATTTTCTTGGGGGGGGGCATCCCGCGGCCTCTCCAGCCAGCCACCCCCAGTCGCTGCATCGCTTGCCCGTTGCTTACCAGCCCCGCACATACCCCATCTAGGTCGCGGCTTCGGTGGCTTCCCCCCCTGCATCTCCTCCCGAGTCCAGGCGGTCGCTTCTCCTCCCGGCCAATCAGGACTTAGGACTCTCGGCCAATCGGGTCTTAGAACTCCGGCCAGTCGGGTCTCAGGACCCGCTTCCTGATAGGCGAGAAGGAGAAGGATGAAAACATTAGCGAATATTAATTCGCTAATGTCACACAACTGGGTGGGCTCGGGACGCAGTGCTCTGCGCTCCAAGCTTACCCTTTTTTAATCCAAATAGAGCCTCAGGCTCTTTGTGCTTCGAAAAAAAAAAAAAAACCACTGGAATCCATGGGTCCGGAGCCCTGCATGTAAATTAGGGGCCGGGCGCATGAATTAGGGGGTGGCGCCCTTGCACCCTGCATGAGCGGCTACCACTGGGGGACAGGGGGACTACCGCCATTTCTACTAAATTCTGTAACTCCTCGCCTTGGACTTTAGCATCACCAAGGGCCCTTTAGGTTGATAGCTGTTTACATCCTAGCAGCTTTGGGGTGTTTGGCTACCATGACCCAACTACACAAGGCTCCTTCCATGCTTGCATTTATATAGGCACTTTCTACAGCCATGACTTCACTAGAGGAGGGACTTTTCTAAAAAGGGACCTAGCACTCAACTACTACTTTCCCTTTACTATACTATATTAGGAGCAGATTCACCTAGTGACAAGAAAGCCAACTGCCCCGGCCAACATGCATTTGTAATTTTCCTATGTACCTGAATAAGAAAACTTCAAAATCCTTTTAGAAAAGTGAATACAGACTCATTTCCAATACAGAATATTAACTACAGAATAAATATATGGGATCCAGTCTGCCTGCCCAAGGTTTTTGCTTTTAATTCTGACAATGCCCAGGAACATAGAAAAAATGTCAGCTCAGCACCTCATGTAACAGTCCAAAATCTCAATTTTATTCAGTAACAAAAAAATAATTTCAACATCAAATAAAATCAGTCCACGCTATATCCAATATGTACAAAAATGCCTGTGTATGCATATGTGGTAGTTTTTGGTATAAAAAGAAGACAAGATTGTATGCACACAAATCTGAAATAAGTATAGGCACTTTGAGAAAATACCTTTATTATAGTAACATTTGCTTTGCAATGCTTAAAGTGGAGTTCCACCCAAATGGAACTTCCGCTTTAAGCGACGGTGACCCCCTAACATGCCACATTTGGCATGTCATTTTTTTTTTGGGGGGGGGTGGATACCCTTTTTTTAGAGGCATCCAGCTCCCACTTCCTCCTGGGGCTCCACAGTCCTGGAAGTAAGTTCACCTCTCCCCCCTCCCTCCCTGCAATCTTCTGGGACAGGTCACAGGTCCCAGAAGATTGCCCAGCCATTCACAGCATGGCTCGCGCATGCGCAGTGAGTGCCCGACTGTGAAGCCACAGCCGGGCTCCCACAGTAGGAATGGTGGCACCGTGGAGAGGAGGGGGAGGGGAACCGGGCGCCTCCATCGCTGGACCAAGGGACAGGTGAGTATCTGATTATTAAAAGTCAGCAGCTACACTTTTTGTAGCTGCTGACTTTTAATTTTTTTTTTTCCAGTGGAACTCCGCTTTAAGTGTTAAGGTTTGGCTTGAAGAAAGGGTGGTAAGCCAACGCTCCAAAAGAAAGCAGCAGAATTTTATAAGGCAATTTCAAGCCTCGCCTCTGTGGTGGATTTGGAGGGGTGTCACTGCTACAAAAGAGAGCCCAGAAACCGGTCCTTAATAATTCACTTTTTCTTTCCTGGTGGATTCCCTCTTAACCCATACTGGAGGTGAAGCTTGAAATCCTCTCCTCCACTGCAAATTTGATAAAAAAAACAGCCCAGCAAAGGTGGGCCTTTATTATGCCAGCCATGGCTGTAGAATGATGTGAATTCAAGCCTCATCTCCATAGCAGATTAGGAGGGGAGCCTTCCGGAAAGAAGAGCGCACAGAAGCAGGCCTTATTAAAGATCTACTTCTTGGCTCACTTCTTCTTTCCTGGCGGCGCCCTTCCTAATCCGTTATGGAGGTGAGGCTTAAAATCGCCTCATTCAAATTTCACTTACACAGTGATTGTGTAGACCTTCACAATACATGTGCAGTAAGTCATTATTACTAAAACTTTGAAATTACTAATATACAGTATATATTATTATTACCATCCTATGTCTTATTTTTTTTATTTATTACGCTCAAACTTCTCTCTCCAGGCAGGGTGCTGGGGGTGCGTGGATGGAGAACTTTTCTGTCAGGTGGGGGCAGAGAGGCGTCGAACTGAGTCTTTGCCCCAAGTGAAAGAATGTCTAAACCTGTCAATATAAGTTACATATCAACTTGCTTAGAAACACAGTAACAGAATTTGGATCTGACTTGTTCCAATATTTATATATTTGTCTGGGCACACTGTCTGAGATGATCTACCAAATAATTCCAAGAATAAAAAATTGTCACTCTGACGTTGCATAGCTAGTTTTCATGTATTTGAACAGGCAATGTCACTGACTAATTGGTCATGTTTAGGCCAGTGCCTCATCTTAAAGTGAACTTGAGCTTTGCTCAAACCAAGAGTAGCAGGTACAGTATATATGCTCTGGCTCCTAGCTCTGCATAGTATGTTGGGGAAGTTAAGGAAGGGCAAGTATATGCTTAGGATGGCAGTTAAAGAAAACCTGTTGCTGTGCCCAGAATAGGCAGAGCACTGGATTTCTTTAAAGTGAATCTGGGGCTTACATTACTTTGTATATTGGCTCCAAGGAATCTTTCCCAGCTCAATTTACCTTCCGAATGTCTGTAAATCCTCAACAATGGTGTCCCTAGGGGGGCAGAGGGGGCCCTGACCCCCCCAACATTATGCTGTGCCCCACCATGTGCCCCCCCAATTAAAATTTTTTTTTTTTTTTTACAAAAAGGCAATGTCTTTTTGTTTGCATTCGTAGCCGATGGGCCACATCTTACTCGGGCCACCGCTGGAGTAACACAGTCTCTATTGAGAGGGAGAGCATCCCCAGTCAACTCCTGCGGGTAATCCCTCCCCCCTCCCTCTGCTCGCTGACACTGCATAATGAGAGCGTTCTCACAACCCTCACAACCATGGCCGCCCAATCTGCTCCTTCCCCTGCATCCTCATTGGCAGGGAGAAGAGCGAGTTGCAGGAAGGACTCCACCAGGACTCTCAGTTACTGAAAAAACAGACTGATTTCTCCCGTCCTTAGAACAGGAGAACCAGCCTGTAAATTCCAACAGATGCCAGACCAGCGCTGCCAATAGCAGGGGCAGGACAGCAAGAGGAGGCTAGGGAATGCCACAGTGGCAGAACACCAGGGCCGGTGGCAAGACAACCTTTGCAACCCTGATAGTTCTCCCACTGCTTTGGACCCTTAGATTTTCTTGGTATTTGGTATGCTGGTGACATATATCTCTTGTTTTCTGCCACCCTGGGGGGCCCCAGTACAGTAGGAAGGGAGCTCACTGCAGAACATGTGAAAGGGCCTGTTGTGGGATGGTAGTTATGGGCCCCAGGATATATATATATATATATATATATATATATATATATATATATATATAATTGCATTTTATAGTTGCCCCCCTACTTTTGTCCCTGTGCCCCCCCTAAATATGAAAGCTGGAGACGCCACTGATCCTCAAATCTCACTGAGATTATCTCAGCACTCTGTTAAGAAATTATTGACCACACATAGCTTCCTGGCTAGAACCTGACCTGCCACCTCTACCCATCACAATCACCTATTGGATGCCAAACGCGACAAGCAGCCTTTTTGTTTTAAAGTAATTTTTATTGCAGTTTTACGACATACAGACATAAAACAAAAGGCACAAACAAAAACTACAACACCGATAACAGAATGCTCCTAATCCAGCATATCATGAAAATCTGGACAGGGTGTAAAAATAAACTAGATATTACCTACTAGTGGATATAAACATCAACAGAGGCACAAGCGATACGGTTTTTAAACATCCTGGGCATAACAGAAGTTCCGTTTGATACAACACTCACAAGGTGAACCCCTGTCATGGTAGTACAGGGGAGTGGGTCAGTGGGCTAGCCAGCCATCTGCCCCATATTTTTTGGAAAGCTTTAGTCCTCTTATGGATGTCAAAGGTAAGTTTAAATAGAGGCAGGGAGTCATTGACAAGTTTCAGCCACATATTCCGCGTTGGGGTCTCTGACCCTTTTCCAGCAGGAGGGACCCAGCAGGAGGGACTTCCTTGCATAGAAATAGAGGATGCAAAGTAGTCTCTTAGCCTAAGGCTGGACAGGGAGGTCACCAAATATTAAAGGGATGGTGAACCCGCGCAGTGGACATAAAGACTTAATTGGTAAAGTTTGGAACTGCTGCCTCCCAACAGGCAGTCACCCTAAAATGGGGACAGCTGAGATATATTAGAAATGATAGAAGGGTTTGGCGCTGTTCCTATTTAGTTTCCTACCTCCATATAGGTTACTAGATTAAAATAAATTCTTAGGTGCACCGTGCATATATCAAATATTAAATACAAATTAACAATATGAATTCCCAAGTATACCGTGCATGTGTCAATTAAATATTCTGTTGCAATATTGTGCAATCATAGGTGATACATAGACATAACTTAAATGCTTACATAGTAATATTGCTAGGGAGGGAAGAAAGGGTGGGGAGGGGGGGGAGGAAAGGGGGGGGGGGGAAGGGAGAAGGGAGTGAGATAGGGAGGTGGGGAGGGGTGTAGGAAATCTGTTCCTAAGGAAAATTACAATAACAAAATAAAGTGCAAATGTGCTGGTGCAATCCAAAAGGCAACAGTGACAAGATAAAAGTGCAAACGTGCTTCAAAATTCTTTAGTAAGTCTCTTGTGTCATATTCTTGTGCTGTGGTGATAATCCTTCACTTATAATATCTCTTTGCTCTAAAAGTGCAGCCACTCACCAGATCACTTCACCCCTGCGGGGGTAGTAGGCAGTTACAGTTTTATCGCCACTGTACAGCGATCGCTGGCGGGCTCAGGATCGTGGTATATCATATATAAAAAGAGAGGGAGTGCCCATAGCGTAAAATTGCTTTAAAAAAGTTTTATTACACAAAATGAAAGGGTACTCACACTTTTACGGTAAAAATCAAGCGAAATGGTAAAAACGTCAAAACCGTCATTAATATCCTTCAGCGCTGGTACAGGAGGTGATGTTTGGGAAGCACAGATTAGGCCACGCCCTACGCGTTTCGTCGTTAGGACGTCTACGGGAGCGTGACCTGTGTTGTGTCTTCCCATCCTTATATAGTGTGTGTGGTGTCCCCTTGTTAAATTTTCAATTGGCATCCATTTTCCCGCGGACCGGAAGTTCGTCCGCGGCCATTTTGTTTGTATTTTGCAGACAGAAGTCCGACTTCCTGTGTTAATAGCAGTGGGACTACTGGTGGCCATTTTGCCTGAGCTATTTTTAGACAGTAGTTCAAGTTACCTGTCTCTGTGTATTTGTATTGCATAGTCCGGCGGCCATTTTGTCTGTGTTTTTGTGGACAATGGAGATCGGCGGCCATTTTGCCTATGTTTTTGTGGACAATGGAGACCGTAAACAATTCTCCCCATTGTTTGTATTGCATAGTCCGGCGGCCATTTTGCCTGTGTTTTTGTGGACAATGGAGACCGTAAATAGATCTCCCTATTGATGAGACCGGCGGCCATTTTGCCTATGTTTTTGTGGACAATGGAGACCGTAAACAATTCTCCCCATTGTTTGTATTGCATAGTCCGGCGGCCATTTTGCCTGTGTTTTTGTGGACAATGGAGACCGTAAATAGATCTCCCTATTGATGAGACCGGCGGCCATTTTGCCTATGTTTTTGTGGACAATGGAGACCGTAAACAATTCTCCCCATTGTTTGTATTGCATAGTCCGGCGGCCATTTTGCCTGTGTTTTTGTGGACAATGGAGACCGTAAATAGATCTCCCTATTGGTGTCAACTGCAGATATATGGTGTTAAATCTATCACACACACTATAAAAGGTTTATTGTACATTAATCGGCTTGCTTTATATGACGCTAAAAATCATACTAAATTCAAAATGATTTAAAACCCATAAGAAATACATAAAGAAACATAAAGAATACATAAAAATCAATGCAAGTAAAATATTAAAATTAAAATTAAAATCATGAGGAGCACATAGAGGATCATGAGGAATACTTAAATGGGAGCTTACTAAATACATATCGTTCTTAGATTAAAATAAATAAAATAAATTGGAAAAAATTGGAAAAAAATTAATTAAATAAATAAAACTTAACTTCATATATTATATGGCATTTTTTGTGTATCTGAAGAGAGGGGGAACATATTTTTATTTTTAAGGGGGCTTGTTGTATATATTAATCTTTTAGGGTGTCCACATTTATACATTATATATCCTTATTTTTAAGAGTAATTACTTCTATAGTGCGTACGTGAGAAAGGAATCTTAGATTTTTTTATATTTAGCATTTCTTTCTGGATATTATGTCCCATATATGGACTATATGAAGAAGATATATGTAAAAAATTATAAAAAATATTATAAAAGACAGTATAAAAATATATATATACTAGTATAAAATGGCTTAAGGAAGACAGGAAGAATAAAAGGAAGACAGGAAGAATAAAACGGGAGGAGAAGGGTTAATTTCGAAATCTGTATTATACTATTCGTGCGTGTATATATATATATTAGAGGGTGTACTGGGTCTGTTGGTTATTTTTCATGTTTATATCCTATTGCGGTACTTTCTGCTCGTTTATAGGGAAGAAGGAAAAAGGGGGTAATTAGATGTCAGAGTGTTTATATGTCGAGAGTATAGGTGCTCTATGTCTCCCATATTTGATATGAATATTAATAATTTGTTAGGAAGCAGTTGAGGTCGAGGTCAATGTTCATGCCCATAGGCTGCAGGGTATCTAATAAGAATATCCACTTGGTTTCGTTTTGTGAGACCTTAATTTTTTTATTTTCGCCTCTCCAGTGACCCTTGATTTTATCTATTGCGTAAAAGGTCATCTGTGCCGGGTCTCTATTGTGGTAATCTCTGAAATGCCTGGACACGCTGTGTTTGTTAAAACCTTTCTTGATGTTTTTAATGTGTTCTCTGACCCTGACATGCAGCTCTCTCGTTGTCCTTCCTACATATTGCTTCCGACATGGGCACTCTAACACGTAAGTGACGTGGGTACTGTGGCAGGTAATGAGCTCTCGAATATTGAACTCTTTTCCATTAGCAGTAGACCTAAATTTCGTTGTTTTCTTGCTGGTTCTTTTACTGGTTCTGCAAGGTAAACATTTGCCACATTTAAAAAACCCTTTTAAACCTTTTCCTATTTTTATCTCCCTAGGTGGATCTATTGCATTGTGTACCAGTTTGTTCCTCAGAGTTGGTGCTTTTTTGTAGATGAAAACTGGTTTCCTAGGCAATATAGAGTTAAGGGTCCTATCAGATTGTAAAATGGGCCAATGTTTTTTAATTATAGTCTCCACATGTTTGTATTGTCTATTGTACCCCGTTAGAAAAGCTACTTCCGTTTTTTCATTTTTTGTTCTTCTATGTTGTATTCCTGTTTCGTCTAACATTTTGTTTCTGTCCATTTTCCCGACGGTGTGTTTCATTGCCACTAGGTCCTTTCTTTTATATCCCTTTTCCACGAACTTGTTTATTAGAGTGTCCGTTTGTCTCTCATAATCGTGTTTGTTGGAGCAATTCCTATATAACCGCATGAACTGACCCTTAGGTATATTTCCTAGCCAACGGGGGTGATGGCAACTGCTAGTTGGGATATACCCATTTCTGTCCGTAGTTTTGAAATATGTTCTTGTTTTCAGCTGTCCATCCTCTTTATATATTTGTAGGTCCAGATAATCCACAGTCTCTTTATTCCAGTTTCCTGAGAAGGTCAGTCCATAGGCATTGCCATTGATCTCGTTGAAGAAATTCTGTAATTCCTCTATCGTACCCCTCCATACCATGACAATGTCGTCAATGTACCTCCTGTATAATTTCAGATTTCTTCTTTCCTTACTATAAATTTGTTCCTCCTCCCATTTATTGAGTAGTAAATTGGCTACGCTGGGGGCATACTTAGCCCCCATGGCTACTCCTTTTATTTGGGAGTAGAAGTCACCCTTGTGCCAAAAATAGTTATGGCTCATGGCCAATTTTAGTCCCTCCAAGATATAATTGATTTGTGTTACCCTTAGATCCGTTAGCGTGTGTAAAGCCCATTCGACACCACTAATGCCATCTTTCTGTACGATGTTGGTGTACAGAGAATTTATATCAACGGTTACTAGTATGTCGTTATCATTTATTTCAAAGTTGTTTAATTCCCCAATTAGCTGTTTACTGTCTCTCAGAAACGATCTCCCTTTTTTAACTAGGGGCTGTAAGTAGCCGTCCAGGTATGCTCCCAACCGGGAGAACAGTGAATCAATGCCACTGATTATCGGTCTGCCGGGTGGGTTCTTTTGGTCTTTATGGATTTTTGGTACGTAATATATAATTGGAGTTTTGGCTATTTCAGGGGTTAGATATTTGGCTTCTTTTTTTGTTAGAATCCCCATTTCTTCTCCTTTTTTGACATAGGTCTTCAGTTTTTTCTTATATTCTGTTCTTGGGTTGCCCCTCAGTTTCTTGTATGTGTTGGGTACCTCCAATAGCTTCTTCATTTCTGACTCATAGTCTTTTTTGTTTAAAATGACCAGGCCTCCTCCCTTATCGGCCGGTCGGATGACTATATTTTTCTTCTTCTCTATTTCTTTAATAATGTTCCATATGTTTGTTTTTATTTTCTTCGGTTTCATCTTCCTAAGATCTTGTTCGACCATTTTTTTAAAAGTCATCAGGCTCTCATTTTGTTGAATATTCGGATTGAATGTTGAATTGTTTCTTAGTCCTGAATGTTGGAATAAAGGGGGGTCATCTTCTGTTCGTACGTTCCTATTAATATCTCCTTTCCACCAGGAACCGAAACAACGGAGACCCTCGACGGAGCTGGAACATGAGGACCACCAGGAACACATACATGGGCCCGAGGAACAGAATGCAAGAAGAAACCCAACGAGAAGAAAGAACAGAGCATACATACAGACCACAGAGATGGGAAAGAGGAGAAGAACATGACATGGACATTCACTGTACTGTTCATTTAAGCACAAGAGAATCCATTTTGTTCTCACTGTTGAAATGTGTTCTGTAACCTTCACCTAACACACAGACACTTCTCCTACTAAACGCTCTCTACTCCCCCCTCCCTTTCCAAGGTTTTACTTTTGCAATTGTTCTATTCGCTAGTTTTTAATAATATATTTCTATTTGTTAGCTTTTAATAACATCTCACACCACCCCTTTCTTATCTATGTATAAAATAACATGTAATAAACTTTTTCACTGAACGGACATTTTAAACACAGTGATTGAGTCCTGTGAATCTGTTCCTGCAGCTGCAGTATTAACTTTGTTTTAGAGTCCCAATCAGAAATCAGTCATATCAGTCTTGGCGAGTCATAACAGGAGTTTGGCAGAGTCTCCAGAAGGAACCGCGCTTCGATCGGGATCATCGGGAAACGCAGACCTCAAATGCCGGCTAGGTAAGCTGCCCTTAAGCTTGCTATATTTCTGCCTTTTCCTATGTATCCTATCTGTCGGTTCTCAAGGAAACCAGACCACTCTCGGACCTTTCTGGTTGGGTAACGTGTGTGTGTGTGAATGTGTTTGTGTCCCCCTTCACGGGTTGGACTGTGTGTGGATAGGGAAAATCCTCTGCAGTTCCCTGCGTTGACTCCTTGTGGGCGACCTGGGTCAGAGGCGCATGGTAGGGTCAGATAAAACTCACAGAGAAGAGAAGAGACGAGGAGGGTCTCTTAATGAGTGTTTTGTCTATTGTCATAAACCCCTTCTATCCACGTAGATAAGTGGAGACTATTCTTGTAAATCTGCAGATTTGCTGTACTATTTGTTTTAGAGGCAAGAGGGTATAGGCACAAGTAGAGAGTAGAGAAGACTGGCCAGTCATTATGGGCATTAAATTAATTAAGGGAATGAAGGGAGAGAGGCCTTCAGAAAATGCCCAGCGCAAGATGAGCGCTAGAGAATATATGAACCGAAGGTACGGTTCTGCCTATACTGAGCCCCTAGATAAATGGGTAGAATGGACAAAGGGAACAGCTAAACCTTTAAAATCTGAAGGGACTTTTGATTTAAAAGTATGGCAATCTTTTCTGCACGATTATGGCCCACTACTGTGCAGTGAAGGAACGTGGAGAATAGCTTGCACATGGGAGACAGAAGCTAAAGTAGCAAATCAAACTGGCTTGACGGAGATATTTAATAAAAGTACTGCCCAAATTTACTACGTCTGGCCAGAAGACTCTGTAGAGGAGGACCCCCCACCTTATGTGGCTGCCAGTTTGGCTTTAAGGGGTCCACGCACAAAAGCAAAAGAATTAGATTACATGGAACACACAAAAGATGAGCTATGCAATATAGTAGAGAGCAGAGGTTTAACAGCCCCATATCAACCTACAAAGAGGGATTTGGCTCGTATCCTAGAAACAGATGATTGGCATAAATCAAAAGGCACATATGCAAACCTGGATCTCTCTGAACTTAAGGCTTTGGCCAGAGAAAGAGAGATAGAGTCTGAACTTCCGGAGCAAACCATAATTTCCAAATTGTGGCAGCAAGATGAAGAGAGAAGGAAGGGAGATGCCAGCCCTTCTGCCCCTGGCATAGAGAAATCTGTTGCAGTTTATCCTGTCAGAACCCAATTAGTTTTTGAAGGTGATGCTGTTGACAGTAAGTCTCAAATTAAATGGCATGTACCTTTTAGTCCCCAAGATATGAGAGCCATATTAGAGGGATTGGGAGATCCTAGAAAGAATCCAATTGGGTTTGCAAACAAACTTAGTGCTGCACAGGAAGCATATGAGGCTTCTGCTACTGACATTCATCAGCTTCTTATTAAAGCAGTGGGAAGCAACATGTCTGGCTATATACTTAAAGAATGTGGTGTAGACGTCAAAAATCTAGGTAAGATGGTTAGTGGACGGGAGGTTTGTGAGAAATTGAAGGAAAAATTGCCCCAAATATATGGACAAACCAGACATGCTGAATTTATGAATGCTAAGCAAGGGAAAGAGGAAGCAGCAGGGGCTTATTGGAGGCGGTTAAGTGAGATGGCTGAGGAAGCAGGCATTAAAATAGAGGAAGAGAAGGCGGGAGAAACTGCAAGTCCATCTACACAACTGGTGAAACAAAGGTTTCTTGATGGTTTAATACCCCAGTTGAAAGAAAAGTTGTTCACAGCAAGGCCTGAGGCAGGCAATATGTCTATTCGAGACGTCCTGCCTATCCTGTTGTCCATAGAAAACAGGATTAACCAAAAAGACAGCAAACCCAAGGTAATGTACATGGGGAAGCAGAGAGGAAAAGGAAGAGGAAGAGGCAAAGGCAATTTCAGAAATCATGGCAATCGGGGACCAATTATATGCTACAATTGTGATGGGGAAGGACACATAGCCAAATTCTGCCATCTTCCTGACCGTAGACTAGAAAAGAGCTTAGGGGCCCCTCATGCTGATCCCAGTTCTCTGCCAAAAGCAGTGGATCAGGCATAGGAAAATGGCATGCCAGTATCAATCATGTTAAATAGGGGAGACAATGGTCCCGAGGCCAGAGTAAAAGTATTTTTACAAGAACTCCCTTATCCTGGAGGAGAAACAGAATTAACCTGTTTAATTGATACTGGTGCAAGCCGAAGTGTTTTTAATATAGAGGACTTACCTCCAGGATTATTATCTACAAATGTTATCTCTGGTGTTGGCCTAACCGGGACCTCTACTGATTTGGTTGAGTCCAAGCCACTTAAACTCAGGCTAGGACAGCAAACAGAAATTGTCACTAAAGTGTTAGTTTCAGACACAGTTCCTACCAATCTTTTGGGAGCTGACATTTTGAACCAAATTTTAGCAAACATAGACTACACTCCTACAGGAGTCCAAGTGGTCAGTAGTCTATCAGGAGAAGTTTTAAATTCTGCCTGTGGAGTATTTTTAATCCAAGACTCCACTCTGCCATTTCCACCAGAATTGAAAGTGATTCCCGCTAAATTATGGGCCACCAGCAAATATGATGTAGGTCTGCTGGATTGCACCCCAGTCATGATAAAAATTAAACCAGGAGCCCATCTCCCACAGATTAAACAGTACCCACTGAGTATTGCTCAGACTGAGGGGATAAAGGATCAAATCACTCAACTGAAAGCAGCAGGGGTTGTTGTACCAATTAAGTCCCAGGTCAATACACCCCTGTTCCCAATTGCAAAGAAGCCAGACAAGAAGGGTGGGCAGGTGACATATCGCATGGTGCATGATTTGAGAGCCATTAACAATATAATAGAGGCAGATACCCCAATCGTGCCCAACCCCCGCACTTTACTAAGTGGAATACCTGCCTCCAGCACCTGCTTTACAGTGATTGATCTTGCAAATGCTTTCTTTTCGGTGCCCCTGCACCCAGATTGCTGGCACCTTTTTTCATTTACCCATGATGCCCAAAAGTTAGCATGGACAAGATTGCCCCAAGGCTGTGTGAGTAGCCCCTCTGAATATAATACTGCGTTAAAGCAAGTATTGGACCAATGGTCCCCCTTACACCCAAACACACTTTTGCTTCAGTACATAGACGATTTGCTTATTTGTTCTGATACAAAGGACATTTGTAGCAGAGAAACAGTAAGCCTTCTCCTGTTTCTCTATAACAGTAACAACAAAGTTAGCAAAGATAAGCTACAATACTGCCAAGAGAAAGTGATCTTCCTGGGTCACTGTATTTCACATGGAATCCGTCACCTAACCCCAGATCGAGTTAAAACTCTACAAAACTTTGAAAAACCAAGAAATGTCCGGCAACTACGTGCCTTCCTGGGGTTAGTGGGATATTGTAGGGACTGGATTCCAAATGCATCAGAACTTATGGCTCCTCTGTATGAGGCTACCACTAGAAACCCTTTCAAACTCACATGGGACAATGAATTGCAGATGAAGGAGCTTATTGAAATTTTGTCTGAAGCTCCCGCCATTGGACTTCCTGACTATACTAAGACTTTCTCGTTGTTCTGTCATGAAGTCAATGGATTTGCTGCAGGTGTACTCACCCAGCTACATGGAGACAAACAGAGGCCTGTGATGTATGTATCAGCCTCATTAGACCCTGTCATCAAAGGCTCCCCCAGTTGTATGCGAGCCATAGCAGCCTGCATTTTGCTGCTAGACAAAGTAACGGAGCTTGTACTAGATTCTGCTCTGATCCTGTATGTGCCACATGCAGTACAGGAAATCATGAATCAAGTAAATACTAGACATGTGTCTGCCAGTAGATTTGACAAGTACCAGTCTGCTCTTTTTGCTCCATCGAATTTAACAATCAAACGATGTGTTACTTTAAATCCGGCTACTCTTCTTCCTATAATTGATGAGGAAGATGCAACAAATGGTACTGATGTAGAACCTGAGAGTTTTTCTCATGATTGTATGGCTCTTATGGAGGTAGAAAGGGCCTCTGTCACACCAGCAAAAGATGAGCCCTTATCAGATTGTGACACACACTTATTCGTAGATGGTTCCAGATTTTACACTGACGATGGTCAGCCACACACAGGGTTTGCTGTAACCACTACAGACACCATTTTACATCAGGAAGCATTGAAACCCCAGATGTCAGCACAGGAAGCGGAGTTGTATGCTGTAGTCAAAGCATGTCATCTCCTAGAAAATCAAAGGGGAAATGTTTACACTGACAGCAGATATGCATTTGGAATAGCCCACGATTTTGGGCCTATCTGGAAAGCACGGCACTTTCTGACTAGTGCAGGGAAGCCAGTGAGACATGCAAAACTCATAGAGCGGCTATTTGAGGCCTTTCAGAAACCAGCAGAAGTTGCCATCTTGAAGGTAAAAGGGCATGCAAGGGGAAGTGACATGACAGCCAGAGGAAATGCTTTAGTGGACCAAGCGGCAAAGGATGCTGCCCTTATGGCATTTGGAGTCACATCCACTGTAGGGGTCGCCCAGGTAGCGGGGACAGATTCCCCTCATCAAGAGCAGTGGGATGTAGAAATTCTAATTCAGTTGCAGAACCAGGCCCCTGATGAAGAGAAGGATAAGTGGATCAAATGTAATGCTACCCAAAATCAGCAGGGCCTGTGGAGCGCTGACAACAGGTGGTGTCTACCCAGGAGTTTGTACCCAGTTTTAGCACAGCTGGCACATGGCGTCAGTCATCTTGCTAAGGGCGCGATGGTGGCACTTACTGACTGCTATTGGATAGCACCTGGATTTAGTGCATTTGCAGCCAGGTTTTGTGCTTCATGTCTCACTTGTGCTCTGTACAATGCAGGGAGGCCTGTTCATGTTCCCCAAAGGCATTCTCCAAAGCCAGATTTCCCTTTCCAAAGAATTCAAATAGACTACATTCAGATGCCCAGAATAGGCACCTATGAGTTTGCTTTAGTGTGTGTTGACATGTTTTCAGGTTGGCCCGAGAGCTGGCCAGTAGCCAAAGCAAATGCAAAAACAACAGCAAAGAAAATTTTGAATGAAATAGTTTGTAGATATGGAGTTCCTGAAACTATTGAGAGTGACAGAGGAACCCATTTTACTGGGGAAGTAATGAAAGAGGTAATGGAAGCACTTCACATGCAGCAAGCTTTCCATACACCTTATCATCCACAAAGTAGTGGTAAAGTTGAGAGACTTAATGGAATTTTGAAAAACAGATGTGCAAAAATTAAAGCAGATACAGGAAAAGGATGGGTGGAAGCTTTGCCATTAGCCCTATATTCTGTACGAACTACCCCTAAACAACCACATGGGCTGTCCCCCTATGAGATTTTATTTGGAGGGCCACCCAAAACAGGGCTATATTTTCCCCAACAGTTGCAGGCTTCTCACTCTAATCTGTTAGAATATGTTCAGATTTTGCAAAGAACATTGAATAAAATACATGAAGGTGTTTATAAATCTATCCCCGACCCAGATTCTGTTTCAGGTATTCACAGAATCCAACCAGGTGACTGGGTGGTGGTCAAGCGACACGTCAGAAAGCCACTAGAACCAAAATTTGACGGACCACATTTGGTGCTTTTGACAACCGGTTCTGCTGTCAAGTTGGAAGGAAAACCCACCTGGATTCACGCCAGTCACTGCAAGAAAATCCTGAAGTGATGATATCCTTTGAAAAAAAGATGATAATGTTTCTTTTCTTTTTGTTGTTTGTGAGAACTGAGACATGGAAAAATAACCCTTTCATCCAAATGTTAAAATTGTATGCAACCCATAGCAACGCTAGTAACTGCTGGGTGTGTTCTCACTTACATCCCCAAACAGGAACAATACCCATGATAGCAATGCCTCTCAATTTCACTGATCTAAACAGGACCAGAATAAATGGCTCATACATAGTCTCCACAGCCAATGAGCACAGATCAGTAACTTTGATGGTTTCGAAACAGATAAACACTCCACAGATTTGTTTAAACATCACATGCCCGTTTAACACTAAATGTAGACGGTTGGGCAATTCAGATTGCAGCGGAGCAAAAATTACAGTTTATGGAGGAAACTATGGTCAATATTATTATATCCCAGATCCAGAACTAAATAGAACCCTTTATAGTACAAATTGCTCACAGTTCCCAATATGTGAAAATATCGGTTTCCTGAGATTCCATGTTATTGCTTCCAGTTTTTTAGGAGCAGGCATACCGTCCATACGTAGAGGGTTATATTATATATGTGGAAATAAAGCTTACGCCTGGATTCCTACTAATGTTACAGGTACATGTTACATTGGGAAGTTAGTACCTGCTTTGGCTGTTCGCAAAGATACAGTGCGACCAGATCAAAGTCCAGAATACCCTTTAGTGTTCAAAAGAGAGCTGTTCACTGAAGGTGACATGGCATGGTCATGGTTCCCTTCCTGGACAGGATGGGGAATTGAAGCAATGAAAAGACTAAATAATTACACTAGAATTGTAGATGAGATTATTAACCTTACTACCACTGATATAGGTTTATTAAATGAAGAAATGGCTCAGCTTAAAAAAGTAGTATTAGAGCACAGATTAACGCTAAATTATCTCACTGCAGCTCAAGGTGGGATGTGTAAGATATTTCACACTGACTGTTGTATATACATTTCTGATAATGAGGACATTATTAAAGGGCATCTTGCTAAGATAAGAGAACTACAGAATAAGGCCAGAGATATTGCTAAAGATGGATGGAACCCCTTTCAGGGTTTAGGAGGTTTTGGTGATTTTTTATATGGCATAGCAACATGGTTACAGAAACTAGGCGCTTACATTGTGATGTTTCTATTTCTCATGTTTGTTATTTACTTCCTCATCAGGCTATGCCTCTGTGTGACTACCCGCTGTACCAACAAATGTACCACCAGCCCTGATGAACCCATTATTGTGAGAAAACTAGGAGAGAGCTGAACAGGACGCCGTCTCTCTGCGCCAATGTAACAGGAGTTACCAGCAATCGGCTGAACGTAACGCGGAGAAGAATGGTGTCAAATAAACAAAAGGGAGGAAATGACATGGACATTCACTGTACTGTTCATTTAAGCACAAGAGAATCCATTTTGTTCTCACTGTTGAAATGTGTTCTGTAACCTTCACCTAACACACAGACACTTCTCCTACTAAACGCTCTCTACTCCCCCCTCCCTTTCCAAGGTTTTACTTTTGCAATTGTTCTATTCGCTAGTTTTTAATAATATATTTCTATTTGTTAGCTTTTAATAACATCTCACACCACCCCTTTCTTATCTATGTATAAAATAACATGTAATAAACTTTTTCACTGAACGGACATTTTAAACACAGTGATTGAGTCCTGTGAATCTGTTCCTGCAGCTGCAGTATTAACTTTGTTTTAGAGTCCCAATCAGAAATCAGTCATATCAAACACGCGGTAAGAGAGGAGGAATCAAGAAGAAAAAGAAGAAGAGAGTATTAGGTACAGGAATTTTTAACCTAAGCGAAGCCAATTTTAATGAGGAAGAATTGAGAGTGTTGGATTTAGGCTTAAAATATGCCCCTGATAAGAATCTTGACCCCTTCGAAGTATATATAGACCTCCAAAAATTCGTAAGAAAACTTAACATAAAAAAATTTTATCTAATGAAAGGAGATATTAATAGGAACGTACGAACAGAAGATGACCCCCCTTTATTCCAACATTCAGGACTAAGAAACAATTCAACATTCAATCCGAATATTCAACAAAATGAGAGCCTGATGACTTTTAAAAAAATGGTCGAACAAGATCTTAGGAAGATGAAACCGAAGAAAATAAAAACAAACATATGGAACATTATTAAAGAAATAGAGAAGAAGAAAAATATAGTCATCCGACCGGCCGATAAGGGAGGAGGCCTGGTCATTTTAAACAAAAAAGACTATGAGTCAGAAATGAAGAAGCTATTGGAGGTACCCAACACATACAAGAAACTGAGGGGCAACCCAAGAACAGAATATAAGAAAAAACTGAAGACCTATGTCAAAAAAGGAGAAGAAATGGGGATTCTAACAAAAAAAGAAGCCAAATATCTAACCCCTGAAATAGCCAAAACTCCAATTATATATTACGTACCAAAAATCCATAAAGACCAAAAGAACCCACCCGGCAGACCGATAATCAGTGGCATTGATTCACTGTTCTCCCGGTTGGGAGCATACCTGGACGGCTACTTACAGCCCCTAGTTAAAAAAAGGGAGATCGTTTCTGAGAGACAGTAAACAGCTAATTGGGGAATTAAACAACTTTGAAATAAATGATAACGACATACTAGTAACCGTTGATATAAATTCTCTGTACACCAACATCGTACAGAAAGATGGCATTAGTGGTGTCGAATGGGCTTTACACACGCTAACGGATCTAAGGGTAACACAAATCAATTATATCTTGGAGGGACTAAAATTGGCCATGAGCCATAACTATTTTTGGCACAAGGGTGACTTCTACTCCCAAATAAAAGGAGTAGCCATGGGGGCTAAGTATGCCCCCAGCGTAGCCAATTTACTACTCAATAAATGGGAGGAGGAACAAATTTATAGTAAGGAAAGAAGAAATCTGAAATTATACAGGAGGTACATTGACGACATTGTCATGGTATGGAGGGGTACGATAGAGGAATTACAGAATTTCTTCAACGAGATCAATGGCAATGCCTATGGACTGACCTTCTCAGGAAACTGGAATAAAGAGACTGTGGATTATCTGGACCTACAAATATATAAAGAGGATGGACAGCTGAAAACAAGAACATATTTCAAAACTACGGACAGAAATGGGTATATCCCAACTAGCAGTTGCCATCACCCCCGTTGGCTAGGAAATATACCTAAGGGTCAGTTCATGCGGTTATATAGGAATTGCTCCAACAAACACGATTATGAGAGACAAACGGACACTCTAATAAACAAGTTCGTGGAAAAGGGATATAAAAGAAAGGACCTAGTGGCAATGAAACACACCGTCGGGAAAATGGACAGAAACAAAATGTTAGACGAAACAGGAATACAACATAGAAGAACAAAAAATGAAAAAACGGAAGTAGCTTTTCTAACGGGGTACAATAGACAATACAAACATGTGGAGACTATAATTAAAAAACATTGGCCCATTTTACAATCTGATAGGACCCTTAACTCTATATTGCCTAGGAAACCAGTTTTCATCTACAAAAAAGCACCAACTCTGAGGAACAAACTGGTACACAATGCAATAGATCCACCTAGGGAGATAAAAATAGGAAAAGGTTTAAAAGGGTTTTTTAAATGTGGCAAATGTTTACCTTGCAGAACCAGTAAAAGAACCAGCAAGAAAACAACGAAATTTAGGTCTACTGCTAATGGAAAAGAGTTCAATATTCGAGAGCTCATTACCTGCCACAGTACCCACGTCACTTACGTGTTAGAGTGCCCATGTCGGAAGCAATATGTAGGAAGGACAACGAGAGAGCTGCATGTCAGGGTCAGAGAACACATTAAAAACATCAAGAAAGGTTTTAACAAACACAGCGTGTCCAGGCATTTCAGAGATTACCACAATAGAGACCCGGCACAGATGACCTTTTACGCAATAGATAAAATCAAGGGTCACTGGAGAGGCGAAAATAAAAAAATTAAGGTCTCACAAAACGAAACCAAGTGGATATTCTTATTAGATACCCTGCAGCCTATGGGCATGAACATTGACCTCGACCTCAACTGCTTCCTAACAAATTATTAATATTCATATCAAATATGGGAGACATAGAGCACCTATACTCTCGACATATAAACACTCTGACATCTAATTACCCCCTTTTTCCTTCTTCCCTATAAACGAGCAGAAAGTACCGCAATAGGATATAAACATGAAAAATAACCAACAGACCCAGTACACCCTCTAATATATATATATATACACGCACGAATAGTATAATACAGATTTCGAAATTAACCCTTCTCCTCCCGTTTTATTCTTCCTGTCTTCCTTTTATTCTTCCTGTCTTCCTTAAGCCATTTTATACTAGTATATATATATTTTTATACTGTCTTTTATAATATTTTTTATAATTTTTTACATATATCTTCTTCATATAGTCCATATATGGGACATAATATCCAGAAAGAAATGCTAAATATAAAAAAATCTAAGATTCCTTTCTCACGTACGCACTATAGAAGTAATTACTCTTAAAAATAAGGATATATAATGTATAAATGTGGACACCCTAAAAGATTAATATATACAACAAGCCCCCTTAAAAATAAAAATATGTTCCCCCTCTCTTCAGATACACAAAAAATGCCATATAATATATGAAGTTAAGTTTTATTTATTTAATTAATTTTTTTCCAATTTTTTCCAATTTATTTTATTTATTTTAATCTAAGAACGATATGTATTTAGTAAGCTCCCATTTAAGTATTCCTCATGATCCTCTATGTGCTCCTCATGATTTTAATTTTAATTTTAATATTTTACTTGCATTGATTTTTATGTATTCTTTATGTTTCTTTATGTATTTCTTATGGGTTTTAAATCATTTTGAATTTAGTATGATTTTTAGCGTCATATAAAGCAAGCCGATTAATGTACAATAAACCTTTTATAGTGTGTGTGATAGATTTAACACCATATATCTGCAGTTGACACCAATAGGGAGATCTATTTACGGTCTCCATTGTCCACAAAAACACAGGCAAAATGGCCGCCGGACTATGCAATACAAACAATGGGGAGAATTGTTTACGGTCTCCATTGTCCACAAAAACATAGGCAAAATGGCCGCCGGTCTCATCAATAGGGAGATCTATTTACGGTCTCCATTGTCCACAAAAACACAGGCAAAATGGCCGCCGGACTATGCAATACAAACAATGGGGAGAATTGTTTACGGTCTCCATTGTCCACAAAAACATAGGCAAAATGGCCGCCGGTCTCATCAATAGGGAGATCTATTTACGGTCTCCATTGTCCACAAAAACACAGGCAAAATGGCCGCCGGACTATGCAATACAAACAATGGGGAGAATTGTTTACGGTCTCCATTGTCCACAAAAACATAGGCAAAATGGCCGCCGATCTCCATTGTCCACAAAAACACAGACAAAATGGCCGCCGGACTATGCAATACAAATACACAGAGACAGGTAACTTGAACTACTGTCTAAAAATAGCTCAGGCAAAATGGCCACCAGTAGTCCCACTGCTATTAACACAGGAAGTCGGACTTCTGTCTGCAAAATACAAACAAAATGGCCGCGGACGAACTTCCGGTCCGCGGGAAAATGGATGCCAATTGAAAATTTAACAAGGGGACACCACACACACTATATAAGGATGGGAAGACACAACACAGGTCACGCTCCCGTAGACGTCCTAACGACGAAACGCGTAGGGCGTGGCCTAATCTGTGCTTCCCAAACATCACCTCCTGTACCAGCGCTGAAGGATATTAATGACGGTTTTGACGTTTTTACCATTTCGCTTGATTTTTACCGTAAAAGTGTGAGTACCCTTTCATTTTGTGTAATAAAACTTTTTTAAAGCAATTTTACGCTATGGGCACTCCCTCTCTTTTTATATATGATATACCACGATCCTGAGCCCGCCAGCGATCGCTGTACAGTGGCGATAAAACTGTAACTGCCTACTACCCCCGCAGGGGTGAAGTGATCTGGTGAGTGGCTGCACTTTTAGAGCAAAGAGATATTATAAGTGAAGGATTATCACCACAGCACAAGAATATGACACAAGAGACTTACTAAAGAATTTTGAAGCACGTTTGCACTTTTATCTTGTCACTGTTGCCTTTTGGATTGCACCAGCACATTTGCACTTTATTTTGTTATTGTAATTTTCCTTAGGAACAGATTTCCTACACCCCTCCCCACCTCCCTATCTCACTCCCTTCTCCCTTCCCCCCCCCCCCCCCCCTTTCCTCCCCCCCCTCCCCACCCTTTCTTCCCTCCCTAGCAATATTACTATGTAAGCATTTAAGTTATGTCTATGTATCACCTATGATTGCACAATATTGCAACAGAATATTTAATTGACACATGCACGGTATACTTGGGAATTCATATTGTTAATTTGTATTTAATATTTGATATATGCACGGTGCACCTAAGAATTTATTTTAATCTAGTAACCTATATGGAGGTAGGAAACTAAATAGGAACAGCGCCAAACCCTTCTATCATTTCTAATAGGTCACCAAATATGCCCAACAGACAGTTTTTAGGGTGCACTTTATTTGGCAAACCAAGTGCAGAAGATGTGAGAAGCCTATGTCAAACCAGAAGTCGTGTACCAGTGGACAAGTCCAAAAGCCGTGGGATAAATCAGCGGAAGCAGTCAGCAGAGGGGGATAGTCCCATTTTATACAGTCTAGCAGGGGTGAGGTATGAATGATGGAAAATAGATGAATCACCCTGTCCCTCAAGGAGATAACAGAGGTTTTGAACGTATCACAGAACTCAGACCAATCCTCTTCTGTGATAGAGGTATCAAAGGAGACCCACCTCTCTTGAGCCCTCCAAAACCTAGGGTTAGTGCCTGTCATGAGAGTGGAGTAATACGTGGATCTGGTCTCTCAGACGTTTTTCCAGGTCAGGTGTCTTCATAGGACTGAGCAGAGAACCATAGCTTTTTCACTCCCTTTGATGTTGATCTGATGGGGTCAGGTATAGAACATAACTCCTTAAGGTTAGGGTTGAACCACAAGGGACTGTTGGAGGAGGTCTGCCATGAATCAGTGGACATTTTCGCAACTACCATTCAGAATAGGGAGAGGGAGGTTTGGATTATCGATATGCCCGGTTCAGGTGGTGTGCATCCCCTATAGACAATGTTTTGTCTCAAATGAGGAAACTATGACGCCCTCAGTAGTGGTGCAAGCATTATCAGAGTTAGGGTGGAGCCAATCATGAATGTTAACAAGCTGGGATGCTAGGTAGTAAAGGTAGAAGTTAGGGAATGCCAGACCTGCCATATGCGAGGGGAGGCGCAGAGTTTCTAGCGTAACTCTAGGGGACTCTAGGGTTCCAAAGGAACACAATACAGATGGAGTCAATGCTTTTAAAAATAGATTTTGGAATTCTGCAAGGTGAATTAGCCATAACATACAGTAGTTTAGGTGAGTAAATAATTTTAAGGACATTGGCTCTCCCCATGAGATCCAGGGGCAGATCTTTCCACTGTTTGGTCTGTGTCTGCAGTTGTGGTAGTAGGGAGCCAACAAGCAGCCTTACTGACCAATAGATACATGTAGGGTACAGGAGGAGCTGAGCCATTTGTCCATAAACAAGCTATATGCTTCCGAATTATGTAAAAGAATTTTGAGGATTTTGAAGCTCTCAGGTGGTCTTTAAGTATATTTTGCTAAAAGATGTTTTTAACAAATACCCCTCGAAAAAAATGTATTTGTTAACCTCCAGTGACCTATGCTGCCAATCTCTGTCCTCTTGAAGAATCTTCTCTATTTGTCACTTTGGGAGTGTTGGAAACCTGATCCCCAACTGAACCTCATGGTTCTACACGCTGGTTGCTATGTCACTACTGTGTTATGTAATGGTCACTGATCAGCTGGTGGAACCAAAGCAAGCAAAAGGAGACCAGACACTACCGGAAGTGTATGGGAGGATAAAGATTCATCCACCCCCTATTCCCAAAGACCACCACTGTTGTGTTCATATTTCTACAATTCTTTACACAGTAAATAGAAGAATTTGCTTAATTTCCCAGCTTTTCTCATACATGTCTTAATCACACAATAGAGTCAATGTGAGAAAAGGCCAACTGACCTACTTCTTGGAAAAAATTGAAGCGTTTAAGCTTCATACCCAGACCTTCAGCTGCAAGGCTAACCCATAGAGCTTATGGACCACTACTCGCATTCTATGTGTTAGATTTTAAAATCCATGGATCGTGCATCTATACAATGCTCTGAATGCAGACCTCCAAACAACAACAGAAACCAATTTGTATCTTTGCTATCATGAACTGTATTGGAGCTGAAGGTTACAAATTGGTTTCTGTTGTTGTTTGGAGGTCTGCATTCAGAGCATTGTATAGATCTCCAAGATCTACAGCTTCAGTTCCAATCCACCATGGAGTTTATGGTGTTCCCTCCTATCTTACAAAATAACTTTGTTATTTTACAACGTTACATATAACACTTCTCATGTTGCATTCTGTATAATATTACATTCTAAAAAACTCCAACAGCCTAGTTGCTAAGTGTCCCTGATCCTGAAGGACAATGGGCACAACTTTGAACACTGTTCTGTATTGTCTTCATCACATAGGCTTTTCTGTAGCATCCAGGATACTCTGCGAAGTGGTAGTGACAGTATTAGTTTGGCTGCCTTATCCCCTTGCAATATACACCCTCAATGTTCAAAGCCATGTGCCCTGGTATGGTACATGAAGATAGAGGGGTTACCTTTCCTGGCTACCCAAGCAGCATGCCTGCATAAGGGTCTAGTTGGGATGTTATGGGGAACCCTGTACCATTTTTTTTGTAAATGTCGCTTTTAAAGAACTACATCATACTGTTCTGTAACTTCATGTGCAACTTTAGGGCATCCCCCAAGTGTGTTATTTTCTGGTGTTTTTTCAATGTTGCCCTTGGAGCCGAATGAATAGAGCTTCTTCTGGCTGCATGGTATTTAACCACTTGCCTACCAGGCACTAACATCCCCTTCCTGCCCAAGCCATTTTTCAACTTTCAGCGCTGTCGCACTTTGAGTGACAATTGCGCAGTCATGCTACACTGTACCCAAACAAATTTTTTTATCATTTTCTTCACACAAATAGAGCTTTCTTTTGGTGGTATTTAATCACTGCTGGGTTTTTTATTTTTTACAAAAAAATAATACCAAAAATTTTGGGAAAAAAAAGGTTTTTAGTTTTTTTCTGTCAGTAAATTTTGTAACTAAGTAATTTTTTGCCTTCACTGATCTGCGCTGATGAGGCGGCACTGATGGGCACTGATAGGGTGAACTGGTGGGCATTGATGAGGTGGCACTTATGGGCACTGATGAGGCAGCACTTATGGGCACTGATGAGGTGGCACTGATGAGGAGGCACTAATATGCCGCACTTATGGGCACTGATAGGTGGCATTGATATGTGGCACTGATGAGCACTGATAGGTGGCACCAATGGGCACTGTTAGGTGGCACTGTTGGGCACTAATAGGCGACACTGGTGGGCACTGATAGGCGGCACTGGTGGGCACGGATAGGCGGCACGGATAGGTGGCATGAATAGGCGGTACAGATGGGCACTGATGGGCATTGATGGGTGGCACTGACGGGCGACACTGATGGGCATTGATGGACAGCAGTGATGGGCATTGATGGGCAGCACTGATAGGCGGCACTGATTGCCAGCACTGACTGGCATGGCTAATGGGCACTGATTTTTGGCACTTGTGGGCAGTGGTGGGCACTGATTGCTGCCACTGCAGGGTACTGTATGTTGGCATTGGTGGGCACTGTAAGTTACACTATATTTCTTTATTGTAATCAGGGCACTGATGATCAGTGCCCTGATTACATCCCTAGCTGTCCCCTGTGAGGTGATGCCGCTGATCGGCTCTCCTCGCTTCACACTCTGTCAGTGTGAGGCGAGGAGAGGCGATTTCCAGCATCTCCATATTTACATGTGACCAGCTGTGATTGGACACAGCCGATCACATGGTTAAAGAGCCGTGGACGCGGCTCTTTACCTAGATTGGGGTCGTGCCATGTCCCCGCGGGCGCGTGAGGGCGGCCGTTCTGGGACGCCGTCACATGACAGCATCCCAGAACAAGAGCCCCGCCATCATTTGACAGTGGGTGGGCGGCAACAAGTTAAAAATATTTTTTTGCCTCGGTACCTCTATGGCCAGTGGGGTATTTTGGTTTTGTGCTGCCCTAGGCAAGACTAAAATTGGGTGGCATAAATTTTACTATCCATAGGCGACGCTTTAAAAGCCTTTACAGGTCACCACTTTCCATTTACGGTTCAGGCGCTGCCGTCCTGAAAAATGCCGCCTTTGTTGCCTCACGGTAGATACACCCCTGTCTATCGCCGTGCCCTGCTACCCATGCCCTTTGTTCGGTGTTTACTAAATTCCCCCTGCATTCGCCAAATTTTGAGCAATCCAACTTTGCACGGTTTGCTCGTCCCTAATTATCACCCCCAAAAAAACTGTACTGAAATCTCTACACTAAAATAAAAGCCAATATAAAAAAGCAGACAATCACATTATATATTGTAAAATTTGCTGACTACAGTAACGTGCTGTAAACTCAAAAGTGATTGGTAGGTTTGAGTTTGCACTCCAACTGCATCTTGCACTGAAGTAATAGGTGTATCCCGAGAGCTTTATTTGTATCTATGAGTTTGCATGCCTCTGCTTTCAATGACGATTTTCCATATTAATCCTGTGTTCTTTGGCTCTGGAAGTATTTGTTGGCTGGGATTACAGTATATAAATTCCTAAGCAAACCATTTTAATGTATACTCATTTTCTGCTATATTTTGTTTAGGAAAAACATTTCCTCTTGGGTTAGTCTGCTATGAATTGTTTATGTTCTCATTACTGCAGATGCTCAGCTGCCTAATGTACTGGCTAATGCATGCTTTACATATAGAGCTCAAGCTGATTCCAGCTCAGCCGTTCACTTTCCTATCCTGCTGTTTTAAATAGATGCTCCAAGATGTGATCATGCTTTTAGAACAAAATAGTTTTCTGCAGAATTAAGTGAACTTGTCATTTGCCCATCTAGCTAAAACCATAGAAATACAGAAAGGAGTGCCAGGCCAAAACTGGAGTCCAAGAACGATCTAATTTTTGTTTAAGAAAAAAAAAAAAAGAATAAAAAAACTACTATTGTGTTTTGCGGGCAACACCACTCCTTTGCCCATACAGGACAGACTGGTTCGCTTAACTGCCCGAACCCTTTTATAGTCACTTTCTCTTTGCTCCCCTACCAGCTTCCAGCTGTTTGCAAAACTGCATTTTCTGTGATTTCTTGCAGTGCCCCCAGCCATTGTATTGCTCTTCAACCTGAACCACAGTGAAATAATACATCCCCAGGCACACTTTAGATGTGCATGTTTCGTAGACGGAGAGGGAACTGGCCCCTGGATGGTGTTGACTTTAACTATGCAGTATTCCCATCAGTTACTTGTGTATATTCTCAGACTGGCTTCTGGAATTGTAATCAAGCTACTGTTTAGCACAACACAGCTAAAGTCTGCAGCATCCGGTGGCCAGCAGGGAGAAAACATGGTTGTTTAAAGGGATGCCTGTTCTTTCATCATTGTCATCACTCACAATTGTAATCTCTGCTCTCAGTGCATCAAAATGGGTGGCTGGAGAGTGAGATTTTGCGAGATCGGAGTTATAGACACAGACATGAATGTATATATACAGGTATACGTGATCCTGCACTTTTGGGTATTGGACGCGGCTCGCTCCCACTGTGATTTTACACAGAGGCAGCTGATCAACGGATCCCGTGGACCCGATGTCTGCCGGCACCCGCTGATCGTTCAGTACAGTTCAGTACAGAATGGCAGTCTGCCTATGTAAACAAGGCAGATTGCTGTTCTGGTAGTACAGAAGGCATGGATCCTGTGTTTCTGTAAAGCAGGGACACCGATTCATGCCTTCCGCTAGTAAAAGCACCTCCCCCACTACACTGCTAGTCACGCGTTTAACCCTTTGATCACCCCTGACTTTAGATGTGCATGTTGGGCAGGGAACTGGCCACTGGATGGTGTAGACCAGTGATGGCGAACCTTGGCACACCAGATGTTTTGGAACTACATTTCCCATAATGCTCCTGCATTTTGCAGTGTAGTTGAGCATCATGGGAAATGTAGTTCCAAAACATCTGGGGTGCCAAGGTTCGCCATCACTGGTGTAGACTTTAGCTATGCAGTATGCCCATCAATTACTTGTATATATTCTCAGACCGGCTTCTGGAACAGTAATCATGCAACTGAGTAGCACAACACAGCTAAAGTCTGCACCATCCAGTGGCCAGCAGGGAGAAAACATGATTGTCTAAAGGGATGCAAGTTCTTTCACTCAGGTTCATCATTGCCATCTCTCACAAATGAATATATGGCTACATGGATCCTGTGCTTCTCTAAAGCAAGAACACCGATCCATGCCTTCCACTAGTAAAAGCACCTCCTCTACTACACTGAATGACCAGCTAGGAACACATTTAACTCTTTGATCACCCCTGATGTTAACCCCTTCCCAGCCAGTCTCATTAGTACAGTAACAGTGCATATTTTTAGCACTGATCACTGTAATAATGTCACTGGTCCCCAAAAAAGTGTCAACAGTGTCAGTTAGGTGTCTGATTTGTCTGCCGCAATATCGCAGTCCCACTATAAGTTGCTGTTTGCCACTTTTGCTTGTAAAAAAAAAAAAAAAAAATTTCCATAAATATATCCCATAGTTTGTAGACGCGATAACTTTTGCGCAAACCAATCAATATATGCTTTTCTGGATTTCTTTTACCAAAAATATGTAGCAGAATACATATTGGCCTAAATTGATGAAGAATTCAATTTTTTTCCATTTTTTTATTGGATGTGTTTTAGAGTGGAAATGAAGAAATATTGTTTTTTTTTCAAAATTGTTGGTCATTTTTTGTTTATAGCAAAAACAAACAAAAAAAACCAAAAAACGCAGAAGTGATCAAATACCACCAAAAGAAAACTCTATTTGAGGGAAAAAAGGACATACATTTTATTTGGGTACAGTGTCGCACGACCTCACAATTGTCAGTTAAAGTTACACAGTGCCGTCTCGCAAAAAATGGCCTGATCAGGAAGGGGGGCAAACCTTCTGGTGGTCAACCACTTGCCGACCAGCCGCCGCAGTTGTACTGCGGCAACATGGCTCGGCTGCGCGAATCGCCCTCATGTTATGTTGGTAACATAGACGGCCACTAGGGGCGCGTGAGCTCTGCTGGAGGCATGCGCACGCACCCCCTGCTCGCCGACAGAGCCGATGCGAGTGCCCGGTGGTCGCGATCACTGCTGGGGCTTCTGCGATTGCTCGGGGCACACGGAGAACAGGGATCTGTGTGTGTAAACACACAGTTTTCGGTTCTGTGAGGGGAGAACAGACAGATCGTTTGTTCATACAGAGTATGAACAGCGATCTGTCATCTCCCCTGCAAAGTCCCATCCCCCCTTCAGTTAGAACACAAACTAGGACACACTTAACCCCTTCACTGCCCCCTAGTGGTTATCCCCTTCACTGCCAGTGACATTTTTATAGTAATCAATGCAATTTTATAGCACTGATCGCTGTAAAAATGCCAATGGTCCCAAAAATGTGTCAAAATTGTCCAATGTGTCCGCCATAATGTCACAGTCCCGATAAAAATCGCAGATCGCCGCCATTACTAGTAAAAAAATAAATAAATAAATAAATAAATAAGCCATAAAACTATCCCCTATTTTGTAGACGCTATAACTTTTACACACACCAATCACAAAATGCCCTGCATTCTTTTTTCAGTTCCACTGATTACTGTGTAAATGACAATGGCAGGGAAGGGGTTAAACACTAGGGGGTGATCAAGGGGTTAAGTGTGTCCTAGGAAGCGATTCTGTGAGGGGGAGGGGCTACCACTGACATGACAGCGATCACTGCTCCGATGACTGGGAGCAGTGATCTCTGTCATGTCACTAGGCAGAACAGGGAAATGCCTTGTTTACTTAGACAACTCCCCGTTCTGCTGCTCCGTGACACAATCGCGGTACACAGGCTGTACGCGGCAGGCGTGCACGCACCGGCGGCAGCGCGCCCGCTAATCCCGCCAATTAAAGGGGACGTACAGGAACACCCATTTGCCCACTGCTGCCATTGTGCCGACGTATATCGGCGTGCAGCAGTCGGCAAGTGGTTTACCCCCCTTCATGACCAGGCCATTTTTTTGCGATACGGAACTGCTTTACTTTAACTGACAAATGCGCTGTCGTATGACGCTGTACCCAAATAAAATGAATGTCCCTTTTTCCCACAAATAGAGCTTTCTTTTGGTGGTATTTGATCACCACTGCGTTTTTTTATTTTTTGCACTATAAACAAAAAAGACCGACAATTTTGAAAAAAAAAACAATATTTTTTACTTTTTGCTATAAAACATATCCAATAAAAATGTAATAAATCAAATTTCTTAATGAATTTAGGCCAATATGTATTCTGCTACATATGTTTGGTAAAAAAAAATAAGCGTATATTGCAAAAGTTATAGCTTCTGCAAACTAGGGGATATTTTTATGTATTTTTTTTACTAAAAATAGTGGCGATCAGCGTTTTTTTTTTTTTTTTAGCGGGACTGCGATAGTGGACAAATCGGACACCTGACACTTTTGACATTTTTTGGGGACCAGTGACATTAATACAGTGATCAGTGCAGGTAAGGGGTTAACATCAGGGGCGATCAAAGGGTTAAATGTGTTCCTAGGGGGTGATTGTAACAAACTTTGTAACAGATATCTACGTTTTGTTCCTCTAAAGAAGTAGCTGTTTGTGTCATTATGTCCTTTAGATACTGATTCTGAATGGGAGGGTCTAGATCATTATAATCAGTTGGTACACTGTCAGTGTTTTAATGAGAAAAGCCTTTTAGAAGTATTTAACCCTTGGGAGTAGCTTCCCAAAACTGAAATTCCTATTGCAGTGGATGCCTAAATCTGACTCGTATTTTAATGCAGACTTTTGGGAAAATCATAGAGCCAATCACACAACCAGGAAATTGCAATTCTGGGGGCATTCTGTACACCAACGGTTATATTGCATTGAATTTTACAGAAACTTACAGTGCTGCAGAATAAAAAGGTAATTTTTAATAACATTAAATTACAATATGGCTCGTTTAGCAATCGTACACTCACCGGCCACTTTATTAGGTACATCTTGCTATTACCGGGTTGGACCCCCTTTTTCCTTCAGAACTGCCTTAATGCTTCTTGGCATAGATTCCACAAGGTGATGGAAAACATTCCTCACAGATTTTGGTCCAATTTAACATGATAGCATCACACAGTTGCTGCAGATTTGTTGGCTGCACATCAATGATGCGAATCACCCATCCCACCGCATCCCAAAGGTGTTCTATTGGATGGAGATCTGGGGACTGTGGAGGCCATTGGAGCACAGTGACCTCATTGTCATGTTCAAGAAACCAGTGGTGAGATGATTTGAGCTTCGTGACATGGTGCATTATCCTACTGGAAGGAGCTATCAGAAGATGGGTACACTGTAGTCATAAAGGGAAAGACATGGTCAGCAACAATACTCAGGTAGGCGATGGTGTTTAAACGATGCTCAGTTGGTACTAAGGGGCCCAAAGTGTGCCAAGAAAAGATCCCCCACACCATTACACCAACAAGGCAGGATGGATCCATACTTTCATGTTGTTTACGCCAAACTCTGACCCTCCCATCTGAATTTTGCAGCTGAAATCGAGACTCATCAGACCAGGCAACATTTTTCCAATCTTCTAATGTCCAATTTTGGTGAGCCTGTGTGAATTGTATCCTCAGTTTCCTGTTCTTAGCTGACAGGAGGTGTGGAATTCTGCTGCTGTAGCCCATCTGCTCCAAGGTTCGATGTGTTGTGCATTCAGAGATGGTATTCAGCATACCTTGGTTGTAACAAGTGGTTATTTGATAGTAAAGAGGTACGGGGGACGAGTGTGAGACAATTATGACCTTACTAAGGTACCATCCCAAAATAGACATATAGCATATTAGAACAAAATAAGGTGGGACTTTACATGTACCTTGCAAGGTCTAATGAAAACACAGATCATAGAGATTTATGTAATAAACATATATTTATTCTATACATACACGTGATTGATTATAAAAACGTTCTAAAAGAACTAGTTAAAAAGGTTGTCCAGGATTATTGTTATCCCAACTGGAAAATCTAGGTATATGGCCTACGTGTTTCACGGGATAACCCGCTTCATCAGGGCCTTGGATAATAACACAGATTATCTATATACTGTAATGATATATAAACATATTAACAAACATTCATATAGAAAACAAATACCAAGAAAAATATATACGTTCATTGTATATTTCAATACTATTAATAAATGATATCACATCTAATTTACATCACTTTTAATGATCAATTGATAAATCTACAAAGTATGTTCCAATAAAGCTTGTCACATGCACTATGGCACGTTGTGGGAAAGAAAGAGAGAGAGAGGAGCAGGACGAGCACCTATAACAAAGTGCCCATATATTCTATAATGTAACTAGTTCCTAAATGTGAAATATATACTAAAAAAAAAAGCATAATTGAATATCTAAAACTGCACCTGTAAAACGTCAATGACCGGCTTGATGGGAGTGAAGCCTGGAGAGCCCATGGGGGTTGACTCCTCGTCCCCCTGACAAGGAAGGATGCTCCTATATATTGATGGGGTTTTCAAATTATAAAGGTAGGATTGGCAGCTATATCTAAAAATAGGGGAAGGTAAATAAGTGGGATGAGGGTTTCCAACAATAGATGTGGGGGATGGTAAAAAGTGAGGAAGGGGAGGGAGAGGGGAAAGGAAGTGAAGGGGTGGGGGTGGGGTGGAAAAGGGGGGAAAGGGAAAGGGAAAAGGGGGGGAGGGGGTAAGAAAGGAAAGGAAAAAGTGGGGGAAGAGGAGAGGAAAGGTCGGGGGGGGGGATAGAAGAGAAAGAAAAAGGAATGATGGGGAAGGGGAAGGGAGGGGGAAGGGGGGTGGAGGGATGGTAAAAATGGACAAAGATGGGAAAGGAAAAACATTTTTTATGTAGTGGTTTTATCCATCCCTCCTTTACATAATTACATAGTAGGTGAGGTTGAAAAAAGACACAAGTCCATCAACTCCAACCTATGTGTGTGATTATATGTCAGTATTACATTGTATATCCCTGTATGTTGTGATCGTTTAGGTGCTTATCTAATAGTTTTTGAAATGATCTATGCTCCCTGCTGAAACCACTGCTTGTGAAAGAGAATTCCACATCCTTACTGCTCTTACAGTAAAGAACCCTCTACGCAGTTTAAGGTTAAACTGCTTTTCTTCTAGTTTTAGTGAATGGCTGCGTGTCTTTTTAAATTCCCTTTCTCAAAAAAGTTTTATCCCTATTGTGGGGTCACCAGTACTGTATTTGTAAATTGAAATCATATCCCCTCTCAAGCGTCTCTTCTACAGAGAGAATAAGTTCAGTGCTCGCATCAAGCCGGACATTGACGCTTTATAGGTGCAGTTTTAGATATTCAATTATGGGGAGAGGGGGTTTCCTTGTTTTTTCTTTTCTTTTTTTTTTTTTAGTATATATTTCAAATTTAGGAACTAGTTACATTATAGAATATATGGGCACTTTGTTATAGGTGCTCGTCCTGTTCCTCTCTCTCTCTTTCTTTCCCACAACATGCCATAGTGCATGTGACAAGCTTTATTGGAACATATTTTGATTCATCAATTGATCATTAAAAGTGATGTAAATTAGATGTGATATCATTTATTAATATTGTTGAAATATACAATGAACATATACAGTGTATATTTTTCTTGGTATTTATTTTCTATACAAATTTTTGTGTTAATAATATGTTTATATATCATTACAGCATATACCGTAGATACTTGAGTATAAGCTGACATTTTCAGCACATTTTTTATGCTGAAAAAGCCCCCCTCGGCTTCTACTCGATTGAGGGTGCAGCCTCACTGTGCCCACCTGCAGCCATACCTTTGATAACTAAAACAGCTGTGTTGATAACTGTCTCCTGCTGTGTCATGCAGTCTGTTCGGCGGCCATCCACTGTGACAAAGCCCCACCTCCTTGTCGTCTGTGATAGATGGAACACTGATACAATGCTGGTAAACTGAATCGGTGTTCCATCTATCACGGAGGAGGCGGGGCTTTGTCAAAGTGGACGGCCGCTGAACAGACTGCATGACACAGTGGGAGACACCCGCTGTTTTAGTTTTCAAACGTACGGCTGCAGGTGGGCACAATGAGGCTGCAAATGGGCACAGTGAGGCTGGAGATGGGCACAGTGAGGCTGCAGATGGGCACAGTGAGGCTGCAGATGGGCATTGTTTACCCAGTAGCTGCTGCATTTCCCACCCTAGGCTTATACTCGAGGCAATACGTTTTCCAAGTTTTTTGTGGTAAAATTAGGTGCCTCGGCTTATATTTGGGTTGGCTTATACTCGAGTATATACGGTAGATAATGTGTCATAATCCAAGGCCCTGATGAAGCGGGTTATCCCATGAAATGCGTAGGCCATATTCCCGGATTTTCCAGTTGGGATAACAATATCCTGGACAACCTTACTGTAACTGTTTTTAACTAGTTATTTTAGAACTTTTTTTTATAATCAATTACGTGTATGTATAGAATAAATATATGTTTATTTTTACATAAATCTCTATGATCTGTGTTTTCATTAGACCTTGCAAGGTACATGTAAAGTCCCACCCTATTTTGTTCTAATATGGTATAAGTGGTTATTTGAGTTACTATTGCCTTTCTATCATCTCAAACCAGTCTGCCCATTCTCCTCTGACCTCTGACCTCAACAAGGCATTTTTGTCTACACAACTGGATATTTTCTCTTTTTCAGACCATTCTCTGTAAACTCTAGAGATGGTTGTGTGTGAAAATCCCAGTAGATCAGCAGTTTTTAAAATACTCAGACCAGCTCATCTGGCACCAACGACCATGCCACGTTCAAAGTCACTTAAATCACCTTTCTTCCCCATTCTGATGCTCGGTTTGAACTTCAGCAAGTCATCTTCACCAAGTCTAGATGCCTAAATGCATTGAGTTGCTACCATGTGATTGCCTGATTAGCAATTTATGTTACCAAGCAATTGAACAGGTGTACCTAATAAAGTGGTTGGTGAGTGCATATGCTATATTATTTGAAGTGGAGTTACCCTTTAAAAGCTTCACTCTGGCTAAAAGCTTCCCTAATGCTATGTTAAAGCTTGCACATTGCTCAAAGGACTAGGATTTACAGTACAATCTGAGGTCTCTGTGAACTAGGGTTTAGAGCTTATGGATCCATCAGCAAATTATCAGTTAATTAATCAGATAGCTCATTTTTTTTTATGATAGAGACCAAACCTGTCAACGTTCACCAGTGGCGAAGATACCAATTTTGGGTAAAATTTCCCTTTTAAGAGAAAAAGTCTAATGCCGCGTACACACGGTCAGAATTTCTGACAACAAATGTTTGATGTGAGCTTGTTGTCGGAAATTCCGACCGTGTGTAGGCTCCGTCGGAATTTCCGACAAACAAAATTTGAGATCTGGATCTCAAATTTTCCGACAACAAAATCCGTTCTCGTAAATTCTCAGCGCGTGTAGACAATTCTAACGCCCAAAATTCCATGCATGTTCTGAATCAAGTGGGAGACGGAAGCGCTCGTTCTGGTAAAACTAGCATTCGTAATGGAGATAGCGCATTTGTCTGCAAATTTTAAAATCTTTTAATGCAGCGCATTCTTTTCTTCTTTATAATGCTAGAATAATGAAGTTGTTTTGCTTCTGATATTCACACACAGTTCTGACAAACTGATTTATTTATTATTTCTCGTGATCTCCTGAATAATATTATTCATTTTTTTTCGTCAGATCTCCATAATAATGTTTTGTATTTACTTTTATAGTGATTTTTTTTTTTTTTATCAAGATCTCCTGTTTTTTTTTTTTTTTTTCTAGTGATCTCCATAATATTTTTTTTTGTTTTGTGTGTCAAGTTACCACAACACCATTTATATCTTGTATTTTTTAACCTCAAGGAGGTTGGTTGGTGTCCCTTGGTAATTTGACATTGTATTTATGAAATTACCTGCCTACTCACAAACAAACTGTCCTTTTTGAAGTAAAACACATAGGCAAGTATTTGTGAATCAAAAATAGACATTTATTAGGGGGTCATAAGAAAATAAAGAGGAAGGCAACGCTGGAGAAACTGGTGAAATTGGCGAAGCCTTTGTTCCCCCAGGGCACACATCAACTATTTTACAGGCAAAATTGGTGGCCTGAGGAGTCTGTATAATAGCGAGCACAATCTGGTCCAGGTCTCCAAGAGATCATGAACAGCAGCAGATGACATATATATCCCCAGGCTGTGGTCATACCACAGCCTGCATCTTTTGCCAGACCAGACTGAACCCAGGCCATCACACTCTTGTCTCCCTTAGACGTTTCCTTCCAGGCTGTGGCTCTGGTGTTGGAGTTGTGGCAGGAGGTGGAGGAGGAGGACGATGGTCAACCTCCTGGCTGCCACTTATCCCCGAGACCTCCTGACAGAGGCTTTCCTGTGTATGAAAAAGGAACATAGTTTTAGTTTTTTGTTCATCAATCACACACAATTTTCAGCTCATGACTGTTGCAAATTGAATGTTAACAAATAGAAAAGACTATCATTCTGACCCCAGCATTTTTCATTCTTGTCCCAATCCTTTTTGGCCACTACTGTCTATTGATATGTAAACCAGTTTGTTAAATCAGGAATTAGTGATCAATAATAACATCTAGTTAACATCATTAATTTTACGACAAGAAATATGTTGAACAATGCTCTACCTGACTCAAGCTGGGCTCCTCCACATCTTCCTGCTTGGAAGGCCCAGGTTGGACATCGGAAGCCTCAGCTGAGGTGGAAGTAAACCTTGAAGGATCACAAATCGTACGTACGACGCACACGTGTTCCGCTTTTTATACACTGCGCATGCATGAAACTCCACCTGCCGCTGACCTTCTATCTAGTATATTCCCCGTCCCTTCTCTTTCGGCACAGTGGGAGAGCACATGGCATAGAAAGAACAAGTGCATGCAGACAGCAGCAGCAGTAACAACGAAAGGCCAGAGCCACGATTGTCCCGATCCCGGAGGAGATTTAAGGCCTCAAATATGTCCTTTGTAGAGATGGTGGAAATGGTGGACAGCTTGAAGAGGGCCGACTATGATGGGACTATATGGACCGTACCCAAACCCAAATGTGAGAAAGGCCAAGATCATGGCTAAAGTTGTGAGAAGTCTGCACAGGAATTTTTGGTGTGCGACGATTCAAGGATCAATTGAGGAAACGCTGGTCAGACCTGAAATTGAGGGAGCAGGATCAGTACAGAAGGATCAGGAAACTGCTTCTAAAAAGTAAGTATTTGTCTTGTGTTTCTATTATTATTAGTATTATTTGCATGCTGCTCCATGTGTTTTTCTTTACTGTTGTGCAGTTTAAAATAGCAAGTTTCTGGTTCGTGGGCACAGTAATCGTTCGTAGTAAACATCGTTCGTTCGCCCACTAATACGATGTTTTTGGCAGATCCAGGTTGACTACATTTGTTCAGGCCTATTTGTATTAAAAGAAGTTTAGTACATTATTCTCTAGATGGGTTTGTAACTAGAATGAAATGTAAACTTGATTCAGTGTAAGGAGAGGAAACTCAGCAGCTGTTTACACATCTGGATGCAGGGGCACTTGTGTGGGACACCAGAACACCCTTTTTAGGGTGTCCCACACAGGTGCTCCAGTGGATACTAGGGGTCTCTCCATGTGTGAAAACTGTACAAAAAAGGTAAGTATTCCAGCTTTAGAAAGGGAAAAAAAAAATGTCCTCAGCTTGGAATTCTGCCCAAAAAGACAACTGTATGACACTTCCATGCAATGTTTCCGATTTCTATTTCTGGCCTCAAATATCTGTGTGCTAAGTATACCTTTTTTTATTCACATAGGGGAAAAAAGACTCGGGACATCTGAGGACACCAGGGACCCCTAACCTCCTAAAGAAGGGAAAATCCCCACACCACAACCAGAGGATGTGGAGAAAGGAGAGGTTTATGAAGTGGGTGAAATAATGACCCCAACAGGTGAGTGTCTGAGACCACAGCTTCAGGTAATAGATGTATGTTTTTTAATTTTAGGATATGTGGATGTTGTGAAAGAAGAAACTCATTTCACAAGTGCAAGTGCACGGATCCTCATCAGGGAGATCATGGTGTGCAATCCTGATTTACAGAAAATCAAGGAAGACATCAATGATGTTGAAAAAAGACTCAAAAACATCATTGATGTTTTAGGCAAAATCATAAACACAGCAAAATTCTTCAATTTGTTTATATTTTGGAGATTTTAGAATCTTTTTTGAAGTATATTGAAAGCCAAATTTCAAGATGCACACCGTGGGGGTTATTTATGAAAGGCAAATCCACTTTGCACTACAAGTGCAAACTACAAGTGCAAAGTGCACTTGAAATTGCACTGAAAGTACACTTGGAAGTGCAGTCGCTGTAAATCTGAGGGGTAGAACTGAAATGAGGGGAAGCTCTGCTGATTTTATCATTCAATCATGCGCAAGCCAAAATGCTGTTTTTTATTTCCCTTGCATGTCCCCCTCGGATCTACAGTGACTGCACTTCCAAGTGCACTTTCAGTGCAAAGTGGATTTGCCTTTCGTAAATAACCCCCAGTGTGTCAACATGTGCTATCTGCCATCACGGGATATCAATGTACGCGTTTTGTGAGTGCAACCTCTTCCTCGCAACTCAAGTAGCTGAGAGGAAGGGGTTGCACCCCGCAACACGTTTATTGATCCCTCATGATGGGAGCTAGCACATGTTGACATTAGGCATGGGATCAGGAGGGAAATCCCCATTTTTGTTTAACACCAAAAAGGCTTTTTGTACTGTCAAAACCAAAAATGTTATTACAAAAATATGTTAGTTTGTTCAAAAACCCTTTTCTAACGCACATGTGAATGTGCACAGAGTAAAAAGTTTTCTACTCAACAATGTGTGGCTTCTTCGTTCAATGCTCAATAGCAGTTTTTTGGACTAAGTTGGTGTTTATAGTGACAGTAGGGGTTATTTACTAAAGGCAAATCCACTCTGCACTACAAGTGTACTTTTAGTGCACTTTCAGTGCAGTTTCAAGTGCACTTTTGCAGTGCACTTGGAGTGCAAAGTGGATTTTCATTTAGTAAATAACTCCCACAGTGCTTTTTAATTTGCCACAATCAGGCCAAAATTAATTCATGGTGATGAAAATCATGAATATTTTTATCAGTAATGCATTACATACATTAACAAAAACAAGGTGTGTGTAGCAGACCCACAACATAATAGTTCGCTGAAGAAGAGATTGTCACCTCATGTATCAAATAAATTACATTTGCGCTATTGAAGAAAATGGCCAAAAAGAAAAGCCCATTGGATAAACTAGGAGACAGCTAAAAGAAACACAAGCAGTAAATCAAAGGAAATCTTATTTCAGTTTAACTAAAAAATGTTATTTAAAAATTTTTATTAAACATTTTCTGGCATATCAATGGCCCCCCTACCCGCAAAGTACTCCATATATTGCCCCCAATAGTGGGCGCTTTGGGGGGGCAAGCCAGGACAGCCAGCTTCAAGCACCGTCAGGGTTTCTTCTCAGGCCCAACTGAGGCCACATAGTTAATTGAATTTCTCCTTAAATAGTTGTGGAGAATGCAGCATGCAAGGATTATATGGTTAAGTTTATATTCCGCCATGTTGATTGCCGTAAGGAATAGGCGGAACCGGCTGGCCAAGCGCTTCATCAGCGACAAAGACAATTGGGAGTCCTTCCACGTTATCTTCAGCAGGTGGCAATCCCAAGCCACCATTCTGGAGCCGTCTGTAGAACTCGGTCTGGGTGATGACTCCACCATCCGACATCCAGACATTCTTCCCCAAATCCACATACAGGAACTCATATGTCGCCGACACCACCACCAACATCACAATACTATTAAACCCCTTATAGTTGTAATAGTATGACCCCGAGTTGGGAGGTGGGACTATGTGAACGTGTTTCCCATCAATTGCCCCTCCACAGTTGGGAAAGTCCCACCGCTAGGCAAATTAGGATGCCACAGTCTGCCATTCCTGTGGTGTTGAAGGAAACTGTGGAGTCAAACAAAAAAATAAAAATTAGTAATTTTTCACATAAACATTGCAAGCAGATTAGACACAAACACTCTTGGCCAACATCAATATTAACATTTATTTGAAGGAGTATTTAAAGACAAATATATAAAGTACACTTATCAGATTCCTCACCCTCTCTGATGGCCCATTGTAGAAAATTTAGGGGGGGAGATGTTTTGGACAGGTAACCCTCTCCACTTCATTAACCCTCTCCACTTCATTGACAGCTGAATGCATAAATAATGTGTATTACTTTGGCCAGCCCCTCCTTACTTACACTATTGGCAGCCCACTGGACAGATAAGAAGTGTCATAATACAAAAATATGAATACACACTGTACAAATTGAATCACTTTTTTACATTCTGCAATTACCTATCAAGATAATAGGAGAACAAACTTTAAACAGTACCATTTGAAAGTATTCAGGCAGGCCCTTTCACTACATGCTTTGGTGAATTCATACAGAAATATGACCACAAAAGAGGTAGGTATAGTGTGTATGGGTTTGGCAAAGTCAGCAGATAGAAAACTGGTATCGGTTGACTTAGCAGTTGGGGGGAGGGAGGGTTCAAAATGATTTTGGAAATCCAAAAAAAATGCCTCTTGTACTCTGCCTGAATTTAAGGACAAAAATAACATTTGTATATATTTTAGGGGGTGTTTAGGGTAAAGCACTACTATGGAGCTGACAAAATACATTGTTAAGTGACTAGGCTAGGTGTGTATGGGCCCAGGATAGCATGCTGGGGAGGTTAGTGAAGGTAAATATGCATGAAGGACAAAAAAGAAAGTTTAAAAACTTCCAGCATGCATGAGAACAAAGGGGCATTCACAGCATATTCCAATCATGGTAATTAGGGAATGATGAAAGAAATACAATACATTAGCAAACATTAAATACATACAATGTGATGTTAAAAGAGAAATCTTACCTTAATATAGTCCTTCTGCAGGACCTGAATGATGGCAGAACACGGCTCTGGAGTAATGATTCCCAGAGCCTGGGGGGAGATGCCTGTAGAAAACTTGATGTCCTGCAGACTTCTCCCCGTCTCCAAGTACGGCAACACGGCGAAAAGCCTCTTTTCAGGAGTAATGGCTTGCCACATGCAGGTGTCCTGCTTTGTAATATAAGGGGACAGCAAAGCCAACAAACGGTGAAAAACGTCAGGATTATTCTCACGGGTCTCCCCAAACAAAGGCATATGAGAGAATTGGTCGTGCTGGAGCAACCAATTCTTCGTCTATGAACTCCTCCCCGCCCTTTTCATGGACTGGGCTTGGGTCAAAGTAATAAGAACCCCAACACCAAGCCCCTGCATAGAACGAACTCTAAGATGAGTACGTACCCTCAACATGGCTAGAAAATGGTCGGCTGGTCAGAACGAACTAACAGAACGCACTGAAAATCAGAAAGGCCTGAGAAGAGCGAGTGGACAAGAATGCACTGGAAATCAAATACGTATTATAAAATACACACTGAAAAACAAATGCGAACTGACTACAGTCACTGAAAACCAGATACTAACCCACAAGCACAAACTGAAGAGCAGTAACGATCTGAAAAGCACGAGGCTGAAAAGCGCGAATCGTCTCTCACCAAACTTTTACTAACATGAGATTAGCAGAAGGAGCCCAAAGGGTGGTGCATTGGCTATTAAACTTCCTTTTTCTAGTCACGTCGTACGTGTTATATGTCAGCGCGTTCTTGCCGATCGGATTTTCCGAAAACATGACCTTGTGTACGCAAGACAAGTCTGAGCCAACATCCGTCGGAAAAAAAACATGGATTTTATTGTCAGAATGTGCAATCTTGTGTACGCGGCATTACTGTAATAATAATTAAAACAAAATGTAGCTGTTTAAACAAGGACATTTTCTTTCCCGTGAATCACAGTAGAGGACAGAAAGCAGAAAACAGATCCAAATGACAAAAGAATACACAGCATCCACTTTTCAGTAAAGCAGACAGCTCCAGATAAAGGAAACAAATAGGTCAATGTTTATTTTCGAGAATGCTTTAAATGCCAGCAGACTCAGCTTGCAACTCCATTAGCATGTAAGGCTTCGTATGGGGAGGGTAGGGGAACACAGCCAAGCTGGTTTCAGGCTTTTACTTCTCTTCCACTGAATCTCCATCCAAAGATATAGACATATACAGCCACTGGGGAGGTATACTACAACGTGTCTGGAAAAGCAATATTGCACAAGGATTTGTTGGCTGTGTAATTTAGATTGGAAGAAGAACGTTAATATCAGTTGAGCTTATTTATGTATGTTCTTTTAGAAAGGCAATCTGAGGCACAGCCAGAGAACTCGTGCAATTTAGACAAAGATCTATTAACGCAATGTTAATAGAAAGTGAACTGGTGCATTTCCCATGCAAGGCAAAACAATTGGCCTGCTTATTGGCCACTTCCTTGTCCCCGATGTGTATCCTCGCCTCTACACTTTTTCTGCCACTCTGGCTGCAGGAGTAATGTTAGGACCACAAAATGGACAACTACGGAAGTGGTCCTATGGGATTGTCAGTTATATCACCTATTTTATTTAATTCAATTGTATTCCTAATAAAGTGCTGTGGTCATTGCAAGTACATTGCTTTGCTGGGTCTTTCTGACTTGTGTTTCAGGTCACAAGATGACTACTGTCCCTAAGAAGATCTTCCTTGGTGGCTGGACAGACTTACCAGTGGCATGCAGCTGTTGCTGTGCAGCAGTGTTAATTTTGAAATCAAATTTCTATTTAGTTTTAGTCATAGTCTTTTGACTAAAATGCCATTTTAGTTTCAGTTGTATTTTGGTCATCTTCACTTGTTTTAGTTGTATATTAGTCGACTAAAATCTCCAGTACATTTTAGTCGACAATAATCTAATAGGTTTAGTTTAATTGTAATGCATTATTTAAGCATTTCTCTTAAATTTCCAAACTCATTATATACTCCTAGAGTACAAATCGAATAAGATGTTATAATTTATGGTATTAAGATTTGAACATGCACTACAGACACAGATTTAGCCGTTGTAATATATAACCAGTGTTAATTTTGACGTCCAATTTTGATTTGGTTTTAGTCATAGTCTTTTGACTAAAATGCCATTTTGGTTTTAGTCATATTTTAGTCATCTGAATTGTTTTAGTTTTAGTCATGTTTTAGTCTACTAAAATAGTGTTAATATCATCTCCGAAAATATTTTCATCTATGTAATTAACACCGATGTGCAAATCATCAATGATGGATTGGCAACAGATCTTTCAATTGGGAAAACAGCTGGCTAATGAGATTAACCTTTAACCTTTATATTCACCCCCTGTCAACTGAACTAATGTCTGAATTATCTATAGCAGATATTTCAAATACAAGGCATGTGGGCCAAAACCGGCCCACTAGGCCATTTCATGTGGCCCTCACACCTCTCCTGCAGCACTCCCCTCATCTCCGCCCCCAGTATGTCTCAGCAGTCAGCAGCAGAGAGGACAGAACTCCTCCTACAGATCCTTCACCTCTCTGTGCAGCCACAGCACCCCCTCATTTCTGCCTCCCCTGGTCTCAGCATTCAGCAGTCTCCGGCAGCTGAGTCCAGCCCTCCTCTGGTCCTCCTCCAAACCCTGAACTTTCTGCTTTACCCCCCAACTCCACCCCTAACTTCTTCCCAACAGCAGCACAAGATAGATTTGGTGCACTGTAATGTATGGGAGGATGGGGGGGGGGGGCTCGACTTCTGATGGTGGGGGGGATGCATGACACCTGATGTAAGGGGGAGTTGGGGTGCTCTGGACATCTGGTCCAGCCCTTTTAGGGCAATGATAATGCAATGAAATTGAGTTTGACACTCCTGATCTATAGCAATACTTTTGATCTGCTAAACGGCACCCCTGTCCACCCTTCCCTTTGCTTGATGCTTCCCTGTCAATCTTTATGGGGTAATTTGATCTACTTTGTGGGTGGACAGTGGTTGGTAATCTGTAATTTGGTTGGTGTAAGATATGTGAATATATTAAAACATGCATGTCACCGTGAGTAAATTAAATACATTTGTATATAATAATTGGAAAACCTATATATAGTTTAAAAAATTGCTCCAAAGAATATATATGAATTGTTGTCTCTGAAAAGAGATCTGAGCAGTAAGGTACTATATCTAAACAGCGCTTGCTATAGTGTGCATAAACATATCAAATATACCATACGTGCTTTTTAATCATATAACATTGCTGATCCATTAATTGCAAACCTCCAAAGAACCACCTTATAATAATCAAACTTCTATGGTAAAAATGTTGAGCAAAAAGTCCATAATAAAATCGTTGAACAAAATTGTCGAGCAACTGTCACACTTGTTAATTTCATGGACTTTTAATTTATGGACTTTTTGCTCAACAATTTAGATATGGTTCCTTATTGTAAGATATGCCTCCTTGAGTCTTGAAGACTAAGCTTGTTGGACTGTTAATGGTTACAGTGGTTCTATTTGGTGATAAAGGTTAAAGTTTATTTAATGGTTAAAATGTATTTAAACCTAATAAAGGGGCCCACAGTTTCAATTTTTCCCACAACCTTTCTCGCATGTTTTCTTTATTATTTTGGTATGTCATTATGGTTTGATGGCTGTTAATGGGGTGTACAATCCCAAGAGAAGGAGCATCATAACAAAACCTGGCGAGAGTTTATGCAAGGCTAATCTTCAAGAAATCTGTTTGGGCCTGGCTATTAGCTGTTCAAGCAACCACTGATGCTTTGCTCCTTCCCTATACAGACATACCGGGAGTGATTGGAAGTGATGAATAGGGTGATGAATAGGCAATTAGGTGAACATGTTTCTGTGCCCTGCAGGATTACTTTAAAGGCTTTCGGTAACTTTATCTTAACTATCTCTAAATAAACCCTCCCACCCCCTAGGATAAGTACACCCCCCCCCCCCCCAGCTGCTTACTTACAGTGTTTCCACTAGGGCCATATGCAAGTCAGGTCATTCAAGTCAAAGGCAGCACCAGTCTAGGTATAAAACCCATTAGAGTCAAAAGAGGGTGTGTAGGTGTGGTCGGTGCTGAAACGATTTTCATCTGACGAATGTGCCACCAGTTCCTAGACCTGCCGTACTGTCTCCCAAAGCTCAGATCAGAGTGGCATTAAGATTGCAGAATAAAGGAAGGTGCAAGGCTTCTCCTTGGCTCTGACATCTTACATAAGACAGTTGAGTCAGAATAGAAAAAAAAATCCGTTATTACTATACCTGTAGATCTGTGTTGGGAACCCAAATGTTTATGATTTCAAATGATCTAATTTACCACTCCAAGGAGGCAGTCAGGATAAGGATACTTTAAATGATTTGGATTGGGGTCTAATGTGTCACCTGCAAGGTCTTAGATGGTTTGACAAGGTTTATCTAGTGATGGGACAGACTCATTTTCTTTTGTTATTTATTGTAATGTTTTGTGCGATATTCCATAATTTTCTTCTAATGAGACATGGTTTTGTAACCATACCTTATGGGTTTTAAAGAAATAAGTAACTCTTCAAACCTCTGTCATGTTTTTATTGTTGCCTGTATGCTTACTCTCACTTTCTGTGCTGTCACCAGAGCTGGAATATTTCCCAACAGAGACGAGGACATCAATAAAAACTAGGTTGAAGTTTAAACCCTTCCTCTCCCTACAAAAAAATGGTGTTCTTATTGCTCTGTGTCCCTAACCTCCTACCATTTGACCACATGTCACCGATACAAAAGAGGAGAAAGAATTTTTCCCTACTTTATTCAAAACAAAAACAAATGGGCCAATGATCCACTATGAAGCTATGTTAACTGACTTGCTGGTGTAGATAAATAAAGAGTAATAGAATAGCTGAAATACTTAACTTTCCTAGAGAAAATGTTGCTACAGGAACAGAACTCTCCCTGCTGGCAGAATACAATAGCTCAGCGGGAGGGATTCCCCTATCAACGCTGAGTGAAAAAAGTCTTCACTTCTGTACAGGACCTGATGCAAGTCATGAATTAAATACAGCAATTGCTTGTAGCGCTACCCCCAATGGGGCCTGTAGACTAACAGGTTCCTTCCCAAAACAATGCAGAGGCAGCTAGGCACGCAGCAACGGTCCATTCACTCTAGCTCATTGAACAGTCTAGGGGATGTCTTTTGAGTATATACTGCTCATAGAAACTTGCAACAGGAGAGGATAAAGGGGTGTGGTATACTCCATAAGGTTAGGCACAGTCAGCAGAGGGCACTTCTCTCTTAGTTACAGCAGCACAGTCTACCACTCATAGCATGAAATTATGAGGTAGGTTTTAGCACAGACAATGGCAGATTAGAACAGTTTGTAGATTCACAGCTGGGGACCATGAAGTAGGTTTAGCTCAATTAGTGGTAGACTGGAACAGTCTGTAGATTCACAGCTGGGGACCATGAAGTAGGTTTAGCTCAATTAGTGGTAGACTGGAACAGTCTATAGGTTCACAGATGGGGACCATGAAGTGGGTCTGTAGCAGGATAAGCACATAGGTTCAGTCCCTTGTAGTTCAGCATCCAGTCCAGAGAAGCCTTAAGGGCAAGCAGCCCCCTGAAACTCATGGATCCATTGCCTCACAGGAGAAGAAAGACAAGCTCCTTAGTGCTCCAGACTATTTAACAACATCCCAACCACCTTCTGGCACCCTCTTCCTTCCAGGAATTAGCTAGGCTCTGCTCAATATTCAGGCTGGTCATTTGGATTCTCCCTTCTTAAACTCTAGAATTTTCTTCTAGAGGAAAGGTGAAGCAATCAAACTCCCAGTCTGTGAAGCCCCAAACAGACCAGACTAAACAATCACTGCTCCTCTGTTTACAGAAAGAGCCAAAAACTAAATGCACCTAGCAGCCCAAGTAGGAGGGTGCTAGATCCACATAACCTGAAATTATGTATGACTACTGGCAATCTTTGTCCTAGCCTCCCTTTAAGGTCATTATGCAGAAAATTAAAGTTTCTTTTTCTGGGGGATGCCAGTGGGTTTAATAATCCAGCAGCATTTTATATATCTTGAGCACTCTAGCAATAGTAAGTCTGCTGTGGTCTCAGCAAATCTTGCAAACTCTGTAAAGGCTAGGTCATTTCCGACGGATTTTGCATTTAGCCCTTTGACTTCTGAAAAGCATAGGCATAAATGCTTCACATAAAGTACTGAAAGAAACGGGGGAAAGGGCTTTACCCAGATAACCATACTGAAACTGCTTATGCTGGGAAAGGCAAGACCACAACTTTATTGAGTTAACAAACCATAACAGCAAACAAACAATAAGCATCCAATTCTTAAAAACCTCATGTTCTTGTCACACATGAATTCTGAGCATCTAAATACATAACATGATCTAAATGTCTGTCCTCACTATCAGTTCTAGACAGTCATCCAACTACCCAAAGCCTCTGTAGAGGAAAACTTGGGAACAAATGCTATCAAGGTAGAAAATGCTAATAAAGATACAGCAATAAACTGTTGAAACTAATGCCCCGTACACACGGTCGGATTTTCCGACCGAAAATGTGTGATAGGACCTTGTTGTCGGAAATTCCGACCGTGTGTGGGCTCCATCACACATTTTCCATCGGATTTTCCGACACACAAAGTTTGAGAGCAGGCTATAAAATTTTCTGACAACAAAATCCGTTGTCGGAAATTCCGATCGTGTGTACACAAATCCGATGGACAAAGTGCCACGCATGCTCAGAATAAATAAAGAGATGAAAGCTATTGGCCACTGCCCCGTTTATAGTCCAGACGTACGTATTTTACGTCACCGCGTTTAGAACGATCGGATTTTCCGACAACTTTGTGTGACCGTGTGTATGCAAGACAAGTTTGAGCCAACATCCGTAGGAAAGAATCCATGGATTTTGTTGTCGGAATGTCCGAACAAAGTCCGACTGTGTGTACGGGGCATAAGACTGAGGACTCTGAGAAGCTGCATAAAGCTTGGTCCGAAACTGAAATGTGGTGGCCTCTCCCCAAAGAGGTTGGAAGCTGAACTAGTAAACGTCTTTCTGTTAGGATTTGATTTCATAGACTGCTGGGTTTTCCCTCATCTGTTTTCTGCTAAGGGTCTCCTGTCTCCTAGTCTTCTCTCTCAGGAGTGTCAAGTGAGAGCCACTGAGCTCCAAATGGAAAATGACTGGCACCCATCTGTTTACATTGCTCCTCTATTGCTGAGGACTAGACCCTGAGGTGAGATGCTAGCCCAGTCTTTCCTTTCAGTTTTGGGTCCTGGGATTAAATAAGCCACTTCCTGCATAGAGTTTGTATACTCTTCCAATATTTGTTTTGGCTTGCTTTTTCTTTCCACAATCCAGAAAAAGACTAGTAGGTCTTCTGAACATTAGACTGTAAGCTTTATTGGGGGCCAACAGTTATCATTTGTATTTTGTGTGAATACTGAGCAAGGCCCATCCAATCACAGTCAAAGAAGCACAGTCATGGGCGCCATGCTACTTTGGATGTAGTTGGGGGGATTGGGCAGCTGGGGTATGAGAGCCTCCTGTCTTTGCATTGCCAAGCCATGACCTGTAATGTGCAGGACCGAGCTGTCAAACTGACAGCACCACCTGAAAATTACATTGAGGGTTTACGGCGCTCTCTATGTGACCAGTGGTTCTCAGCCCTACTGCTCAGTATTAGAAGCTCTGTGTAAACAGAGTACAGCGCCCGGCTGTCATGGAGCTCTGATGATGACACAACGAGAATCATGTTTTCCCAGTGTAAACTGCTGGACTGAGCGATCAGTTTAACAGCTTGGGTCCTGTGCTGCATTGATTTATGAATGAAAGCTACTACTGTAGCTTTCATTCATAAGTTATTGTTAGGTGTAAGAAAAAAAAAATCACTTATCAACCTAGTGCACCCTAATTAATTTTTCTTAACTCCTTCATCCTCTTCTTCCCTTAGTATTTTCTGCTGATTTTTTTATTATTTTTTTTGCATGTCAACTTTTTAAATTTGTGTTTTTAGTAAGGAAATTAAAAACATTCTTTGTACCAGGAACAAGATTCTAGTTATTTTAACCCTAAGATTTGTAGTTAACGGGTCTGCAGTCTTCAGGAATTGTTACCCCCTATTTCAAACAGCAGTGCCTAGTCATATACCCAGATCCTTTTGTAGTGCACCCCTTAGGGAACGGAGTATCTCCCACACTGCACAGGCACACAGAATTTTCCACCACATGCTGCAGTCAAGAAACAGTCCTTGCAGCTTTGTTTTTGTATTTTATTAGGGGTTTTGCAATAAATAAAATAAATCAATCAGCGCAAAAAGATCTTAACCCCTAAAAGCTAATGCAGCTAGCACAGAAGATCATCACATAATCCAAACAGATAATTTATACAAAAGGGTGCAGCGCAAAAAAATATATTACCAATTAAAACAGTCCAAAATGGTCCAGCAGAAAGAGAGAGGAGGACTACAAATCCCAGCAATCACCAAAGAGGATTCCGCGTGACGGGGCACACTTCAAGTAAAAGTGGTGACAGATCCTCCACCTCCAGAGCACTCCCTTGAGGATATTTGAGCATTCACCTCAAATATCAGACCACGGAACTAACAGATGATCAATAAAGCAGATCCCAATAGGGAAAATCCTCCAGGTACAGGCAGAAACTTCATTCGATTCCCCCAGGGTGTGAAGAGGTGAAAACAAAGATACATCTAAGTGCACACTGTTGGCCAGTTTAAAACTACTTTTATTTAAAAATACTCACAAACAACTATTGTAAACACGCATTTCCAGAGTAAAGCTGGCGGTGCTGGAGATACAGAATGTCAGCGGGTGACGTCAGCGGGTGACGATAGTGCGTGGCTTCTCCCCTGTACGCGTTACGTTCAAAGAACTTCCTCAGCGTGGTGGAGCCTGTGTGCGCCACCCATCCTCTTAAAACCAAGCCAGGTCGTCATGGATACCCTGACGCAATCGGGCGGCGCAGCTAAGCCACTCCCACGGCATGGTAAGAAGCTTTATCAGGCAGTACTCCTGTGGACAAAAAAAATCTTACATTGTTTATAAACAAGAACTAAAACAGTAGGTCAAAACATTGACCCCGCTGGAAATGAAAATATAAATTAAAAAATTATTAAAAACCAAACACCACCCGCTGTCTGCCCAAATTTCCAACACCTCCATTAGAATGAACATTAATAGACAAAATTTAACCCAAAAAATATTTGAAATAAAAATGATACAGAAACTAAAAAAAAAAAAATAAAATAAAATTATCTGTCAGAAATAAAACAATTTAAATCAAAATCAATATTTAACCCTTCGGGAGAAAGTACCTTAGCTTTAAAAATCCAATAGGATTCTCTCTGGCTAAGACAGAAAATTAAATTTCCCCCCCCGCCAGTGTCTAGCAACCTTTTCAATGTCCCAAAATTTGAGATCCCTGGGGTCCCTATTGTGACATAATCTAAAATGCTTTGAAACGCTATGAGATCTTAGTCCCTTTTTTATATTATTCACATGCTCCCTGTTGAGCACACTAAGGGGCCTGGAGGTCCTGCCAATATTTATTTATTTATTTATTTATATCGGAGCCCACATTTGCACTCCAGCCAGTGGTGTATTTTGGTTTTGTGCTGCCCTAGGCCAGACTAAAAGCAGACGCCCCCCCATCTGAATTTGCCACACCCCTTCCTGTTTAAGTCCCACCCCTTCATCTGTAAACTCCACCACTTCCTCTGTAGGCTCCACCTCTTGCTATTAGAGCTCCATCCCAGGAGATGGTCAGAGACTGCAGACATGATACAAGAGATGGTCAGAGACTGCGGACATGATACAGGAGGTTAGAGGCTGGGGACATGATCAGAGACTGCAGACATGGTCAGGGGCTGCGGACACGGTTCAGGGGCTGCGGACACGGTCAGGTGCTGCGGACACGGTCTGGTGCTGCGGACACGGTCAGGGGCTGCGGACACGGTCTGGTGCTGCGGACACGGTCAGGTGCTGCGGACACGGTCAGGAGCTGTGGACACGGTCAGGTGCTGTGGACACGATCTGGTGCTGCGGACACGATCAGGGGCTGCGGACACGGTCAGGGGCTGCGGACACGGTCAGGTCTGCGGACACAGTCTGGTGCTGCGGACACGGTCAGGGGCTGCGGACACGGTCAGGTGCTGCGGACACAGTCTGGTGCTGTGGACACGGTCAGGGGCTGCGGACACGGTCAGGTCTGTGGACACAGTCTGGTGCTGCGGACACGGTCAGGGGCTGCGGACACGGTCAGGTGCTGCGGACACGGTCTGGTGCTGTGGACACGGTCAGGGGCTGCGGACACGGTCTGGTGCTGCGGACATGGTCAGCATCCTTCTTCTAATACATTTGCCGTTTATCATTACTTACATGATAGATTCATCACTGTGACCCTCCCCTCCGCCGACTCGCCGAGCCCAGCCAAGCCAACGTGAACACCCACCCGAGCACAGCCGAAGTGACCATGATCAGGTCATTAATATAACATTTGTAGCAAACAACTTGCCCAGGGCAATCATGGAAATTGGACTCCTCCTCCCATAGTGCCATGAATAAGTTTGCCACACTGGGGGCAAACTTAGCCTTCATAGCTATGCCCATGGTTTGAAGGAAAATAAAAGTAGTTTTAAACAGGCCAACAGTGTGCGCTTAGATGTATTTTTGCAAAAAAGCAAGGACCCTAAAAAAGGGGAAAACCTTTGTACCCCCCGGTACAGTAGGACTTTAAAGGCGAACAAGACAGTTAAATTATAAGTAAAACCTATTTATTTATTGAAAATTACTTAAAAAAGCATAAAAACATGAGAATCTAAACATAGATCTGTACAAAATACTTATATAAAGTGCAACAATTTTTATTTTCATGATATATTTCTTTACACTTTTGGATACATATTTCTCCATGAGCCTGACATGTTTCAGGACAGGTGTCCCTTCTTCAGAGGCGTATTGAGGAGAGAAAGTTTTTTATGGGTGTATTCTGAAAAACAGGTGAGATCAATTTAGACATAGAAATATTTATTCAGGGCGAAAATTCATTCACATTATGGCAACTGAGAGTGTCCAGTATACATACCAGTATCCAACCTTTGGAAAGATTTTATGCAGAGAATATGCAAAAAAAGCAAGCTCTCGTGTAGAGAGAGGAAGATGATGTGATAAATGAATAAATAAGTATATGACCGCCAATTAACCAATGGTAGACATGGCGGCTTCCATTTGGGCCGAGAAATAACTCTGCAAAGGCCCCCAAAGAGGGAGGATGAGCCTCGCCAAATCTACAATAGAGCCCTAGGGAGATAAGTTTGAATGAATTAGTGAATTGAAAATTAAAAAAGAAATATGTAAAAAGATATGAACCATATAGGTTATGTAAATTATATAGTGAAAGGAGAGGCTGCTTTCTTTATGATCCAAATGTGGAATTCACAGCTTTATATTATAAATTGGAGTATTTTTTGTTATGTATTTTATAAAAACATAACTAAAGCCTTTCTATATATAAATAAAAGAGGAAAGAAAGCAAAAACTTCTTATGATCTACATATTATAAAGGCATTGTTTTGTATATATATTATTGAGCAGACAGGACTTGCCATTGCAGTCACTATTTAAACCACACAGAGAGCACTAAAGTTGTTTGTAAAAAACAATAATAGACCAGGGAGAAGGAAAAAAGAAGAAACAGATTGCCTCTTAGCTGCGCAGCAGTGAAAAGATAATAAGAAAATGCATGGCTTTTTTACTTACTTTTTTTCGATTACAGATTTCCAAACGAAAATGCTAAAGCGTGGTTGCTAATGGCGTATATGTTTGACACTGGGCAGGATGCCGGTTGCGGATTTTAAAGGCCGCTGGCGCCTGCGCAGTGTGAATAATTCTATGAGTGTCAGCAATGTGAGATGGATCGCGTCATCACGTATAACGCGTTGATGTAATACCAGAGTGGCATACTCGAGAGACATTACAGGATGGTGGGATGGAAGTCTTGGGGGACCACGTCATCGCGTATGGCGCGGTGACGGTGTAACGAAGCGACAAGCTCTAAGTAATATGTCTAGGATGTTTAAGATTGATGTAATAGATTGTGTTCACATGGGTACTCTATATTTATATTCATATCTCTAATTGTTAATAATAAGGTTATGCTCATACTATATTACTTTCATCTTGTTCTCTGCTGTTTCTCTCATGTTTCTCCCATGTACCCACTGTTAATGTTGTTCAAGTTTTGCTTTGTATCCATTAATGTTTTGTCATTATTCCACTATGTGCATCTGATCGTGTCCACACATCCAGTCCAACAAAACAATAATTTTCTAGATTCAATCAAATGAATGTATTTCCTTCTATTATTTGTTGTTCCTTTGGTCCCAGTTTTGACCCTGCCCGGTGCACGGGGGCCATGTCTTCCCATCTATAATGGTGGGGGCATGGCCGCCAGCTCACACTGCATGCTCGTTCGGCTTAGTCCGGACACGCAATTGCAGTGTTTTTGCGCCGGTGGGCCTTGTCTGCATGACGCTCCCCCGGTGCTTTGGCACTGGGTGGGTGCCGTGCAGATTTGTCCCTGGGGCCTCCACTCTGGATGTCTTCAGTCCATGTCCCCAATTATCCCTTTACAAACAGTGTTTGGTATTCTGTTTGGAATGCCCCGTGTGAGCGGTTGCCTTGGAGATGCTCGGGCTCATCCGAAGCGGCCTATCACACGGCTTCACCCTTCTTTTTCTCTCCTCCCCCTTTTCTGCCTCGCAGCATCGCCTCCGCTTGTCGCTTCGTAACAACATCACCGCGCCATACGCGATGACGCGGTCCCCCAAGACTTCCATCCCGCCATCCTGTAATGTCGCTCGAGTATGCTGCTCTGGTATTACGCCAACGCGTTATACGCGATCCATCTCACATTGCTGACACTCATAGTATTATTCACACTGCGCAGGCGCCAGCGGCCTTTAAAATCCGCAACCGGCATCCTGCCCAGTGTCAAACATACATGCCATTAGCAACCACGCTTTAGCATATTCATTTGGAAATCTGTAATCGAAAAAAGTAAGTAAAAAAGCCATGCATTTTCTTATTATCTTTTCACTGCTGCGCAGCTATGAGGCAATCTGTTTCTTCTTTTTTCCTTCTCCCTGGTCCATTATTGTTTTTTACAAGCAACCTTAGTGACCGCAATGGCAAGTCCTGTCTGCTCAATAATATATATACAAAACAATGCCTTTATAATATGTAGATCATAAGAAGTTTTTGCTTTCTTTCCTCTTTTATTTATATATAGAAAGGCTTTAGTTATGTTTTTAATAAAATACATAACAAAAAATAACAAAAAATACTCCAATTTACTCCAATTTATAATATAAAGCTGCGAATTCCACATTTGGATCATAAAGAAAGCATAAAGAAAGCAGCCTCTTCTTTCACTATATAATTTACATAACCTATATGGTTCATATCTTTTTACATATTTCTTTTTTAATTTTCAATTCACTAATTCATTCAAACTTATCTCCCTAGGGCTCTATTGTGGATTTGGCGAGGCTCATCCTCTCTCTTTGGGGGCCTTTGCGGAGTTATTTCTTGGCCCAAATGGAAGCCGCCATGTCTACCATTGGTTAATTGGCGGTCATATACTTATTTATTCATTTATCACATCATCTTCCTCTCTCTACACGAGAGCTTGCTTTTTTTGCATATTCTCTGCATAAAATCTTTCCAAAGGTTGGATACTGGTATGTATACTGGACACTCTCAGTTGCTATAATGTGAATGAATTTTTGCCCTGAAAAAAATATTTCTATGTCTAAATTGATCTCACCTGTTTTTCAGAATACACCCATAAAAAACTTTCTCTCCTCAGTATGCCTCTGAAGAAGGGACACCTGTCCTGAAACATGTCAGGCTCATGGAGAAATATGTATTCAGAAGAGTAAAGAAATATATCATGAAAAAAAATTTGTTGCACTTTATATAAGTATTTTGTACAGATCTATGTTTAGATTCTCATGTTTTTATGCTTTTTAAAGCAATTTTCAATAAATAAATAGGTTTTACTTATAATTATTACTTATACTCTTGTTCGCCTGTAAAGTCCCACTGTACCGGGGGGTACAAAGGATTCCCCTTTTTTTAGGGTCCTTGCTTTTTTGCAATATAATTCGGGATGTTGGCAACACTTTACTAAGGGTTATATATTTTTTTTCCCTTTGTGGTTCACCATACTATATATATAATAAACCGGGTAGAAAATACCCATCCCCCCCTCTCCCGAACCACATTTATATATTTATATATTTTTCTTTGTTTTAGTTTTTTTGTTTCTTCAAAACTCCTTAAATGTGATGTTTATAGATTTTCCTAAGTAGTGCAATATATACTTTCTTCTGAAAAACAGTCTGTATAGGTCTTTTCAAGATGTTTCAGGGCAAGGAATGGGACAATCTGATGGCGGGCTTCTCTAAGGATTATAACCAAAAATCATCCTCTCAATCGGAAATTTCCTCTTTGTTCATCCGATTGGGTAAAATTGTTGATAAAAAAGTTGCATGCTTTTGGCATGCTGACACTTTTGATAGATATATCCAGGAAAACATAAACCCTCTAGGATTATGAATTCAAATTTTTCCTATGTTAGAAGATGTTGATTCCTCTTTCAAAACCAATTGGGAGAGCAATTTACAGATTTGCACTAAGACCATGATGTCCTTATTAAGTGAAGAGTATAAAAAACGCATTGCCAGCTTCGATAGAGACATCGATGCAATTTATGCCAAACGTCTCCCTTTCAAAGATTTGCCCATCTTTAAAGAACATGAGAAAAAAATTAAAATCCGCTTGAATCAAAAATCCCAAGAAAAACTGGCAACAAGGGACAAGAAATTCTGGAGAGACAATAGAGCTTTCCAGGAGGGAACAGCTTATAAATGGCATCAAACCAATTTAATTCAACGCCCACATAGGGGCAATTTAAATAGAATTTGAAGAAACTCTGAATCTAACTCCTCCTTGAATTCTTTTGTCTCATCCTCTTCCCGCAACAGGCACAGAAATCGCAAACCACAAAAGAACAAAAGACCACCATTTGGAGATGATTCGGCGTGCAACAAGAAGAGAATCACAGACACTGCCTCCACCCAATCTATTCTTAATCTTCCTTCTACTGGTAAAGGTAACACACGCGGTGGTAATCAGCTTTCCTCAGTAGGATCTACTGGTGCGGGTTCTACTACATCTACACTTACGGGTGACATTCCTCTATCTTCCATCACTACCACTTTACTTCAATCAGACCAAGATTTTTTAGTCCACTAAATGGAGGTGAACCCTCCGGACTTCCAAAATCCTCACTTATTTCGTCTCCTTCTTTGCTTAACACTCAAAACATTGTCAACCTTTCTGATCACTCACTCACACAAGCTGAAAGGGACTTGTTGCAGAAAGGCCTCAGCTTTTGTCCAGATGCTGGTCTAGATACCTTTGCAGTAATAAAAGACTTACACCTTTTTGCTCGAAAACTTTACTATAAGAGCCTTTTCTCCAAGGAAAAAGAAAAAAAATATTTCTCAAATGGAGACTAGGAGATCAGATGAAGCGTTAGACGATCTCTTAACACTCCTTGAGGAACAGGACCCTAGCGATTTAATTGATTCAACAGACATTGAAAGCCTCCTAGAGGAACACATTACAAAAGAAGCCCCAGCGCGATCAGACAGACAGGAGAAATTCAAGAAGAAGTTGGACAAATTTCCGTCTTTTTCAAACAATCCTAATCTAGCGGCATTCATAGCGTCCACCACATCAGAGATTAAAAAAAATAAAACCACAAACACCCTGCAGTAACCTCACTAAAGATGAACAGTTAGCTTTGGAATCCCTCAAAAAAGAACATTTCCTCACAATAAAGCCATCAGATAAAGTCGGAAACATCGTTATCATGACAAACGAGTAGTATAGAGCCATGTGCGTTAAGGTCGTTACGAATTTATTATGGTACAAGCCCATCTCAAAGGGCACCATAGATAAATTCAATGGTGCCTTTTATGATCTGGTAGATGAAGCGTTTTGTAATGGGGCCATCAACAAAGATGTGTGGGAATATATTAGAACACCATATCCTCGTACTCCCACTCTGTATTGTCTTCCGAAATTACATAACAATCAAAAAAATCCTCCAGGCCGCCCCATCATTTCCGGAAACGGCTCCATAACCGAAAATGTAAGTAAATTTGTGGACAGCCATCTCAGACCCTATGTTGCTGGTTTATTCTCATATATCAAGGATACCATTGACATATTGCAAAACTTAGAAGGTTTGCATATACCACCTCATTCGCTTCTGGTTGCCATAGACGTAGAGGCGCTATATAGCTCCATCCCTCATAATTTAGGCCTCTTAGTTATCAAACATTTTTTATCACAATCCCATAAGGATGATCGGAAGTTAAATTCCTTCTTATTGGAAGGGTTGGATTTTATTCTAACGCACAATAATTTTTCTTTCGATGGATCCCACTACCTCCAGGTGCAGGGGGTTGCGATGGGGACTTGTTGTGCCCCATCATATGCCAACCTGTACCTGGGGGAGTGGGAACAGTCTTTGCTGTCCGATGACAGCCTCTCGTCTTATACCACCCATGTAGCTGCATGGCTTAGGTATATAGATGACATACTGATGATATGGAGTGGTATACCAGAAGACTTACATGCCTTCATACAAATCATGAATCAAAACAAATTTAATCTATACTTTACCATGACCTTTAACGACACTTCTATCACGTTCCTTGACCTAAGCATAACTAAATCAATGGATGGCTCTTTATCCAGCGGTCTCTATCGTAAAGAGACCGCTGGAAATACCATCCTACATGCGTCCAGTTCACATCCTAAATCTTTAGTTTTATCTGTTCCATATGGGCAATATTTAAGACTTAGACGCAACTGCTCTACTGACACAGAATTTGTCCGTGAAGCAAACAAACTAAAGGAAAGACTCTTAGATCGAGGCTACTCGTCTACATGCCTGAAAAAGGCATTTAGGCGGGCACGACGCCAATTGAGACATAACATTCTTTTTTCTAAAAAAACATCTACAGATTCCCAATCAATTACCAGGCTAATAACCACCTATAACAAACAGCATAAGACCATTAAAAATATTTTACAAAAACACTGGCATCTGCAACAAATTGATCCCAATATAAAACCACATGTATCCATGACACCTACTATTACCTTTAGACGAGCACGCTCGTTAAGAGACCATTTGGTTAAAAGCGAATATACTGGTACTTTCCGTTCTGACACATGCAAAAGATTTGGAACTTTTACCTGTGGTGGATGTTCTTGCTGCCGTTATATGACTACACAGACTAAATTTAAATGACCTAATGGCAATATATATAAGCCCAGACACTTTGCAAATTGCAAGACGTCTGGGGTTATTTACCTTTTAACATGCCAATGTAAATGCTTTTAAGTTGGTAAAACAAAACTGGAGTTTCATAAGAGAGCAGCACGTCACATCACTAGCATGAGAAAGGCGAACCTTCCTCTGGGGCGACATGTGCAAGACCACCACACGGGCAAGTTTCCCTTTGTCCATTTCGCCATCCTTGACCGGATTCATCCGCACAACAGGGGTGGTGATTGGAACAAGATCTTGCTCCAGAGGGAGGTCCGGTGGATCGCCGATCTCAATGCAACCCAATTCCCAGGACTCAACACCCAAATGAGTTTCCGTCCATTTTTAGACGGCTTCGTATCAGGAGGATGCGAAAAAGAATAATGTACCATACAGAGACATGTTACACGTTTAAAACAACACCTTGGATATTCATGTCTAAGTAATATGTCTAGGATGTTTAAGATTGATGTAATAGATTGTGTTCACATGGGTACTCTATATTTATATTCATATCTCTAATTGTTAATAATATGGTTATGCTCTTACTATATTACTTTGATCTTGTTCTCTGCTGTTTCTCTCATGTTTCTCCCATGTACCCACTGTTAATGTTGTTCAAGTTTTGCTTTGTATCCATTAATGTTTTGTCATTATTCCACTATGTGCATCTGATCGTGTCCACACATCCAGTCCAACAAAACAATAATTTTCTGGATTCAATCGAATGAATTTATTTCCTTCTATTATTTGTTGTTCCTTTGGTCCCAGTTTTGACCCCGCCCGGCGCGCGGGGGCCATGTCTTCCCATCTATAATGGTGGGGGCATGGCCGCCAGCTCACGCTGCATGCTCCTTCGGCTTAGTCCGGACACGCAATTGCGGTGTTTTTGCGCCGGTGGGACTTGTCTGCATGAAGCTTCCCCGGTGCTTTGGCACTGGGCGGGCGCCGTGCAGATTTATCCCTGGGGCCTCCACTCTGGATGTCCTCAGTCCATGTCCCCAATTATCCCTTTACAAACAGTGTTTGGTATTCTGTTTGGAATGCCCCATGTGAGCGGTTGCCTTGGAGATGCTCGGGCTCATCCGAAGCGGCCTATCACACTGCTTCACCCTTCTCTTTCTCTCCTCCCCCTTCTCTGCCTCACAGCGTCGCCTCCGCTTGTCGCTTTGTTACAACGTCACCGCGCCATACGTGATGACGCGGTCCCCCAAGACTTCCATCCCGCCATCCTGTAATCTCGCTCAAGTATGCTGCTCTGGTATTACGTCAACGCGTTATACGCGATGACGCGATCCATCTCACATTGCTGACACTCATAGAATTATTCACACTGTGCAGGCGCCTGCGGCCTTTAAAATCCGCAACCGCATCCTGCCCAGTGTCAAACATACATGCCATTAGCAACCACGCTTTAGCATTTTCATTTGGAAATCTGTAATCGAAAAAAGTAAGTAAAAAAGCCATGCATTTTCTTATTATCTTTTCACTGCTGCGCAGCTAAGAGGCAATCTGTTTCTTGTTTTTTCCTTCTCCCTGGTCCATTATTGTTTTTTACAAACAACTTTAGTGCTCTCTGTGCGGTTTAAATAGTGACCGCAATGGCAAGTCCTGTCTGCTCAATAATATATATACAAAACAATGCCTTTATAATATGTAGATCATAAGAAGTTTTTGCTTTCTTTCCTCTTTTATTTATATATAGAAAGGCTTTAGTTATGTTTTTAATAAAATACATAACAAAAAATACTCCAATTTATAATATAAAGCTGCGAATTCCACATTTGGATCATAAAGAAAGCAGCCTCTCCTTTCACTATATATCTTACATAACCTATATGGTTCATATCTTTTTACATATTTCTTTTTTAATTTTCAATTCACTACTTTATTCAAACTTATCTCCCTAGGGCTCTATTGTAGATTTGGCGAGGCTCATCCTCTCTCTTTGGGGACCTTTGCGGAGTTATTTCTCGGCCCAAATGGAAGCCGCCATGTCTACCATTGGTTAATTGGCAGTCATATACTTATTTATTCATTTATCACATCATCTTCCTCTCTCTACACGAGAGCTTGCTTTTTTTGCACATTCTCTGCATAAAATCTTTCCAAAGGTTGGATACTGGTATGTATACTGGACACTCTCAGTTGCCATAATGTGAATGAATTTTTGCCCTGAATAAATATTTCTATGTCTAAATTGATCTCACCTGTTTTTCAGAATACACCCATAAAAAACTTTCTCTCCTCGATACGCCTCTGAAGAAGGGACACCTGTCCTCAAACATGTCAGGCTCATGGAGAAATATGTATTCAAAAGTGTAAAGAAATACATCATGAAAATAAAAAAAAATGGTTGCACTTTATATAAGTATTTTGTACAGATCTATGTTTAGATTCTCATGTTTTTATGCTTTTTAAATCAATTTTCAATAAATAAATAGGTTTTACTTATAATTCAACTGTCTTGTTCGCCTATAAAGTCCCACTGTACCGGGGGGGTACAAAGGTTTCCCCTTTTTTTAGGGTCCTTGCTTTTTTGCAATATAATTCGGGATGTTGGCAACACTTTATTAAGGGTTATATATTTTTTTCCCTTTGTGGTTCACCATACTATATATTAGATGTATTTTTGTTTTCACCTCTTTACACCCTGGGGGAATCGACTGGAGTTCCTGCCTGTACCTGGAGGATTTTCCCTATTGGGATCTGCTTTACTGACCATTTGTTAGTTCAGTGGTCTGATATTTGAGGTGAGCAAAGGGAGTGCTCTGGAGGTGGAGGATCTGTCACCACTTTTACTTGAAGTGTGCTCCGTCATGCAGAATCTTCTTTAGTGATTGCTGGGATTTGTAGTTCTCCTCTCTCTTTTTTTCTGGACCATTTTGGACTGTTTTAATTAGTACTACATTTTTATGTACTGCACCTTTTGTATAAATATTAGGGGTTTTGAACTTGGATAGGGTTTGGGGTATTATGGGATGCCCACTTGATCAAACTCAGAACTCTTCAGGGATGCAGCTATATACTGACAGCTGAATGTAAAAACAAGAATTGCAGGCAATAAAAAAAATTGCCAAAAAGACGGCATGGCTCCCCCCAATCCATACCAGGCCCATCGGGTCTGGTATTGAATTTGAATGGATACTCCACGCCAAATTTTTTTTTTAAATGGCGTGGGGTCCCCCCCCCCAGAATCCATACCAGACCCTTACCCGAGCATGCAGCCCAGTAGGTCAGGAAAAGGAGGGGAAGAGCCAGGCCACATGCCCTCAACAAACCAGGCCACATGTCCTCAACATGAGAGGGTGCTTTGGGGCAGCACCTTGTCCCCATGTTGATGAGGACAACGACTTCTTCCTCAAAACACTGGCCGGTGGTTGTGGGGGTCTACGGGTGGGGGGCTTATTCGGAATCTGGAGGCCAGCAGATTCCACTCCCCCCATGTAAATGAGTATTGGGTACACATATATGTATAACCCCCAGATCTGTATCCTACAGGAAACGCATCTCCAGGGCTCTAGAACCCTGGGATTGAGACGGCCATGGGTGGGTTCTTCATACCATACCACCTATTCTAGCTATGCACGGAATGTAAGTATTTTAGTGAGGAAATCTCTTCCATTTCAGGCTTTGGATGTTCGTATGGACCCGGATGGTAGATATGTAATTTTCCATGCTCAAATACATGATAAAGCTATGGTGCTTGTTGGAATTTATATTCCCCCTCCGGCTTCCATACAGGTTCTTACTTCAATAATGCAAATGTTGTTAATTTATGATACTAATGAGATTTTCTTGATCAGTGATTTTAACATGGTTCCATGCCCAGATCTAGATAGGTTGCACTCTGTGTTTCGGGGATCTGACCTCATAAAAAGAATTTATCTGTCACTCCACCACCTTTGAAAACCCTTTCTAGGATTGATTTGATATTTGCATCTGCTTTGGTCCTCCGCTGGGTTAGAGAGGTGCGTATCACGTCTAGGGGTATATCTGACCACGCACCACTGTGTTTAACTATTTGCCTCACTACCCCCCCCCCCCCCGGTTCTAGGCTGTGGCATCTCTCTAGGTTCTGGGCACTAGATGAGAGGTTGCAAGAGCCTCTCACAGCTTCTTCGTGTAACTACTGGGTCTCCAATGGGGGGTCGGTGTCTCCCATGGTGATGTGGGATGCCTTTAAGGCTTGGGTCAGAGGCGAATATATATCCAAGATATCTAGATTACAGAGGGAGGCTGCACTCTTGTTGGAGGAACTGGAGGCTGAGGCGGCTAGATTGGAGGCTGGGTATGTGAAGTCTCCGGATCAGGATGCGTACCTGGCGGAGGTCTCTGAGACAGCTCTCGATTTACAGAATAGAGCAAACCAAAAATGCTCTCCTATATTCCTCACAGAGGGTGTTTGAGTTTGGTGACAAAAATGGCCAGCTCTTGGCTTGGCTGGCAAAGGGCCAGAGCCCCTCCACACATATTGCTGGGATTAGGGACCAGGGAGGATCCTTGGTCTCCTTGCTGGACCGTATCAATCAATGTTTTGTTGAGTTCTTCCGGGCAGTGTATGCTTCTAAAACAAATTTTTCACCTGCTGACCTGCTAGCCTACCTTGATTCTGTTCCTTTTCCTAAGTTGTCAGATACAGATAAAGAAAGGTTGGAGGCAGATATCTCGCTTGAGGAGGTCCAATTAGTGACTAGGAAGTTACAGGGATGAAAACTCCCGGGGCAGACGGTCTCTTAATGGAATTCTATTCCCAATTTGAAGAGGTATTGGCCCCAAAACTCACAGCCCTCTTTACTGAGTCTAATACTTTGACTTTGCTGCCAGATTCCTTGGAGGAGGCGGTCATTGTTCTGATTCCCAAACCTGGCAATGACCTGTTAGAGTGTGCATCCTATCGACCCATATCTCTATTAAATTTTGATGCAAAAATCTTTGCGAAGGCCCTGGCTAGCCGTCTCTCCTCAGTGATTTATGATTTAATCCATGTGGAACAGACCGGATTTATGCCGGGCAAGGGAATGGATATCAATGTCCGTTGCCTCTTTTTAAATCTTTCCGTGCCGCATGACAACCCAGCACTAGGGTTATCGCATCCCTAGACGCAGAAAAGGCGTTTGACTCAGTCGAATGGGAATATCTGTGGGAAGTCCTGAGAAAATATGGGTCTGGTCCAAAGTTCCTGCATTGGCTCCAACTGTTGTATAGGGATCCTAGGGCACGGGTTCACACCAATGATTGGCTCTCTGAGGCCTTTCCCCTCATTAGGGGTACACGGCAGGAATGTCCGCTGTCCCAATCTCTTTTTACTCTAGCTTTGGAACCCCTGGCCAACTTGATCAGGGGGTCATCTGAGGTACTGGGCTTGAGAGTGGGGACTTTGGAAGAGAAATTATCCTTATATGCAGATGATGCCCTGCTATGCCTTTATGATGCAGGCTCGTCTCTCCTGGCAGCGTTCTTTGACATGTTCGGTTCTTTTTCGGGCATCAGGATTAACTTGACCAAATCCATCCTTTTTCCTATAGACGCTCAGGCAGTGCAACTGGGTTCTTCTTCTCAGTTGGGTTGGGTGGAGTAATTTAGATATTTGGGGATACAGATTACTCAAGCTACTGCGGGTTTCCATGACCGTAATCCCCCCCCCCTGTTATCTATGCTTAAGGAGAAATGCAAATCTTGGTCTAACCTTCCCTTGAACCTGTTAGGTAGGATAAATCTTGTTAAAATGATGCTCCTTCCTAAATTTAACTACATATTCCGAAACTGTCCGCTTTGGGTTCCTAAATCCTTTTTTCCTTACAATAGAGCATTGTGTGGGCTCCTTAATTTGGAATGGCGCTGCCCCCCATTTAGCCAAATCTACTTTGTGTCTTTCTATCAGGTTGGGAGGGTTGGTGCTATCCAATTGTCAAGTCTATTTCAAGTCCATTTCTGGGCGGCGATGTTGGTGTTGGTCTACTGGTGGCTTTAGGGTTCCAAGGTTAATGTGGCTACATGTCTAGAGGCGGCCTTCCTGGATTCCCTGTTTGATCTCAGGAATTTTATCTACCGGGTGCCTATAGTGTTCTGTTCCGTCACCAACAAGTGCTACTTGGAGGGTGTGGGGAGCCGCTGTTCGCCGCTGTTCACCGCTTTAGTCTACCAAATCAGCTGTCACTGGCTCAACCCCATTGGGGCAACCCGACGTTGCCTCACCTGCGCACTGTCCCTGACCCGCAGGTGTGGGCACACTTTGGAATGAACCCCTACAAGATAGTGTTCACACAGGCTTCCTAATGTCATATTCTCAGCTGTCTCAGAGGTTTCATCTACTGGGTTGGATGGGGTTCAGGTATTTTCAGCTCAGACATGCCTATAGGGCACAATTCCCACAGCCACCTAGCATCCAAGCTAGCCCCATTGAGGAGTTATTGACCCCAGGAAACCTGGAAAACCACTCTACACTCTATAAAGTGTTCTGCTTACGGGAGATTCACCCAAGGTTGACAAGTTGTTTGACTATTGGCAGAAGGATATTCCATCTTTAGACAGAGAGGATTGGGAGGATTGTTTATAACAAGGTCCCAAACTGGTGATTTCCTCCAAAGTCAAGCTTATACAACTTTTTACACAGAGTATACTACACTAATGCTAGGTTGCATAGAACCTTCCCCAATAGAGATCCTGCATGTCCTCTGCGCTATAAAGTATCCCCTGGTTCTTACCTTCACATGTTCTGGGAATGCTCCTATGTTGCAAAGTTCTGGGCACAGGTATTTGAAGTGCTGAATGTGAAATTACAGCTCCCAATCAGCCCGTCTCTTGCATTATTGGGTATTGCAGATGATGAACAGAGATCACACCATACTAAGTTATTGATAGCCTATCTCCTTTATTATGCGAAAAAAGAAATCTTGATGAAATGGCTGTCCCCATTTCCACCTATACTTTCTTCCTGGGAGGCTATGGTGGACACTGCCCTCCCTATGTATAAAATGACGTGTATTAACCGGGGTTGTCCATGGAAGTTTGACTAGGTATGTCCTCCTGGACATCTGATTAGCTGGCTGACATTGGTGGAAGGGGGTGGGGGCGGATAGCCATAAACAAATGTACCTCATAAATAAAGAAATTACCGCGCTGTAATATTGTAGCTAAAATTAGAAACCCAGAAAGAATAATACCCAAAACAAAAAGCAGCTGCTAAAGTGAGATACACACAACAATAATAATAATCAATACAGAGCAGCGCTACCCCCCAAAAATTATGAAGATGATACAGTGAAGATCAAACAAAAATTTTAAAAAATAGTAAATTGAATGAAAAAAAATGAAAAAAAAAAAATATATAATTTTTTTAAACCGTTCAGTAAGTCAATTGTGATCAAGATCAGAACTAAAAGTCCATCTTCTAATTCCAAATGTACCTCAGTGGCTATGTGTACATGCTCTGTGTGACATTGAGCACTTTCGCTGAAGACAAATTTCTTTTTTGTATTGCTCCTAGTTGATGATGTAATGCATTGTGGATATTTTGACTATGTCCCTTCTGTATAATGGTATTGTAAAATAAAGCACCCCTGTTTTTGTGAGAAAAAAAAAGTTGAATATTGCCCTTGCTATATGTGTAGGCTATTTAGGTACCTCCTGAAGTCTAATTAAAATTTTATAGCAAAAAAAAAATATTTTTTTTTAGGCATATTGGCCACCTAACTTTAAATTTGTTACTTTTAATGATTTGTTCTGTAGGCTGTACATACCATCATACGGATTCATCAAGAGAATGCCTGTTATATATATTGTGGTTATTCTAGGACAGCGCCAGTTGTTGCCAATATTTAACTTTCAATGTTTATTTTCTTAGAACTCAGGTGATGAACTTAGATTAGCAGAGTCAGTGGAAACACTGGATACTAAAACCGCTACTCTGCACTGAGCACAAAGGGAATGTCATTTGTGGCTTTTATAGCTCTCTTAACTGGGAAGATTGTGCAATGGAATCTGTATCCAGTACTGCGAAAAGAATGCAAATTTAGAATTTCTCAAGTATAGATCAAGCAGATTTCTGTGGATCTTCTGTGGGTCTGCGGGACTGGTTACATGATTGGTAATAAAGCCAGACAGGATTCTTAAACAGGTTGTGAATAATACTTAAAGGACAACTGTACCTTTAGTATAATAGCTAGGCCAAGAGTAAAGGAAGGGGAAGCTTAGACACAGGGTCCACATGACTGGGTTAAAAGGGATTTGGCACAGGAGGGGTCTTTTCATAGTTTCATGGTAGGTAAGTTTGAATAAAGACAATAGTCCATCCAGTTTAACCTGTGAAGGTGTATGTGTGTCAATGTCGGTAATTATTTCCCATATCTCTGTATGTTGTGCTTACTAAGATGCACGTCCAAGAGTCTTTCAAAAATATCAATACTCCCCACTGACACCACCAATTGTGGAAGAGAGTTCCACGTCCTTATCGCTCTGACAGTGAAACCCCCCCTACGCAGCTCAAGGTTAAACCACTTCTCCTCCAATCTCATTGTGTGGCCCCGTGTCCTCTTACACTCCCTAGGACCAAATAGTTTTCTTCCTATGCTGGGATCACCATTGAGATATTTGTATACCACTATCATATCTCTTCTCAAGCATCTCTTCTCCAGGGATAATAAATTTAGTGCTTGTAGTCGTTCCTCGTAATTGAGGTCCTCCAGTCACATGACGTCAGAAGGGGGTGGGATCACTCAGTTACATCACCGGGTGGGGGACCGGGTGGGGGTGGGGGTGGGGCCCGCCCCCCCGCCCTTGCCTATATAACAGCTGTCAAAGTCAAGAGACAGCAGTCGCCGGGAGGCCTCCCATCGAGGCGGAGCTTTTTTAATTTCTTCTATTTTTCAGGTCCATCAGGCAGAGTGATTGAAGATGGATGTATATATCGCGTGACACTTTTTTTCTTTTTTAATAAAGGAAGTGTTATAAACTGTCTGTTGTGGTTTTTTCACTTTTTGACACATTTTTGGTGAATGGGTAGGGGGTACAATGTACCCGATACCCATTCACATAGGGGGGAGCCAGGATCTGGGGGTCCCCTTGTTAAAAGGGGCTTCCATATTTCGATAAGCCCCCCGCCCGCAGACCCCGACAACTGGAGAGGACCCCCAATGCACCCTCCCCATGTTGAGGGCAAGTGGCCTGGTATGGTTCAGGAGGGGGGGACGCTCGTTCGTCCCCTCCCTTTCCTGGCCTGCCAGTCTGCTTGCTCGGATAAGGGTCTGGTATGGATTTTGGGGGACCCCACGACAATTTTTATAAAAATTTTCCCATTGAGTTCCCCTTAATATCTATGCCAGACCCAAAGGGCCTAGTATGGATTTTGAGGGGGACCACACGCTGTTTTTTTTTTTAAATTTGGCGTGGAGTTCCCCTTAAAATCTATACCAGACCCAATGGGCCTGGTATGGATTTTGGGGGGGACCCCACACCGTTTTTTCCTTAATTTCATCATAGGGTTTCCCTTAACCACTTCAATACACTGTATTATATACTCTGCACTGCACTATATACCCTGCACTGTATTATATATACTACACTGACTGTGCTATATACTCTCCACTGTATTATATATACTACACTGACTGAACTATATACTCTAAACTGTATTATATATACACTACACGGACTGCACTATATACTCTGAACTGTATTATATATACTACACGGACTGCACTATATACTCTGAACTGTATTATATGTACTACACCTGACATTTCCAATCGCGGCCTGCGTTCCGGTTTTGAAAGGTCAGCCTGGTAATTTGGACATATATATCTTTTGTATCCCCCAACAAATCCCCAAGTGCTGGGGGCCATAAAAGATATACATGCTGGCTGCCTTGGAGGGGATAGGGAGGAGGTGGGACAAGTGCCGTACATACAGGTGAATTTCCTGTTTGCACGGCGGCCTCTGTAATAGGAAGTCCAGTCTCCTGCGCTGCCATTGGAAGACTGTTCTGTCCATCATAGGAGGTGGGACTTTGTATTAAAGAGGCAGCTGAGAAAACAGATTCTCCTGTATGTAATCTGTTGGCGCTCGTCCCGCCCCCACCCTGTCCCATCCGAGGCTGCAGATGGGCATCAATCAGGCTGCAGTGATGGCAATGGTGAGTCTGCATTCCTAGCAATGGATGTGCTGAATTTATGGCAACGGTGGGTCTGCATTCCTGGCAATGGGGGTGCTGAATTCATGGCAACAGTGGGTCTGCATTCATGGCAACGGTGGGTCTGCATTCATGGCAACGTTGGGTCTGCATTCATGGCAACGGTGGGTCTGCATTCATGGCAATGTTGGGCCTGCATTCATGGCAACGGTGGGTCTGCATTCATGGCAATGGTGGGTCTGCATTCATGGCAACAGTGGGGCTGCATTCATGGCAATGGTGGGTCTGCATTCATGGCAACAGTGGGGCTGCATTCATAGCAACGGTGGGTCTGCATTCATGGCAACGGTGGGTCTGCATTCAAGGCAATGGTGGGGCTGCATTCATGACAGTGGTGGGGCTGCAGATGGGCACCGATTAGACTGCATTGATGGGCACTGATCCTTATATTGCTTTATAGTTCTTTATTTAAAATTTAAGTTTTCTCCTGAAACTTCCCTCTTAAAGTGAAGGTGCGTGTTATATGCCGATAAATACGGTATAGCCAAATAACACGCCCAAGCTCATCTCTCCACCACACGGCCAGAAAGGCAAGAGAATTCTTGTTGGGCAGTGTCTTAGTGCTCGGACGAACACACTTATGCCGCGTACACACGAGCAGACTTCTCGTCGGACTGAACTCCGAAGAACTTTTCGATGAAATGGACTTGCCTACACACGATCCCACCAAAGTCCAATCGCTTCGAACGTGATGACGTACGACCGGACTAGAAAAGGAACTTCAATAGCCAGTAGCCAATAGCTGCCCTTGATTGTTTTTGGTCTGTCGGACTAGCATACAGACGAACGTTTTTTTCGATAAGAATCAAGTCCGTCGGAAAGATTTGAAACATGTTCTATTTCTAAGGTCCGTCAGATTTTTCGACAGAAAAGGTCAGATGAAGCCCACACACGATCGGAATGTCCGACGGATTCGTTCCATCGGACCTTTTCTGCCAGAAAGTCCGGTCATGTGTATGCAGCATAAGAATGGATTTTTTTTTGTTTTTTTGTAAATTATTTTTTATTTAGTTTTTTAACGTACATACAACAGGCCACAGATCGTTGACATCAACCACCATCCACAATACACTTACTGGTGTACATTTAAAAGAAAGGGAAACATAGGGGAACCCCCTCCCAAAAGACAATACCAAAATTAACCCCCCCTCCCCAAAGCAACAGAACTTTTTGCCTAGACAGATACATTCATTGTTTAAAACCCCAGCCGGAGGTAGGCACATGTGAACACACTGTCAGCCCTATGTGACACCCTGTGCAGTCTTGTAGGATAGTTACTGCCAGTAATATGGTCCGTCCGTCCCCCATCAGTAAAACTGAAGAGCTGGTAAGGAGAAAACAGTTCCCTATCCCAGGGTGATTAGGACATCAATTGTTGATTAACTAATAGCCATTCAATACCTCAATTGTATTCACCTTTCTTCTTTTTATACTATGCCAAGGATCAGTAGCTATAACTCTCCTGGGATTAGTCAGAAACTGTGTCCAGAGAAGCCACCCACCCCCCCAGACCTTGTCAAATTTAGTTAGTGCCTTGTTGACCAATGCTTTCCAGGACTCCAAGGTTGGAGTCAAAGAGCTCTTCCATGAAAGGATAATCCACTTTTTAGCAAAAAACAGCAATAGGGTAAGGAGAGTCTGTATTGCCCTGATAGTAGCTAAAGGTTCCACCAGAAGCAATAGGCACACCTCAATGGACATGGGGATCGAGATAGAAGTTATCGACTGTCAGGGCTGGGCTCAGCCCTTCCTTCTCTGAGCTGGCCGCTCAGCTGTCGACTAATTGCCAGCTCTTATCTTTCCACAGTTACTCAGCTGTTGATGATATCCTGCTCACCAGTCCTGCCTACTTAAGCCGTCCAGTCCAGAGAAGCTCTGATTTCACCTTGGTCAACATCACAGAGCCTATCGCCTGCATTCCTGTTTAAAGACTTGCTTTGCTGACATCCCTTCTGGCTCCAAATCCTGCTTGCTGTTCCACTACATTGAATCCCTGACTTCTGGCTTGGCTGACTATCCATACCGGTTACTGAACTTTGGTTATGTTTTGACTACGTTTGTTCTTTTTTACTTTTATTATTAAACAAGTGTGATTTAACTGTACTTCTGTCTCGGTCTGATTTAATAGTTTCTGACAGTAGGCGAAGGCCATGAATTCAGAAGATGCACTCAATCCACTTGTTGGTAATATTTTTTCTAGATTGGATGAACTGGATCACCGCATAGATCAGTTTGCCATGGCGTTACAAACGCTCCTGAGTCGCACAGCTCACCTGGAATCTTCTACTGTGGCCTCCCCAGTACAACCTATGTTGCAGGCTGACCCAGTCTCTGTGCAGGCACCCGCCTCTAGTATTTCCGCTATAAGAGGTATGTCTGGTTCCGCTCCGCTTCCCCAGCGATTTGGGGGTGATACAGTTCAATGCAGAGGGTTTCTCAACCAGGTTGAGATATACTTTGAGATGCTGCCCCAGGCGTTTCCCATGGACAGAAGCAAAGTAGGTTTTGTGATATCTTTGCTTTCTGAGAGAGCCTTGGCCTGGGCAAACCCTCTATGGGAGACGCAAAAACCTGTTGTCTTCAGCTACCCTGAGTTTGTGGCTTCGTTTTAAAAGGGTATTTGAAGTTCCCACACGCTCTGCTTCTGCTGCCAAGTGCCTTATGTTCATCGAACAGAGTATGAGAACTGTTGTCGACTATGCCATTGAATTCCGCACTCTGGCAGCAGAGGTTGAGTGGAACAATGAGGCTCTCATGGCTGCTTTTTCTCATGGTCTCTCAGATACCATCAAGGATGAGATAGCAGCCCAAGATATACCCACTGAGCTGGAGAAGTTGATCACGTTTGCCATCCACCTCTGTACGTTTGTCTCCGAGCTTAGCAGTCCCACCTGTGCCTCCCTCACCTCCCATGCCTCCTGGTACCGAGTCAGTCAGTGAAGGTGAACCCTTGCACTTGAGTTTCACTCGTCTCTCTGCGGATGAGAGAGCCTTTAGGAGAAGGTAGAGATTGTGCCTTTATTGTGGCCAGGCAGGTCACTTTTTGAAGTCTTGTCCTACCCGTCCAGGGAACACCCGAACCTTGAGGTCCTGTCACGGACAGACCTTAGGTGGTGTTGTTTCATCCCCAGTTATCCAGAAGGATAAGCCCCTGGTTTCGGTCACCCTTTCTTGGGCTGAGTCGTCCCTCGAGATACAGGCTCTAACTGACTCTGGGGCTGCAGGCCTGTTCATTGATGCTGCCTTTTTATCGAAGCACTCGATTCCACTGCAGCTGCGCGACACTCCACTTGCCATTGAGGCTCTTGATGGGAGACCTCTACAGCCTGCCCATGTGACTCATGAGACGGTTCCGTTGTCCATGGTCGTAGGGACTCTTCACCATGAGATAATCCAATACCATATTTCCTCACCTAAGTTTCCGCTGGTTATTGGTTATCCTTGGTTACAGAGACACAACCCCTCCTTTGATTGGCTGAGGTTGAGGTTGCTGAGGTTCTCTCCTGGTCACCACAATGCAGTGAGACATGCTTCCAGAAGGTAGCCAAGGTCCTGTGCACCTCTTCACTCTCCTCCCTGCCTCCACACCGGCCATATGATTGCACAACTGACCTTCAACCTGGTGCCATACCCCCTCGTGGCCGGGTTTACCCTTTGTTGGTCTTGGAGGATAAGGCCATAGAGGAGTATGTTCCAGACGCACTTTCTCGAGGTTTCATCCACAAATCCTCATCTCCTGCTGGTGCTGGTTTCTTCTTTGTGAAGAAGAGTGGTGAACTGAGACCTTGTATTGATTATAGGGGGTCTCAATCTGATTCCGTTGATTACGGAGTTATTTGACCGCCTCAAGGGAGCAACGGTTTTCATGAAGCTTGATTTGAGAGGGGCATATAATATCATGAGGATTAAGGAGGGCGACGAGTGGAAAACTGCGTTTAATACCAGAACAGGCCATTATGAGTACCTCGTAATTCCTTTTGGCCTTTGTAACGCCCCGGCAGTTTTGCAGGAATTTATTAACGATGTCCTCTGAGATTTGTTGCAGTTATGTGTGGTGGTTTATCTCAATGACATCCTCATATTTTCCAAGTCCCTGGAGAGCCACCACACAGATTTCTGTCGTGTGCTTCAGAAACAAAGAGAGAACAATCTCTATTGTAAACTGGAGAAGTGCGTGTTCCATCGTGAACAGGTTAAATTCCTGGGTTATGCCATTTCCACTGCTGGTTTTTTCGATGGACCCAGAGGAACCTTTGGCAGTGGCCCCGACCCATGGGTTTACGTCCTCTGCAGCGTTTCCTGGGCTTTGCCAACTATTATCGGAAGTTTATTCGTAACTTCTCGTCTCTGGTCAAGCCCCTGACTGATATGACCAGAGAGGACGGTAACCCACGGAGTTGGTCTCCGGAGTCCATTAAGGCCTTTGAGAGTCTCAAAGCCGCCTTTGTTTCTGCTCCTCTGTTGGCACATCCTGATCCTACATTACCTTTTATCCTTAAGGTTGATGCTTCTGAGACTGGTGTTGGCACCAGTCCTGTCTCAACATCCTATCTCTGAGAGCACTATGCATCCTTGTGGCTACTTTTCTAAGAAATTGTCACTTGTGGAGTGCAATTACGAGATTGGTGACAGAGAGCTGTTGGCTATCATTTTAGCCCTGAAAGAATGGAGACATCTCCTCGAAGGAACCACTGTGCCGGTTCTCATTCTTATTGACCATAAGAATCTCACATTCTTGTCTCTCACCCAGAAGGGAGCGATGGGCTCTTTTCTTGTCAAGTTTCAATTACATTGTCTCATTCTTACCCGGTACTAAGAATGTAAGGGCTGACGCCTTGTCACAACACTTTTCCTCCACTTCCAAGTTAGAGTCGGTTCCTGTGATTCCTCCTGATCGTATTCTGGCTACAGTTCGCACTGTCTCACTTCTCCTTTGGGTGACAAAATTCTTGCTGCTCAGGTCCATGCTCCTCCTATGAAACTTTGTGACTGCTGCTTTGTCCCAGACAGTCTCTGTACTGCCATGCTCCAGACTTACCATTCTCCCAAGGCTGCAGGCCACCCTGGAAGAATCAACTCTTTTGGACCATTTCCCAACAATTCTGGTGGCCTACTCTACGTGCTGATGTAACCGCCTTCGTAGCTGCCTGTTCCGTGTGTGCTCAGAGTAAGACTCCACGACACCTTCCAGTGGGCCTCCTACAACCCATACCCAATGGAGAGAGACCCTGGACCCACCTGTCTATGGATTTCATTGTGGAGTTACCCAACTCCCAGGGCAACACAGTTATCCTTATGGTTGTTGACTGGTTCTCAAAAATGTGTCATTGTATTCCACATAAGAAGTTGCCCACTTCTGTATGAAGTACAGTCCATTGTTGACTCCCGTAGGTTCCGTTACAGTACCTGGTGCATTGGAAAGGTTATGGTCCGGAGGAACGCTCTTGGGTCTCATCCTCGGACATACGTGCCCCTGTCCTCCTCCGTGATTTCCATAGATGTTTTCCCCTCAAGCCTGGTGTCCTCTGAAGGGAGGGGTCGTTTTCCTTCTCTAAGCTGGCAGCTCAGCTGTCGGCTAATTGCCAGCTCCTATCTCTCCACAGTTACTCAGCTGTTGATGATATGTAGAGAGGAGCTCTGCCTTCGTCTTGGTCAACATCACAGAGCCTATTGCCTGCATTCCTGTTTAAAGACTTGCTTTGCTGACATCCCTTCTGGCTCCAAATACTGCTTGCTGTTCCACTACATTGATCCCTGGCTTCTGGCTTGGCTGACTATCCATTCCGGTTACTGAACTTTGGTTATGTTTGACTACATTTGTTCTTTTTATTTTTATTATTAAATAAGTGTGATTTAACTGTACTTCTGTCTCGGTCTGATTTCTAATACATCGTGCAACAGCTTGCCAGTATTGTTTGACCTGTGGACAGTCCCAAAATATATGCAAGAAGTTTGCTAGTGGTGCTGAGCACCTCCAGCAGAAAGATTGTTGGTTCCCGAACATTTTAGCAAGTCTAGCTGGGGTGAGATAAATCCTATGCAGGAATTTGTAATGGATTTTTCTGTCTCTGGTAGAAACCAGATGTTGAAATGCAGTTCCCCACATATCATCCCAGTCATCCCTGTCCAACCCCGGGGCTACAGCCTCCCAAGCCCGTCTGCAGGGCTCCAGGAATTTGGTCGTCAACTGGAAGAGGTCTTTATATAAGCTATTGAGCGGTTTAGATAAAGAATCACTGCGTGTCAATAATTCTAGGTCACTGGGCTCAAGGTCAAAGGCTCTTTGACAAATTGGGAGCAAAAAGCATGTCTCAATTGTATCTAAAAAAATAATGAGTTTGGTAAGTCATAACGTAGCTTCGAGTCATCGAATATTATTAGGGTACCGTTCGCTACAATGTGATGTAAAATCTTAATTCCGTATTTAGTCCAGATACTGGGTCTTGGTAATCAAAAAAATTTAATAGATTAGGATTTCTCCACAGGGGGGAGATTGGGGGAAAGCTTGCACTGACTAGGCAGCCTCAGTCCCTGAGACATAGACCATGCCCTTATCACTGAGCGCATGGAGGAAGTCAGGGAATAGGGGGCCCTCAGACCCCTGTAAACAAGATAAGACAGCGCCTCATATGAGCCCACACATGCAGCCTCCAGAGACACCAAGGCATCATCCGGAGGGTTAGTCAACCAATGGTGAGCCACCGTCAATTGACCAGCTAGGAAGTATTTGTAGAAGTTAGGTACTGCGAGGCCCTCCTCCCCCCATGGCTGTTGAAGGATGGCTAATTTAAGGCGGGCGGACGCCTCCCTGCCACAAGAAGGAGGAAATCATACTGTCTAGTGACTTAAAAATAGACTTTGGAATCCACACTGGAGAGTTCCTGTGGGTGTATAATAGTAAGAGTAGGATCTTAATTTTAATCAGGTTTACCTTCCCAATGAGGGACAAGGGGAGATTTTTCCAGGTGTGAAATTTCTTAGATATAATGGCAAGCAACGGGGAAATATTTAGGTTAATGAAATCCTTCACTGAGTTTGTAATTTGGAGTCCCAGGTACTTAATTCGCGTTACCCACTGCATGGGGTTGTTGGGGTCTGCCTGTCTAAGTACTGTATGGGAACATAAGGGAAGTATTCTGGACTTAGTCCAGTTAACCTTGAGACCAGAGACCACAGTAAATGGTCCTAGTAGTGATAGCGTAGCTTGCAAAGAAGACCCAGTATCCCTAATGAACAGAACTAGGTCATATGCATAGAGAGCTATCGTTTCAGTAAGGGTACCCAAACCGATCCCCCAGATTTGGGGGGAGGAGCGCAGTGCAATTGACAGTTGTTCCGTAACCAATGCAAATAAACGTGGTGAAAGGGGGCACCCCTGTCGGGTGCCTCTGGACACTTGAAAGGCTCCCAACACCCCACCATTGAAATGAAGGGCTGCTACCGGATGATCATATAGCAATGATATCCATTTGAAGAGTATAGGACCAAACCCCATGTGTTGCAATACCTGGGTCATATATGCCTAATCAATGAAATCAAAGGCCTTTTCCAGGTCAAAAAACACCAGAGCCCCCCCTGATGATATCTATTCATCTATCTGAGTATGGGTATACACCCTCCTGAGATTAATGTCTGTAGCCTTTTTAGGCATGAACCTGGTCTGGTCAGGGGATACTAAGTGGTGCAGAATTTTCATCCACCTATTAGCTACCATTTTGGTAAATATTTTTATATCCATATTTAACAGTGCTATGGGCCTATAGGAGGAGCAGAAGAGAGGGTCCTTGTCAGGTTTGGGGAGTAACACCACATGAGCTTCATAAAAGGAGGTGGGCAAGATCCCTGTTTCAAAACATTCCCCATAGAGTTGTAGAAGTCTGGGAGATAAAAGGAGGGAGAGGCAGCATCGGCATGGGTCTTTGCACATAGTAATTCATGAGCCTGAAGCACCTCTGATTCAGAATTTTTCTCAGCTCTGGTGGCTTTGATGGCCAATACATACATCCCACGAGTTGATGTCTTCAACGCATCCCAGACTACGGGCCTGTCTGCCAAGTCCTCATTGATATCCCTATATTCCTTCATATGTGAAGAGACCTGTGCCTCAGCCAAAGGTTCAATCACCCACCCCAGATGAAGCCTTCAGATCCCACGACTGCCGCCCGTGGTGAAACTCAGCATTACCTGCAAGGGGGTGTGATCCGAGAGCCCCCAGCCAGGTAACAGGCCTCCGCAATCTTGGGCAACAGAGTTGGGTTGGCAAAGGCCAAATCCATACGGGAGGAGGAGGTACTGACATGGGAAAGATAGGAGTAACCTCTCTCGCCAGGATGTTTCCACCGCCACACCTCCTCCAGGGCCGCTGAATCCGCCCAGTGCCCATGCTCCATATTCTGCACCCGGGTTAGAGGTATCCAGTGCATAATCTAGGATGTTGTTAAAATACCCAGCCACAAGCAATTTCAGTGGGCCAAAAGTGGCAACCTTTTCCAGGACCTGGTATAGCACCTCACTTTTGAAAAGGGGTGGAACATACATTGCAAGGACCACTATTACATACTTCCCATGGGGATCAATCACCACACGCTCTATGGACCATGCCAGCCTCTTGTGGATTAAGATAGCCACTCCCCTGGCATATGAGGAGTGAGTGGAATGTATGGCTCTCTGTATCCAGTTCCTGTTTTGGGACAAAATTGTGTTACCAGTTAGATGGGTTTCTTGAAGGAGGACAATATGGGGATTCTGGGATTCAAGTTATTGAAGGACTAGCGACTTAGACAGAATTTTAATGGTTCAAAGAATGTCAGGCGAAATGGTCGGCCCTCACGCATGTTCGCTTCATCAAATCTGGCCCTCTTTCAAAAAAGTTTGGACACCCCTGTACTACACTAACTGACTGCACACTACCTGCCTAATCTCCATTCATTTATTATATACGGCCGCCATGTAAGCAGCAGCCTTATATAGTGTGGGGCCAGGGGCAGGCTGACAACTCATGGGACCCCCGGGTAATAGAAGATTATGGGGCCCCCGGGCTTACAGATGGCCATCATGCCAGGAGTAAGCAACAAACAAAACAACATATCGAGTACAGCAGTCGGGATGAGCGCCACGCTCAAATCAGAGTCCTCCCTTACATCAGAGTCCCAACATTCTCCCTATAAATCACAGTCCACAGAGTGCCACCTTACGGCAGAGCCCCCCAGTGTGCCACCCTATGGCAGAGCCCCCAGAGTGTCCCCTTACACACACCTTTGCACCTTAGTGCTTGGTGTGGCAGGCAGCTGTCTGGAAAAGGCTCTTAATTAGAAAAAATCCACTTATTGCAGCCTCTGAACTGCCCAAGTGAGTCATAGAGCCAGCTGAATAGTGAACTGCTGTGGCTGGACTCAGATAGGGCAGTGGGGCATGTGAATAAAGGCCATGCTCGATGTGCGCCATGATATCACTGCACAGGTGTATACCCAGACCTGCTGTCTGATCCGAGGCCGAGCTCTGCAGTGCACCAATCAGATGGCTCCAAATGGCAACAAGTGCATTTTTCACAGGCATGGGATTGTTAGATCGACTTCTGTTGAGCAGCAGTGGCCACACCTGGTTCATACAGTATACACACGCGCATGCACAGTATATATACATATAGACACACATGCACAGTATACATACACACATACGGTATACATACAGTATACACACACATGCAGTATACATACACACATACAGTATACATACAGTATACACACACATGCAATATACATACACACATACAGTATACATACACATGCAGTATACATACACAATATACATACACATGCAGTATACATACACACACACATACAGTATACATACAGTATACACAGACATACACTATACATACAGTATACACACACATACAGTATACATACAGTATACACAAACATACAGTATCAGTGACGGTGCATCCCTAAAGGGCACACGGGCGCCGCCCCCTATCTCCTGTCACCTCTCTATCACCATAGATAGATTGATGCTTTGCATTAATCTATCTATGGTCGCCATTGCCACCCCCTATTCAGGTGTCCGGCCCCTTTTCAGGTGCCGGGAACCTGAATTACAGCGGCGGGGTATTTTTTGTAAGCACCGGATTAGAGCCATAGGGTCTAATATGCATCCAAAAAGGTGAACAGCGGGTGCCATGCTGGGCGCTCGCTGTTCACTAAGCATTGTGTTAGGAAAGTGAATGAATATTCGCTTTCCTAACACTGAACCGCCTCTCAGCCAATCAGGTGCTCGGGTTTGTTACCTGTTACCTAATTGGCTGAAACGACAGGAGCTGTGATTGGATGCCTATCACAGAGGACGGGAAGGGACGACAGGAGAAGACATCGAGGAGCGTTGAGCACACCGGACACCGCTCGCCGCCTGCCGCCACGACCCACCGAGACAAGATAAGTGCCGGACGGGCAGAGGATGCACACTAGCAGCATTTGATGGGTACAGTAGCGGCAATTGATAGGCACACTGGCAGCAATTGATGGGCACATTAGCGGCAATTGTTGGGCACACTGGCAGCAGTTGAGGGGCACAGTAGTGGCAATTGATGCGCACACTGGCAGCAATTGATGGGCACACTGGCAGCAACTGATGGGCACAGTAGCGGCAATTGATGAGCACAGTAGCGGCAGTTTATGAGTACAGTGGCTGCGTTTGATGGGCACAGTGGCTGCATTTGATGGCACAGTGGCGGTAATTGATTGCGCAATGGCTGCGTTTGATGGCACAGTGGCGGCAATTGATGGGCACAGTGGTGGCAATTGATGGGCACAGTGGCTGCGTTTGATGGCACAGTGGCGGAAATTGATGGGCACAGTGGCGGCAATTGATGGGCACAGTGGCTGCATTTGATGGCACAGTGGCTGTGTTTTATGGCACAGTGGCGGCAATTGATGGGTTTTTTCAGTTTGTTTGAGCCCCCCAAAAATTTTGAGCACCAGCCACCACTGTACAGCATACATACAGTATACACACACACAATTATACATACACACACACACACCAGCACATTTCACCCAAAAATCAGCCTGATTGAACACACTGCTGCCCCCATCTCCTGGCATGCTGAGACTTGTAGTGCCCCAACAGCTCACGGACATAGGAGGTGGTAATACAGGAGAGGAGGGGACTGTGCCTGTGTAGTGGTGGGCAGCTAATGATTAGGGAGATGTAGTAGAGATTGGGGGAGACATTCAGGACATGTTCTTCCTCCAGGAGCATTGCACTTCTCACACACAAAATCGATCTAATAGCCTCAGAGACAGGAGGAGCTCTGCTAGAGGAAACACATCCTCCCTCTCTGCTCACCAGGGTAATCCACTGACTAGAATCCATTTTGTAAAGCTCAGCCAGCTTATCTTATCAGGCAGCAGCTCATCCCACACTGCAAGCTGTGTCCTCGCCTCCCTCTCTTCTCCTCTCCTCCAGCAGTCGGCATCTACTGCTCTTGTGTCAAGAAAGCCGCGCTGTGAAAGGGTGCGTGTACAGCGTGTTCCTATTGGCTGAGGGGGCAGTGCAGAGGCGGAGCAGATATAATCTCAGGATTTTCACATCAAAATGATGTCTGTGTCAAACATTTCAGGGACAGAAAAAAACTGTCCCTAGTTTTACTGAGGCTGGCCATCCTGATGGGGCCCCCTAGTGGCATGGGGCCCTCAGTCAGTGCCCGATGGTCAGTCCGCCCCTGTGTGGGGCGTGGACTTAGCCCCTGAGCCATGATTGGTCAAAGGCACCCTGCCTTTGGCCAATCATGGCTCTCACAGCACATCGCACTGTGATTGGCCAAAGCATGTAGGTCAGGTGCATGCTTTGGTCAATCAGCAGTCGTCAATGTACTGCGATCTCACAGTGCATTATGGGGCGCTCCTTGGTGGACGAACTTGCCACAAGCGCCCCATATCTCATATCTATGGACAAACGAACAGCTGATGTTCGAATTGAACATCAAGCCCATCCCTACTCACAATGCTCAAATATTTCAGTTAAGCAAAAAGGCTGTAGCTTTTCTTAAAGGGTTAGTTAATCTCTACCAAAAAACTGCCTATGCAGGTAAGGGGCACTTGTAGACAGTGGCAGCTGGTGGTTTTTGTTTTGGGGGGCAGGAAACAACCCTCCCATCAGCATGCTGTCTGCTGGCCGGTCCAGCACTTACCCCATCTAGGTGACAGGTGGCATGCTGTGGGCATCGGGCAGCGGGCATAGCTCCTGTGTCCTCTCCTCCTCCTCGCTTCTGCCGTGCGTCTCCGCTCCTCCTAGGTGTCCAATAGGATCGCCTTTCCTTTCAGCCAATCGGGTGATGGGTCTCAAGACCTGCTTCCTAATTGGCCAGGAGGAGGATCAGTGTTATTCGCTATTAAACACACCTGGGATGGCTTGGTTCGCATTCTCTGCTCCCCGAGCCCATCCTATTTTGAAGCCTATTAGAGCCTCTGGCTCTAATCAGGTGCTTAAAAAAACACCCACCCCCAATTGGAATCCATATATGGGGCATCGTGAAACGGGTCAGACGCATGGATAAGGGGGCGGCGCCCATGCTCCCTTAATGGACGGGCCGCCTCTGCTTTTAGATAAAAACAAACTGTGCAGCAGGTAAAAATTAACCTTGCTAGGTGTAGGCCATATATATACCTCCTGAAACCTGAAAAACTCCCAGAGGTGGCATCCCATCCTGCCTTGTTGCTAGGATGTTGCTAAAGCACTCCCAGTCAAATTAAACCCCCTTGGTGTGCACTATCTCTCCCTTGTTGCAGTAGCTCTGAGCTGAGCAATGCTGCAACAGAGGAGAGAGTGGACCACACATGTGTGGGGGTTGGAGAGTTCACGACTGTGATGGTGGTGGTATGCAGTATCAGCTGTCTTGGTAACCTCCTAGCAACAGGTAGGATGGTATAATTTCTGAGAGTTTGTCAGTCAGGCTTTAGGCACATAAAAGGACTACACCTACAGCAACAACATAACTTTAGTCAAAGCTGCGCAGTCTGTTTTTATCTACAGATGCCCCTTACCTGTATGGGAAGTTTTTTGGTAAGGTGAACCAATCCTTTAATCAGTGGCAGCTGGTCCATAGGAGGCGCATGGGCGCCGCCTCCTCTGTCAATGCATCCAGCCCCCTAATCTACATGCAGGGAGCTGGACGCATGGATTTCAATAGGGTTTTTTTTTTTCAAGCACATGCTTAGAGCCTGAGGCTCTAATTGGATTTAAAAAAAAGGAGGGCTCAGGCGGGGCGCCCCCCCAAGAGATTGAGCACCAACTGCCACTGCCTTTAATGACTACACACAGTCATGCCTCAATGAATAACAATATATGCTACAGTGATTGTGACCTCTTGAGCTTCAATGAGTGTGCCCATATGCCATAGCCAGTGCTATTTGCTTTCCTGGCTGATCAGGAAACAAAACTCTACATCACCAAGGAACTTTAATGAAACATCAGTGTTTTATTGCTTTCACATTGCATTTCAAACAAAGTTGATATGTAAAACTTCCAAATGCTACATTAATTTAAAGACAGATATGAATCCCTTGTCACAACAGTTCCTCTTTCTGCTCTGCAAATGTTTCCGACTTTGTCACGTTAAAGACAGTCTTTTTGCTGATCGTTAATTCACGTGTCATGCACATGCGTATCACCACTCAGTTGGTCACATGACAAGGCATTTGCATTCACAGATATAACTGTATGATCCTAGAAGGACAGTCTGGCCATTTCAAAAGTCATTATAAACTTGAACAAAAAAAAAAAAACAAACAAACATAATACTATTAAAGTGGAAATCAAGGATCAGAATGATTCTATTTAAAAAACCCCAGTACGTGGCTTAAAATCTTAACTTATAACAATAAATTGTGAAAGAACCATAAAAAGTTTTCTAAAATAAGGTAACTAACATGATCCTGCTGGACTTCCTTCTGTTTCAAAATATGCAGTCTAGAAGGAGAGATTCCTACAGAAGCTCTAGTCTAGCTGGTACCATGCAAGGTGGTCACCCGACCTGTGCAAAACACAAAAGGTATGGCAAAAGGATATATTATGCTACCAATCAGGCTCTATGGGCGAAGGGAGCAAGGCCAGGGTTTCAACCCTACTTCATGCTTTGAGCCATGGAGGCTCTGTAAGTAGCAGAATTACCACTGATTTAGGATGGTGCAATTCTACAGCCTATAGGAATGCTTACTCCATCCAGGATCAAGATTTCTGATATACTTTGGATGTGCAATGGAGGGTAAATATTCCTACTAATGAAAAAAAAATTCTACTTTATGAAAAATGTGACTTCAATCTAGCTGCTAATGGTAAGTACGGTAATCAAATATTGTTGCAGTATAATATACAGTAAAATGATGTTGAAATAGGCATAATTAGTTGAACAAGTTAAGCCCGAGCACATGTTTGCGTTGATCATTGTCTATGTATACACATATGCCATTACTCTCTTCCCCCATTAAGTTTTTCAAGCATTCAAGCGCATCTTCAAATGAAAGATCAAGGAACAGCAGGGTCAAATACAGTACAAATATAGCAAAACTCGCCTAGAGATTTAAAAGCATTGATATTACCACAGCAGTTGCAATCATGATTGAGTTGCATGAGAAACTGTGGTGGACTCTACCTTGGCATACTGTATGTATAACATGGTTGTCCACATTTACGTATACAAAGCTCAGATGAGCTGTAGGTATTGCCACTGATAATAATCTGATACGATATGTGTAACTTTGCTATTTACTAAAGATAAAATTAAGTGCGGTTGAGCAGCCCCCAGGACATATCAATTGCCCACACACCACTCTTCTGACCAATACCAGACTTCGCTACTAAAGCATGTAGTAGTTGAGCTGCTCTTGAGTCTACAGCCCTTCTCTAAAGGATTTCATACTACAATACTTTCTGTGCACCTGTATTCAGTTTAGAGTTGTGTCTTCTTTGCCACTGCACAAGGCCTCTTGTCCCCATGGTCATGCTTTTAGTGCTATCTAGCTCATTTACACTGTAAATTGCTTCCCAGTGTGATATTTCTATCATGTGTTCAAGCTGATCCCCATGCATCTATGAAATACACAACTGTGCTAACAAAGAAATAAGAGAAATAATGATATGAGGACAGATCAGAGAGTCAAGGAGAAGAACTCGTCAGCCTACTGCTTCTCCTTCCACCATCCAGTCACAGGTTACGGGAGGAATAAGTGGAATAGGTGTTACTTATCTGCAGCAGAGAAAAATCAGGTCTGGTGGTACACGGCTGGTATATGTCAAGAACCATCATTACACTAAAGGTCAGTAATTAAAATACCCACCTTACAGACAGCTAAAAAGACCATGGCATTGGTGGTTATTTGACCGACTCCACTGGTCCCATGCCACCAAATCTGCCAAAACTATGCAGGCATCATCAGACAGGGGGGATCAATCCACCACTGCTTAAATGAGAAATACAGCCAAAGCTTGTTTGGCTGTACTTTTCCTGTGGATCACAGGAGTTCAGTTCCGGCTAAAGTCTGCTGTTGACTGATATCACAGAGCCAGTCCAAGCTGGGGAAAGATCATGAACATATGGTTAGGATCCACCCAGGAGCCTGGACCAGCACCTGGCTCAGCCTCTCAGCAGGGGGGGGGGGGGTAGAGAAGAGCCGGTGACTGACAGTCACAGCTCTGTGCTTAGAGCGGCAGGGAGAACTGAGCGATCAGCAGTGTTTGATCTCTCAATTCCCAGGCCTTAGAGATGGAAGGGGACAGATGCAGCATGGCTTCAATGCTGCATCCACCTAGATGAGTATGATTTAAAACAAAAGCCATATTTCTCTTTTAAGCATGTTATTCCTAGCAGCTTCTGGAGGAACCCTGGTTGAGAAAGGTTGGTCTACACTATCAATAGTGTCAGCATGTATGAGGGGTTGCCAAGATGGGCTTCTGCATGTATAGTTAAATGAGCCAAAGAAAGTACAAGACTGCAAAATTGTCCTTGTTCTCTCAATAGCCTGTACCAAGATTACTTTGTTGCATCACCACCCTGAAGTCCCATATTGACACAGCCTGCTACTAGCAACACCAGGATTGTCAGCACAGGACCATGTTCTATGTACTGTATACTGATGGAACTGCCTAATAATTATATGTTCAGATCTGGAGGACACTTCATTAGAAATAGTTTGCTGCCAGTTTACAGGTTAAAGCCAGTTCCTGCTGTTTCTGCTTTCCACATCTTGAACAAGGCTTCTGACTGTAGTGGTCAAGTGTTGTCTTGGAAATACATAATGTTTCTAAGTGATTCAAAGCTGTCTGGATGCTTAAATTACTGAATAAGCAAAGCACAACACTCTGTTAACCACTAAACTTTTAACAATTATATGCACATGAAAGGTTACAAAAAACCAGGGGAGCTGTGTGTGGCCCCGCTTCTTTATCAATATATTATAGTTGTCATCGGTGAGGTGGCCAAAGACAAGCATGGTACCCAATTACTTCCAGTGATCCTAAAAAAAACCTGCTATAAGAGATTATGGACTAGACAAAAAATGGGGTGCAGGATTTAGATTTTTTTTAGATTAGAGTCACTGAAAATGTAATTGGGCACACTGCCTCCAGTTCAGCAGCACTCACAAAATGGGGACACCCCTCAGGAACAGGGAAGGAACCCAGAGTTAAGAATCTACATACATGCAATTCAATGACAGCACCAAAGAAACATCCAAGGTTTTAATGATAAAATTGCTTCATAGCAGAAAAAAAGCCAACGTGTTTCAGGGGCCAAACACACTCTCCCTTCATCACTTAGGTAAGCAGATCTGCACTAATTTACTGCTTAGAACAGTTTCAGGAGGGCAGGTTAAGCCAGTGTTCGTGAATGCAGCAAAGCCTTGGATAGTTTTGAAGCCAGTGAATCAGCATAACAACCAGGCAGCAACAACAACAAGATTATCAGCCTTCCAAGACTGGTTTACTTTAAGCGACAAATGCAGACAACACAGTATTTTGTGTGTTTGCTTAGGAGAACAGCATATTGATACATTGGCCGTATTCCCAGATCCCGAAATGGGGACAAATAGATAACAGGTTATATTTACAGATCTCAACAGCTCTGCCATTACAAGCAATAGAAATGTTTGTGCTTTAACATTTTCGTATTTTAGTTTTAGTATTCTACTTTTACAGATATATGATGCATACAGTTTGGTCTATATTTAAAGAGAGAATTAGAAATTTAAATCTATGTCAAGACGCCTTTGGTATACAGTATAATGTACATGTAAATTGTCTTTTTACCTTCAGCAACTAATTGTGTGAGCTTTTTATTTCCTAACCTGTGCTGAAACAAAAAAGAATCTGAAATACTATAAGCAACAAATTTTTAAAATGCTTTACGACTCAAGTATTTTTAAGTATCTTTTAAGTATGTTTTATAAAAGAAAATGCTTTATAAACTTAAAACATTTAGTACATTTATTATTCCTTATTTTAATCTTCATGTTGTCTTTTTTAATAGTGAGAGAAGATAATTATCAGCAAAAAAAGGGTGTGGGGCATTGCTCAATGCCACCAATCTGATCACCAATGTCATTGATTGCTGCGTAAAACAGCTCCACATTTACTCTATTTTGCATATATAAGTGCAAATAGCAAGAAGTGAAAAAAAAAAATACTATAGTTAAAGCAACTGAAGAAATATCAGATTTTAGAGACTGAATGTTACAGCAGAATTACAAACGATTGAGGATACAGGATACTGGATTTCGTAAGGGCTTATCCAGTAAAAAAAGTGCAAAGTGCAGTGGCAATGTACATAGTAACCCTTCTTAGTCAAACAGATCTATATTTTTACTGACTTGACTGCAATAAATTTAGATCTGTGTGTTGCTATGGGTTAAAAAGGTCTGCATTTTAAAACACAAAGGTGAACAAGACTTTAATATATTAAAGTCAGTGGGTCAGCATGTCAGGCTGCTAATAGCTTCAATGGGAAAGGTCAACGACGCCCTTCTTATTTCTCTCACAACAGGACTTCTTACGGTCCAAAGTTTAATTTGTTTTGGTAGACCATTATACACTATATTATCAAAATTATTATATAAAGTACCATTCTTCCAGAAGTGCATTTGTGAGGTCAGGCACTGATGTGGACAAGGACTGGCTCGCAGTCTCCTCTAATTTATACCAATCGGGTTAATGTCAGGACTCTGTGCAGGCCAGTCAAGTTCCTCCACCCCAAACTCGCTCATCCATGTCTTTATGGACTTTGCTTTGTGCATTGGTCCAAATCATTTGGTGGAGGGGGGATTATAGTGTGGGGTTGTTTTTCAGGGGTTGGGCTTGGCCCCTTAGTTCCAGTGATAGGAAACTCTTAAGGCATCAGCATACCAAGACATTTTGGACAATTTCATTCTCCCAACTTTGTGGGAACAGTTTGGCCCCTTCCTGTTCCAACATGACTGCGCATCAGGGCACAAACAAGGTTCTTCTGCTTTTGGAAGAATGGTCAAACATTCCCATAGACACACTCCTGAAGCTGTTATAGCTGCAAAGGGTGGGCCAACTCAATATTGAACCCTACAGAATAAGACTGGGATGCTATTAAAAGTCATATGCATGTAAAGGCAGGCGTCCCAATACTTTTGGTAATATAATCCTGGGGAAAAAAAAAACATTTACAGTATATGTACAGCCAAAAGCCTTTTTTTTTTTTTTTTTTTTTTTTTTAGTTTCAATGGGTAAACCTGTTATAGTGACAATCCTCCAAAAAGGGGATACCCCTTTACTTTGGAGAGATCTCCTCTTACTTCCTTGCTGTGTTGTCTCTTCGACAGGAGGTGAACGAAAATCTGCCCAATAAGACACAGACAGTAAAGCTATCATGAGAGAAATGTAGAGACTGCCTATCCAGACCTTCTTAGCCTTGTTACATGGTTGTCATTCTGGTCTTCTGTCTTTAATATGTTCTGAGTCACTGAACATTAATGAGTATGCAGGTCATGAAATTCAGAGAAAAGACCTCACATACATACTTCTGGGTAAGTGGGTTATTATTACAACCAGGCAACTAGCATTTTTCATGGCCTCCAAGGCCCTTCAGTGAATGGTTTCCTTTAATGCCTAAGTGTCCCTAATGGGGAGATTTTCCTTTCCTTGTAAGGAAGGAAGGGAGTAAAAATCTAATCTAATTAGGGGAAATCCATTCTAAGCCAGTTGCCACCATAACAAGGGTTCCCATTCGAAGATTTCCCTCAATGTCCTGTTTCTTTAAACTTTTAAACTTCCCATCAATCTCTGTCATGGTAAGACTGGTCACCATGACAAATGGGAAAAATTATTTCACATAAAATAACCAACAATAATACAAACAATTTTGGCTTTAGACTTCCTGTAAGGTACATTGCACTTTTTTTGCACCGTGTTACCGAATAGGCCCAATGGTCACTGTAATCCACTAACGACTCCAAACATGACATTGACCCTTCACTATGAACGTCAACATATGCTTGGCTGTCGTGTATGAAGTAATTGTTATTATCCCAGCTAAATAAATCAGAAACTTGCAAGGCAAAGTACATTAATTACAACATTGATGCTCTTACTGGCTGAAGTAGACCATCATTATTTTGCTTATATTAAAACAGTCAGATCAGTGACTAATTGTTATGTTTACTATGGGCCACTGCCCTTTACAGGCTGTATGCTACTGACGTTTTAAAGATAAACTGTATTGAGGAAGAATGGAATCAGTCATTGTTGATCCCATCTTCTTAAAAATACTAGTTCATTTTCTGTCATGCTAATCTTCAGTCATTTCTGAGATACAAATTAGAAACAAGTGTAGGGATTTAGAGTTCTGACCTCACTTTTAGCTTTATGACTTGCATGCATGATCCTTGTCAGTGTCTCAAGGTACTGAAGCCAGAGACACCCTGACAACTAGTCTTTTCAGAAGATGTGGTGGCAGCCTCCATATTTGTTTAGGTACAGGTTTCCTTTAAAGGTCCTCTCCAGCCAGGGAGTGGTCCATAAAAAAATGCCTTCCACATCCTTACAACTAATCCCTAATTATGTTTTAAAAGCTTAGCTAAATGCCATAAATACAGTATTTACCTGACTCACCATGACATGTTGGGTCCAGAGTTTTCTCTTTTCCATACAGCATAGTAGGAAAGTTCTTCTTTAGGTGTCCTCATTGCTACTTGGGTGACATGGACACTTCCCATAGGCTGTTCAGTGGCAGGGATTTCACAGGCCCCAGAAGACTGGAGCAGTGTGATGACATCCTAAGGATGGGCAAAGCAAGGCCAGTTGGTGTGGCCCAGACTGCTAAACTTGATTACCAGTCTCCAATAGCAGAAGACGGACTGTGGAGGGACACGTGACAGTGAAGTCAGATAAGTAAAAGAAATTCTATGACGAATGTTAAAGAAAAAAAGTAGATGGTAGGAATGGGTGTGAGGAATTGGGTTGGGTTTATTTTAAAAATTGATATAGCTTCCATTGTTCCTTCTAAAGTCATGTCTCATCTTCAGCTTTCATTATATAATTCTACTGCTCCATTTATAATGTTCTTCTCCTTAACCGCTTTGGCCCCGTAAGATTTGGCTGCTCAATGACCAGGCCATTTTTTGAGATTCGGCATTGCGTCGCTTTAACTGACAATTGCGCGGTCGTGCGACGCTGTACCCAAACAAAATTGACGTCCTTTTTTTTCCCCACAAATAGAGCTTTCTTTTGTTGGTATTTGATGGCCTCTGCAGTTTGTTTGTTTTTTTTTGCGCTATAAACAAAAGAAGAGTGACAATTTTTAAAAAACACAATGGGGTTTATTTATTAAAGGCAAATCCACTTTGCACTACAAGTGCACTTGAAGTGCAGTCACTGTAGATCTGAGGGGGACATGCAAGGAAAATAAAAAACAGCATTTTTGCTTATACATGATTGGATGATAAAATCAGCAGAGCTTCCCCTCATTTCAGATCTTCCCCTCAGATCTAAAGCGACTGCACTTCCAAGTGCACTTGTAGTGCAAAGTGGATTTGCCTTTAGTAAATCAACCCAATATCTTTTACTTTTTGCTATAATAAATATCCCACACGTTTTGTCAAAAAAACTCATTTTTTTCCTCAGTTTAAGCCGATATGTATTCTTCTACATATTTTTGGTAAAAAAAAAATCACAATAAGTGTATATTGATTGGTTTGTGCAAAAGTTTTAGCGTCTACAAAATAGTGGATAGATTTATGGCATTTTTATTATTATTATTTTTTTTTTTACTAGTAATGGCGGCGATCTGCGATTTTTATCGGGACTGCGACATTATGGCAGACACATCGGACACTTTTGACACATTTTTTAAACCATTGAATATTATACAGCGATTAGTGCTATAAAAATGCACTGATTACTGTGTAAATGTCACTGGCAGGAAAGGGGTTAACACTAGGGGGGCGATCAAGGAGTTAATTGTGTTCCTTATGTATGTTTCTAACTGTGGGGGGATGGGACTGTCTAGGAGGAGAGAGAGATTGGTGTTCATATATAGTATGAACACACGATCTGTCTCCTCTCCCCTGAAAGGACCGGGATCTGTGTGTTTACACACACAGATCCTGGTTCTCGCTCTGTCACGAGCGATTGTGGGAGCCCGGCAGTCATCGCGCCTGCCGAGCACTCACATCGGAGTTGGCACATGCTGCGGGCGCGTGCGCGCACCTCCGGCGGTGCGCACATGTCCCTAGTGGCCAAAAGGCAAAGCGACGCAAGGTAATGTCGTTTCGCCCAGCCGTGCCATTCTGCTGCAGTAAAACTGCAACGGCGGGTCGGCAAGCGGTTAAACTGCTACTACAAAATTCCTACAATGCAACCCTTAAAACACAAAGGCCTTTTCATCAGCTAAACGCCTCCAATGATGTCCAAAAGCTTAATTTATACAGTTTTTTTAAATTAGCCATTAAAAGTAAGACATGGTTTTTGCTGTTTTAAGCACTGTAAAATATTTGACAGAATGCATGCCATTCTGGCTAACATGTTACATCACTAATGATTAAGCTACTCATCAAACTCTCAGCTATAACTTGCAAATCCCCAACTGAGGCTAGCCATAAATGGACTAGTTCTTCTGCCAAGGGCAGTCAGTAAAAACTATGGGGCCCCATACAGCTTGCCTGAACGACCCCCCCCCCCCCCACATGTGACCGCCCCGCCTTATTGCGACCACAAAGTAATCCAGCCACAGCTCCCAGTCTTGCAGTCCTAGTATAACAAAGTTTGGATCAGGAGAGGTGGAAGCAGCACAAGTTGTGCAGTAATGCAATGACTGTTTTGATAGGGGAATAGACAGAGTAACAGATAGATGAGTTTATTAGTCTGCTGCTTCTCCTTTCACTGTCCAGTCCCAGGTCGGGGTGGAACAAGACCAATAACTGTTACTGAACAGCAGAATGTGAAAAAATAGATCTCCTGCCCTGACAGACATGATTGTGCTGCGTGATGGGACTGTGTTAATCTCAGAACTGGATGGACAGAAAAACAAAACCTTTGACAGGTCAAACAGCTCTCTAAAATGTATTCAAAGGTGTATGCAGCCTATTGCATTAGGGTGTTCACCCCAAAGCTCAATCACACATGCTTGGGTGTGTGTCTACATATATATAGCCCTGGCACATTGATCTCCCCTCTGCCACACAGAGCGTTAATGCTAATGTGCACTAGGTGATTAGGGTGTGTCCAGGCACATCTGGCACACCCTCTGCGCACACCTATGCATGTATTTCATCTATGTATTCAGCAGTTGACTTGCAGTTCAGCTTTAAATGCTTTTAAAACTCTTGCTGAATTAAGCAGTCTTCAGAATAATGTAATATATAGTCACTTACTAGTCCTGAGAAATGGTGGCTGCCTTTGTTTTTTTCTCTTTATTTTCACCTGATGACCCTGGCAGTAACACACTTCCTGTTGTAGACTGACAACACTTAGACCCCTTTCAGACTGAGGCAGTTTTCAGGTGTTTTAGCGCTAGAAATAGCGCCTGTAAAGCACCTGAAAACTGCCTACCATTCTCTGCAATGGGTGCTTTCACACCCGGGCGGTGCGCTTGCAGGACGTTCGGAAAACTCCTGCAAGCAGCATCTTTGGGGCGGGTTGGGAGCGCTGTATACAGCGCTCCCAAAACGCCCCTCCCTATTGCAATGAATATGCAGTGCTTCAGAAGTGCCAGAAAAGCGCTTCGGAAGCGGCACAACACGGAATTTTTTAACCCCTTTCTTGGGGTTAAAAGCGCCCGCTAGCTGTAAAGCGCCGCTAAAATGAGCGGCGCTTTACCACGAATGCGGGTGTGGCCCCAATGTGAAAGGGGTCTTAATACACTGATCTATGAGAGAGCAGTGCTGTCACCCTAGATTGCTCACTCTTGATTTTAGACTACAACACCTCCTGCTTGTCTCATCTCTATACCATAGAGGGTGGGCATACTGCAGTTCACACAGGTGACCTGGGCATTTGACAGTGCTCTGAATTTCTGGCTGGATCCACAGATTCTTTTTGCACTTGTCAAACCTTTATAATATACATATTTAATGGTACGTTTGACACATAGAAAGGGTGCTAATAAGAGAAGTTCATAATTGGGGTCTACATACTCTTCAAAGGCAAATTTCACGATAGATGTAAAAACCTTTTTAATCCAGTAATTTATAAATTAAAACAACATTAAGTGTATTTTTTTCAAAGAAATAGTACCTGAAAATCACTTGATATCAGCCTCCTGTAATTCAATATGCAGCAGTATCCAGACTGGGAAAAGGAGGACCAGCACTCTGAGTCAATCAAAGCACTACTGCCTACAGAGATCATGCATAAATAAGGAGAGAGCAGAGTGATGGTCTTTTTAGAATGCTGCTGCTCTTTCACTGTCCAACCAAACACTGGATTGGGTCTTGACCCAGGCTGTAAATCCTTATTGAAGTGTAGTCTTCCAGAGTCCAGGATGTGCTGGATCACAAGCGAGCTCTACAAATATTTTACATTCCACTTCAGACGAGATCAGGCTTCACACTTCACAAACAAATATCAGATACTGGCACAGCTTGTCTGCACCGAAGCTACCAACAACAGGAATGCCGCACACCAAGATGCAAAATAATATTTTTCCTTTAATAAAAAAGCCAACAGGAACAGGTTCTTTTCTGACATGTTTCGTACTAGTCACAGCTCTTTCTCAAAGAATCTGAGAAAATGCTATTTCTAGCACCAAACATGTCAGCAGAGAACCACAGAACCTGTTCCTGCTGGCTATTTAATAAAAGAAGAATATTATTCTGCATCTTGGTGTGTGGCATTCCTGCTTCTGGTACAATTTAAGATTTTACAAAGATACTAATTATTTGACAGGTCAAATAGTTCACCTATGAATTTAGATGTATGCCTGGAGTTCAGCTTTAACGTATACAGTATGTACTTGTTTTCAGACATTTGGCATTTGTATTTTATGTCGAACAGATACATTTCAAATATTTCACCTTTATCAGACAAAATACATTCCCATTTGTGGCCAGCATAATACTTGCTCTTACTTAGCTTATAAGTGTGCTACTTTCTGCAAGTCCTAAGACTAGCTTAATCTTGACCTGCTAAGTCCTACAACTATTAAATAAAAGAAACATGTAAGTATTAAACACCCTAATCTTCCATGTCTCCACAGTTATATATGTAAGTCATTTCCTTCCAAAGCGGCAGTCTGCAGTTTGATAAAGAACTTAGGCTTCTCAGCAAGGTAAAGAATTAAAGTACAGCTCTACCATTTTGGAAAATGTAACACTAAAGGCAGATTAGGAAAAAAAAAATCAACTTTTTAAGTAGTGCTTATTAACCGTCATTTTCCCTGTAACTTATGTAGAATCTTGAAGTATCCACTAGAGTTGAAGGTCACACTGAATGTTGTGTAGGTAAGCCAACTGCAATAAGTGTAGATAACGGATATTCTTCCACCATGGCTATTGACAAAATAATATAGTTTTCATTTGATTCAGTGGATACTTCCAGAACCTGTACAAGCATATACAAAATGTAATAAGCATTGTTTATAAAGTTGATGGATGTACTGCCATAGAATATCAAATTTGCCAGGAAAGTGGAGACACCCTTTAAGTTTCTCTTGCGGTCACTTGTAGGTTCGTCATTGTAAAAAGTTTCAAGTCCCTGTAGAGCTGATTGTCTTTGTTAGAAAGGCGGGTTTTCAAGTGGAAAGATGCTTGATCTTTTATTTTCTGATGAGTTCAGATGCCAACTGACAGTCTGGGTCGCTCAGAGGGTCATAAGCTTGGTTTAGCTTGACACCAGTTTTCCGTTCGACGCACCAGCATTTTCCACGCTGTCCGTCCAGAGCTGGATGGCACTGTAAGAAGTGGATGAAAGGCATATAAATGGAAATGGCAGTATAAATATCCTTGAAAGACCTGACTATTGCCAATGTTACTATTATAGTCACTGCAATATAAAATGCTTCACTTGAAAAAGGCACATGGTTACAAACAAAACCCGAGGAAAAAAAAAAATAACACAATGGTAGCCTTGCCCAGATTTTTTTAACCAGGGTGCCCAGGCACCCTGGTGTGCCTCCTGGGTTCTTCAGGGGTGCCTCGGCAAAATGCCTAAAAATTACCAAAAATTGTCAACAAGCCAACGGGTGGATCAAGTAGTAGCTACACCCCTTAACACAAACTTCCTTGCTCAGAATTGTAAAGAAGGGGAGGGGTGTGTCTAACCAGCTCTGCGATAATTACTGAGTGTACCAGTGCCTGCAGAACTGCACAGTCATTCAGAAGTGGAACTAAACCCTCCTATCATTTACAGCCAAGGAAGCAGCCATTCTGTTTATTCTGCGGTTGCCATGGTGCTGCACATGTGGTCAATTATGACATCAGCCATTTGGTTTTTTTACAGTTCAGTTAACAGCACTAGCAACTGTGACGGTTTGCATCCAGAGCATTGGTTTGAATGTAACTGTTTTGGGAAACAGTTAAATAGGTGGGTTTAATTCTGCATGCTTTTTAGATCATCAGGGGACACAGTTCACATCAAACTTTGTTTTGTAGAAATCCATGCAGTGGGTTCTGAGCAGCTCATCTCTCCCCATCCACTGCTTTCTAATTACGCTTGATGAAAGAGACAGGATCTATTCTAGGCTTTGACTGCACACAGCACTAGCTATGCAAGGGAAGAGAGTGTGGAGTAAAATTGTTGGCTTGTGTTGTGAATGATGGCCATTGGAGAGGACCATGATCATTCATAAAAACACAAACCCACAGCAACACAAGCCAGCTACTACACTGGGCTAAGATGCCCCCCCCTGTACTCATTTGAGCGCTGGGCTGTGAAGAGGGCGGGAGCGTCCGGCTCAGACTCTCAACGATTCGCTGAGAGCCTGAGCCAGGTGCCAGTCCAGGCATGTTGGTGGATCCTGACTCCATTGCAGAATGAACTGCACTCTTGTGACCCCAGGATAGGTACAAAGTACCGCCAAACAAGCTTTGGTGGTACTTCTCTTTTAAGGACAGATGAGCATCCCTGTGCATATCTACCACAGAGAAACACTGATTCACGGCAATGTATGGCCCACAGCCATAAAACGAGACCTTTTTTGCTCTGATATATTTTTTTAATTAAATATAAATAAATACAACCACTAAAGGGAGCTTTGTATTTGAAACAACCTTACTTTTCCTTTCCACTAAAATATACATATTACATATACCTATATATTTTGGCAGTATTTAATAACCACTGGATTTTTTATTTATTGAAAAACTTGTTTCCCTTACTTTCAGTTAAAACAAAAGTACCAGGACAGTTGGAAAATCCCCCAAAAACTTTTGGAAAGTAGACACCCCAAGGTGATTTCATTGTTTGCCACAATTTTTTGGAAATAAAGAAATTTGCTGGTATTAAAACTTGGTAATGGTGCATTAGAGACAGCACATACTGTACAGGTCATATAGTGACGGAGTGGTTATTATACAGGTCACATACAATGGGAGGATGGAGATGAAGGGGTACAGATGTGCAGGATAAGTGTGCTGTTACCTCCCCTTCCTTTGTTGTAAGAAAAAGAGTTGGATTCTGAGCTGTAAGCTCTCTAAGGTCTGTCACAGCAATCTGAAGGTGCAAAGCCTCTCAGAACAGCTCTATAGATAGTGCCTGTGAACAAAGCCAAGGACAGCTCGGTTTACCAGTATTAACAGGCGGAATGGCCACCCAAAGGTGCTTTATCCAGTGTCGCTTAAAAACCACTTCACCATTTTTTTAAAATAAGATGCAACAAAAGTGGTTAAGCGGTTCTACTAACACAGGGAGTTGATAGTTCAGACCTCCATTCCAACTTTTGGATTCTGCTGTATATTTAACTACTATTTCCACACTACTCAATTATGTTAAGCACAACAAATCACTTCTCCCCTTACCTGTTTTGGATTAAAGTATCCATCTCGGTCACAGTTTGGTATTGGGGTATTCAAAAAATCTTCCTGTGTTTTGGTCCTGAGTGATGCTAATCTCTCCAGTGCTATATTCAATGCCATGTGACAGGCACCCTAGAAAAATCATAACACAATTAATTAAAATCCTACTGAAGATAAAGCTATTTCAATTGTTGGTGGAGTGGAAATATTTTAGAATATTCTTCTTATTGCTAACTGTAACCCCTTTGGGGAGATCATCCCTTACGTTTATGTGTTCATCAAAACAGGAGTCTCGCTAATGGAGGTATAGGACAGCAACAAAGCCTGGCAGAAGTTCTAATCTTTCTCCACCTAATAACACTTTTCTTTAAAGTACTAGCATAATGTATGAACAAAGCTTTAAGTGATTGTTATGTAATTGCCCAATTTCTCCACTGCATCCAATAAGAGAATGCTTTGCATTCCTTGAGAAAAGGAATAATATTCTCTTAATGGCACCAATGCTGAGCAAGCAACCTCCTTTGTCCATAGTGCATACACCTGGCACGAGACCCAGAAGCTTGTGGAGATCACTGCAGTAAAACAAACAAAAATACAATAATGTTGCGCTACTCACAAAAATTAAAAGATGACGCATAAAGCAGCCAGCATCCACAATGTAGCAACAAAGCAAAACAGATGGGTGATATAAATGCAGCGCTAAATAGAGGTGAACGGTGCACATAAATGCGACTACCAGACATATAAAAAAGTGGTGTAAAATAGGTGAAAAAATATTATAAACAATTTTTTTCATGAAATAACTATTTAGTCCATAGCCATATAAGTGTCCAACTCAGTGAGTGTTATAAACGTATAAGTGTCCAACAAGGTGGGATGATATGTTTATGAGTGGACAAGAAGTTAATCTTAGATGTCATATAAATCACAGGGATGGTGTCTCAAAACTCTTGGATGCCATGTAAATCACAGGGATGGTGTTCCAATAGTCGATATCCACAAAAAAGTATAGAAGGAGCAAATACCCTTACCGGAATGGGTGGACACGTTTGCCATACGGCTAGGTGTCATACAGGCTTGTGGATCAGCGATCCCAATGGAAGCTCGATGGGAGGACGTATACAGCAGGTTCTCCTGGTTCCTCTGTGGCAATCGTTGGTGAGCTGAGGGAGATGGATGATCCGGAACTCGATGTAGGTGTCTCACCCTCAAAGGTATGATGGAGGAATGCAGCCCGGCAAATCAGCATCACCTCCTCTTTGCTAAATCACCTCCTCTTTGCTAAAGAGGAGGTGATGCTGATTTGCCGGGCTGCATTCCTCCATCATACCTTTGCGGGTGAGACACCTACATCGAGTTCCGGATCATCCATCTCCCTCAGCTCACCAACGATTGCCACAGAGGAACCAGGAGAACCTGCTGTATACGTCCTCCCATCGAGCTTCCATTGGGATCGCTGATCCACAAGCCTGTATGACACCTAGCCGTATGGCAAATGTGTCCACCCATTCCGGTAAGGGTATTTGCTCCTTCTATACTTTTTTGTGGATATCGACTATTGGAACACCATCCCTGTGATTTACATGGCATCCAAGAGTTTTGAGACACCATCCCTCTGATTTATATGACATCTAAGATTAACTTCTTGTCCACCCATAAACATATCATCCCACCTTGTTGGACACTTATACGTTTATAACACTCACTGAGTTGGACACTTATATGGACTAAATAGTTATTTCATGAAAAAAATTGTTTATAATATTTTTTCACCTATTTTACACCACTTTTTTATATGTCTGGTAGTCACATTTATGTGCACCGTTCACCTCTAGTGCTGCATTTATATCACCCAGATCACTGCAGTAGCAGTGCCTACTACAGTGATTTCCAGCTTCCTTTGGGATCCCACAGGTATGACATATGGTCTAAGCTAGACTAATGTACAGTAACTATGTACAAATCGCCATTCTTTAATTAAAATGCATCAATGATAGACTGCATATTCTTTGCTGAAGCTTACTTTATGGTAGAGGTAAGGACCTGATTCTGGGCCTAGGCTGTCGCCTTGCTGTTCACCATAATCTCAGAGATGAACGGCTGAACAACTTCTTATGCCGGATACACACGATCGGAAATGCCGCCAGCAAAAGACCGATGTGAGCTTTTGGTCGAAAAATGCGACCATGTGTATGCTCCATCGGACTTTTGCTGGCAGAATTCCAGCCAGCAAAAGATTGAGGGCAGGTTCTCTATTTTTCGGTCGGAAAAAGTTCCTATCCGAAAATGCGTTCGTCTGTATGCAATTTGGACGCACAAAAAATCATGCATGCTCGGAAACAATTCAACGCATGCTCGGAAGCATTGAACTTCATTTTCTCGGCTCGTTGTAGTGTTGTATGTCACCGCGTTTTTGATGGTCGAAAGTTCGAGAACTTTTGTGTGACTGTGTGTATGCAAGGCAAGCTCAGCGGAATTCCATCCAAGTGTTTTCTGACGGAATTTCTGATCATGTGTATGGGCATAAGTGTGTGGCTAGGGGTGCCTAAGTACTGTCTCTAACCACTCACTTAAAAGCCAGGTGAGGATAAAATAACCCAACATAGCTAAACCTCAAACACTCATTATGACACACCGCCCATTTCATAGTGGACGTGCTCATCAGATAAATGGAGACATTTTCCAGTTAAATATACTGCCATGTTTGTGGTCAGCTTAAGGTGGATAAACATCATTTTACCCTCATGGCCCTTATGTGGCTACTCTTACCATCTGAGCGGGTAAATTATTGGCAGTCTGACGGCCAAAAGTCAATTTCTTCATTCTCTGCATGGTGTTCCGGTTTGCTTTGGCTTGTTCTTTCTGGAGACACGTTTTGTCATTCGTAGGGCATGGATTTAAGCTTATATTGGGATGGTCCTCTTCTGCTGAAAAAGAGAAGAGATCATGATCTGATCATTGTAAAATTTCAGAGGTTTCCAACGGTGAAGAAATAGACGCAACTGCAAACAATTCTATGGTTGGTAAAGTAAAAGCCACAAACTGATTATAAGCCTGAATTATTAAAAGTTGGATAGGAAGGTGAGGGCATCAGATTTTCTATATCTATTGCCAAGGTTCAGAGGCAAAGACTGTAGCAATAGATTTAGAGCCCATTCACACAGGGGCAACTTTGGATCCGACTTCAAGTCGCCCCAAGTCGCCCCTAGTCGCCTCAAGTCGCGCTACACGAAAAAATCAATGTAAGTGAATGGATCTGTCTTAATGCACAATACTGCAGTCGCTCCGACTTCAGAAAAGGTTCCTGTACTACTTCAATCCGACTTGAAGGCAACTTGTACCCATTGATTTCAATGGAAGTTGCCTCCAAGTCTGATCACTGTTCATACTGAGGCAACTTTACAGGAAGCAGAAAAGAAACAGAAAGTAATTTCCTCCACTAAACAGCCAGCCCCCTCCTTCTCACACACAGCTGATAAGCTCTGATTGGCCACTTGTAAAGTTCCTGTCCTGGAGGCGACTTCAAGTTGTGTTGTAAGTTGCCCCAAGTCGTGCTGTGATTCATACTCAAGTCGTGTCCAAGTTGCCTCCCAAAGTCGTGCTGGAAGTCGTGTTGCCCCTGTGTGAATGGGCTCTTAGGCTAACAGGTTTTGACTCCATCTTCTTTTTACTATATCATATGTAGCTAAATATTTACAGATGTACAAATCCAAGTTGCCAAATATGTAGCAAAGCTCTGGATCACTTCCAAAGAGTAAAATCAGCTTTATTGTTCAGCACAACATTCCACCTATGATTCTCCCTCTAACATGGGACTTAAAGCCACATCAAGATCAGTGCAGGAGGCATAACTCTGCAGCAGATGTGAGGATGCCAAGGGACAGTTCACTGTTGGTCTATACCGAGATGAGCAGGTAACCCTTACAGTGCAGGCCCAGCACCACAGCAAGGAAGAATTTTTAGATTTTCTGGAGCTGGGCTTCATTCATGGCTCTACAGTTAGACTGCATTAGGGGGTGAAAAATGTTAGCTGGAGGATCCTGGGTGAAGTTTCTATGATCGATTGGGGTACATTATCTACCAAGTTCTAAAGGCTGTATTGTATTAGTTACGTTTTTATACTTGTCTTTTGGAAACACTTTATCATGAATGCAATTACCTGAACTACACATGGCCATTTAGGAGCTATCCAAATGTAGTAAGGATTGGGCAATGCTACTTTGTTGTTTGGCAATGTTTTCCATGTCTTAATATATAAGCGGGTTGGTATATGGACTTTTCTAATGTTATTAAATGTTATGCTAGCATCTTCTTAAAATAATTGATTACAGATCAAGTTCCAAAATGGTGTTTATTAATTGACTTTTTTATTGATATGGGTCATTGGTTATAGAGTTGAATGGCCAACATCACTCATGGATTTGGATGATCTCTGTGTCTGGGGGGGGTAACCTAACGTTTGTTACTTCTTATGCAATTTAGTAAATAAATTGGCCCCTTTGACAGATAAGCCCACTAAAATCCCATGTAGTAAACTTTAGCCTTTCGCCTTGACTTCTACCTGGAGAAAAGCCAATCGTGCCACTAGAAGGTATACGTATTTCTCATTCAGACTCCAGACATTCTTAGAAACATGGCCCCCTACAATTCGTATTCTGTTTCAAATATCCAAATGCATGGTCTGACCATTTGCTTATTCACACCAAATTTTTCAAGTCTCCAACACATGGCACTTCAATGCATCTCTTCCAGTAAACCCTAATATCACCACTCAAACAATAATCCAAATCAGAATCACAATTTTTTAAATCACAAATGAAGATATTTGGCAAATATATATTCCAATGTGGACTTGGTTCTCTCATAAGAGAACTATTTAAGCTATTTATTAAACTGGCTGCTAAATTAAAAAAGAAAGATCTGAGGTACAAAAGAACCTGGAACTTTGCCTTCCTTAATAATTTCACATTCCTCCATATTTTCACATTCCTCCATATTTTATTTTGTTGTTTACTGTTCAAAAATCTTCTCAATAAAAGTTTATTGAACAGGGTAGACATTTTTTAGCTATGGGTGAGGATGGGTGAGTAAACTTTGCTCTGGGTGAGTGTACTCTGCTCTGGGTGGGAGGGGGGGTCTATCAGGAGACACAGTCAGCCTGGCCATCAGCTCTTTAATTACAACCAAGCAGTGTCACTCGGATCAAGGCACCAACATGTTGTGCCTCCTCCAACTCAGTCGGCGACCTTTAATGACTAATTCCAACCAGCTCAGCATATAGAAATAATACATCTAATGGGTGAAGGTCTGCTTTAATATATGACAAACTACATCTGGTGGCATAGTTCTCTTTTCTGCAGGACAGTTCCACCATATTGAACACTTTATTGTGCTCCTCATGTCCCACAGAAAGTCCTACCTGGCAGGTGACAGCATACAAGTTACTGCGATAAGGTTCTGCCTGCAGTAAAGTGTCATCACATATTTTTGAGAATGTTGGCAACTATGTAATGGGTAATTGGTAAACACTTGGTGAAGAGATACATAAATTGATAATGTTGATTGAGATGCACTGTTTCACAAGCTACTTTTGAGCTACAAGCTTCAACTTTTAACCACTTGCCGACTGCGTTATCGCCGAATATAGATGCCTCCCAGAACCACACCCGCCCGTGCACCCACTGCGGCGCTTATCTGGCGTGCTCTGTGATCGCTGTGTCCTTTGGACACAACTAATTACAGATGAAGGTAAAGAGCCAATCACAGTGGTACTTTACCATGTTATCAACTGTCCAATCACAGCTGATCAAAATGTAAACACTCTTGCTGGTTATTGGCTTTCCTCTCCTCGCGCTGTCATAGCGTGAGGAGAGGAGAGTCGGTAACTGCCCAGTATAAAAGGGAACATCTACACTGTTTTTCACTTATGTTCATTCACACCTGTCGCTTGAAGCCTGTAGCTCGAAAAAGTTCACAAGCTACTTTTGAGCTACAAGCTTCAACCTTTAACCACTTGCTGACCATGCTATAGCTGAATATAGACACCTCCCAGAACCACACCCCCCACGCACCCATTCCGGTGCTTATCCGGCGTGCTCTGTGATCGCTGTGTCCTTTGGACACAACTGATTACAGATCAAGGTAAAGGGCCAGTCACAGCGGTCGTTTACCATGTGATCAACTGTGTCCAATTACAGCTGACCACAATGTAAACATACTTGCCTTTCATAGCGTGAGGAGAGGAGAGCCGGTAACTGCCCAGTGTGAAAGGAGACAGCCTCATTAGTGCCCACCAGTGCCACCTCATCAGTGCCCATCAGTGCAGCCTATCAGTGCCCATCATTGCCCATCGGTGCAGCCTCATTAGTGCACATCAGTGAAGGAGCAAAATTACCTGTTTGCAATATTATATAACAGAAACTAAGAAAAAAACTTTTTTGTTCCTGAAACTTTTGGTCTTTTTTTGCTTGTTTAGCAAAAAATAAAAAACCCAGTGGTGATTAAATGTCACGAAAAGAAAGCTCTATTTGTGTGAAAAAGATGATAACATTTTCATATGGGTACAGTGTTGCATGACAGCACAATTGTCATTCAAGATGTGACAGATGAAAATTGGCCTGGGCAGGAAGGGAATGAAAGTGCCAAGTAGGCAAGTGGTTATAAAGGCAAATTTAATTGTTTTCCTAATATAAAAAAGAAGTTATACGTTCTCGTCTCCAGCGGTCATTATTCACAACACAAGCCGACAGATTTTATTCTACTCTCTCCTCAATAGCTGGTAACGAGCGCTTGGGCAGGTCTAGGTTCAGTCCTTCTTTTTAGTACACAGACGTTTATTCACTCAGTCATTTTTTCAACTTTCCATCTATTTAATTGTTGTTTTAACTTTGGATAGTAAAACATTTTTTTCTGCCAGTAAATACCTTATACAGCCCACTTCCTGTTTCTTGTCTGGTAAAAAAACATCATGCACAGCTCTCTCTCTCACTCTTGTGAGAGTTTGCCAGAAAGGGAGGGGGGATGAGTCAAAAGAGGGTCAATGAGAGCTGCAGGGCTGCAGAGCTGGAGGTGTGCCTCTGTGTGTCTGTGTAAATCCAGGAAGTGAACAGGCAGCAGCTTCAGCTGCCCACAGTTAAAATAGTTGCAGCCAGACTTAGTGGAGGGAGATTTCTGCAGCATATTTGGCAAGTACAGAATCACAGTATATATAATATAATATGCAAAGTGGTTGGAGGGAAGCTTCAGAATGGCAAAGATGTTTTATTACAAATTATGTGAGCAGACTGCAGTTCCCCTTTAAGCTGTCAGAGGAGTATAACAGAGGCACAGTGCTACAATACTGCAGAGAGTGGTCCTGGCAGCGTTTAGAGGAGGAGGAGTCAGGGATTTTGTGGATTCTCCTGTATGTACTCTGCCATGCCCAGAGGATGTGTCAGTGGAGGTACAGGCCTGCAGAATGAAGATAGGGGAGGTGGCTTCAGTGTTACGTGTGCAAGTAAGAGCTACAGCCAGCAATGACAGAAATAATAATGTAATTTAATTTAATAACCCCTGCACAGATTTGAAAAGGACCAAGTGTGATGTGCGCTGGGTCACTTAGGAGATTTAACAAGCATTTTTAATTCCTGGCAATAGTTTTTCTTTAAAACATCTTCACAACTGCCTTATATACAGCGGGTTCAGCCTCTCAGTGCGCCACTAAGAGCCTGAGCAAGCCCCTCCCACCCACTCCACAGCCCAGCTCTCCGTGATTGACAATAACTGCTCTCTGCACAGAGCAGACCTGAGAATTGAGCAATATGTAGTCCACCGCCAGTGCTCTCTGCTCTTCCTCTCCTGCAAGCGCCCCTATAGCTAGTGGGCTGTAAAGGGGGCACTTGTGTGGGTGCACTCCCAAGCTGGCTTGTGTGCATCCATAGACACACACTTAGCAGCTCAGCCTTGCTCCCACTCCCTCCTTACAGGATTAGATTGACAGCAGAAGAAGCCAATGGCTCCCACTGCTGTCTCTGTGTCTTGTGAAGAAGAGGGGAGAGCAATCGATCGAGAAAGGACTCAGGTAAGTGGGGGGGGGGGGACATACAACTACTGGGACTTATTTAACCTTAATGCAGGAAATGTAGACTATAATTGGAGAGCCTGAAATCTCACGAACATGCATAACAAATGCTCTAAAACACACATATTGTGCATTTATTTTCTCTAGTAACTACAGTAACTTTCTTTTGGTTAAAAATAATAATTAAAAAAATGCTCAAGCCTAAAACACACTACAAATTTTTTTTGACAGCTCAGGTCAGAGCTGCAATCCGATGTTTATACAGCGATCTCTCCTGCTATTCTTTTGTGTTCTGACAGGGGGACTGCCAAAAAACTTCAGTCAACGCTCTCAGCTATTGGCTGAGATCACTGATCGGGAGCCAATCGGCAGACCTTTATTGGTCATGACCCTTCGACAAAATGGCTGGCTTCTGTTGGACCGGCTGTAGTACACAAATGTCGGCCAGTTTGTATTGAACCGGACGATGCCGCCCGACATTCGGCCCTTGTGTACCAGGCTTTAGACGCTTGCAAAAAAAAAAAGCCTGTACAAACACTCATGAAAAAAGACTGCAGAACAAAGACGCTGAGCTCAAGTGTGAATGCAGCCTAAGGCCCCTTTCACACGGGGCTGCCCGTTTTGACGGACTCCGCTTGCTCAGCAGGGATCGACCAGTTGATCCCTGCTGAGCCAGCGGATGACAGGTCCGTCTCCACTCACTGTGCAGGGAGGGACCTGTCAGAGCCCCACTCTCCTCTATGGGGGATCAGATGAAAATGGACCGCCTGTCTGTTTTCATCTGATCCGCCAGACGAGTGGAAAATATGGTTTCCATCCGTCTGCATTTAGCGGATCAGAGTGGTCACCGCTAACATCCGTCGCTCCATAGCGGTGCATGGAGCGTCTGTTCAGGTCCACCTGAAAAACTGACAAGCGGATATGAACGGTCCGCATGTGTGAAAAAGCCCTAAAAGGGAAGGGCAGGTGAAACAAAACATATTGGTCACAATGTATCATTCTCTGTGAAGCTGCCATCTGAGTGGTTGCTTTGAGCAACAGTTTCAGTTTAGCTGCATCTTTGTTTATTTGCATTATATGGATGAAACAAATTGCACATTGAGGACTGATAGTCTCCTTCCTTTTCTGTAGGATGCTAGTGATCAGAGTCAGTAAAGGGATAGGCAGTCTGATCCACTGACACAGACAGAGAGGAGCCAGGAAAAGTGTTAATGCTTTGGGGAGTTACTGCCTTTGGCAAATTTACTAGTAAAATGGCATCAAAGCTACAGTGCAAACTCCAGTGTTGGGTCCAAGGTGTTAATGGGGTGACCCTTGTCTCCTTTGCCCCCCTCCCCATCTCGCTGTCTGCTTTCTTCTGCTCTACAGCTCCAGTTTTCTTATGAGCTCATGGAAAGTCTGACAGGACCTCCAGAAGGTGCTGGCTAGCCCATGTGTATTTCTCTCGAGCAGAGCTGGCGTGACATCCATCCAAGATGGTAATCTCAGAAAGCAGCCTGGAGCTGGGCCAGGCTGGCAAGTGATTTTCCCACTTTATAGGCAACAAGGGAGGATGTAAGGAATTTTAACGTCTTGGATGCTGGAAGACTGTACAGGATACTGAACAGTTATGAACCCAGGCAGCTTTTTCATTTACTGAATAAAGAAAAGCCAGGACGGCAACAAACATTCCCATTTAAGTTTATTTCTCAAGTTCGTCTCACTTAAAGCCTAACCTCAGCCAAAACGTTTTATTAGTGCTGAATAGTGCGTGGTAGGGTTATCATTTTTGTCAGGTTTTTATTGCAGTCTCTGACTCCAATAAAGAGATTTCTCCTCATATTTTATCCCTGTGACACCACAAATGAGGGGAGTGGGTCCCAAGGACAGAAAGGCATGGACAGAAATGCACTGACAGCAATTAGAAAACTCACAGAGATTTCAACCTCCCTCACTGGAATGAAATGTGTTTTTTGTTGCTGTTTTTGGCCTCTTTGAAAAGATTTTCCATCCCCTTTCGTCTCTCCGAATGCCTCTTATCAGTACTGGAAGTACAATAAGGATTTAAGAAAAGCTTCCTTAAATCCTTATTGTCATTATTAAAAATATCCCCATATATGTGCTGCAGCATATGAGTTGTGCTATAGGTATGTGTTGTTCAACGTATTTTTTCTTTTTTTGTACTTGCAATTCTGGTTATAAACTTTATTGGCATACTAGGACCCAATGGTTTTCTATGCACTTTACACACATTGTGGCTGGTTGTCGGGTGCTGACACACAGGTACTTCCCACTTTCCTCAGTGACCCCTGAGGAGTGTCGGGCAGTATAGGCCTCATCCTCCTACCCTGTGTCTTAGCACACTACCCCTCATGCCCCGCTGTGCCCCACCACCGGTCTGCACTCGTTCTTGGGTGCCTTGGTTAGCTCATGATTGGGGGGAGTTGGTTGATGTGTGGGGGGTGGGCGGTCACGGCTTGGGCTCTCCCCGCTTGGGGCCGGCGTGGCTAGTGCTGTTTCTGCCTGTACGGACGCCAAGGCGCAGACTTTTGTCTGCCCCTGGGTGCCCACGTCTGTTCTCAGACTCTCCGGCCCTACTCTTCCATCGGCAGATTGGACGAGGCGACACCTGGGCACCTCCCATTCCAGGGATGCCCGCCTTCCCATTCGCCACACGGGCCGTACACTCTGAGCATGCGCGCGCGGTGCATGATGAAACCTGTAGTTCCGAGGCACCGCGCAGTGCGCAGCCGTGAACACCCCTCGTTTGCGTCCGCACACCTGATCATCATTTGATCAGGTGTGGGGGGCATACAAGTAACCGGCCAGTTCCTCAGTTCCTTGATGGACGAGAGACGTGCCTGTATCTTCTCTGCACACAGTTACAAGGTAACTTTTATCCTTTAAAACACTCTTACTTAATGCTTTCCAAACGAACTATTCATCATGCTCCTATACATCCTTTAGGAGCCACTTTGGACCTGCTTTTCATTCTGCTGGCTAAGATTGATTCTTTCAATTAACAGTGTTTACGCCATGACAGACTAGGTAATGGACTTATTTCCAGCAGTCTTGTCTATGCTTAAATTTATTTCAAAGCTTTCATCCTCTTCACCCCACTGATTTTCCTCTCTTTTTCTTTCTTTTTCTCCTTTGTCCTCTTTACATCCTATATAGGACTTATTGTAATTTTCATCCCTTTTAATCCGTGTACAGGTATTACACACCTGTGAAGGTGTTGCTATGAGAATCTCTCTCTACAGCTGACATCATTAAGTAAGTACAGGCATAACTACTCCACATGGTCCTAGTTACTAATAGCAACACCCCTAATGGTATCTATTCCTTTAATCAGGTCTGGTCCAATTGGACCATTGATTTGGTCCAATCTTGACGTTTTGCCCCTGCTGTGTGCATACATCCACTACAGGCACCTCGTGACCACATTTTCTTTCCACGGTTTTTAAACATACATGTAAGTCTGCACTTTTTTCTCTAGAGATATAGATACATTTACTCATATACATACATATATATACATTTTATGTATTCTCTCGAATATAATGCACGGATGTGCAATTTTTATCTCTGGATTATTATTACAAGTGCATCATGACTTATGGTTATCTTTACATTCCTTTGCCAGGTTTACTGTATGCCCCCTGCAGGCACAATTTACGGCGCGGCCTGGCCGCTCCCTTGCGGGGATCCCCTTGGGTGGCTGTGTTCCCCCTTCCCTTCTCCTCCCTCCCTTCCCGGGCACTGACGCCCCAGGTATGTTTGCATCACCGTTATTTAGTGTGGAGCCTTTGGTCGCATGACTGTCCAGCCACAGTCTCTATTTCTTTATTGTCTATACTATGTAGTGTCCGGTTAAATTATTGCTCTCACCATGTTTTTCATGTTTATCACACAGAATTGTTTTTAAATATCTACCTTATGAGCTCCTGTTCCCTGAAGAAGCCAATGTCTTGGCGAAACATGTAGGAAATCGAGCCCTCCTCCTTCAACGGCCATTTCCATCTGGCCCACCCTACTATTCTTAGGGTCACTTACAGTACATGTATCCATAATCTTCCTTTTAGTTTAACATGATATTGTATGTAATGTGTATTTTGTTTATGTTAGATTATCAATAAATTTTGTATTTTTTGCTTTTTATTCCTCCTCTCTATTATTTTTCTTTGAAAACACTTTTTTGACCTTGGCACCGCTATAATCCCCCGTCCACATACCCAATAACTATTTGATTACTTTGGGGATGAGGTGCTGTATCCTCTGGTACCATCTAGCCACCCTTATACTTTTTGAACAATTCAAGCTTTAATGCTTATGGTCCTTTTGGCTAGTTTCGGTCCCTGACATATTTTGTCTCAATATTCCCACTTAATATAATATATTATCTATTTAATATATCCCCCTTCCTCTTTTCTTTTGTGTATTCATAACACACTCATTGCCTCTTGCTGGCTACACATACCTTGGCAAACCGTATTCTTTCCTCTCTTCACTTTACCTTTAATGTGATATATCATTGAAATATACGCATACTCATTTATTTTTTTGTGTAATTCCAGGACTGTTCCCCTCCCCCCTTTTTTTTCGGGGGACCCCCGGTGGAGCCATGGCAGACTTCTGTGGAGACGCCTGGGAGAGTCTTATGACCCATATCCAGGCGTCCCAAAACGCTTCTACCATAACCGACGCTGAGCTAGATAGGGCATTTATCAGACTACAACGTCTCTTGGAAAAAAAAGTCAGAATTTACTGGCATAAAACTTACTTTGAAAAATATGCGGAACATAGAGTAATCCCTTGGGGATTAAGAATACAACTTTTTCCTAATATTAAAAAAATCAACGACACACTAAAGACATCTTGGGAAAGCAATCTTATATCATGCTCTCTCAACATGCTCTCCATGTTGTGTCATGAATATACCACTGAGCTGGCACAACTTGACGTTGCAATCAATAGATGGTATACAGACCATGCCCTCGGCCTCTCCTCCCCCAGGTACAGCAAGCGGGAAAAAACCCTGCGTGCACACCTGGAGGAGTATACACTTACGACTATCAATGATAAAGAAAGCAAATTCCTGAGAGACCTAGCGGCCCATGAAAATGGCTATGCCTACAATTGGGATAACGCCAAGGAAACCAAACCTAGAAACAAACCCTTCACCACCAACCTACCTCCCCCGAACAATCATGTTTCTAATAATCTATCTGCTTCCTTTTCATCCAGCACCTCCACTGCATACCAAGATTTGACACAAGAACAACGAAGAAAAGGTGATCTATCGGCCATGTCCTCGGAGTCACTACACCGTACACTAGGACCCACTCCTCTTTTGCATCCACCCACAGGTCAGTCCAAGACTGCTCACGCATCCACTCCTTTCACTAAAGCACAACCTAAGTCATCAGTGATCCCCAAATCGTCTACTACCAAGACACTTGCAGGCACCACGGCACTTTCGCACTCTCAAACGTACACTACCTCTCGGAGGGTAAGTGAACCCACCATCACCTCCATGTTTTCAGGTAACTCTGCTGCTACAGACTCTAAACTTGCACCTATTTTTTTAGGACAGGGCCAGGACCTCCTCCCAAGTTCATCCCCCGACCCACATTCACAAACGTTAGCGATTCAGGAAGAACAACCACCCCTGATGTAATCAACTTATCTTCCATTCCACTTAACATGGACCAGATCCATGTACTTCAATTAGGCCTCACATTCTGTCCTTCCAATGACTTCGATAAATTTGCCTTTATTAAAGACGTGCATCTTTTTGCACGTAAACTACTCTTTAAAGTAATCTACGATAAATCTAAATCTAGCACTGTACCCGCTCAGAGTGCGCACTCCAATTCCTCTCAACAGGTCCCTACCTTAGCGGAAATACAAGCCCTAGAAGAATTAATGTCACTGTGGGAGGAGGGCTACACTGATGGCGATGACTTTCTTGACCCTACCGATCATGAGGCCACCGCCCTTGGTGCTCCCTTCCCCCCCCTACTTCGTTTAAACCCAAATCTATGAACTTTCCAAACCTTTCTACGAATCCCAACATATGGGCTTTTGTACAACAGGTTACTAATTCCATCGAAGGTTTAAACCTCAACTCTGCGTATCCCTCCAACCTAACTCCGGCTCATATTAGGGCCATTAAATCTTTACAAAATCATCCGGAACTCACCATCAAGCCAGCCGACAAGGGCGGCAACGTGGTGGTGATGGATACGTCCTTTTACGAGCAAATGTGCCTTGATATCTTAAACAACCGCGAGTGGTATAGACCAATCTCTAAATCACTCATCAATCACTACATATCTGAATACCAACAGTTGATATTTGCAGCTCACCAAAAAGGCATTATCGACTCCAACACATGGAAGTTCCTTAATGTGAAAGAACCTACCACTCCTACCTTCTACTCCCTTCCTAAATTGCACAAATCCCTTGACCACCCTCCTGGTCCTCCAATTGTCTCTGGTCGCCAGTGCCTCACAGAATCTGCCAGTGCACTGGTAGACAAATATCTGGCACCCCATGTTATAGCTCTGCCCTCATATATAAAGGACACGATCCATCTCCTTCGTATATTAGATGGCCAATCTTTGCCCAGCGGCACATGGTTGGTAGCCCTAGATGTGGAGAGTCTGTACAACATAATTCCTCACAACAGAGGCATCTCAGTCATTAGCAAACTCATTCGAGCTAGAGGCCCTCAATATGACAAATACGGAGACTTTGTCCTCGAACTATTGAGATTCATACTTACACGCAATTACTTTATGTTTGGTTCCTCCCACTTCCTCCAGGTACAGGGCGTGGCTATGGGGACCAAGTGTGCCCCCGCCTACGCCAACCTGTACCTGGGGGGGTGGGAGAGGGAACTCTTTGATTTGATTCATCCTAATCCCTACCTGTCCAGGATCATATCCTGGTACAGGTATATTGATGACATACTGCTGTTTTGGGCTGGCACCAGGGAAGAACTATCTTTATTCGTACAAAGTCTCACTAAAAATACATATAACCTCAAGTTTACTATGGAGTGCAGCCAATCGCAGATCCACTTTCTGGACCTCCAGATTGGTGTACAACCCAACGGCCAAGTTTACACCACTCTATATCGCAAACCCTCTTCGGGCAATACAATTTTGCACGCCCAGAGTGCCCACCCTGAGCCTCTCCTTCGAAGCATCCCATATAGCCAATATGTCAGGATCAAACGTAACTGTACCCGTGAGGATGATTTTCTCAAGGCGGCACATGACCTCTACAACAGACTCTTAGATAGAGGCTATAGCCATTCCTTGCTAAAAAAAGCATTCCACAAGGCAAAGAAACTTAATCGGAAAGACTTGGTCTTTCCTGACAAACCATTGGACTCTAAACAACCCACACGACTCATCACCCAATTCTCTAATCAGCACACCCAAATTAAAGATGTCCTTAAACAATTTTGGCCTCTACTTACATCTGACCCTATCATTGCTAAATATATCAATACATACCCTGATATTACTTACCGACGCTCCCCTTCTCTTCGTGATCGTTTGATTCACAGTCACCACTCCATTGATATTACACACAGGCCTATTGCCACTGGTACCTATCAATGTGGCAAATGTGACATATGTGCATTTGTTGCCAACTCTCAATTTGTCAACTTACCTAATGGAAAAACACATACCATCAGACACCATGTCACCTGTGCCACTGTTGGGGTCGTATATCTGGCTCAATGCCAATGCGGCTCATTCTATGTTGGCAAAACTAAGCGCCCTTTTCAGATTCGTATTCGGGATCATATAAAACCACTTTATAAGAACACCACCACCACGGCCATTAATAGGCACATTGCTGCCCAACATAATTATGATCCCCATGTTATTCTATTTTCCGCACTTGAACATATTCCCCCACATGCAAGAGGTGGCAGTACTGACAACTTACTACTACGACTTGAAACAAAATGGATTCATACATTAAATGCCACCATTTCCCCAGGACTCAATGAATATATGAGTTTTAAGCCCTTTCTCTAATACGTATCAGTTTAAACATTTTTACCTACTATTTATTTCTTTTTTTATTGCCCATTCTCTAGGCAACGTCGTGCGTGGTTCTCTTTTTCCATTCTACCCTTACTTGTCTCCCCTTCTCTCAGCCCCCCACCCCTTTTCTAGTTCTCCATTCTTCTTAGTTTTCTGACTTCCTTCTTCCTTCCATTGCCATGGCTCCACCTGTGGTCCCCCCCATAAAATTCCCCTTTGGTATTGTGAAACATCGCATTATCTGCAATTGCTATGAATGTATTGCCTTTATAAGTATTTATATTGATTCCATACCCTTTATACTTCTGTTTGATATACACAGTGTATTCAGTCTGTATTTACTCGTTATTTTAAATCCTTATTGTCATTATTAAAAATATCCCCATATATGTGCTGCAGCATATGAGTTGTGCTATAGGTATGTGCTGTTCAACGTATTTTTTCTTTTTTTGTACTTGCAATTCTGGTTATAAACTTTATTGGCATACTAGGACCCAATGGTTTTCTATGCACTTTACACACATTGTGGCTGGTTGTCGGGTGCTGACACACAGGTACTTCCCACTTTCCTCAGTGACCCCTGCGGAGTGTCGGGCAGTATAGGCCTCATCCTCCTACCCTGTGTCTTAGCACACTACCCCTCATGCCCCGCTGTGCCCCACCACCGGTCTGCACTCGTTCTTGGGTGCCTTGGTTAGCTCATGATTGGGGGGAGTTGGTTGATGTGTGGGGGGTGGGCGGTCACGGCTTGGGCTCTCCCCGCTTGGGGCCGGCGTGGCTAGTGCTGTTTCTGCCTGTACGGACGCCAAGGCGCAGACTTTTGTCTGCCCCTGGGTGCCCACGTCTGTTCTCAGACTCTCCGGCCCTACTCTTCCATCGGCAGATTGGACGAGGCGACACCTGGGCACCTCCCATTCCAGGGATGCCCGCCTCCCCATTCGCCACACGGGCCGTACACTCTGAGCATGCGCGCGCGGTGCATGATGGAACCTGTAGTTCCGAGGCACCGCGCAGTGCGCAGCCGTGAACACCCCTCGTTTGCGTCCGCACACCTGATCATCATTTGATCAGGTGTGGGGGGCATACAAGTAACCGGCCAGTTCCTCAGTTCCTTGATGGACGAGAGACGTGCCTGTATCTTCTCTGCACACAGTTACAAGGTAACTTTTATCCTTTAAAACACTCTTACTTAATGCTTTCCAAACGAACTATTCATCATGCTCCTATACATCCTTTAGGAGCCACTTTGGACCTGCTTTTCATTCTGCTGGCTAAGATTGATTCTTTCAATTAACAGTGTTTACGCCATGACAGACTAGGTAATGGACTTATTTCCAGCAGTCTTGTCTATGCTTAAATTTATTTCAAAGCTTTCATCCTCTTCACCCCACTGATTTTCCTCTCTTTTTCTTTCTTTTTCTCCTTTGTCCTCTTTACATCTTATATAGGACTTATTGTAATTTTCATCCCTTTTAATCCGTGTACAGGTATTACACACCTGTGAATGTGTTGCTATGAGAATCTCTCTCTACAGCTGACATCATTAAGTAAGTACAGGCATAACTACTCCACATGGTCCTAGTTACTAATAGCAACACCCCTAATGGTATCTATTCCTTTAATCAGGTCTGGTCCAATTGGACCATTGATTTGGTCCAATCTTGACGTTTTGCCCCTGCTGTGTGCATACATCTACTACAGGCACCTCGTGACCACATTTTCTTTCCACGGTTTTTAAACATACATGTAAGTCTGCACTTTTTTCTCTAGAGATATAGATACATTTACTCATATACATACATATATATACATTTTATGTATTCTCTCGAATATAATGCACGGATGTGCAATTTTTATCTCTGGATTATTATTACAAGTGCATCATGACTTATGGTTATCTTTACATTCCTTTGCCAGGTTTACTGTATGCCCCCTGCAGGCACAATTTACGGCGCGGCCTGGCCGCTCCCTTGCGGGGATCCCCTTGGGTGGCTGTGTTCCCCCTTCCCTTCTCCTCCCTCCCTTCCCGGGCACTGACGCCCCAGGTATGTTTGCATCACCGTTATTTAGTGTGGAGCCTTTGGTCGCATGACTGTCCAGCCACAGTCTCTATTTCTTTATTGTCTATACTATGTAGTGTCCGGTTAAATTATTGCTCTCACCATGTTTTTCATGTTTATCACACAGAATTGTTTTTAAATATCTACCTTATGAGCTCCTGTTCCCTGAAGAAGCCAATGTCTTGGCGAAACATGTAGGAAATCGAGCCCTCCTCCTTCAACGGCCATTTCCATCTGGCCCACCCTACTATTCTTAGGGTCACTTACAGTACATGTATCCATAATCTTCCTTTTAGTTTAACATGATATTGTATGTAATGTGTATTTTGTTTATGTTAGATTATCAATAAATTTTGTATTTTTTGCTTTTTATTCCTCCTCTCTATTATTTTTCTTTGAAAACACTTTTTTGACCTTGGCACCGCTATAATCCCCCGTCCACATACCCAATAAATATTTGATTACTTTAGGGATGAGGTGCTGTATCCTCTGGTACCATCTAGCCACCCTTATACTTCCTTGGTATAGACAATACAAATATCACAGAGGTTCTAACCCTTTTCAATTTTATAAAATACAAAAACAAACATTTTGGCCGGATTTGGGCTTTAAACTATGCTTGTGGTTCACACCAACTTTATTCAACATGGCAAAGGTCAGTAACCCTAAAAGCAACCAATTAGATTTGGCTTTTCAGTTTTTAAGTGCTTGCCCAATAGAACCATGGAACTGCAGACCTGAAGTAATATGAAAGAAGGTAACATCTCTGTCTGCAAGCATACACATCCAACCCTCATAATTTGTTTTAGTACTAGTGTTAGTGCAGGCAAATGGGATGACATGGTTAGTTTGTGAGAACGAAATTGGGTCAGGATTACTGCAGGTCAGGCTGGATGACTCCCAGATGCAGGTCTCTGGCACCTCTCCCTGGATCTAGAAGTTTGAAGAAACTTATAGAAGTTAGTGGGCAGAGGCCAGGAGGGCTGATCTGCATATTCAAGGGAACTTGGCCAATCCCCAGGCAGAATGTCCTGACAGGTTGGCTGAGTCAGCCCTTAAATATGGTGGAGCCATGCCAGCAGGGGAGTCAGGTGGAAGACTGAGTGCTTTGCCTCCAGGCTGGGCTCAGTTGGCTTAGGAAGATCCATTTTGCTTTACGATTTCAACAGGATTCTTGCCTGAGAGCAGTGGGAGCAAGAAGGACAAAGTGAGTACATCAGCACACCCAGAGATTCACAAGGGGAAAGACTGCCACATGAAGAAAGCTTTCAAAGGACAGCGCTGTGCTTAACCCTTATATCCCTCAACCAGGGAGATCTTCAGAGCAGCAACCAGGAGGGCTGGTAATGCCTGCAAGCAGTGCAGCTGGAAGCAGTTCTACAATGGTAGAGGAGATACTCCTGCATGCAGTTTTGTAACCTTTTGTGCTATTTTCTAAAAGGGACTAAGAGCTCTTAGTCTGTAAGGGACTTTTTGCTACTGATCCTTCAAGACTGTGTGTCCAGGAAGGAGAACAGTCCAGGATCTTATCTCTGTATATAGGAAGGAAGTTGTCCTCATCTGTGTTCTTCAAGTCAGGTTGGGCATCCCATAAATTCCTCTACCCCATTGAGGTTGTTATTCCTAATAAAAACAAAAAAACAAAACAAAGCCAAGGCACTGAGCTCTTGTGTCTAGGTGCAATTGGAAAATGCTTGCTGCTTGGCTGTGCAGGAATAGGGGAACCAGTTGCCAGCAGCCCCTGTTGGGGTAATGCTACATTATTTTGAAGTATTCCCCAGTTCATAGGAGTAATATAGCCACAGTATCCTCCTATGATATCATAACTGGTATGGGGCTGTGTTCCTAGGATGTGCTAGGCACACTAGCCAATTAGCAACTATTTCATTTTTACTGTAGCATCCAGGGACATATCAAGGACCCCAGAGACAGGCTAGCATTTCGGCTCAGGATCACATCCAGAAGAGGGACAAAAAGTACTTACAGCCTCCACAGATAAAGGACCTTTAGGCCAACTGAGCATTCTGTGAATTCAGCCCCGGCTGTAAATGATTGAATAATCCAGCTACCAACTCTCTAGGGAGAGGTCTTCAGTCAAAGGTCAAGGTTTTACCAGATTCTCTGTTACCCCAATTAGGCTAAAGATCCTCCATGATGCTTCGATCTCCCCTACTTAGCACTCTAGTCCTCCATATAGTCACAATAGCACCCCCTCAAGGAAGCAGGACCAAGAACATCAGATGTAAAACTGAGTCCCTCCCCCCAGGAAAGAGGCCCGGGGGAAGACTAAGATCCTAAAAACAATCACAATTATTTATACTCTTTTCTAGCCTGCACCACAGGCTATAAACCTCCTAGAGGTTGGCCAGGAAGACTTAAATATTTATAACTCAGGTTCCCATAGCATTCTGCTATTCCCAGGGACACTCCCCAGCAGCAGGCAAAAGCAAACATTAACCAGGGCTTAGGAGAGACCCACAGCTGAACTATTAAACAGGCGTAGGTAGACTATAGCTAAGCATAACTAAATTTATTGAGTTACTAATGCCTGAGGCAGGGTGGCTACACTGAAAAAGTCTGTATTTAAATTCCATAGTGTGATCATGTCTATTGGCAACAGTAGCCATTTTGGAGAAGCTCTTGTTTAGTTTATACGATTGATGCTCCGGACAATAGTGTGAAAACAGTTATTGACCTGTTTGAGCAATACTATTTGGTTGCATTAAACAAACATTTAAAAATAAAAGGGCAGATGTTTACACATTAACAAAGCATTTAGGAGATTTTAGGCTACAAATCGTAGTAAAAAACGCAATGGGCGGGGTCCTGATGACCAGTATCGTTAGTCAATTCAGGTAACAGGTTACCGGCTCACCTAATAGGGTGGTGTTCCTTGTCAGAACAGGAGAAGTAGTCAAAATAAAAGAGGAGTGGGAATAGGCCCCAAGGTGTCCTTACCTTCAGTGAAGGAAAAGGAACAAACTGTGGTTTAACCTGATATAACTTTATTAGAACAATTAGTAGAAAAACATTTTAATAATTGAAAGGAAAGCATAAACAATAGGGGATTGCATAAGGTAAAAAACTGACAAAGTTGGCTATCAGCAGAGGGCATGTGTAGGCACACACACCGACATGTTTCACCCATTTGTGAAGTGGGTGAAACATGAGATAAACATGTTGGTGTGTGCGTCTACACATGCCCTCTGCCGATAGCCAACTTGGGCTTTTCATCACTCTTTAGCCCTCATCCTATCTCTGCAAACTGGAAATCCACAAACAACTGAAAACTGGAAGTAAATGGCCAGGTGGCCCCATGCTGGTTTTGGGTGGATAACATCCTGTCCGTGTCACCAGGACTAGGAATACAGAGAATCGCATCCTGCACACCTGAGGACCCCTGCAAAGGACTCTGGATTCACCACCTTGCCGCTGCAATTGAGGACCAATCTAATATCATCTAAACAGTGAGTCTTTTTTCAGCTGGTATATCCAGCAAGCAATCACAGCCTGAACATTTTTTTATTTTTGGAGGCTCTGTGTTTTGACTCAGCTGACTATATTTTCCTATCCAAACTATATGCAGTGCAATCTTTAATGCTTCATGGAAACATGGTGCTGAATGACTAACAGGCTTGTTGTGGATCCATTGTTTCTCCTTGACTCAAGTTTTTTTTTTTTATATATTATCTCTATGATTGACAGTGCTACATCCAGAAATCAAACCTATCCTGTTCACTAACTATCAGGAATACTTTCTAGCCAGAATTGCATTTATTTGTCTGAGATAACCAATGCTTTCTTCAACATTGTAAAGACTTAATGCAGCAGCTCTATAGGCATATAGGGAGTCTGGAGGTCCATGGTTAAGCACAATACGGGTACCGACTTGTGCTACCAAGGTTTCCCGGAACTCACCTCGCCTAAACACATGTAAGCATTATATATTAAGTCACACTTAATGACTTGAGATGATTGACACGTGTGGATGACTGGGATATGGCTGAGCTCATGGGCATGCGTTTTTAAGTGACAACGTTGTCAGTTTTTAACCTTATGCAATCTCCTATTGTTTATGCTTTCCTTTCAATGATTAAAATATTTTTCTACTAATTGTTCTAATAAAGTTAGATCAGGTTAAACCGCAGTTTGTTCCTTTTCCTTCACTGAAGGTAAGGACACCTTGGGTCCTATTCCCACTCCCCTTTTATTTTGAGAATTTAGGTTAGCCTTGTAGCTCACACATCCCTTGTTTCAAGATCTACACTATATTTCCAAAAGTATTGGGACACCTGCCATTACACGCACATGAACTTTAATGGCATCCCAGTCTAATGCCCTGTACACACGGTCGGATTTTCCGACGGAAAATGTGTGATAGGACCTTGTTGTCAGAAATTCCGACCGTGTGTAGGCTCCATCACACATTTTCCATCGGAATTTCCGACACACAAAGTTGGAGAGCTTGCTATAAAATTTTCCGACAACAAAATCCGTTGTCGGAAATTCTGATCTTGTGTATACAAATCTGACGCACAAAGTGCCACGCATGCTCAGAATAAATTAAAAGACGAAAGCTATTGGCTACTGCCCCGTTTATAGTCCCGACGTACATGTTTTACATCACCGCGTTCAGAACGATCGGATTTTCCGACAACTTTGTGTGACTGTGTGTATGCAAGACAAGTCTGAGCCAACATCCGTCGGAAAAAATGCATGGATTTTGTTGTCGGAATGTCCGATCAATGTCCGACCGTGTGTACAGGGCATTAGTCCGTAGGGTTCAATATTGAGTTGGCCCACCCTTTGCAGCTATAACAGCTTCAACTCTTCTGGAAAGGCTGTCCACAAGGTTTAGGAGTGTGTCTATGGGAATGTTTGATCATTCTTCCAGAAGCGCATTTGTGAGGTCAAGCACTGATGTTGGATGAGAAGGCCTGCCTCGTAGTCTCTGCTCTAATCCATCCCAAAGGTGTTCTATTGGGTTGAGGTCAGGACTATGTGCAGGCCAGTCAAGTTCCTTCACCCCAAAGTCGCTCATCCATGTCTTTATGGACCTTGCTTTGTGCACTGGTTCAAATCATTTGGTGGAGGGGGGATTATGGTGTGGGGTTGTTTTTCAGGGGTTGGGCTTGGCCCCTTAGTTCCAGTGAAGGGAACTCTTAAGGCGTCATCATACGAAGACATTTTGGACAATTTCATGCTCTCAACTTTGTGGGAACAGTTTGGGGAAGGCCCCTTCCTGTTCCAACATGACTGCGCAATAGTATTTACTCTACTATTTAAATGTTGTGCAATTTATTATAAAGGTACTATTACATTAAAAACAAGCCTACTGCGGCTGCCACGTCACAGACACATTCCTTTAAACATATATAAAGTGCTAGCCACACCAAGTGATACTACAAGATCTCTTTAAGCTTCCCGTGCTGCTTTGGACATAGTGATGATGGGATCCCCCTGCCTGTTTGTTTCTGATTCCTCTATTCCCAAGGGGGATTATTGGCAAGATGGAGGCCTCCAATACTTGGTTGATGGTATAGTTCAGTTGGGAAAGTATCCTTCACAGTTCCTGATGAAATATGTCCAATGGTCAGTGAAACGCATTGAATTTACTTGGATTTCACTGTTTGACCTGCATGAAAGGTATTACTGATAAAATATTCACAAATATTTGGTCTATTATGTTGAAGGGTGTGGGTAACAAGGGTGCTAGGTGAAGGACTATATATATGTATGATTTGCTTGTTTTTTTTAATGTAATCTTTATTTTAGACAAATATCAAATCCAATATAGACATATAAAGGTCCAAAAATAGCTACAAAATACAAAGGTATGAAACAACTTGGCAAAATAGCAAACGCATTTGCAGACAGGAACTGCCCAAAAGGCACACGCACTGGCCATGCCAGATACAGTAGTAGACTAGCCAGGCAAGCCGAAAAGCAATCAGCATTCAGCATTCAGTGAGCATTCAGATAAAGGAGGGAAGCTGAATTAGCCACAGATAGCCCATAGGGCCCGTGTGTTGGAGGATGGGGGCCCAGAAGGACTCAATAAGAGCCCACTCCAATAAGGGGCTGTACCAAGGGCCGCACAGGATTGCTTAAAGATGCAAATAGGAAACATATCTTATGCACAAACTTTTAACCTCTACTAAACTGTATATAAGCAGATGTCGTCCTCCAGGGAAGAATCCTGTATCCATTCACACACAGAGCATGGCTCGGCCCTGCCCCCTGCTCTTTCCTCACTGGCTCACTGAATGTGATTGACAGTAGTAGGAGCTAATGGCTCCTGCTGCTGTGTGAGCAAATGAGGAGAGAAAGACCTGGGAGAGCTGCTGCGCTTGTGCACATCACTGGATCAAGATGGGGCTCAGGTAAGTATAAGGGGAGAGGGGGCTGGGGAGCTGCGCTCAGGAGGTTTTTTTACCTTAATGGATAAAATCCATTAAGGTAAAAAAAACAAAAACCTTGAGCCTTTAGGACCACTTTAAAGTGTTACCAAACCAAGGACCCTGCATTCACTATTCCTGGTCTCTCACAGTACATGGAAATGCAATTATTATAGTGAATATAAACTACTAAATACATTTTCTCATCAGCAGTATATACAGTAGTCTTGTGACTTCTATCAGTGTCTGTCACTCTCTGATGAGGCTGCAAGACCCCTGACTTTCTGTCTGGACAGTGCTGATTGGCTCTGTGCTGATCACATGCACCCCCCCCCCCCTAAAAAAAAAACCCTCTAGCAGTGACTCCAAGGCTTTATACTATCAGCAGATGGATGGGGGACAGTAAAAGAAGGGTAGGATCAGAGAAGTCAGGATCCAACAGACTTTTTATATCTTGCAGAGAATTAACCCCTTAGGTTCCACAGTGTTACAGCCCTTTGCATTTATATACAAATACATATACATGTTTAAGAAACAACCAACTTAGGCTACTAAATAATCATTTTTAGTATATCTTGCCCTTAAGTATCTGGCTCTATATAAAAAATATGATGTACTTATTCCTTGTGAGCCATACACATATATATTTAGTTTATCATGTCTCTATGTCATCTGACAGAGTGAATATTTGTAGCGTGACTGGACAATACACTCTATTCTTTTATTATACCATATATATACATCACCCCCTTTTTTTTCTGTATAGATTCCAAACCGCACATAATATAATTTTCCCACGGCACACTCACCTTTCTGGGGGCGTTCCTGTACCCGGTCTTGCTGGGCCTATGTAGTTTAACCTGTCGGTGTGGTGAGTTGGTGTTGGATCTCGAGTCACCCTTGGATGAATTTCGCTATTTTTAAAATGTTGTGGCTGTTATATTGCTTTCTATTCGTCAACATGTGATTTTTTTTTTTTGGACACAACAATTATAGTGAGCAATGTCTCTGCGCTTTATATTATGTATGATGTATACTATATTATTCTCTAAATTTTGTTTGTTTGCGTTTTAGTGTGATTGTTGTTCATCTTTCACTGTATAAAAAAACACCCCTGAAGAAAGAAATTCTGAAACGTGTTGGGTGTGGTTGAGTGTAGGTCAAGGACTCCATTTCTCCATCACAGTGGTCTGGAACCCTTCAATAGTATACAGTCTTGTTGTGTCATTTTGACGTGCATATGCACAGCCATGTATTAAGTCTACATGTATTTTGTCAATATTTTTTTATCTTTCTATAATAAAATTATATTTTTTCATACTTTCTTCTACTTTTCTACTCTTTACTATGATTATGTAGTATCTGTGGTGACTGTTCATACAATCACCAGGGCCTTAAAAGTCCTGTAAGGGGGAACCCTTCTTTTTCTTATTTCCATTTGGGATGTTGGCCCATCTTTAGTTCAATCTATCTCAACTTTCTTGTCCATAGGTTCCACAGTGAGTATAACAAGCATGCTTTACTGCATATACAGACTGATTTTACTGTTGTGATTTTAGTTACACTTTAATGTGATATTACCTTTTTTACAAATTCCAATACATGTACATAACATTAATAATAAGGATAAAAATGTGTATTGGTTATATATTTGACTTGACACCTAAAATGTCCCAATACTAGTTAGCGCTTAGTATATACATTAACAAAGAAAGAAAATAGGACAGAAAACAAGAATTAAAAGTAATAAAATAGTAAAGAGGGACAGTTGAAGCTGACAAATAAGGACCAATGCCTAAATAAGACACATGTTCTATGTTTCTTTATTTCTTCATTTCAATTAGGCAAGAGGAGAACAAGAAGAGACAACCTGAAGGGCCTCACAGAGGCTGGAGCTACACATGCTGCTGAGGTTGTATCCAATCATCACATGGATTTACTCTTTGAATGCTTAGAGGCTAAAGTCAGGAGTCATACGCTCCCATTTCTTTTATTGATTAGAATTATCTATTGTATTGATTGATACATACATTTTATTGTTCAAAAAAATGAAAACAACTTTTCCAATATACATTGGAAGTTTGATACTGCTGTTAGGGGCCTATCTGAGTATTGTTGCTGACTATGTCCACCCCTTTATGTCTACAGTGTACCCATCTTCTGATGGCTACTTCCAGTAGGATAATGCACCATGTCACGAAGCTCAAATCATCTCAAGCTGGTTTCTTGAACATGACAATGAGGTCACTGTACTCCAATGGCCTTCATAGTCACCAGATCTTAATCCAATAAAGCACCTTTGAATGTTGTGGAACGGGAGATTTGCATCATGGATGTGCAGCCAACAAATCTGCAGCAACTTTGTGATGCTATCATGTCAATATGGACCAAAATTGGAATGTTTCCAATGCTTTGTTGAACCTCTGCCATGAAGAATTAAGGCAGTTCTGAAGGTAAAAGTCCAACCTGACACTAGCAAGGTGTACCCAATAAGGTGTCCGTTGAGTGTATGTTCATGCACATGAGGCCTATATTTTAAAGAAAAATGTTTTCCTAAAAGAAATGTGAAGAAACATTAAGCCTTCTCATTGTCTGGCTGTTATGCCAAACCTTTAGCTTCAGCACTTTGTGACACTAAGCCAAAAGAAGCATGGAAATAATTATTTCTAAATTTACTCTGACAGTCCGGATCTGATTATTTATTCTGGGATAGCACCTGGGAAAATTATTTACACCAAGGGCTCTGCCTAAAAGCCAGGTGACTATCAATTTTCAAAAGGCCCTCATATTTCTTGGTTAAATTGTTTACCTACTTTACTTCTTACCTAATTTTTTTATATACTAGAGATCCACCTGCTGGTTAGGTAGAATACTAAATAATTTATATAAAAATGATTATTTTTTGGTCATGGCTTATAAAGAAATAAAATAAATACAAATGCACTTTACATTCTCTTTAAACAGGTACCGATCTCCTCTCTTTTTTTTTTTAATTCCTATCTGGCTCCAACTGCATTCCTGAAGGGCCCCTCTACAGTGATACAAGAGCACAAGTTTTATCCTTCCCTGTATTCTCCTTTACCACTCCCTTGCTTCTTCACAATCTCTGCATAGATCTAGCATAGCTCAGTCACTCATCTATTTCACTGTGTGCCTTTACTATGATTCCTACATAGATCTGTTCCACTTTCTTATTTATTTCTCATTTTTACATCATCCAAAACTATGTATTGTATGTCTCCTGCATAGTTCCAATACTGCTTCTCTCTGTGACCTTCTAATCTAATATACTCAAATAAATTCGTTTTTCTCTGGCTCTTTCCCCTCAAAGTAAAACTTTCAAGACAGAGGATGCCACCATTGTAAACCATTTTGTTACTTAGGAAGTCATTGACTCAAACTAGTATGCAGATCAGGAGTTCCAACTTCACTGACTACATTCTTCTTATAGGTTAATGGCTAACCACATAGGGAAACAATGACAAGCATGACAGACCTGGCACTTCAGTAATGGCACCACCCATATTTATCTCCTGTCAGTTTCTAATTAAAGGACATTTGTACATTTAGTAAATAGACTATCCCACCTTTCCTAGTCCGCCTGAGCTAAACTATACTGGAACCCCAGCTTAACTGATTACCTACTTCAGAAAGACCCACCCCAATGAATACCTCATTAAAGCTGGCCATGCCTGTGCAGGGAACCCTCACTGATTTGTATAGAGCTCTTACCCAAGACTAGAGATGCTCAGGAGACAGCTCTATGTAGAAAGGTGCAACTTGGCCTCCATTCAGTAGGTGACGCTTTGCTGCAATACCAATGTAGTGGGATCTTTAGAGGAACATTGCTCCTTGAGAGATCATATAGTTGTCACGTAGATTGTAGCTGTCTGATAAGACGCTGCAACTTCTGACGACTTCTGGCACCCATCTTAGTGTGGAACTCTATAAAATAGGGTGTTTGTGCCATTTTGGCATGCCTGGAGCATGTGGATAGGTGAAGGAGAGACCTTATTTGTCAGTGAGAGTTACAAGTGCAGGGAGAGGTTCTTGAGCGGGTAGAATCAGTGCAGGGACACCTCTTGTTCTCCACAGGCATCCTTGTACCCAGACCAGCGATTGGGGGACCAAAGATGGCAGCATAGAGTGTCGCTATCTTAAACTGCAGCTTGCCATCTCTCCCGCAGAAGCCATCCTCAGGTAAAACAGCCTGGAACACTGTCACCCTGCAATACTCTGCCATTGCTCAGTAATATACTGCTGCAAAACTGTGCCAATGCTGAGTAACATACTGCTGCAATATTGTACCATTGCCCAGTAATATATCGCTGCAATACTGTGCCACTGCTCAGTAATATACTGCTGCAATACTGTGCCATTGCCTGGTAATATACTGCTGTAATATTGTGCCACTGCTCAGTAATATACTGCTGCAATACTGTGCCATTGCCCAGTAATATACTGTTTCAATACTGTGCCATCGCCCAGTAATATACCGCTGCAATACTGTGCCATTGCCCAGTAATATACTGTTTCAATACTGTGCCATCGCCCAGTAATATACCGCTGCAATACTGTGCTATTGCTCAGTAATATACTGCTGCAATACTGTGCCATTGCCCAGTAATATACTGCTGCAATACTGTGCCATTGCTCAGTAATATACTGCTGAAATACTGTGCCATTGCCCAGTAATATACTGCTGCAATACTGTGCCATTGCTCAGTAATATACTGCTGCAATACTGTGCCATTGCTCAGTAATATACTGCTCCAATACTGTGCCATTGCTCAGTAATATATGCTACAATACTGTGCCATTGCCATGTATGCAGTTGCTTACAGGAGTAAAAAAAGAAGGTTTACTTCTTCACTTTCCCGTGTGTTCATGGCCCTGCCCCTTGCTGTGGGTCCATAAATACAAGGGGAGGCTCGGGCCCTCGGGATTTCAAGGGGAAGGACTGCCACATCATGTAGTCCTGCTGGAGCATGTGACCTCCCTATTGGGGGACACCCTTTGGGAATTCAACTGCAAAGGATTCCATCTGAAATGAACTTGCATGGTGGTATATGGCATTTGACAAAGAACAGGGCCTATCATATACACATTGGGTGAAGAGGGGGACATGTGGTTACTAAAAGCAAAAACTACAAGGGAAAGAGATGGCAACCAGACAGCGAAAATGCTAGATTCCAAGGATCAAGGTGTGTGGTATCAGGGACAGTGTTCACTTTAAGAAGCCTTGAGCTACGGTACCGTGACACCGGGCATGCGGCTCACTTCTGAATATGGGATGCAGCCTTAATATTGAGTTTACATGAATGTAGCCCCTCCTGGTCCTGGGCACTAGTGAGTGCGTACCCCGAAGGGATAGAAGGCCCTGCATGCCAGACGAGCAGGCCCACAGCCGAGTAATTTACTGCTGCAATACCGTGCCTTTAATAAGGGTTATGTTGCAACTGTTTGAACATCCTAAGGCTTATTAAGGCTTATTAAGAAAATTGAATAACAGTGCCTATAGATATCATCTGCAAATGCTTCTGTTAACGTTATTAAAACATACAAGATATTACAGAACATCACAGACTGTGCATGTGATCTCTCCCAGGTTGGTTGGTACCACAATCCCCAGGACCTCCTATATCCAGATACAAGTCAATGTCAAGTTAAAGAGGATTTTGGCACATAACCAAGTAGGAGGGCTCAAAAGGTCGAGGAGGTGAATTAGGGCACTTATACTAAAAGTACACTAATGTCCTGTATACACGATCGGACTTTCCGACAACAAAACCATGGAATTTTGTTTGAAGGTTGTTGGCTCCAACTTGTCTTGCATACAAACGGTCACACAAATGTTGGCCAACAATTATGAAAGTAGTGATGTACAAGATGTACAGCGAGCTGATAAAAAGGAAGTTCAATAGTCATGTGATATCTCCATTACCAACGCTAGTTTTACAAGCGCTTCCGGCTCGTACTTGATTCCGAGCATGCGTGGACTTTTGACGTGCTGACGTTCCACGTGTACCGTCTGTAGGACGGGTGTTCGTTTTTAAAGCTGATTGCTTTATGCTGTTTTATCTCTACTACACTGTAAGTGCTTTTTAAATTTACTAAATAACGCAAGTTATCAGGATTACGCTATGTCAATTCCTTTTCTTTTCCTGGGGAACTCCTGAGTGTTATCCATTCTGGTACCTTGGATTTGTATGCCTAATTGATCTATGCTGTGACTGATCCCTCCGTGAGGCTTGGTGGATTACTGCCCTCCAGCTATTCCCTCTGGATAAAGGCCCCGACTGGGTTAAGGTCGCAAGCTTTTTGGGCTTGCCTTGTGGTAAGCGTGCATTTCATATGGTGTTACCACAGCGGTGCGGTGGAGGAATTATTCACATATTTTTTGTAATGAATTATCACAATGAAGACTGAGATTTGGGCTTAAGGCTCTTCACATGCAATTAGATGGACTAAAATTTTTTTATATATGGTTTTCCATATATGATTTTTCACATTTGATTGTTTATGTTATATACGTTATTTTCTATGCTGGTTTAAATCACAATTTTTTGTTTTATCAATATTAGTATTAGCGCTGCTACCTTCTATTTTATATGTTTTTGTGTGTATCTCACATTTAACGGCTGCTCCTATTTGTATTCTGTAGGTTTTGATTTTTTTAATAATTGATGAAGGTTTATCTTTGAGTCACGATTTATACGGGTTTATTTACCCATATACAGCGCTGTATTTTTTCTATTTTATTTATGTGTGGACTTTTGTGCGACGGACCTGTGTACACGCGATCGGAAAGTCAAAAATGTGCCGAAAAATTTGAGAACCTTCTAGCCAACATTTGTTGGCGGAAATTCCGACAACAAATGTTCGATGAAGCATACACACGGTTGGACTTTCCGCCAACAAGCTCACATCCAACATTTGGTGTCAGAAAATCCGATCGCGTGTACGGGGCATTAGACTTTAACCTGTTTTCTACTGTTGTATGTTTATAAGATTTTTGGACTGTTATTTCCTCAGCACCATTTAAGAACGTGGATGGAAAAAATAGCTTGGACACTCTTTCCACTCGCTATTGGCTGTGTACCGAGCCCCCATTGGATTGCCCAGTACACAGACAGTGTACTAAGCTAATCTGAGCAGCTCAGTACCCTGTGATCGCTGTGATAGCCAATCACAGTGGTCACCTGCTACGGTTTACATTGGAGATCCCTCTCCTTACTCTTACAACAGAGGACTAAGTTATGAATGAATGAATGAATGAATGAATGAATGAATGAATCTGCATCAGCAAGCAAGCTGCCAATCCATTCATTTCCTTTCACTTCACTGAGACTGAGATTGTTTTCATCTCTTTTCTTCCCTTTCTCCTGTCCTATACATCTGATCTCCAGCCTGTTTCTGTGTGTGACCTATATACAGTATAAACCCTTCACTTTCTTTATCCAGCATATCTACCTTTCTTTGCCACCTCCTCCTGCCTCTGTGTAGGACCTCTGCTTTTAATGTATCTAGTGCACCATTATCAAGCTCCACAATTTAACCCCCTAAATAATAGCATGTTTTTTCATTTCCAAAAAATTGTGTCAAATTTAGATCACCTTGGCATGTCTATTTTCAAAAAAAGGGGTTATTTTAGGCTTCTTTCAGACTGGCAGGGTCCACCAGTGGATCTGTCCACTCAGCAGGGGATCTATCTGCTGATCACCACTGAGCAGGCGGGATGACAAGTTTGTGTCTGCTCCGCTGATGCAGAGGACAAATGGGGAATTAACCCCCATCTGTCTGTTTTTAGCGGACAGGATCGAATGTTGGCGGGTGTCGGCAGACACATGTCCACTGATATCCGCCGCTCCATAGAGAGCAATGGATGGTCTGATCGGGTCCAACTGAAAAACTGACAGGCGGACCCGATCGGTCCGTCAGTGTAAAAGGGGCCTTATTCTGTACTGGCATTTATTTATTTTTTAACAGAAAGTAAGGAAAACATAATTTTTTTTTTAAAAAATTATTGTCTTTTTCTTCATCTTTAGCATATACCCAAAAGAAACCCCTAAGGGTTCATTTACATTAGCAGCAGTCCTTGCCCAGATGGATCACTTTTTACAGGGCGGCTGCCAGGCGGTAGGGAGGCGATATGTCGTCTCGCCAGTGCCTGTTTTTACCCTAATGCCCTGTACACACGATCGGACATTGATTGGACATTCCGACAACAAAATCCATCGGATTTTTTCCCACGGATTTTGGGCCAAACTTGTCTTGCATACACACGGTCGCACAAAGTTGTCGGAAAATCTGATCGCTCTGAACGTGGATGACGTAAAACACGTACGTCGGGACTATAAACGGGGCAGTAGCCAATAGCTTTCGTCTCTTTATTTATTCTGAGCACTTTGTGCGTCGGATTTGTGTACACACGATCGGAATTTAAACGATCGGATTTTGTTGGCAGAAAATTTTATATCCTGCTCTCAAACTTTGTGTGTCGGAAATTCCGAAGAGTAAAAAGTCAGATGGAGCCCACACACGATCGGAATTTCCGACAACACAATCCGATTGCACTTTTTCCATCGGAAAATACGACCGTGTGTACAGGGCATTAAAGCCCACACTTAAATGAGTGCATTGCATATGGTTGCAGGACAGTTGCTACGCAGCCCCATTCACTTGAAAGGATCGATTTCAGTGCAAGTACCCTCCACCAAATGCAGCAGAGTGGGAAGATGAAGGAGACTGGAAAATAGAGGAGACAGGGAAGAGAAAAATACAATTTTTACCAATAGGGCTTGTTCACACTTGTTCACACTTCCACACACAATCCCCTTCGATTGCTGAGTTGGGATAAATATATAGGTTGGAGGGTGGTAAAGTCATGGTTCAACCATCTATTTTTACCGCCTCTTGCTGGGGGTGTGTGAACAAGCCCTATTGGTAAAAATTGTATAAAATTAATCTGGCTACAGTGTTGCATGACAGAATAGATGTCAGTTAAACTATTACAGCACTGCAAACTGAAAAATGGTAATAAATGGGTAATACAGGCTGATCGTATCTATCTGCCTAGAGTTCATCTTTAAATCTTTCTCTTCCCTGTCTCCTCTATTTTCCAGTCTCCTTCATCTTCCCACTCAGTGCACTTTGCTTGCAGGTGAAGTGTGCCTAGCCCACATGCGTTTTCTTATGATATCCAGGAAATCCTTGCAGATTACTCCCTGCCGAAGCTTTATTGCTTTAAACTCGAGGAATGTGTGGCCGGTCTCCAGCTTTCTCTGCTGCTCAGTCTCCAGCTGCTGAAAGGGCCATAGACCAGATCCCTCTTCCTCCTCCTCTGAGCCTGCCTGTGTCTACTTCTGTAACATGCTAGCTGGAGCTGAGAACTGAATCTCCCAGTCTTTATGCCAGCATTAGGGATTGGCGAACGGTCGAACTTTGGTTGTTCGGACGTTCGGCGAACAACGAACATTATGCGGTGTTCGCGGCAAATTCGAAAGCCGCGGAACCCCGTTAAAGTCTATGGGACATGAAAAACCAAAAGTGCTCATTTTAAAGGCTTTATATGCAAGTTATTGTCATAAAAAGTGTTTGGGGACCTGGGTCCTGCTCCAGGGGACATGTATCAATGCAAAAAAAGTTTTAAAAACAGCCATTTTTTCGGAAGCAGTGATTTTTATAATGCTTAAAGTGAAACAATAAAAACGAAATATTCCTTTAAATTTCATACCTGGGGGGTGTCTATAGTATGCCTGTAAAGTGGTCCAGTTTTCCTGTGTTTAGAGCAGTACCACAGCAAAATGACATTTCTAAATGAAACAAAGTAATTTAAAACTGATCACGGCTGTAATGAATTGTCGGGTCCCGGCAATATAGATAAAACTCATTGAAGAAAAACGGCATGGGCCCCCCCCCCAGTCCATTACCAGGCCCTTTGGGTCTGGTTTAAATATATTAAGGGGAACCCTGCGCCAAAATGAAAAAAAAAATGGCGTGGGGGCCCCCCCAAAATCCACACCAGACCCTTATACGACCACGCAACTTAGCAGGCCGCAGGAAAAAGGGGGGGGTCAGAGAGCGCCCTCCTTCCTGAACCATACCAGGCCACATGCCCTCAACTTGGGGAGGATGCTTTCAGGTCCTCAAAGCACCTTGTCCCCATGTTGATGAGAACAGGGGCCTCATCCCCACAACCCTTGCCTGGTGGTTGTGGGGGTCTTGCGGCAGGGGGCTTATCGGAATCTGGAAACCCCCTTTAACTACTTCCCACCCGGCCACTGTACATAAACAGAAGGAGGGAGATCGTGCAACGGCGCGATCCCAATGCGCTCATGTCACCCGGACATGGCGCATCTCCGATCGGCAGGAGGGCTCTGTGATTGGCCCTCCTGATCACATGAAGGCCATGTCCAATCACAGCCGTCATGTGATGTAAATACAGAGCCAGTTGCTAGGCAATCAGCTCTCCTCTCCTCACACAGAAGTTGTCAGTGAGGAGAGGAGAGCGGATCTCTGCAGCCGGCTGGTGATCAGTGAGTATGAGTTGTTTTTTACACTCACTGATCACCAGTCTAGTGTCCTCACAGTTTAAACACACAAAGTTAACACACATGTCCCTAAAACAGATGTCCCCAAAACACATGTCCCCACATAGTAAAAACACCTGTCCCCCACATATGTAACAGTAAAATCACATGTCCCAATGATTATCTGCACACATATGTCCATGATCACCTGAGCACATCTGTACATGATCATTTGCGTACATCTGTCCGTGATTACACAAACCAATTATTATACACTTAATGGGATTTTTTTTACCAAAAACAGGTAGCAGAATACATTTTGGCTTAAATTTATGACAAAATTCGATTTTATTGGATTTCTTTTAAAATAGAAAGAAGAAAATATTGTTTTTTTGTTTTTTCCAAATTTCGGCTGTTTTTTCGCTTATATTGCAAATAATAAAAAACGTAGTCGTGAATAAATACCACAAAAAGAAAGCTCTATTTGTGTGAACAAAATGATAAAAATTTCATTTGGGTACAGCATTGCATGACCTCACAATTGTCATTGAAAATGCGAGAGCGATGAAAGCTGAAAATTGGTCTGGGAAGGAAGGGGGTGAAAGTGCCCAGTATTGATGAGGTTAACAAGGGTCCCCCAGATCCCGGCCTTCCCTCCTATGCGGTGTCAGAGGGGGGGCAGGGTCACCCGCTCATGTCACTGGGTGGCCCTGCCCTCAGCTATATAACAGCTGTCACCGAGAAGAAGCGTCACTCCGCGGGAGCTTCCCATGGAGGCAGAGCTGTTGCAGCTTTTTTTTTTTCTTTTTTCGGTCCGTTGGGTGGCGTGACATGGATCTACATAGCAGGACGTTTTTATTTTTTTATTTTTTAATAAAGGACTTGTCCCAAAGTGTCTCCTGTCTTTTTTACTATTTTTGATGAAATGGCAGGGGTACAATGTACCCGTTACCAAGTCACATTGGGGTGGAGGCCGGGATCTGGGGGTCCCCTTGTTGAAGGGGGCCTCCAGATTCCGATAAGCCCCCTGCCCACAGACCCCGCAACCACTGCACAAGGGTTGTGGAGATGAGGCCCTTGTCCCCATCAACATGGGGACAAGGTGCTTTGGGGACCCCAAAGCATCCTCCCCAAGTTGAGGCCATGTGGCCTGGTACGTTTCAGGAGGGGGGGGCTCTTTCTTGTCCCCCCTCTTTTCCTGCGGCCTGCCAGGTTGCGTGCTTGGATAAGGGTCTGGATTTTGGGGGGGACTCCTACGATATTTAAAGGAATATTTCATTTTTATTGTTTCACTTTAAAGTGGTTGTAAACCCTTACAGACCACTTTGTGCTACAGGTAAGCAGCACAAAGTGGTCTGTAAGACACAAGCCTTACAGACCAGTAGGGCAGTAGTGTTTAGTACACACATAAACACTGGTTAGGCAACGCTGTATCCTGGCCTAGGCCAACAAGGCCCACCTTCTATGATTTCTAAAAAGAGGAGATTCGGAAGCTGGAAAGAAAGAGACGAGAGGACACAGCCTGCTATGGGGGACACATTCTTCAGCCCACCCCTAAGAAACACTGTTGCCTAGTAACTGATTCAACAGCTCTCATAAAAGGACACCTGTTGTATTAGCCTATCGGATCTGAAGAAAATGCGGAAGCATTGAAACGCGTCATCCAACACGTCCATACGTCACTTCCGCTTTGTTGGTTCCTGGATCAGTGCTTTGCGTTCCACGCCTGTCTTCCGGTTCCTGTCTACTGCGACGGCTCTGGCTCTCCATGTCCGCCTAGATGCTTGCTCACTTTGCGGACACTTCCATCGTTTTGCAGCCCAGCGCCCAGCGGTGACCCCGTGGACCATTTGCACATCACAACGCTGACAGCGCTTCCATGAGAACCTGCACTATGCACTTTGCCCACATCTGAGGATGACGTCCCTGGACCCATCACTTGTCCTTGCCTTAATCTATTTCATCTTTGTGAGTAGCCATTTGGCTGTTGTCCGTTTATAAAATCTCATTAAAGTTTTATGATACTGCACTTAGATTGGCGCTTCTTGCTGTTTTTTACATTTTTACCAGGCCTAGGGCAGCACTTTGCAGGAGGGCAGCACGGAAAGAGTCCCTGCCGGCTTGTGATACACTGTTAGTGTAGCGCCAGTCTTATAGGGTGGACTGGGCTGAGAGGCAAATTAGTCTAGCGCCCCCATAAATCGGCCACACTGCTTCCGGTATGCAGGCGGCCGGCATTCCACAACTGTGGGGGGGCGACGCTTCTAATTTTGACTGTCCTATCATCCTGGACCACAAACCTTCCACACTGTGCTATATGTTTTCTGCTGCACCACTGGCATGGTTATATCTTTTTAGTCCTCTCCATAAATTTTCATTTTGGATAGAATAAGGGAGGGTTATAGCCCCTGTCAGTTTATTTTTTACCATCCCTGTCCCATTGCAGAGATTTCCCTTCAATTCCTGCCCTATAGCCAAACAGGAAGTGAGAGGAAATCTATGCAAATTAAGGGAATCCATTCCCCCTAGGCCCCCAGGCCCTCAGAAATAGTGTCCCCACTTGAAAATTTCAGGGTGGGTCTTAAATAGGGGTGTGGCCTTGACAGGAAGGGGTGGGTCATATTTAAATTAGGGGGTGCACGAGTTTAGTCAGGCCTAGGGCAGCACAAAACCTAAATACACTACTGTGGTTAGGCACATATTTTACCCCTTGATCGCCCCTGATGTTAACCCCTCTCTGCCCAGTGTCATTATTACAGTGACATATTATTAGCACTGATCACTTTAAAGTGGTTGTAAACCCTTTACAACAACTTTATGCTACAGGTAAGCCTATAGTTAGGCTTACCTGTAGCTACCCTGGATATCTCCTAAACCCGCACGGTTTAGGAGATATTCCCTGTATTTGCATGTGTCATCGGCACATGCTCACTGACACAAACTGAAGCAATGACACATACGTGCTGTTGCTTCAGTAAATATGCCGTTACAGTGCGCATGCGCAGGTGTGACGTGATTGCAGCTCCGGCCAATCACAGCGGTGGAGCCGCGATACCCGGAAATAACCCCTGGGAGTGATGTCACCAGCCGGTACTGTGTACGGGCATCGCAACGAGGGCTTCGATCTCAGGTGAGTATTACATAATGAGCTAGTACGCTATGCATACTAGCTCATTATGCCTTTGTCTTGCAGGTGTTAGTTTTTTCTTTTTCCCAAGTGGGTTTACAACTACTTTAAGCATTATTAAAATCACTGCTCCCGAAAAAACGGCAGTTTTTAAAACTTTTTTTGCATTGATACATGGACCCGGGTCCCCAAACACTTTTTATGACAATGACTTGCATATAAGCCATTAAAATGAGCACTTTTGATTTTTCATGTTCGTGTCCCATAGACTTTAATGGTGTTCGTACGTTCATCCGAATTTTTTACTTGTTCGCAAGTTCTGGTGCGAACCGGGGGGGGGGGGTTCGACTCATCCTTAGCCAGTATCAACCACCTTGCTACTAAAGAACAACAGAACTTTGTCTAAAAACTTTGGAAATATATACACACCGTTAAGACACAATTTCTCCCTTAGACATTGTATCCTGTAACACATTTGTCTAACTGACTCACCATTAGTTTGCTGAATAGCTGAGCATGGTTGTAGTGTGTATAAACAGCTACCATTTTTAAAGCTGCATAAGATGCATAAAGAAAATCAAATTAAGCTTTCCTGAAATAGAAGTGCCATTATGCTCACTTCTGGTGGCCCGCGTCTCCTACTTTTGTTTCATTTCAGTGCCTCAGCCTCTAGATTCCAGCATTGAACAATTCGGGGAATATGGCATCCCTGTGTGCCCTGTTGCCCACTGTTTTCATCTTCGGACAATTATGTCACTGCTGGATCCTGTTGAGATGTAGAGGTCAGAGGATGGAACCACATCGTGTGGTGGGGAACGGGAGCATCTGACACTACTGGAAGTGTCAAACGCTGAAGAGTCTGAGGAGGGCTTTAGTGCTGGAACAAAACAAAGGTAGTAGTCATGGGCTACTTTTTATATTCTTTGTTGCATCCCAGTGCTGTTGATCTCTTACAGACATTATTTTTACAATACACGCTCGCCGAGTCCATTGCTGGTAGCTTTTGGTGCAAGGCTCTCATATAAGGACTAGTGTGAATACTGTAGCTGTTCCGTATTTAACAGACTACTGAAGTATCCAGACATTCTCAACCAGGGTTCTGTAAAACCTTTGGGTTCCTGAAGAGGTTTCATGGGGTTCCTTGAGCTGTTACTCATTGAATTCCCATTTGATGGTGCCTCAATAGTTCCAGGAGCAATGCCACTTGGCAGAGCCAGTGCCATGACATCAGTGATCTTTTTAAGGTGTCTGTAAGGGTGACATTCTGACCACCACTGTAAGGAGGGCATTCTTCTCATTAACCTCCAATAAATGGTTTGGGAAGGGTTTCCCAAGACCTGAAATTATTTAAAGAGTTCCTCAGGAGTAAAAAGGTTCAGAAAAGCTGCCCTACACAAAATTAACCCCCAACACAAGATATTTCAAAATCTAATCGTCTTGGATAAAAAATCTCCAATTGGATGGGTATGACCGTATCCTACTACATATGTTCCTCATCATGGTTATGACCCCCTAGTGGGATCCCCCTCTCTGCAAACACCGCCCATACCAATCATCTGCTCCTTCTACCCCCTTTTCTTTACTCACCTCAAATGTCATTCATGTCTTTACTTTTTTTTACATTGCATCTAATATGAGTAAATCCAATAGCTCTTAGTTACAGAGACTTTAAACATGGTGAAATGTACTGTTGAAGGCTGTCACTGCTATAACGTTTGCCCCTATGCTTATGAAGCACTTTCCCCCGAATGTGTCCCATTCTTTCTATTATTGTGACAGCAGCCAGGCACAAAGCAACATTCACTCTGCTGGCTCACCGAAACAGTCTAGGGGTTTCTTTTTGTCTGTATTTATCACTGAACAACTTGAATACCAACTACCAGGATACTCCAGAACACTGAACGGTAATAAGAGGATACTCTACACCTACTCCTTAGAGTTGCCCTTAAACTAAAACTATAGCCCAGAGAATAGACAGCACTGGGACATAAGCAATGGCCCAGACCAAGCAAGCCTTAGTATTGGTGTGCCAGGGGGTTACTGGCAGCAACCGTCACCCAGATCCTATAATAGGTAATTTGGGAGTACAAATGGCGCTGCCCTCTCTTATAAATGAATCCATAGTGGGTGCAAATGTCATAAGCTACAATCTGTGTTCGATAAACTGTAACATATAGGGGTTCCACCACTAAATGACGTAATATGGTCTAAACCAGAACAATGACCATATATGTGAAGAACAAAAAATAAATAAATAAGTACTATCTCATTCAAAGTTAAACTTCTATCACCCCAATATTAACAGTTTATTACAGTTTATCGAACACAGATTGTAGCTTATGACATTTGCACCCACTATGGATTAATTTATAAGAGAGGGCAGCGCCATTTGTACTCCCAAATTACCTATTATATCTTTGTAATTAGACCCCTTTGGGGAACTAATTAGGGATAGGCAGCAGCTCTTACATTGTCCTAAGCGCGGATTCATCTATTTATATCGTCACCCAGATCCTGACTCAGTTCTGTACTCAAAAGTGCTTGGGTATTTAGATGCCTCCCTCCAGTGGCACACAGTCATTTCCTTAGTGGACTCTCCAGACTGGATTCTATGTGAAATCCCCATTTTTTTTTAGCTTCAGAGTTTCTTAGCAAGTAGGCCCCCAGCTTTAAAATAACTGGGACCTCGATGGGCTTCTGGTAAATGTCAGCTGGGTTACCTGAGAGGGCAGCAGCCCTCCAGGCTGAAACTTCTCCTCTTGGACAAGAACAGGGCAGCTACAGGCTTCAGACTATTTATGCTCACACCCAGCCACCATATGGGCACACTCTCCCAGGGATTGGCTGAGACAACATAAATATACAGCTGCTGATTTACTTCATCAAGCTCACTACATTCTAGAAAGCAGGGGGAAGCAGTCAAACCCACAGCCAGTGAAACTCAGAGCAGACCAGAGCAATCACATACTGTTCCACTGAGTACAGAGGAGCCAAAATAACTAAGTTTACCTAACCATTCTAGTAACCTATTTTGAAAGGTGCTACACTAAAATGATTGTAGTAGCTTAGGGGATATTTGTTATAATATGCTAAGTTTTAAACAGAATTGATGTTTAAGTCCTACTGTTGTGCTTTTGTAAGAAACTGAACTGCACAGAAAGAGCACAACTCTGTGTTCAATACACGTTTGAGGTTCTGAGACCAAATGCAAGAAATTAGCCAGGCCCCTGGCACCCAATAACCTTGATCAGGCAACTTTTATAAAATAAAGGGCCCAGGTCAATTTAGAGATGGAACCTACATCTAACAGTTATGCACTGAGAATCCACTGAAGTGTAATGAAAAGTTATACAGTACTTTCCTGATTGCACTAGTATAGGTTGGTTGGTGCCAATGCTGTTTAACCTGGGTGTCTTTGGAATTCACAAACTTAACCTTTTAGTATGAAGAAGACTTTAACCGGAGAATGAATTATGGGTATGGTAAATAGAAATGAGTGAGCTTCTAAAAAAACTGCTCAGTTGTGGTTTGGCCGAACTTTATAAAAACTCTCAGGCCTTGGAAGTTCAGAATTTCTAAATCCAAATGCCCCATACACATGAGCGGAATTCCGCTCAAGTTTAACTTGCATACACATGGTCACACAAAAGTTCTCTGAACTTTTGACCGCCAAGAACGCGGTGACGTGCAACACTACGACGAGCCGAGAAAATGAAGTTCAATGCTTCCGAGCATGCGTCGAATTGTTTCCGAGCATGCGTAAGAATTTTGCGCGTCGGAATTGCTACAGACGATCAGAACTTTTTCCGTCGGAAAAATAGAGAACCTGCTCTTAATCTTTTGCTGGCGGAAATTCCATCAGCAAAAGTCCGATGGCACATACACACGGTCGGAATTTCTGACCAAAAGCTCACAGACTTTTGCTGGCGGAATTTCTGATTATGTGTACGGGGCATTAGTCTATTGTAGTCAAAAGGAATCTGAACCGGGCTCCAAAAAGTTTGTATTACAGAGCAGAAAATTATGAAAAATTGTGTGGAATGGTTTGGAAAGCTCTTGTCAACATTGTCTGATAAGGGCCCAAAAAAAGAATGAAAAAATTTGGATGCAGTCTGGGGGGATCAAAGAAACCAGTAGCAGCTTCTAGCAATCCCGGAAGCCCTACAAAATTGTACAAAGAATACATACATAGAGAGTTTTGACCTGTAGGCACAGAAAGGCATGCTAAGGGTGCTCAAGTAATAGCAGAAGCAAATATGAGGCTGAAGTAACCTGAGCCTTTTGAGAAACCAATCCACCAAAAACTTCAAAAAGGATTTAGCACGGGAAGTCTGAATTCATGAAATTTGGTCTGAAACACATGACGTTTTAATTTCAGGATCAACTCTAATAATGAAATGATGTGGAAACCAATGCAAATTTCAAATACTATCATATATATATACTGTGTAATGCTTCAGTTTATTAAAATGCACCAATAATGCTCTAGTAAATTTATACACAAAAATTATTTTATTAAATAATATTCACAATATCAAAAAAAGTTACTACAGTGCTTAAGTCAACTGCTACAGTATATACACTTACCATTCGAGGCAATTAATCATTGCAACTTACCCTGCTATGCACCCACTGCATCATGGGTGGCTCATTTGTTACACTAAGAAATGCAATAGTTTTAAGTATGGAGCAGTAAGGGCCCATTTGCACCTGACTGCAATGCCCCACAAAACACACCTTTTGTGTATTAAAAAAAAGGTATAGCCAAAGCTATTTTGGCTATACTTCTCTTGTAGGTCACCGGAATGCAGTTCGATCAGCACGCCTCTGACATGTTTTCAGCCAACTGTGGGCTAAAGTCTGCTGTCGGCTGACACCACTCAGCCGGTCCAGGCTCTGAAAAGATCCTGACCTAATGGTTGGGACGGGACCCACCCAGAACCCTGGATCTCAGTGATTCGCTGAGAGCCTGAGCCAGCCTCTCCTGCCTCCTCCACAGCCCAGAGCTCCAGTGAGCGCTGGGGGGGTCACTGACAGTGCCGGCTCTCTGCTCAGAGTGGAGGGGGAGAACTGAGCGATCAGTGGTGTTTGATCACTCAGTTCTCACTGCAGAGCTGGCGGGGGACAGATGCAGCATCTGATTAATGCTGTATTCACCTAGGTGAGTATCATTTTGTTTTTGTTTTTACTTTTCTTTTAAGTCTATCTAGCCCATTCACCTAAGCTTTTTGCATCACAACACATCACAATGAACATCAGGCACTAGGGATCCAAATAAGTGTCATAATGCTTGGTAATGTTAAAAAAACTTTGCTCCTACGTATTTGTAATTAATTACGTACAGTGGGGTATCCATATTTTCTTTTACATGTGTTTCTGCTTTGCAATCCTACACAAAGATTGTGTTTTACAGCTTTTTCCCACAATAGAAGTCTATAAAACGGGTGACCCACAAAAAGCAATGCTCTCCTTATGCGGTTTAATTCACCAGTATTGAGTAAGACAGGCTAACTGTTACATTTAAATACAGAGCTCCCCCTAGTTGCAAATTTCAAACCTCTGCAATGAAAGCAATTAGAAAGCATGAAAAAAAAAAAGGGTCACAAAAATATGATTTAATGGCAGCCACTGCAATAATAATAAACTGCCCCTGAGTGGGGTTCCCCCGCATGTTAGAGTGTTACCAAACCCAGGACTCTACATTCACTATATCTGGTCTCCCACAGCACACAGAACATGCAAATGCAATTATGTTAATAAATATAAACTGCTAAATACCTTTTCTCATCAGCAATATATGGCAGTCTTATGACTTCTATCAGTGTCTAGCCGAGCACTGGATAATATTGTAGGAAAAGTTTTCATTCTCCTCTGACTATCCTGTGAGGCTGCATGACCCCTGACCCTCTGTCTGGACAGTGCTGATTTCCCCCCACAAAAAAAAAAAACAAAAAAACCCCAAAAAAACTCTCTAGCAATACACACCAAACTGAGCATGTGCAGAGTGACTTCAAAGCTCTGTACTATCAGCAGATGGATTGGGGACTGTGGAAGGAGGGGAGGATCAGAGAAGACAGGATCAAACAGCCTTTTTACACAATACAGAAGAATAACCCCTTAGGTTCCACAGTGAGTATAACAAGCATGCTTTACTGCATATACAGACGGATTTTACTGTTGTGGGTTTAGTAACACTTTAAGGGTTAAATGTTCATTTTTCCCAGGGTACCAATAAAAAGTAGTTTATGCCTTGCTCCTGCAGACTCATCCTCTCCGAGCGACTGGTCACCTAAAGCCACTTCTCTTCTCTTCCATCACAGGCACTCTTCTAAGTAAGGATGCTGAGGGGATGCACACAACCCAGAGCATCTGAGAGAAGAGGAGAGTGCTGGCGGCCAGGGGAGTAAGGGTTAAAATAAGTAAAAGTGCTTTAAATGGTAGTTTTTTACTTCCCCATGAGTTCAGCTTTAAAGTGGTTGTAAACCCTTACAGTACATATACCCAGTGACGTGACTGGCCTCAGGTGATACACAAACAAATCCTCCAACACAAGTTGTACCTGTTTATCTGTATATTCTCTTCTCTACATCCATTAAAAGTGCTGAATTTATAAACTTTTCTGAGATTTCCGAAAATAGGGGGAGGAGAGCTGAAGTTACATTTTGCAGAGCTCAGTGATGAGAGCTGATTGGTGGGAAGGAACACACACCCCCTCCACACAGCTCACAGGAACAGAGCTGAGGCTGTCAATCGGCTGGAGTTCCCTCTCCTGTCACCATTTTTCTCTTGGCGTCAGGAAAACTTGTCAGAAGTAATCCATGCTGATAGCAGAGGAAGGAAGCAGCAGACAGACAAATGACACTTAGTGCTCTGGATTGAGACAAGTACACACTACAGAGGGATGTGCTTTGTTCACCTTTCAAAAAAATATATTTCACCATAAGCTAATTTGTTGCCACCATTCCATACAATAATATGTGAGAAACGGTCCCCCAAGGAGGATTGGAATTTTAAGGGCAACTGAGTAATGGTACAAAACCAAATATTGATTTATAACAAATAGTAATTTATTAAATATTATAAAAAGCCAATATCTGCATAGAAATTGTGATTTGAACAACATCAGAATGTACAACAAATACAAATAAGTATTGTCTCCTAGATGGAAATTACTTCTGACGCGTTTCATAAACTGGTCCTTTCCTCAGGGGCGGTTCCTTGTGGAAGACAATGTACATCTATAATAAAACATAAATGAACATTGAGAATCATATAAACAGAATGCATGAAGTGAGCATCGCTAAGGGCATGTTGATTTATGTTTTATTATAGATGTACATTGTCTTCCACAAGGAACTGCCCCTGAGGAAAGGACGAGATCCTGAAACGCGTCGGATGTAATTTCCATCTAGGAGACAATACTTATTTGTATTTGTTATACATTCTGATGTTGTTGTTAAGTAGTCAAATCACAATTTCTATGCAGATATTGGCTTTTTATAATATTTAATAAATTACAATTTGTTATTAATCAATATTTGGTTTTGTACCATTAATCAGTTGCCCTTAAAATCCCAATCCTCCTTGGGGGACCCTTTCTCACATTTGTTCAGATTTCATGTCTGAGGTTTACAGCCATTTTAAGAAAAATATTCAGATTCTTCCAAATGCCTGTCCCTGAATGATTCTCTTTAAAGGCTTTTAAACACTTTCAGTTGTGTTTACAGAAGGATGTTTCCATGTCCATTAGAAAAATATTCTTGGAGTTTATTGGCTTGATGTGACCCAGCCAAGGAGATGCCTGTTATATAATATTGCACAACACTTCTGACTAAGGAGATCCAAACTGATTTACAGCAGTGTTTCTTATTTGGGGTGCAGTGAGCATGTGTATTGTATATACTGTAGCTGATGCTACATATAGTTTATACCAGGGCCCAACCTTTTGAAGAGCAAGGGCCACTTAACCACTTCCCGTCCGCGCTATAGCCAAAAGACGGCTACAGCGTGGACTAGGGCTGCAACTAATAATTATTTTCATAATCGATTCGTTGGCTGATTATTGTTTCGATTAATCGGTTAATAACCTTAAAATAAAGTGTGGTGTATAATTTAGTTAATACGTAAAGTTTTTAAAAAAGGCAATTTATTCTTAAATATCTCTATGCAGTGGTAAATATAAATAACCAACTATATGGTTAGAGAGCAAAATATCGAATTCACTCTGAGAATAAAAGACATACCGTATATACTATTAGAGGATATATACTGTATATACTATTATGCCTCATACACACGAACAGAATTTCCGGCAGAAAAGGTCCGACGGAATCATTCCATCGGACATTCCGATCGTGTGTGGGCTTCATCTGACTTTTTCTTTCGAAAAGTCTGATGGACCTAGAAATAGAACATGTTTTAAATCTTTCCGACGGAATCACCTATCGAGAAAACCGTTCGTCTGTATGCTATTCCGATGGACCAAAAACAATGCTGGGCAGCTATTGGCTACTGGCTATTGAACTTCCTTTTTCTAGTCCCGTCATACGTCATCGTGTTCTAAACGATCGGACTTTGGTGTGATCGTGTGAAGGCAAGTCCGTTTCAGCGGAACTCCGTCCTAAAGGGTGAATCTGTTAAATATCAGACTCAGAGAAAATTTTTTTATTTAAAAAACAAACAAACAATGTCTTCCTTCAAAAAAAAAATGTAATTTTAAGAATGTTCGTTGGATTTTCTAATCGTTAGTCGGGTCAAATCAACGTTCATTTTCAACCACAGTGACGGGAAAATTTGGAAATAAAAGAAAACTTCTTGTTCGAAGGAATTTTCAGACAGTGTATGTGGTTTTCGTTCAGAAATTACATTCGTTTTAAAAACAGACTGTTAAAAACCAAGTGAAATTTTCAAACAACATTCTTTCATTCAGTGAATGTAAAAAGATTTTTCGTCTGAATATTCTCATCTGAAAATTGATCCGTGTGGCCAGCATAAGGCTCAGTGCACACCTATGCAGTTTGCTTTTGATCTGTTTCTGCAGTGCTTTTTGCTGTGCGTCTGATTTTTTTCACATGTGATTTTCCTGCGATTTGCGTTTTTGCATTTTTTTGGCCAATTTATTGTGCAGATTAAAAAACACAAATTGCTGCAAAAACGCATTACATGCTTTTCAGCAGCTTCTCCATTGTAGTATATTGAACCAAAAAAGCACTGTTTTGTGTTAAAAAAAAAGTCCCTGACCCTTCCCAAATACGCAGCGGCTGAAAAAAGCATAGATGTGAACGTGTCCCATAGGAAACCATGTAAATGAACGGTAGTGTGTTTCTGCAAAAAGCACCAAAAAACACATAGGTGTGAACCAGGTCTAAGATGTTTAGTAACATAATGGGGTTAAAAAAACTAAAATGAGTCCTAGTACAAAAAAAAGCAGATAATCACTACTGTAAGGGGTTACATTTTTTAATGTACAACTGTGAAAGTAATATTTAAAGTAGCGATTATTTGCTCTTTTTGTACTATAAAGGGCTCTTTTTAGTTTTTTTTAACCCCATTATGTTACTGGCTGATTAATCGATTATGAAAATAGTAATCGATTAATTTCATAATCGATTACTTGTAGATTAATCGATTAGTTGTTTCAGCTCTAGCATGGACCTACTTTGGCATCCATAGACGTCCTCCTGTGCTCGAGTTGCTGCACGCCCCCTGCAGGGTGACTTGCTCTGTGATCAGCGAGTCTATGAGAGCCAATGACAGCTGATCATGTGATGTAAACAGAGCCGGTAATCGGCTATTTTTCGTGGGGAGAAAAAATAAAGCCGATCACCGGCGGATGTGAGAGGGACATCAGTCCTGATCATTCTGTGCCCACCTGTACCACCTACCAGTGCCCACAGTGCCCACCCATCAGTGCCCACAGTGTCACCTATCAGTGCCCACAGTGCCACCTATAAATGTCACCAATCAGTGCCTCATCACCAGTGCTGCCTATCAATATCACCTACCAGTGCCCATCAGTGCCACCTACCAGTGCCCATCATTGACATCTTTCAGTGCCCATCAATGCCACTCATCAGTGCCACTTATCAGTGCTACCCATCAGTGCCCATCTTATCAGTGCCTATCAGTACCTCCTTATCTGTGCCTATCAGTGTCGCCTTATCTGTGCCTATCAGTGCAGCCCATCAGTGCCCATCAGTGCAGCCTCATCAGCGAATATCAATGAAGGAGAAAAATTAGCAAAAATTTTATAACAATAAAACATGTTTGTTTTTTTTTCCAAAAAATTCTGTCTTTTTTTGTTTGTTTAGAAAAAAATAAAACCCCAAATGGTGATTATCAGCGCAGCCCCAACAGTGCCCACCAGTGCTGCCTATCAGTGCTCATCAGTACCGCCTCATCAGTGCCCACCAGTGCCACCTCATCAGTGCCCATCAGTGCAGCCTATCAGTGCCCTCCATGTTGCCTCATCAGTGCCTCCTCATCAGTGTCCATCAGTACAGCCTATCCATGCCCATCAGTGCTGTCAATTAGTGCCCATCAGTGCAGCCTCACCAGCGCACATCAGTGAAGGAGAAAAATTACCTGTTTGCAAAAATGTTATAACAGAAACTAAGAAAAACTTTTTTTTTTTTTTAATTTTCGATCATTTTCATTTGTTTAGCAAAAAATAAAAAATCCAGTAGTGATTAAATACCACAAAAAGAAAGCTGTATTTATTTAAAAAAAATTCTAAAAATGTCATATGGGTACAGTGTTGCATGACCGCGCAATTGTCATTCAAAAAGCGCTGGAAGCTGAAAATTGGCCTAGGCAGGAAGGGGGTAAAAGTGGTCAGTAGGCAAGTGGTTAAGCTGCCGACCGACTCGAAATGTCAATTGCCTGTGCAGACATTATTCAATTGCACTCAGAGATTTTTCCTGTGCAACTTCACATAGAGCTCCTAAAACTTGTAATCTTATATAGAAATTTATAGTCAGGGACACAGAGGAGAGGGACAAGGACTAATCGGGCCAGAGGTCTTCTAACCTGTCCGTCTGAACCCCAGACATCCCTTGATCTTGCTAAAAATAGACGGTCAGGTGACTTATCTCATATCTATCAGTATCTTCTCATACAGGGGATGCGGAATGTAACTTGAGAGAGAACAAACAGCATGGGAAAAGTCATAGAAATAGCATAGAGGTCACTAGAAGAGAGGGAGCATGACAAGATGCTGGTGAAGGAGAACCGAAAACCTAGAAAAACAACTTAGATCAGAGCTTCTTAAAGCTTTTTATTCCAGATTATGTTCTTCTTTGTCACATCCCATGTTTACCAAGTGGTGTGGAGCCTTTAGGGTTTTGCCTTATGACTCCTAAAGTGCTGAGATACTTTTCCATTTCCCTCATTGAACAATTAAGCTGGACTCCGGGATAAACAAATATTGTCTAAATACAAGAGGCAGTGTATTTTACTGTAATCTTGGTGTGCTTTGTGAATTTCTTCCAGATTTGTGCAGTAACCCAGTGTGACACTTTACCTCTGTGTAGGAGCTTCCTGTAATAAAAACCAGTTACTGCTGCTCTCTCAGCTTGTGCAGGGTGACTGGTCTTGTCTCCGCCCCCTTGTGTAGTTTTCTGTAGGCAGCCTGTAGTGGGTGGGATGTGTTGGGCCCCTCCCTCAGTTCTGCTCTACGTACAGCACAGTAATTATGTTGCTGCTGCAAGGTAATAGCTGGAATCGCAAAGGCATTCAGTGCACATAACCATTTTCTGACCGCGCACTGTACATATACTGTGACAGTGTGGGTCGGCTGTACAGAATCACATATATATACACTATATTACCAAACGTATTGGGGCACCTGCCTTTAATCGTTAATGAATTTTAATGGCATCCCAGTCATAGTCCGTAGTGTTCAACATTGAGTTGGCCCACCCTTTGCAGCTATAACAGCTTCAACTCTTTTGGGAAGCCTGTTCACAAGGTTTAGTAGTGTGTCTATGGGAATGTTTGATCATTCTTCCAGAAGCGCATTTGTGAGGTCAGGCACTGATGTGGACAAGAAGGCCTGGCTCGTAGTCTCCATTTTAATTCAACCCAAACGTGTTCTATCGGGTTGAGGTCAGGACTCTGTGCAGGCCAGTCAAGTTCCTCCACCCCAAAACCGACTCGAACATTGGCTGTTCGCAAGTTCGTCGAACAGCGAACAATTTGGGGTGTTCGCGGCAAATTCGAATGCCGCGGAACACCCTTTAAAAGTCTATGGGAGAAATCAAAAGTGCTAATTTTAAAGGCTTATATGCAAGTTATTGTCATAAAAAGTGTTTGGGGACCCGGGTCCTGCCCCAGGGGACATGGATCAATGCAAAAAAAGTTTTAAAAAACGGCCGTTTTTTCAGGAGCAGTGATTTTAATAATGCTTAAAGTCAAACAATAAAAGTGTAATATCCCTTTAAATTTCGTAGCTGGGGGGTGTCTATAGTATGCCTGTAAAGGGGCGCATGTTTCCCGTGTTTAGAACAGTCTGACAGCAAAATGACATTTCGAAGGAAAAAACCCATTTAAAACTACTCGCGGCTATTGCATTGCCGACAATACACATAGACGTTCATTGATAAAAACGGCATGGGAATTCCCCACAGGGGAACCCCGAACCAAAATTTAAAAAAAAAATGACGTGGGAGTCCCCCTAAATTCCATACCAGGCCCTTCAGGTCTGGTATGGATATTAAGGGGAACCCCGGCCAAAATTTTAAAAAAAAATGACGTGGGGTTCCCCCTAAATTCCATACCAGACCCTTATCCGAGCACGCAACCTGGCAGACCGCAGGAAAAGAGGGGGGGACGAGAGTGCGGCCCCCACCTCCAGAACCGTACCAGGCCACATGCCCTCAACATTGGGAGGGTGCTTTGGGGTAGCCCCCCAAAACACCTTGTCCCCATGTTGATGAGGACAAGGGCCTCATCCCCACAACCCTGGCCGGTGGTTGTGGGGGTTTGCGGGCGGGGGGCTTATCGAAATCTGGAAGCCCCCTTTAACAAGGGGACCCCCAGATCCCGGCCCCCCCCTGTGTGAAATGGTAAGGGGGTACTTACCCCTACCATTTCACTAAAAAACTGTCAAAAATGTTAAAAATTACAAGAGACAGTTTTTGACAATTCCTTTATTTAAATGCTTCTTCTTTCTTCTATCTTCCTTCATCTTCTTCTTCTGGTTCTTCTGGCTCTTCTGGTTCTTCCTCCGGCGTTCTCGTCCAGCATCTCCTCCGCGGCATCTTCTATCTTCTTCTCCTCGGGCCGCTTCGCACCCATGGCATGGGGGGAGGCTCCCGCTCTTCTCTTCATCTTCTTCTTTTCTTCTCTTCTTCTCTTCTTCTCTTCTTCATTTTCTTCTCTGGGCCGCTCCGCATCCATGGTGGCATGGAGGGAGGCTCCCGCTGTGTGACGGCGTCTCCTCGTCTGACGGTTCTTAAATAACGGGGGCGGGGCCACCCGGTGACCCCGCCCCCCTCTGACGCACGGGACATGACGGAACTTCCCTGTGGCATTCCCCGTGACGTCACAGGGAAGTCCCGTCAAGTCACCGTGCGTCAGAGGGGGCGGGGTCACCGGGTGGCCCCCCCCCCGTTATTTAAGAACCGTCAGATGAGGAGACGCCGTCACACAGCGGGAGCCTCCCTCCATGCCAGCATGGGTGCAGAGCGGCCCGGAGAAGAAAATGAAGAAGAGAAGAAGAGAAGAAGAGAAGAAAAGAAGAAGAGAAGAAGATGAAGAAGATGAAGAGAAGAGCGGGAGCCTCCCCCCATGCCATGGGTGCGGAGCGGCCCGAGGAGAAGAAGATAGAAGATGCCGCGGAGGAGATGTTGGACGAGAACGCCGGAGGAAGAACCAGAAGAGCCAGAAGAACCAGAAGAAGAAGATGAAGGAAGATAGAAGAAAGAAGAAGCATTTAAATAAAGGAATTGTCAAAAACTGTCTCTTGTAATTTTTAACATTTTTGACAGTTTTTTAGTGAAATGGTAGGGGTAAGTACCCCCTTACCATTTCACACAGGGGGGGCGGGATCTGGGGGTCCCCTTGTTAAAGGGGGCTTCCAGATTTCGATAAGCCCCCCGCCCGCAGACCCCCACAACCACCGGCCAGGGTTGTGGGGATGAGGCCCTTGTCCTCATCAACAATGTTGAGGGCATGTGGCCTGGTACGGTTCAGGAGGGGGGGCCGCACTCTCGTCCCCCCTCTTTTCCTGCGGCCTGCCAGGTTGCGTGCTCGGATAGGGGTCTGGTATGGATTTTTGGGGGGACCCCACGCCATTTTTTTTTTTCCTTGGCGTGGGGTTCCCCTTTTTTTTTAAATTTTGGCCGGGGTTCCCCTTAATATCCATACCAGACCTGAAGGGCCTGGTATGGAATTTAGGGGGACTCCCACGTCATTTTTTTTTTTTAATTTTGGTTCGGGGTTCCCCTGTGGGGAATTCCCATGCCGTTTTTATCAATGAACTTCTATGTGTATTGTCGGCAATGCAATAGCCGCGAGTAGTTTTAAATGGGTTTCTCCTTCGAAATGTCATTTTGCTGTCAGACTGTTCTAAACACGGGAAACATGCGCCCCTTTACAGGCATACTATAGACACCCCCCAGCTACGAAATTTAAAGGGATATTACACTTTTATTGTTTGACTTTAAGCATTATTAAAATGACTGCTCCTGAAAAAACGGCCGTTTTTAAAACTTTTTTTTGCATTGATCCATGTCCCCTGGGGCAGGACCCAGGTCCCCAAACACTTTTTATGACAATAACTTGCATATAAGCCTTTAAAATTAGCACTTTTGATTATTCATGTTCGTGTCCCATAGACTTTAACGGTGTTCGCGTGTTCGAACTAACTTTTTTCCTGTTCGCATGTTCTGGTGCGAACCGAACAGGGGGGTGTTCGGCTCATCCCTACTGAGCACCAGTGCACAAAGCAAGATGCATAAAGACATGGATGAGCGAGTTTGGGGTGGAGGAACTTGACTGGCCTGCACAGAGTCCTGACCTCATAGAACACCTTTGGGATTAATTTGAGTGGGGACTGAGAGGTCCTTCTCGTTCACATCAGTGCCTGACCTCCCAAATGCGCTTCTGGAAGAATGGTCAAACATTCCCATAGACACACTCCTAAAACTTGTGGACAGCCTTCCCAGAATAGTTGAACCTGTTATGGCTGCAGAGGGTGGGCCAACTCAATACAGAACCATTAGAACTAAGAGTGGGATGTCATTAAAGTTCATGTGCGTGTAAAGGCAGGCGTCCCAATACTTTTGGTAATATAGTGTATATGTGGTTCTGCATTTCCGGGTAGGGGACGCCTGCATCACAGCACATGCTGATCACCTGGTCCCACCCAGTGATTGACCGCCGGAACCCAGCGATTGGCTCTAGGCTTCACGGAACACAGCTCTGTGAGTGTAAACAGCAAAGAACTGTGTTCAGTCACAGAAGGGAATTTAAACAACTAGATAAAAGCAGAACACAGTACACACATAAACACTGGTTAGGCACATATTTTACCCCTTGCTCGCCCCTGATGTTAACCCCTTTCTACCCAGTGTCATTATTACAGTGACATATTATTAGCACTGATCACTTTAAAGTGGTTGTAAACCCTGCACAACAACTTTATGCTAAAGGTAAGCCTATAATAAGGCGTACCTATAGCTACCCTGGATATCTCCTAAACCTGCACGGTTTAGGAGATATCCCCTGTCCCCTGCATGTGCCAATGTCATCAGCACATGTGCACTGTGTGCTGTTACCGGCAGCTCCCACGCGCATGCGTGGGAGTGACGTCATCACGGCTCTGGCCAATCACAGCGCCGGAGCCGCGATACCCAGAAGTAACCCCCCCGGGAGAGATGTCGCCGGCAGGAGGGAGAGACGAGGACGGCTGCGGGGCTTAGATCTAAGGTAAGTAATGCCCCGTACACACGGATTTTCCGTCGGAAAATGTTCGATGGGAGCTTTTTGGCGGAAATTCCGACCGTGTGTAGGCTCAATCGGACATTTTCCATTGTAATTTCGGTCACACAAAATTTGAGAGCTGGTTCTCAAATTTTCCTACAACAAAATCCATTGTCGTAAATTCTGATCGTGTGTACACAATTCCGACGCACAAAGTGCCACACATGCTCGGAATCATGCAGAAGATTGATTGGCTATTGAGCTTCATTTTTCTCGGCTCGTCGTACGTGTTGTACGTCCAGACATATTATTAAAAAACCTTCACTACAAAAACATATCCTACATCTAGCACACACAAGAGGGTGCCACAGTAATATATTGCAGCTTGCCAATCATTGTTTTCACCTGGTGATCTGGTCAGTAACACACCTCCTGTATTAGAGTGCCCCCCCCCCCCCGGATGAAAGAGCACAGGGGGCACATTTAGGCAGCGGCATTGTCATTGGGGGGGGGGGTAGAGCAGTGGTAAATGTACTAGCAGATTTAGATACATTAACAAACTGAAGCTAAACTACAGCTTACACTGCAGTTACACAAGCAGTTACAGCTATTTTTTTTTTCTTTTGGGATAATGGTTTTAGACATATGTGAACCCAGCCTCACACAAAGTTTTTTTTTTTTTTTGCAGAGTAGCTGGTAAGGGTGCTGGGAAATTTTCTGTTAGTGATCTCCTGTGTTCAGCAAGCATGTAAAAATCACCATTCCTAAACGTCAGATTTAATTGCTTTTAAACTGTGACCAATGGTTTCTCCAAGGGTTGAAACTAAGCTGTGATCTGTGTTTATTTAACCACTTGCCGACCAGGCCAATTCTGACACTTCTCTCATATATGTAAAAATCAGTGTTTTTATGCTAGAAAATGACTTAGAACCCCCAAACATTATATATCTATATAGATATATATTTTAGCAGAGGCCCTAGAGAATAAAATGGCGGCCATTTCAATTTTTTATGTCACACATATTTGCGTAGCGATTTTTCAAACACAATTTTTAGGGAAAATGAATAATAATAATAATTCTTTTTTTTTTGTAAAATATGAAAGATAATGTTAAGCAGAGTAAATAGATACCCAACATGTCATGCTTTAAAATTGCGCACATTCGTGAAATGGCGCCAAACTACGTTACTTATGAATCTCCATAGATGACGCTTTAAAAATGTTCACAGGTTACCAGTTTAGAGTAAGACCCCTTTCACACCGAGGGCATTTTGGAGGCTCTATAGCGTTAAAAATAGCGACTGCAATCCGCCCTCAAACAGCTGCAGCATTGTCTCCTGTGTGAAAGCCCGAGGGCTTTCACACTGGAGCGCTGCGCTGGCAGGGCGTCAGGAAAAGTCCTGTCAGCAGCTTCTTTGGAGCGGTGAAGGAGCGGTGTGTTTACCGCTCCTCCACCGTGCTCCCCATTGAAATCAATGGGGCAGCGCTGGGATACTGCTGGCAAAACGCCGCTATTGCGGCGCATTGCGGCGCATTGCGGGCGGTTTTAACCCTTTCTCGGCCGCTAGCGGGGGTAAAAGCTCCCCGCTAGTGGCCGAAATGCGCCGCTAATCCGACGGTAAAATGCCACTAAAAATAGCGGCGTTTTACCGCCGACGCTATGGGCGGCTTGGTGTAAAAAGGCTCTTACAGAGGAGGTCTAGTGCTAGAAATATTCCTCTCACTCTGACATTCACGGCAATACCTCACTTGTTTGGTTTGAACACTGTTTACATATGTAGGTGTGACTTATGTATGCGTTTACCAGTGCGCGCTAGCATGGGGGGACAGGGTCTGTTTAAATTTTGTTTTATTTTTTTTTACACTATCCCTTTAAAAAAATGTTTTTTTTTTTTTAACACTGTTTACATACTGTTTGTAGGCCAGTCAAAATCTTCCACCTCAAACTTGCTCATCCATGTCTTTACGGACCTTGCTTTGTGCACTGGTCCAAATCATTTGGTGGAGGGGGGGAGTAGGGTTGCCACTTTTTCTCAAGCCAAACCCAAACACTTTAGCAGTACACATTTATTATTTTAGTATACGCTATAGGATTGTAACAGACCTGGGACACCTTTGGGCACTCCAAAGAGAATAGTGATGTAGCGCACATAGTCCCCTTACCCTCCTGTCAAATTCTGTTCTGAGCCACATTCCTGTTTGAATAATGTGCCAAGGTTTCAAGTAAACTGAAACCCGGGCTGTCTGGACAGGTGGCAACCCTAGAGGTGGGGGGGAATTATGGTGTGGAGTTGTTTTTCAGGTGTTGGGTTGGCCCCTTAGTTTCAGTGAAGGGAAATCTTAAGGCGTCAGCATACCAAGACATTTTGGACAATTTCATGCTCCCAACTTTGTGGGAACAGTTTGAGGATGGCCCCTTCCTGTTCCAACATGACTGTGCACCAGTGCACAAAGCAAGGTCCATAAAGACATGGATGAGCGAGTTTGGGGTGGAGGAACTTGACTGGTCTGCACAGAGTCCTTACCTCAACCCGATAGGACACCTTTGGGATGAATTAGAGCGGAGACTGCGAGACAGGTCTTCTCGTCCACATCAGTGCCTGACCTCACAGATACGCTTCTGGAAGAATGGTCAAACATTCCCATAGACACACTCCTAAACCTTGTGGACAGCCTTCCCAGAAGAATTGAAGCTGTTATAGCTGCAAAGGGTGGGCCAACTCATCATTGAACCCTACAGACTAAGACTGGGATGCCATTAAAGTTCATGTGCGTGTAAAGGCAGGCGTCCCAATACTTTCGGTATTATAGTGTATGTGTTTTAACACTCCACACAGGTGTGATCCCAGCCAATGGCTACCAGGGTCCCTAAGGTCACACTTGCAGTTCTAACTTTTGTGATTTAACAGTGTACCAAAGTTGCAGAAAAGTAGTGCAGGAATCATTTTCTTTTGTTGCTATGACTTGAATTGCATTGATTGAGAGGCACCCATTGAATCAAATGTGTTTTGACTTGTCATGCGACTTTGCATTGCAGTGTGTTAACGGGGCTTATAAAGGGGCCCTGAGTCTGGAGTAAATGTCCCCAGGATCAGTGGGAACGGCCCCAGGATCAATGAAAAGAGCCCTGGTGGTCAGGAGGCCCTTCATGGTTTCTTGCATCGGGGCCCTGAAGGTTCTAGTTATGCCTCTGATCCCAGCCTAAATTTAGGATATATACATTCCTGATTTCACAGTATACCGCAACATTTAAAAAAAAAAAAAAAGCTGTTTATCATTAAAAAAAAGCCCTTAAAATGTTACCAAACCCAGGACCCTGCATTCACTATATATGGTCACCCACGGTACACAGAACATGGAAATGCAACAATTTAAGTAAATAAAAACTGCTAAATACCTTTTCTCATCAGCAGTATAGCAGTCTTGTGACTTCTATCAGCGTCTAGTTAAAGCTTGTAGGGGGAGCATTTATAGTGTACTGGCTGTTCTATCAGGATGCAGGACCCCTGACCCTCTGCCTGGACAGTGCTGATTGGCCCTGTGCTGATCACATGCAATTCTCCCAAGAAAAAAAAAACTCTCTAGTAATACACACCAAACTGAGCATGTGCAGCCTGACTCCAGTAACTCTGTCTTATCCAGACATGTTCTGGAGTCCGTGGAAGAAGGGGAGGATCTGTGCATACAAAATTAAACGGCCTTTATACACAATGCAGAGGATTAACCTCTTAGGTTCCACAGTGAATATAACAAGCATGCTTTAGTGCATTTACAGACTGATTTTACCGTTGTGGGTTTAGTTTCACTTTAAGTTTCAGATAAATGCTTAGGATAAGATCATTTCATCAGCAGGCAGGTGATAGCATTTCCTCTCTCTCCTCTGCCCCGTGATCAAAACTTTGTAACTTTGTAGCGGGCTGACCTCTGTGAACAAAGCACCAGGATTTACATATTTTTGCATCTAAAAGAAACTTAGTAAAAAAAAAAAAATAAAATAAACAGTGGCTTAAAAACATTCTGCAAATGCACCACAAACACATTCCAAAAGCATGTAAATACACATGCGGAATTGCACACTGAACGCTGAGGACTGTGGTGTAACCACTTCGGCCCCGGACCGTTCGGCTGTCAAATGACCGGGCCACTTTTAGCAATTCAGCACTGCGCCGCTTTAACTGACAATTGCGCGGTCGTGCGATGTGGCTCCCAAACAGAATTGACGTCCTACAAATAGAGCTTTCTTTTGGTGGTATTTAACCTCCCTGGTGGTATTCCCGAGTGTGGCTCGGGGTTAAAATTCAGTACCATTAGCGGTAACCCCGAGCCACACTCGGGATCGCATTGCAGGATCCTGGGGCGGCTTTACTTACCTTGTCCCCGGGATCCTGCGATGTCCCCCGCAGTGTCCGAGGGCTCCGTCCTCCTCCGAAGCCTCTCCGTGCCAGGCTCCGTTCCCTGCGAGCGGCGCGACGCACGGGGGCGGAGCCTGGCGGCAAATTAAAAAAAAAAGTAAAAATCATAACACATACAGTACTGTAATCTTACAGATTACAGTACTGTATGAAATGATTTCACATCCCTTTTGTCCCCAGTGCTTTGTCCTATGCCCTGCATGCAGTTTTACATGATATACACTGTTCTTTCTGCCTGGAAACTGGAGATTGTCCATAGCAACCAAAAAGTGTCCCTTTACGTCAAAAGTGGCTTTAGACCAGCTAGAAAACAGCGATAGTAAATTAGAACACTTGCAGAATTGAGCGATAGTGAATTGTGGGGAAATTTATTTTATTACTATTTTTTTTTTTTTTTTTTAATTATTTATTTTTATTTATTATATTATAATTTATGTTTTTGTGTTTCAAACTTTATCATACCCGGGATATCTACTAGACTCTGGTTTGGATAGATTTAAGTGTGTTATTGTTAAGATTTACAGACCTACAATATAAAACACCAAATTTCCATGCAAAATAATTGTACCGCTTTCAGCACCTAAAATCCGAAATAATCATACCGCCAGGTAGGTTAATCACCTCTGCGGTTTTTATTTTTTGCGCTATAAACAAAATAGAGCGACAATTTTTAAAAAAAGCAATATTTTGTAATTTTTGCTATAATAAATATCCCCATTTTTTTAAAAAAAAAGCAATCTTTTTTCTCAGTTTAGGCCGATACGTATTCTTCTACATATTTTTGGTAAAAAAAATCGCAATAAGTGTATATTGATTGGCTTGCGCAAAAGTTATAGCATCTACAAAAAGGGGATTGTTTTATGGCATTTCTATTATTAATTTTTTTTTTTTTACTAGTTTATGGCGGCGATCTGCGATTTTTATCGTGACTGCGACATTATGGCGGACACATCCGACACGCAGAAACGAGTTTGAATAATCGCTGCACAAATACCGTGTGACATAAAAAGTTGCAGTGACTGCCATTTTATTCCCTAGGGTCTCTGCTAAAAAAAACATATATAATGTTTGGGGGTTCAAAGTAATTTTCTAGCAAAAAAATGATGATTTTTACATGTAGGAGCTATGTGCCAGAATTGCCTGGATGGCAAGTGGATATGCATAAGTGGGTAAACTTTGAAGTGCCCTCCTCCCTCTAAATACCCCTTCCTGTTCATTCACCTTCATTAATACCCTCTCTTTTCCCTTCACCCTACTTTTTCCCCTTATTTTTCTCTATTACCTCTCCCTGCCCCCACCCTAAGAGACTATCACTTATATCCTAAAGCCTAGTACACACTATTAGTTTTTTTTTTTTTTATTCAAACCAGCAGGTTGAACAAAAAAAGAAAACTGAAGAGCTCAGGAGCAGCCGATGTAGTAGCTATGCAGGGAAGGCCTCCTTGCCAAAACACATCGGTCAGCGCTCTCAGCCAGATCGGATGCAGATTTGAAGACCTTTATCAGTCATGCGCCTTTGACAGAAGCTAGCCGAAAGGCCAGCTTTTGTTGGACCGGCTGCCTTACACACGGGCCGAACGTCAGCCAGTTTACATTGAACCAGCTGACACCTCCCGATATTTGGCCTGTGTGTACAACTCTTATGCCGCGTACACACGGTCGGACTTTCTATCCTACTTGGTCCGGCACACTTTCCGACGGACTTTGTCCGCCGGGTGCGCCGGACTTTAAAACGGACGGACTTGCCCACACACACCCGGACTTTCCGGCGGGCTAAGTCCGCCCGTCTTTCCGACGGACTTTCGCCGGAGTTCCGGCGGACTTTCAGAATGAACGGACTTGCCCACACACGGACAAGTCCGTTCATTTTGAACGTGACTCAGGTGCGACGGGACTAGAAAAGGATGTCAATCTTGCCGCTTTTATCGGCGAGATTGACACCTTGCGAGCCCCGTCGCGGGGCATACCAGGCCCTTAGGTCTGGTATGGATTATAAAGGGAACCCCCTACGCCGAAAAAACGGCGTGGGGTCCCCCCTAAAATCCATACCAGACCCCGATCCGAGCACGCAGCCTGGCCGGTCAGGAAAGGGGGTGGGGACGAGCGAGCGCCCCCCCCCCTCCTGAACCGTACCAGGCCGCATGCCCTCAACATGGGGGGTGGGTGCTTTGGGGGAGGGGGGCGCCCTGCGGGCCCCCCCCCCCAAAGCACCTTGTCCCCATGTTGATGAGGACAAGGGCCTCTTCCCGACAACCCTGGCCGTTGGTTGTCGGGGTCTGCGGGCGGGGGCTTATCGGAATCTGGGAGCCCCCTTTAATAAGGGGGCCCCCAGATCCCGGCCCCCCACCCTATGTGAATGAGTATGGGGTACATGGTACCCCTACCCATTCACCTAGGGAAAAAGTGTAAGTAATAAAACACACTACACAGGTTTTTAAAATATTTTATTAAACAGCTCCGGGGGGGGGATCTTCCTCCGGCTTCGGGGGTCTTCTTCCGGCTTCGGGGGTCCCTCCGCTTCATCTTCTCCCGGCGTCCGGTTGGTTCTTCTCCGCTCTCTTCTCCCGGTGTTCCTGTTCTTCGGCCGGCTCCTCTGCTGTCTTCAAGTAGCTCTCTTGCCAGCAGAGGTCCGGACTTCTGGGCTTCTGGGCTTCTGGGCTTCTCTTCCCCAGATGTTGACACGACGCTCTCTCCTGCTGGACTGCTCTCCGAGGGCTGCGTTGTGACTTATATAGGCGGAGACCCCGCCCCCTTTTGATGTCACAGTCCCTGGGCATGCTGGGACTGTGACGTTTTAGGGGGCGTGGTCAACATCACCCAGTGACCACGCCCCCTAAAACGTCACAGTCCCAGCATGCCCAGGGACTGTGACATCAAAAGGGGGCGGGGTCTCTGCCTATATAAGTCACAACGCAGCCCTCGGAGAGCAGTCCAGCAGGAGAGAGCGTCGTGTCAACATCTGGGGAAGAGAAGCCCAGAAGCCCAGAAGCCCAGAAGTCCGGACCTCTGCTGGCAAGAGAGCTACTTGAAGACAGCAGAGGAGCCGGCCGAAGAACAGGAACACCGGGAGAAGAGAGCGGAGAAGAACCAACCGGACGCCGGGAGAAGATGAAGCGGAGGGACCCCCGAAGCCGGAAGAAGACCCCCGAAGCCGGAGGAAGATCCCCCCCCCGGAGCTGTTTAATAAAATATTTTAAAAACCTGTGTAGTGTGTTTTATTACTTACACTTTTTCCCTAGGTGAATGGGTAGGGGTACCATGTACCCCATACTCATTCACATAGGGTGGGGGTCCGGGATCTGGGGGCCCCCTTATTAAAGGGGGCTCCCAGATTCCGATAAGCCCCCGCCCGCAGACCCCGACAACCAACGGCCAGGGTTGTCGGGAAGAGGCCCTTGTCCTCATCAACATGGGGACAAGGTGCTTTGGGGGGGGGGCCCGCAGGGCGCCCCCCTCCCCCAAAGCACCCACCCCCCATGTTGAGGGCATGCGGCCTGGTACGGTTCAGGAGGGGGGGGGCGCTCGCTCGTCCCCACCCCCTTTCCTGACCGGCCAGGCTGCGTGCTCGGATCGGGGTCTGGTATGGATTTTAGGGGGGACCCCACGCCGTTTTTTCGGCGTAGGGGGTTCCCTTTATAATCCATACCAGACCTAAGGGCCTGGCATGCACCGCGCTCACCGCAATAGGAAAATTTGTTTTTCCTATTGCAGAGAGCGCGAGATGCAATACCCTGCCCTCGCGTCGTATCTGGTCCGTCGGACCAGCCTACACACGAGCGGGCTTTCCGTCGGACCAGCACACACACGAGCGGACTTTCCGCCTGAAACTGAGTCCTACGGAAAGATTTAAAACTTGTTTCAAATCTAGGTCCGGCGGGCTTTTGGGAAGAAGTCCGCCGGAAAAGTCCGCCGCCGCCCACACACGGGCGGATTGTCCGGCACACTCTGGTCCGCCGGACCAAGTATGCCGGAAAGTCCGACCGTGTGTACGCGGCATTACGATACCAAGCGTTTCAAACACCACCAAGTAATTAACAAAATAATATATGTTCACTATTATTTGCACAGGGGGCCTCACCATTGCCATCAGTACACGTCCACATGCTAAACATTATACAAAAAGCATACGCAAAGCTATACCCGAACCCCTCTCACTATATAAGATGACCCCACCAAACCCTCACATACTGTAGGTGTAAAGCACAAGAATGTCTCCAAAAATAGAAACTTTTTAAAATATTTACTGTCATTTTCTTTTCCTGGCACCATCCATGGCAGTATACATGTGGTACCATGTTGGCACCAGGGATATGGAAAAATGTACCAAATACTTATGTAGCGCTACTCCCACGGGAGCCGCTGGTGAATGCTGGTTATCTCCCACCCTGTACAGCCAGGCACATGAACTTCTCAATCACTCCTGAGACAAGAAGCAGTCCTTGTTTGTTTGTTTTTTTTTATTTAGGGAATTTGAACTTGCATGGAGAAGGGTTATTATGGGATGCCCACTTGATCAATAGAAACTCTTCAGGGACACAACCTATATACATTCGGTATATACACACTCCTCTTCTTCAGCCTCCAGCACAGATTTGCTTGTAGAACTACAACTCCCAGGACCAGCTAGCACTGATTGTTTAATCTAACAAAATCTCAGTTTGATCCTTGTAAATGCCCTTTGCAGGCAGGGACCGCAGGCCCCTTTGGCGTAGCAAAAATTGAGGTCTTTGGTGCTAGCTGTCCTTTCGTGTGGCTACTGCTCCCAGTACCACCTTTTCAGACACTGCCATCCTGCCTGGCTGCAGCTGCCCCTTTCATCACCCCTCCTGGCTACTTCTCCACAGTCCTCGCAGACTGACTCTGCATTTATCCTAGACTGCTTGCAGCAAGTCCTCTCAGGTATGCCTCTCGGTCCTCTGACTGCAACACTCACCAGCCCACATGGCTGTCTTCCCCAATGGAGATTTGCCTGGCAGTCCTCTTGCTGTCGTCTCCTTGCTCCCGTGCCTTCTGGTCAGGATCCCTCCATGTGTTATGAGAAGGTGTCCCTTCCGCACCCAAGCCCAGGCCTGAGCTCACCACCCCCCCCAGACTGGAGGGGCTACTCTCAAAGGCCCCGACAGCCTAACACTCCATCTCCATCTTCCACCCAAACGCCACACTCCCCAGCTGAGCTGACTCTAAGGGCCTGCCCTCTGCCAACCCTTCTGTTGGGGATTGGTCAGGGCCCTCAGAATACTCCAGCTAGCTCCTCCTGGACTCCTCCTAACTGCTTCTGGAACCTTCTCCAAGTTTCCAGCAAGCAGAGAAACCAGAGAAGCTGCTGCTGAGTCATCCAGCCTACCTGAGTCACTTACCTGAACCAGAAAACACAGACCAAGCCTGAATATTTAACTACACTAACACAAAAACGTCCTACTCTAGCACTCTAGCAACGCTAGGGGGGTGTTACACTTACAATATATTTTCCTTTCCTTTTCCTTTCCTTTTATATACCATTTTTCTGTTCTACCAAAATGTATGGCTTTGTACATTCTTTCATATTGCTCATGTGATCATCCTATAGTTGTACATGCATTTGAAAACTTCAATAGAATTCTTTATGGCATTAAAAAATGCAGGACAAATATAACATGTTTGGTAAACCGCAGCAGCCTTTCAGATTGCACTGCAGCCAGACTAGTAAAATTATTATTATTATTATACAGGATTTATATAGCGCCAACATTTTACGCAGTGCTTTAGGCCCCTTTCACACGGACGGATAGAATGGTGCTTTTAGCTGCGGATTTTCTGATTTTCTACCGCAGCTAAAAGCACACAATGCTTTCCTATGGCCCCATTCACACACTGCGTTTAGCTGCGAATTAGATACCTGCGGTACTGTGCGGATAGAAAAAATAGAATTGACTGCGTCCAGGAGCGATTTAGCGCAGCTATCCGCACATAACCGCAGGTAATCGCAGTGCACTGTGTCAGCTGCGGATAACAGCGCCGAGCTGCTCATCGGGAAAGGAAAAATGATTTTTCCCGATGAGCGACAAGCACGGGGATCCGACCTGGATCCCTGCCAATGCCCAGTACTGTTTGGTATGAATCTTGAGGGGGAACTCCACGCCAATTTTAAATAAAAAAACGTCGTGGGTTCCCCCCCAGGGGCATACCAGGCCCTTAGGTCTGGTACGGATTTTAAGAGGAACCCCTACGCCGAAAAAAACGGCGTGGGGTCCCCCCCAAAATCCATACCAGACCCTTATCCGAGCACGCAGCCCGGTCAGTCGGGAAAGGGGGTGGGGACGGGCGAGCGCCCCCCCCCCCCTGAACCATACCAGGCCACATGCCCTCAACATGGGGGTGGGTGCTCTGGGGGAGGGGGCACCCTGCAGCCAGGGTTGTTGGGAAGAGGCCCTTGTCCTCATCAACATGGGGACAAGGTGCTTTGGGGTGGGGGGCCCGCAGGGCGCCCCCTCCCCCAAAGCACCCACCCCCATGTTGTGGGCATGCGGCCTGGTACGGGCTGCGTGCTCGGATAAGGGTCCTGACTGACCGGGCTGCGTGCTCGGATAAGGGTCTGATATGGATTTCGGGGGGGACCCCACGCCGTTTTTTTGGCGTAGGTGTTCCTCTTAAAATCCATACCAGACCGGAGGGCCAGGTATGCCCCTGAGGGGGAACCCACACCATTTTTTTATTTAAAATTTGGCTTGGAGTTCCCCCTCAAGATTCATACCAAACAGTGCGAGTCGGCACCCTGTCGGGTCGCCATGGAAATGGCAAACCGCAGCCAAATGCGACCGCAGCTAATCGCACTGTGCAAATGCAGCTGATCGCAGTGCCTGGAGTCTTGAACTCCACAGGAAAAAAAACATGCTTTTAACTGCGGCAGAATAGCCGTCTGTGTGAAAGGCGCCTTACAATATAAAAGGGAGACAATACAGTTATAATACAATAAAATACAAGAGGATTAAGAGGGCCCTGTTCAGAAGAGCTTACAATCTAATAGGGTGGGGCAGGTGGTACAAAAGTTTGTAACTGTGGGGAATGAGCTGATGATAAAATGAGTCTGATTGGCAGCTGACAATTACCGCATGTTGTCCCTGTTTTGTTAAATTAGAAAGGAAGGGGATCTGCAATACTGCTGGCTATGACATGTCAGCTGTCACGCTACATTTTGCAGTTCTTGGTATTTCTGGACACTGACTCTGCATAGTGTTTGTGTCTAGTTAACATTTAACTGTCCCGGCATTAGGTCAGAAGAAGGGTCACTCAAAGAGCAATGTTCTGAGCAATGTCCCATTGACATTGCTCTGTATTGTAAACTATGCTGTCCTGGTTTCCACCCACATGTATTTGTAGACGTGTTTTTATTTAAAGTCACCAAGTGTGGAAATCCATTATGGTGATGTGTCTGCATACCGATGTTGTTTACATGTCTTAAACTTCTTCATTACACCACATACTGTAGCTTGTAATACTACAAAATATGTGGAAGCCTTTGTTGACTGATGTCACAGAACCCCTTTCCACTGGTCCATCTCACCTTCACCTTTGCAACCTTTATGTGTGCTGGTGACAAATTTGCTCTGTTTTCTTCACAAACCAACCCGCCCCCCCCCCCGCTTCAGTGTCTTTTTCCCTGCTCTTATAAGATTCCTAATTCTGCCATTCTGTCATAAATGAAGCAAGCCTTTCTCAACTTTTTTAACCTAGAGGAACCCCTAAAATTATTTTCAGGTCTTAGGGAACACTTACTAGACGTATTAATCGGCTGTCAATGGGAAAAATGGGAAAAAAAAGTCATTAGGCAGAACGCAACCGCTATAGTGGTGGTCTGAAGGCCACCCTTAAAGACAGCTAAAAAGCTAATTGATGTCTTGCTGCTGTATTTGCCAAGTGGCCTTCGTTCTGGAACTACAATGGCAGCATCAAATAGAAGGTCATTTAGCCACAGCTGAAGGAACTCCTAACAACATCTGGAGGAACCCTAGTTGAGAATGGCGGCTCTAGGTGTTTCGAACAAAAGTATGATGTGACCTTACACTTAAAGTAATATGGCTTGAGACTCATTACAATCCTCAACTACATCAAGCATATCTGAAGTAGGGATGAACCAAATGTACCTGGGTTTGGACTGAGATGGGTTCAGTGAACATTACTGAGGTTCAAATGCAGAATCCAAACCCCAATGAAGTCAATGGGAGCCATATGTAAAAAATCACAGTAATGGCCATTTTCTAGGCTGATAGGTGAGGGATTATTAGACAAATGGCATGGAGGACTGGGCACTGTGCTATGGGACATTTACCAAGGCAAAAAAAAATGTATACATTTTTTTTTGCGGGGTGCAAAAATTTTAATAATGCTGAAAATTCAACCTTATAATTGCACAATGCTGTTAAAAATATGAGGCGTCCCAAATATGCCCTCCCAAGTGAAACAAAAATGTAAATAAAGACCTATCCAGACCACAAACCAGTCTGTCCCTTTTGTGACTTCGAAGTCACTGGTAGCATAGGAAACTTGTATTGGCCCCCTCAGCTGCTGATCAATCAAACACTCTACCCAGGGAATATAACCTGAATTCTCAGAGTTTGAGAAACCAAACATGCTTGCACTTTCCCTCTGCTTCACAATGTCTCCAGGATCAGTTACTAACTTAAAAATAAGTACTCTATTCACATGCTTAGGGCAACGAAGGGAGAAAAAAGGGGCAACGGACCCTGCACCAGCGATAAAAATAGCAGTTAGGTAAGGTTTTCTAACCTGCCTGACCATTTCATTATCTTAAAACTTTGGTTTAGGTCTGTCGCACATTGCTCTATGCCCTGTGGATTAAAACTTTGTCTGGTAAAGAAGATTGGAAGAATGTTATTTAACCCACATATAAAAAAAAAATCAGCCTTAAAGTGTCACTAAACCCACATCATAAAAAAATATAAATAAATGGTGTATTACATGCTGTTCATACTCAGTCATTATGAGATTCATTCTCTGTTTTCTGTATTCTGCAAAAAACCTGGTTGATCCTGCTGCTCTCTATCTCCCCCTTATGCCCATGTCCCCAATTCAGCTAGGGATTTTGCAGAGTAGTGTTAGAAGCTCTGCACATGTTCAGTTTTCACTGAGTTTCTATGCTGAGCCTTTCCTTCCTATCGCATCTGAGCAGTCCATGTGACTATAGAGTCACACTTGTAGGCATATACACAGTGGTAAATTGCAGACCACTCCCTCCATCTTCCTCTATGCCCACTAACCAGCTAAACACAATGGGGTGGGATATTATATGTAGATTAATGGAGGCTTCATCTCCCTCTTATTCTAAGATACAGGCTGTATAAGGGGTGGTAAATCTGCCTACACCATGTTATTGCCAAAAAAAAATGTGATTTCAAATACATCTTTGTATTTCAATTTAAAATAGTTTATTGATATTAATTATTTATATTTACTCTGTATTCCAAAGGCCTGTGACCAGCAGCAGAGAACTAGAAGCTCCTTCTGCTTATGTTTCCCTGCAGACAGGCTGGGAGAGAGCATGGCCATTTGACAGCTTTATATTTATTAGGAAAAAGGTAGTTTTATGTTTTTTTTAAAATTAAAATAATCGGTATAAACAAGGAATTTCCCTGTTCTGCCTAGTGACATGACAGGGATCTACTGCTCCCTGTCATCGGGAGCAGTGATCGCTGTCATGTCAGTGGTAGCTCACCCCCCCCCACAGTTAGAATCACTCCCTAGGACACACTTAACCCCTTGATCGCCCCCTAGTGTTTAACCCCTTCCCTGCCAGTGTCATTTATACAGTAATCAGTGGTAGCACTGATCGCTGTATAAATGACAATGGTCCCAAAATAGTGTCAAAAGTGTCCGACGTGTCCGCCACAATCGCATATCGCCGCCAATACCAGTAAAATTTTGTAGACGCTATATTGTAGATGCTATAACTTTTGCCCAAACCAATCAATATACGCTTATTGCAAATTTTTTTTACCAAAAAATATGTAGAAAAATACATATCGGCCTAAACTAAGGAATATATTTTTTTTATATATATTTTTTATTGATATTTATTATAGCAAAAAGTAAAAACTATTGCTTTTTTTTCAAAATTGTCGCTCTTTTTTTGTATATAGCGCAAAAAAAAACAAAAACGCAGAGGTGATCAAATGCCACCAAAAGAAAGCTCTATTTGTGGGAAAAAAAGGACGTGAATTTTGTTTGGATACAACGTCGCACGTTTGTCAGCTAAAGCGACGCAGTGCCGAATCACAAAAAAAGGTTTTGGTCAGGAAGGGGGTAAATCCTTCTGGGGCTAAAGTGGTTAACATCTCCAGTGTCTTTATTGAAGAGATTCATTTTGAACATATCTGTTTAATTTCTCTTTATTGGCACAGCAAGTATAAAAAGTCCAGTCAAATACAGTATTAGACAATTCAGGTGTCTATGCATGCCCCAATTACAGGACATATCAAATGAAAATCATGGTTTGTTTAGAGTACAGACAACTGTTATGTCTGAAAATTATCACTTTGGATGATGGATAATATAATATAAATGGTCATCATAGTGATATGATGAGAACTAATACTTCATCTGTATCCCACGCTATATGGGAAATTGGCTTGTATATAGAAAATATAGATTGGCCAAATCTGGACCTCCATGTGTTGACATATCTGTTTAAAATCAGTCTGCACATGTTGGGATGTTTAAGCTGAAACAATTCTGCAACTCTCTTTAATGAAGACAATTTTTTCAGACGCATCATGTGAGTGTCTAATATCATGAATCCGGATTAAGTAAATCTTAAAGCAGTACTCCAGCCAACATTACTGTACCAAGAAAAAAATAAATAGCCCATTAAAAGATCAAATAAAATCATATATTACTGCAATATTCCTCTTCAGTCTAGATTGCCCCATAATACTTTTTTTTCCTGCCCTTAGATGTCCTCAGTCTGATGACCAGCATCACTCAACCCACTTCCTCTGAACCCAATGAGAGCAGTACAGTCATGAACTAATTTCTCTGCCACTCTGCTTTCTCCTCCTATAAGCACACTTCTTTTCAGCAAATGGATTGCCTCTTTGTACTACTTAGTCCACTCACAATCCAGTTTTGCCCTACAGTACCCCCCCCCCCCCCAAGAGTTTGATACCAGGTCAAATTCAGGTACTTACACTGCTTGCATTTACAAAATATATTTAATGATGTATCAATGATTATAAATCTGCATTAATTTACCTCCTCTAAATCTGCCTAGAGTTTAGTGAGTCTGTACTTAAAGGAGAAGTTTGGCCACATTTTTTTGGCCATACTTCTCCTGTGGATCACAGGAATGCAGTTCATTCTGGCAGCGGGAAAGATTCCGACCATATGGTCAGTATCCGCTCTAAAGCCTGGACCGGCTGCTGGCTCAGCCTCTCTGAAGTGAGCGATAAGCTGTGTTTGACTGCTCAATTCTCACTGCAGAGCCGGCAGGTGACAGACGCAGCGTCGGATCAATGCTGCATCCACCTGGCTGAGTATAAATATATATTTTTTTTAAATCCCAAACTTCTCTTAATTTTAAACTTTTAAAATGAAAATTCTTCCTTAAGAGTACGCATCACAGTATGTCTGTAATTACCTCTATTATTAGAAAAGTCTTGGTTATGCCCATCTAGGATTTAATTTCTTGTTTCTTTTGGTGTTTCTAGGCCTATTGGGACCTGCACTTCTGGATTCATAACTAAGCAGTACTTCTAATTCCTTTCCACCCAATTAGAGTGCCCTTATTGGCCTTTGAGGCAATATTATTGGACAGAAGGTATGACGGTAGGTCCCTGGTGCTCACCCTGTGGCCTGGGAGCCATGCAGGCCTTTGGCACTTTTGGTATGACTCTTAGGGCCCTTGCAGACACTAATCTGTGTTTCCCTATAGCCCTATTATAGCAGTGATTTCTAGCAGCCTCTTGTAATGTGTCTCTAGTCTTTACTGACTCCTGAAGCATGTCCCCATGTCTCCAACAACTCCTATAGCATGGTCACAGTCTGAGTCTCCTGCAGCATGTCTGCAGTCTCTGACCATCTCTTGTATCCTGTCTGCAGTCTCTGACCATCTCTTGTATCATGTCTGCAATCTCTGACCATCTCTTGTATCTTGTCTGCAGTCTCTGACCATCTCTTGTATCATGTCTGCAGTCTCTAACCATCTCATGTCTGCAGTCTCTGATCATCTCTTGTATTCTGTTTGCAGTCTCTGATCATCTCTTGTATCATGTCTGCAGTCTCTGATCATCTCTTGTATCATGTCCACAGTCTCTGACCAGCTCTTGTATCATGCCTGCAGTCTCTGACCATCTCTTGTATCATGTCTGCAGTCTCTGACCATCTCTTGCATCTTGTCTGCAGTCTCTGACCATCTCTTGTATCCTGTCTGCAGTCTCTGACCATCTCTTGTATCATGTGTGCAGTCTCTGATAATTTCCTGTGTTATGTCCACAGTCTCTGACCACCTCTTTTATCATTCCCATAGTCTTGAATATATTCTGTTGTGTGTCTGCTGTCGCTGGCACTTCATATTTACTGAATTTAATGTGCAGCCCTTTGGTAAAGTCGGGGGCCTCATTTGAGGCCCCATATCAAGAAAGTTGCAGTAGGTTGTTTATTTTTAAAATCAGAGAACATCAGGCCCCAAATATGAAACGAAATATGAGGGCACAGAATAGGTCTTTCTACCTATTAAAGGTAAAAACAAGCATTTTGTAGATAGGACATTTTATTTTAGAAATTAAGTACAGATTCCCCTGAAAGTCACCCTGAATAATTACTTGGAAAGCAGGAGACGGCTCAGCAAACTTTCACCTATGTTGATTTTGGGAAGCTGTTAGGGTTATAGTCAGCCCTGCATATATTTCACAGCTTCCCTCCACTCTCTTTCCAGTTCCCTGAATTTCAGTTCCTTTTATCTTACAAAATACACATGGGTGTTTACTGTAAACATTCCTCTCCCAAAAAGTAATGTGACTCAGCCAAATTCTCAAATTTCTGATTGCAAACTCTGACCTAAAACAAATATATTTTATCTGAGCAGTGCAAATCCTGTTGCCCATTTACAGATCAGACTGTAATAATCTGAATGACTGTATTTCATACGATCATCTAGGAGGAAATGCAATAGTTGAGGACAGGTCTGGAAGAACTCTACCTGGTCATGACCAAGGCCACACAAATGATTTAACTGTTTTCATCTTGATTGTCCCAGCTAACAACATCATGAAAGAACACCAGAAAGGTTAGTTCTGTAGATATGAAGCAATAGTGGTCAACCTGTTAGGAAAAACTCAACTGCTGCCCCTGACATCCCTGGGTGCTCTGCACATAATATTCAGTATATGTAATGCTATAGAACAGTGGTCACCAAAATGCAGCCCGCATGTGGCTCTTTGTTCGCCTTTATAAAGCCTTAGGGCACTAATGCTTTCACTGATACAAGCCACTATTCCTCCCACTGACACCAACAATGGGAAATCATTTCCTCAAATGACACCAAAAATGGGGCACTTTTCCTTCCACTGACAACATACATGAGGCGCTGTTCCTTCCATTGACACCAATGATGGGGCACTATTCCTCCCACTAACACCAATGATGGGATTATTCTTCCCACTAATACCAATGATGGTGCACTAGGATGAGGGACTGGTATGTTTCTTGGTGATCCCCTATTGCATTTTTTACAAAAAAAGCTTGAAGAGAAAAGCGAATTAATGACTATACATGTAAAAAAAGGTGTCATGACAGATAATTTTCCTGTGCGGGTAGTATGAACGAACCCTAAACTTCTAGGTTCAGGTTTAACAAACATAAAGTCCCAACATAAGCGGTAGAAACTCATAGCAGTTGAATCCAAAATGAATATGGTGTCTCTCCTCAGTAGATTCCCACTCTTTAGGCCTGTGCCTGCCTGTAAGGCCAGACAAGCATGTGCTTATAGCATGTTTGTACACCCTCACTGTTCCTGCAGTACTCTGTCTCCACAGGAGGGGGCATAACTGAAGATTACTCCCTTCTTTGGGCAACACTCATCAGTCTAACACCTGTCCAGAGGCAAACTGAATCAAGGTATCCCCCTGCCACCCTCTGTACATTTTTAATGAGATAGCCTATCCATCACAATATTTACTGAAGGGTCCCTGCGTTGTCCCTGGTCGTAGTTTCTTTATGTGATCATGCAATAAAAAAGAGCTTTGCAATTTGAAACAATCTTGTTGGTGTGCTGGTGACTGAAGAGCAGTTCCCGAGTGTTTGGATGCACTTCCAAACTCATGTGGCCAACCCCACCAGGAAGCTGTCACCTGTAATGGACGAATAATTTGTGGTGGAGGCATTCTCCTTCCCACAGTCGCATGTACATAAGGGACGGGAGTACATACAGCCGCGGGGAATGCCTTGGCAGCAGATGATCAGCCCATTACCAGTGGTAGCTTTCTGGTGGGCTTGGCCATGTGGGTTTGGCAGTGCATGTTTTTAACCACATGGTCATTTCCAGTAAAGTGTGCAGGAGGAATATAAATGTCAGGTGTAACCATGAGGCACCAAGCATCTTTGAATGTGGCTTTTTGGCTAGCCAGGGCAATTTTTATACTGGCCGAAAGTACTGTTTTTTTTTTGTGTTTTTGCACACAGACAGAGTGCAGGTCATCAGGGGGCCTGCCCTGATGTCGGGGGAAGCCTCTGTGGCCCTCGGGTCTTTTGCCTCTCCTCATCTGGCTGGGTCTCTCTTTGGGAGAGCTCCTCACCAAGTACTTGGTGCACTGGCCTTGGCTGGTTCCCTAAGGAGTGGGGCCCACCTGGCTTAGGCCAAGGTGGACCATGGTGTACCTTACCTATGTCAGAAACCTTGTGTCCTGCGAGGTTCAGGGTTAAAGGCCCTTTCTCTTTTGGAGGATTGGCCATTTTGTACCCTCTGTGCACTTTTTTGTGTGCTGCAAGTTCACTTTTTTGTTCAGACTTGTTTGACAGAATACCGCGCTGAGGAGCTTCAAAAAATGAGGCACCCAGCATCTTCAAAAGAAGAGGACTGCCATGCCAGCCTCTATAATTGTTTAGCAGAGGGTTTCCTGTAAAATACATTTCCCTTGGTACGTTAGTGAAATTTTCTGTGTGGGGGTAGAGCGTTATAAAATTCCTACTCTTCAGGTGTACCATCCCCATTGTAATGTATATCAAAATACAAAAATTGTGTGGGACTTTAAATGTACCTCCTTGGGTATAATATAGGCAGAGGCAAACTGGTTAAAGGGGTTGCAAAAGTTTGTCTTTTTTTTTAATAACAAACATGTTATACTTACCTGCTTTGTGCAAGGGTTTTGCACAGAGCGGCCCTGATTCTCCTCTTCTAGGGTCCCTCAGCGGCGCTCCTGGCCCCTCCTCTTCTCGAGAGCCACATTCCATTCCTATTGACACAGACAGCAGGACTCGACCCCACACCCGGCTCATTTGTCACTGAATTTGATTGACAGCAGTGTGAGCCAATGGCTCCTGCTTCCATCAATCTATCCAATGAGGACCCGAGACAGCGGCTGAAGCTGCTGTGCTCATCACTGTCGCTGGAACAATCGGGTTCAGGTAAATAAAAGGGGGGCTCTGGAGGGCTGCTGCACTACAGAATGCATTAAGGTGAAAAACCTTGAAGGTTTACAACCCCTTTAAATATAAAAACATAGCATTTTTATTGAAAATATATTTATATATTTATTTTATTATTATTATTATTATTATTATTATTATTATTATTTTTATATAATATAAAAAATTCTTTAAAAACATATCCACAGGTTAGCTATCAAAGATAGTGTCTTTTCTGGCCTTGGTAAACATCTATTGGGCCAACGACTTTCGCAGGCAGTCCTCGGATCTTATTAAAAAGTACTGTAGGCAAGTACGTAAATTGTTGGTGATAGAAAAGCCTGCCAGGCCTGTGGGGAACCAACCAAACCCTCAAAAGGGTACTCCACATCCAAAAATCGAGAGTGGTATTCATCCAAACCTCCTGGGTAGAAAATATAAATATTCTCGTGTCCCAAGGGTGAAAAAGGGGGGACCTGAGGGGAGCAGATGTTGGTGCTCCAATTAGGGTCCTGCTTGGTACCTTTGGTGTTAGGCATTTCCCTGTGCTGCAGGTCAAATGGTAAAATTTAAGGTATTATGATGATTGAAACCAGAATTATCCTTTAGAATGGTATGAAGCAATTTCATGCAATTGCGTTATTGCAATTTCTTCCAATGACCTGGCCTCCAGTAATGCATTGTGTCTTTGTAAGGTCATGGAAAGTAAAGTTGTGAAGCTCCTGTAATGAGTCTTCCATATTGATACTCGGTAAAAGAGAAGAATATTTTCCAGATGGCCACTGCTTTTCAAAGTCACGTCAAGGTTCACGGAGTGCTTGCTGTGATGAAGTATCTAGTGAGTCTTGTTGAGACAATGCTGCAGGTGTACTTATTTACAGTGTAAAACAGAGAGGCAAGTGTCTGTGCAAAGCATGGGTCAGACGTGGTTCATCAAAACAGCAGCGGCAAAAACACTTCCAGAAAACAATAGTCCCTGTAATTCCACAAGCAATGCTCAAAGTAAACCTCTTCTTTTAATAAGCAGCCAACAATAATGAAATCAGTATAGAAAACACATAAATATTCTTATTAACACTTGCCTCATAAATGTTTATGTTCCCAAATTCCATTGCTCCGTCTACTCCACGCCTGGAAAGTCTGCGCCTCTACTTAAAAATCAATGTCATCGGTGGCCGATTTCTTCTTACTAATTCTGTGGGCTGGCCCACTGATGATGTAAACACCAGGTCTCATATGTGTATTTTTTTTTTCTTTTCAAATATTTTATTGGTAATTTCACATACAACTGTTACATTAAGCTCAATACATAGTACTATACGAATAATTGACAGTGTATATAAAAATAAGGTAAAAGAACATGAGCATATAGAAAACTGAATAATATAACAATGGGTACATTCTTAATCAAGCAACATTCTGGATCAGTGTAACTAGATACATGAATGGTTAAAGGGAGCTACGTTCCCAGTTTTACTACAATAAAGTGTTGGCCATTCCCCAAAAACAGTGGTGGGGAGGCCAACGAAACTATCACATGTAACAGAGTACATTACCAGTATTTAACTTTGGTGGGTAGGTTAGGGTAGAAGAGTAAAAGAAGGAAAAGTAGTAGTAAAGGGGAAGTCTAAGAAAAGGAGATGTGGATGAGAGAAGCAGAGGGGAGAAAAGTACCGGTCGGCCCACGCGGGCACAAGAACCACTTCATAGTCTCCAGGTGGTACTGAGACCCACCTAAAGTAACAAGAGGCTTTCGTCAATATCAGCGGGTAAAAAATGTTCAACCCAGGGTTGCCAGGTTCTGGAGTGTTGAGGGACTTTATCAAGAATTTTCGCTTCAATTTTGCTATGTATCATTGCTTGGGTGATCCTATTCTTCATTTCGAGTATGTTAAGAGTGGGCGTTTTCCAGGCCTTAGCAATCGTCTGTTTGGCTGCGGTAAATAAGTGAAGGAGGAGACGGAGTTGTGATCTGGTGTAATCTTGCGGAAAATGATTAAGGAGGGCCATTGTTGGGCTAGGAGATAAGGTAACTTGGTGGAGGGTGGATGCCATCCGGAATACTGTTGCCCAGAAGCATTGCACCAGGGGGCATGTCCACCAGATATGTAGATGTGTACCCCTGTCTCCACACCCTCTGAAACAGCTTGGAGAGGACTCAGGTAGAAATTTAGCGATTCTAGCTGGGACAAGATACCAGCGCATTAACACTTTATAGTTTGCTTCTGAAGCAACAACATTTTGGGATGAGTTTTTTGTGTTAGACCATATGGTCGTCCAGTCATCCATTTCAAGGCTAATGTCTAAGTCCCTTAACCATCGCTGTGCATAGGTGGGGAGATCCGGGGGCGGTAATGTAAGGTGGGAGTATAGACGGGAGATAATACCTGGGGCATGCGGGTCCGAGTCGCACATATGCTCAAACTCAGTTAGAGTATCTAGCCCAGAGTTAGATTTTATGATTGTTTGAGCAAAGTGTTTAATTTGAAGGTAGCGGAAGCATTCTCTGTGGGGGAGCTGTGCTTGCTCCTGGATATTTGGGAATGTTTTTACAGAGTCTCCACTAACTAGATCGCAAATGCGAGTCAGGCCCGCCTGGACCTAGGCATGGAATGAAGCTGGCTCTGTGCGAGCTGGGTAAAATTGGGGGTGGCCTAAATAAGATAGAAGTGGGGAGTGTGGAGAGATTAATTTAAAGGGGGTTTTCAGTCTGTCCCATAGCTTAAGCATGTGTTGTGTTAATGGATTGGTTATGGGTCCTCGTGCTGATGTAGGGAGCCAAAGTAAATTCGCTACATTAATCGGGTGTAAGTCAATGGCCTCGAGGGCAACCCAAAGTGGTGTCTCAGTTTTAGCGTGGTATAATATTGACTGGGCTAGACGGGCTGCATGATAATAATGCGAGAAGTTGGGAATGCCTAGGCTGCCACAGAGCTTGTTACGGAGGAGAATCGGTCTCGCCACTCTGGGCCTAATAGGGCCCCAAATGTATTTGAAAACTTTGTTTTGTATGATCCTATGGTAATAGGGTGGGACTGTGATAGGGAGCACTCTGTATAAGTACAGAAGCTTTGGCAATAGGGACATTTTCACAGCTGCGATACGCCCCAACCATGAGACGCATAGAGGTAGCCATGAATTAAGTAGAGAAGATAGCTGGGTGAGCATTGGAAGGTAGTTAGATTGGAACAGGTTGGATGGGTCTTTAGTTAGCTTGATCCCTAAATAGGGAATAGATGAGGAGGACCAGTGGAAAGGAAAATTTTTACGTAATGTTTCGAGATCAGTTTGTGGCAGAGACACATCGAGGGCCTTAGACTTGGATTGGTTGACTTCAAGTCCAGATATGCGAGAAAATTTACCTAAGGTGCTCATAAGGTTTGGTAGTGTAGTGTGGGGTGATGTAATAAACATTAGTGCGTCATCAGCAAAGAGACACAATTTATGAGAAACTGACGCTACTTCCAAGCCTCGAATATCAGGGTTAGATCTAATCAGGGCTGCTAGAGGTTCAATTGTGAGTGCGAACAACAGGGGGGATAAGGGGCGGCCCTGTCTAGTCCCCCGTGCAATAGGGAAGGGATCCGACCGAAATCCGGAATAGTGCACATATGCTTGTGGGTGGTTGTAAAGGGCATTGATCCAACTTAAAAAATTTGGGCCAAAGCCCCAACGCTGAAGGATATAAAATAGATAAGGCCAGGAGACTGTGTCAAAAGCCTTCCGTATGTCTAGGGAAAGGAGATGCATAGGGATCTTACGGGATCGGGCCAGGTGTTGTAGGAGGATTACACGTCTGATGTTGTCACTCGCTTGTCGTTTGGGTATAAAACCAACCTGGTCTTAATGGATCAACCCTCCGATGATGGGATTGAGACGTAGGGCAAGGATTTTGGCTAGGATCTTGATGTCCACGTTGAGAAGTGAAATTGGCCTATAGTTGGACCATAATGTACTGTCAGTGTTTGGTTTGGGGATCATTGAGATAAGGGCTGTCAATGTGTCTCTGCTAGGGATGAGCCGAACACCCCCCGGTTCGGTTCGCACCAGAACCCGCGAACGGACCGAAAGTTCGCACGAACGTTAGAACCCCATTGACGTCTATGGGACTCGAACGTTCGAAATCAAAAGTGCTCATTTTAAAGGCTAATTTGCATGGTATTGTCCTAAAAAGGGTTTGGGGACCCGGGTCCTACCCCAGGGGACATGTATCAATGCAAAAAAAACTTTTAAAAACGGCCGTTTTTTCGGGAGCAGTGATTTTAATGATGCTTAAAGTAAAAAAAAAAAAGTGAAATATTCCTTTAAATATCGTACCTGGGGGGTGTCTATAGTATGCCTGTAAAGTGACGCGTGTTTCCCATGTTTAGAACAGTCCCTGCACCAAATGTCATTTTTAAAGGAAAAAATCTCATTTAAAACTGCTTGCGGGTTTAATGTCATGTCGGGTCATGGCAATATGGATGAAAATCAGTGAGACAAACGGCATGGGTACCCCCCAGTCCATTACCAGGCCCTTTGGGTCTTGTATGGATATTAAGGGGAACCCCGCACCCAAATTAAAATAAGGAAAGGTGTGGGGCCACCAGGCCCTATATACTCTGAACAGCAGTATACAGGCGGTGCAAACAAGACAGGGACTGTAGGTTTGTTGTTAAGTAGAATCTGTTTGTAATTTTGAACATTTTTAACGTGTTTAGCTCCAGCCAAAAAATCTTTTCTAAGCTTTTTGGAAAACATAGGGAAGGGTTATCACCCCTGTGACATTTGTTTTGCTGTCTTTCCTCCTCTTCAGAAGATTTCACCTCACTTTTTTGTCCCAATGAAAAATGTTTTTTGAAAATTTGGGTTTTTTTGTGGAACAAGGATTGGAAAGCATCAGTGGAAAGGAGAAATTGTTTTCCCATATTAACTCTTACAGGAGAGAATTTCCCTTCCTAGGGGTAGATTTCATCTCACTTCCTGTTGTCTCCTTCCGTTTGCAAGTAGGAGTCGTTTGTAAGTTAGATGTTTGAAAGTAGGGTCCTGCCCTATATACTCAGCAGAAATTTGGGCCTTAGGTGTTGCTGTGGCCACAACACTGTAAGCCCTCACAGGGCCCTGCTGTGAAATATTAGATCAAGAATTGTAATTACATGCCCCTGTTGAACAGGAGCTGAAAAATTAGGCCTTAGGCACTGGTGCTGGTGCCACAACACTGCAACCCCTCACAGACACTCTAGTTGGAACGCAGGAACGAGCCCTGCTGCAAATTATTGCTTCAAAAATTGTAATTACACGCCCCTGTTAGACAGGGGCAGAAAAATTGGGCCTTAGGCACTGGTGCTGGTGCCACAACACTGCAACCCCTCACAGACACTCTAGTTGGAACGCAGGAACGAGCCCTGCTGCAAAGTATTGCATCAAAAATTGTAATTACACGCCCCTGTTAGACAGGGGCAGAAAAATTGGGCCTTAGGCACTGGTGCTGGTGCCACAACACTGCAACCCCTCACAGACACTCTAGTTGGAACGCAGGAACGAGCCCTGCTGCAAAGTATTGCATCAAAAATTGTAATTACACGCCCCTGTTAGACAGGGGCAGAAAAATTGGGCCCTAGGCACTGGTGCTGGTGCCACAACACTGCAACCCCTCACAGACACTCTAGTTGGAATGCAGGAACGAGCCCTGCTGCAAAGTATTACATCAAAAATTGTAATTACACGCCCCTGTTAAACAGGGGCTGAAAAATTGTGCCTTAGGCACTGGTGGTGGCGCCCAGAACCAAAAATGTTCTTACAAGCTATCAGCGTGATGATTGAGGAGGAAGAGGATAATTACTCAGGGATAGTCACTCAGCATCAGCATAGGCAGTCTTTGAAGGGATCTGAGATTTCAAAAAAAATTATTCGGTTACATCAGCATCAGGTGCTTGGTAGCTGGTGGTGATCCAAGACTCATTCATTTTTATGAAGGTCAGCCGATCGACCGAGTCGGTGGACAGACGCACCCTGTGATCGGTTACCACGCCTCCAGCAGCACTGAATGTGCGTTCCGAAAGAACGCTGGATGCAGGACAGGCCAGTAGCTCAATTGCATACTGTGCAAGCTCTGGCCAGTGATCCATCCTCAAGACCCAGTAACCCAGAGGATTTTCGGTGGGAAAGGTGTCCAAGTCTGATCTTGCCCCTAGGTATTCCTGCACCATGTAAAACAGACGCTGGCGATGGTTGCTGGAATCGATCATACCTTGGGGCTGCGGACCAAAAAATTGTCTGAACGCATCGGTCAGACGGCCACCTTCTCCACCGCTCCTTCTTTGACTGACCGAAGCCTCAGCAACACGTTGTCCAGAAACAGGAGTTTGTAACCTCCCAGTCTCTGGGAACGCGTTGCACAGACCTTTCTGCAAGGCCTCCCGAAGATGTTTCATCCTCTGCTCCCTCTGCGATGGCAAGATAAGGTCCGCAACCTTACCCTTGTAACGTGGATCAAGGAGGGTTGCCAGCCAGTATTGGTCCTTCTCCTTGATACCACGAATACGAGGATCCTTACGCAGGCTTTGCAGGATCAGGGAGGCCATGCAGCGTAGGTTTGCTGAGGCATTCGGTCCGGAGTCCTCTGGGTCACTAAGAACGACATGGTCCGCAGCCACCTCCTCCCAGCCACGTACAAGTCCATGTGTTTCTTGGGACTGATCCCTTAAAGACTGCTGCTGATGCTGAGTGCCAGGCTCCACCTCCATACTGACACAATCTTCCTCCTCCTCCTCTTCCTCCTCTTCCTGTGTGATCGGCGGGCACGCAGGAACACTGTCTGGATAAAGGGGGCCTTGAGAGCTAAGGAAGTCCTCCTCTTCCTGCCTCTGTTCTGCCTCAAGTGCCCTGTCCATTATTCCACGCAGCGTGTGCTCCAACAGGTGGACAAGGGGGACAGTGTCACTGATGCATGCACTGTCACTGCTCACCATCCTCGTGGCCTCCTCGAATGGTGACAGGACAGTGCATGCATCCCTGATCATGGCCCACTGGCGTGGGGAAAAAAAAACAAGCTCCCCTGACCCTGTCCTGGTGCCATAGTCGCACAGGTACTCATTGATGGCCCTCTGCTGCGTGTGCAGCCGCTGCAGCATGGCCAACGTTGAGTTCCACCTGGTGGGCATGTCACAGATTAGGCGGTTCTTGGGCAGGTTAAACTCCTTTTGGAGGTCCGTCAGCCGAGCACTGGCATTATATGACCGGCGGAAATGCACACAGACTTTCCTGGCCTGCCTCAGGACATCCTGTAAGCCCGGGTACCTGCCCAAGAACCGCTGCACCACCAAGTTAAGGACGTGAGCCAAACAGGGCACATGGGTCATTTGTCCCTGTCGGAGGGCAGAGAGGAGGTTGGTGCCATTGTCGCAAACCACCATTCCTGCCTTAAGTTGGCGTGGCGTCAACCACCTCTGAACCTGCCCCTGCAGAGCTGACAGAACCTCTGCCCCAGTGTGGCTCCTGTCCCCCAAGCACACCAGCTCAAGCACCGCATGGCATCTTTTGGCCTGCGTACTTGCGTAGCCCCTTGAACGCCTACGGAGCACCGCTGGTTCCGAGGAAGAGGCCATGGAGGAAGAAGAAGAGGAGGGGGTGGAGGAGAGAGGTGTGTCACAATCAGCATTTTGGAGGCGTGGTGGCGGAACAACCTCCAACACTACTGCACCTTGTCCTGCATCCTTCCCAGCTGCCAGCAGAGTCACCCAATGCGCCGTGAAACTTAGGTAACGTCCCTGTCCATGCCTGCTGGACCATGAGTCAGCGGTAATATGCACCTTACCGCTGACCGCCCTGTCCAGCGAGGCATGGACATTGCCTTCCACATGCCGGTAGAGAGCCGGAATCGCCTTCCGTGAGAAAAAGTGGCGTTTGGGTACCTGCCACTGAGGAACCGCACATTCCACAAACTCACGGAAGGGGGCAGAGTCTACCAACTGAAAAGGCAGCAGTTGAAGTGCTAGCAATTTTGCCAAGCTAGCATTCAACCGCTGGGCATGTGGATGGCTGGGAGCAAACTTCTTTCGGCGGTGCAGCAGCTGGGGCAGGGAAATTTGCCTGGTACAATCTGACGTCGGTGTACCAAAAGCAGATTGCCCACAAGTACTTGGCTGTGACACACCTAATTCTACACCTTCATTCCTCTCACTGCAGGTCTCAGAGAGGACTGAAGGTCTAGTGGGGTTGGAAATCTCAGCTGATGAGGAGCAAGGAGAGATCCTCTTTGTTCTTTGGTGTGGGTCTTTTAGATACGCTTGCCAACGAACTGCATGGCAGGTCAACATATGTCTGGTCAAGCATGTGGTACCCAAGCGGGAGATATTTTGGCCACGCGAGATACGCTTGAGACATATGTTGCAAATAGCAGCGGTGCGATCTGATGCACTCGTCTCAAAAAAGGCCCACACCAAAGAACTTTTTGAATAACGCGCAGAGACTGCAGCGCCCTGCACATGTGGAGCTTTGGGGTGTGATGCAGTCAATGTGCTGCCCTTAGGCTGGCCCCTGGAGGGCATCCTGCGTCGTTGGTGATGTGCTGCCGCCTCCTCCTCCTCCTCCTCCTCTCTCCTATCAGGCACCCACGTTGAGTCAGTGACCTCATCATCCCCTCCCTCCTCATCACTGGAGCAAACCTGGCAGTATGCTGCAGCAGGGGGAGCATGACTGCCAGATTGCTGTCCTTCTTGGGCACCCCCTCTGTCCGCGCTCATGTTACTGCCTTCATCGAGCTCAGTATCGTCATCAGAGCCTTCCAAACGCTGGGCATCCTCCTGGAGCATGTACCCAACACTGTGGTCAAACAGTTCGAGGGAATCCTCATGAGGACATGGTGGAGCTAGGGAAGGAGTCACTGATGACATTGAGCTGAGGGAAGAGGCCGCTGCTTTGCCAGACAAAGCACCCTGGGCATGGGTGAGAGAGGATGAGGAGGATGAGGACGGCTTGGTCATCCACTCGACCAAGTCTTCCGCATGTTGCGGCTCAACATGGCCAGCTGCCGAAAAAAAGGCCAAGCGTGTCCCATGGCCACGTGCTGATGAGGATGCACCGTCTCCACGACCAGCACTAGACACAGAGCCTGCTTGCCCTCTCTTATTGGCTTGTGACTGTCTGCCTCTCCTTCTTGGCCTTCCAGACATACTAATGGCCTGTAGCTGCACTAAGCTGGGATAGAACACCTGTAATTTTCTTCAAGTAGCTTTATATACTGTAACCAGACAAGCCTGCCTGTCAGTAGGAAGATAACAGGAACGGATCTAGCTGAACACTGTGAGCAGGACGCACTGTACTAAATGTAAATAGTCTAGCTGCCTGACCGTGGTACTAATAGGATCAAATAGAACACCTGTAATTTTCTTCAGGTAGCTTTATATACTGTAACCAGACAAGCCTACCTGTCAGTAGGAAGATAACAGGAACGGATCTAGCTGTACACTGTGAGCAGGACGCACTGTACTAAATGTAAATAGTCTAGCTGCCTGACCGTGGTACTAATAGGATCAAATAGAACACCTGTAATTTTCTTCAGGTAGCTTTATATACTGTAACCAGACAAGCCTGCCTGTCAGTAGGAAGATAACAGGAACGGATCTAGCTGAACACTGTGAGCAGGACGCACTGTACTAAATGTAAATAGTCTAGCTGCCTGACCGTGGTACTAATAGGATCAAATAGAACACCTGTAATTTTCTTCAGGTAGCTTTATATACTGTAACCAGACAAGCCTGCCGGTCAGTAGGAATTTAACAGGAACGGATCTAGCTGAACACTGTGAGCAGGACGCACTGCACTAAATGTAAATAGCAGGAACGGATCTAGCTGAACACTGTGAGCAGGACGCACTGCACTAAATGTAAATAGTCTAGAAGATAACAGGAACGGATCTAGCTGAACACTGTGAGCAGGACGCACTGCACTAAATGTAAATAGTCTAGAAGATAACAGGAACGGATCTAGCTGAACACTGTGAGCAGGACGCACTGCACTAAATGTAAATAGCAGGAACGGATCTAGCTGAACACTGTGAGCAGGACGCACTGCACTAAATGTAAATAGTCTAGAAGATAACAGGAACGGATCTAGCTGAACACTGTGAGCAGGACGCACTGCACTAAATGTAAATAGCAGGAACGGCTCTAGCTGAACACTGTGCGCAGGACGCACTGCACTAAATGTAAATAGCAGGAACGGATCTAGCTGAACACTGTGAGCAGGACGCACTGCACTAAATGTAAATAGCAGGAACGGATCTAGCTGAACACTGTGAGCAGGACGCACTGCACTAAATGTAAATAGCAGGAACGGATCTAGCTGAACACTGTGAGCAGGACGCACTGCACTAAATGTAAATAGCAGGAACGGATCTAGCTGAACACTGTGAGCAGGACGCACTGCACTAAATGTAAATTGCAGGAACGGATCTAGCTGAACACTGTGAGCAGGACGCACTGCACTAAATGTAAATAGTCTAGAAGATAACAGGAACGGATCTAGCTGAACACTGTGAGCAGGACGCACTGCACTAAATGTAAATAGCAGGAACGGATCTAGCTGAACACTGTGAGCAGGACGCACTGCACTAAATGTAAATAGCAGGAACGGATCTAGCTGAACACTGTGAGCAGGACGCACTGCACTAAATGTAAATAGCAGGAACGGATCTAGCTGAACACTGTGAGCAGGACGCACTGCACTAAATGTAAATTGCAGGAACGGATCTAGCTGAACACTGTGAGCAGGACGCACTGCACTAAATGTAAATAGTCTAGAAGATAACAGGAACGGATCTAGCTGAACACTGTGAGCAGGACGCACTGCACTAAATGTAAATAGCAGGAACGGATCTAGCTGAACACTGTGAGCAGGACGCACTGCACTAAATGTAAATAGCAGGAACGGATCTAGCTGAACACTGTGAGCAGGACGCACTGCACTAAATGTAAATAGCAGGAACGGATCTAGCTGAACACTGTGAGCAGGACGCACTGCACTAAATGTAAATTGCAGGAACGGATCTAGCTGAACACTGTGAGCAGGACGCACTGCACTAAATGTAAATAGTCTAGAAGATAACAGGAACGGATCTAGCTGAACACTGTGAGCAGGACGCACTGCACTAAATGTAAATAGCAGGAACGGATCTAGCTGAACACTGTGAGCAGGACGCACTGCATTAAATGTAAATAGTCTAGATAGAAGATAACAGGAACGGATCTAGCTAAACTGAATACAGTGTATATATATATATGCAACACCTGGGATGCATATATATACACAATACACTGTAAGTGCAGCTAACTGACTGACTGTTCTGCCTAATCTATCTAACTCAAATCAAATGACACTGTCTCTCTCTCTCTCTATCTCTCAGCACACCGGAACACACACTACACAGGGCCGCCGTGCAGGCGGCCTTATATAGTGTGGGGTGTGTACTAAATCCCCTGAGCCATAATTGGCCAAAGCCACCCTGGCTTTGGCCAATTACAGCTCTCTCTACTGACGGCGCTGTGATTGGCCAAGCATGCGGGTCATAGTGCATGCTTGGCCAATCATCAGCCAGCAATGCACTGCGATGCCGCAGTGAATTATGGGCCGTGACGCGCCACACGAATTTAGCGCGAACGGCCCATAACGTTCGCAATTCGGCGAACGATCGAACAGCCGATGTTCGAGTCGAACATGGGTTCGACTCGAACACGAAGCTCATCCCTAGTCTCTGCCAAAAGAGTGTTGCTTTAGTATGGTATTAAAAGTATTGGTAAGAAGGGGAGATAACTCTGCAGCAAATTTCTAATAATAGAGACCGGGGAGGCCATCGGGACCCGGGCGCTTATGAGGTTTGAGGGTTTTGATGGCTGCTAAAACTTCATCTGTCGTGATCGTACTTTCCATGAGCTCGTGACTGGTTTCAGACAGGGTTGGGATTGGCAAATTATGAAACAGCTTCTCTGCTTGGCGCAATGGAAACGCTGTTTTAGAATCATAAAGATTTGCTAGCTGTTTACGGAACTCTGAGAGAACCTTAACAGGATTGCTGGTGATTATGTCTTTAGCCAGTCTGAGTCTGATGGGAATACGAGTATGGTCTGGTCTGCGTAGACGTAAAGCCAGGTAGGTGTCTGGTTTGTTTGCTTTGGTGTAGATCGTGTGGTTAGTCCTACGGATAGCCTTATCAGCCGTCTCAGCCAGAAGTAAGTCTAATTCTAGTTTAATTTTTTCTAGTGTTAATTTGTGTGTTTCGGTTGGGTTGGCTTGGAATAAAAGGAAACTATCGTGGTAATCTGATTCAAGTTGACGCAATTTGAGTTTCTTATCTCTATTGAGATGCGATGCCACTGAGATGCATGTGCCTCGTATCACGGGTTTATGTGCTTCCCAGAGCAAAATGGGAGAGATGTCAGGGGTGGCGTTGTGTGTAAGATAGTCTTTAAGAGCTACCTGGATATCCAGACAGTATGATTGATTAGTCAGTAGAGAGTCATTCATGCACCATGATCTGTGGAATTAAAGATGACACTGTGGTGATAACAGCACAGTGATCTGTCCATGTGATTGGTTGGATGTGTGAGTGGAGGAGGAGGGGAGCAGATGCTATGGAGATAAATATATGGTCGATCCTGGAAAAAGATTTATGTGGGTGCGAGTAAAATGTATAGTTTTTCTTAGTGGGGTTGAATTCTCTCCATGTGTCTAGGAGGAAGGCACTTTGTATTAATTTACGAAATTGTGTAGAAGGGGTGTAATGTTCTGGGGCATAGGGCGATTTATCTATGTGTGGCTGCAACACTGAATTGGAGTCACCACACAGGAACAAGGTTCCCCTGCAGTGTGTTTTCACAACCTGTAATAAATGCGAAAAAAAAGGGTTCGGATTTGTGTTGGGGGCGTAATAGGAGATGAAGGTTGTGGTTATGTCCTGTAATAGTCCTACAAGGATTAGATAGCGACCTTCAGGGTCTTTTATCTCAGACAGGGGGGTAAATGGCATGGTGTGGTGGAAAGCTATTAAAACTCCTCTATGCTTTGTGTTTGCTGAAGCAGTAAATACCTGTGGGTATTTAGAGCTAAAAAAGCTCGGGGTTTGGCGTGTGGAGAAATGGGTTTCCTGGAGGGCTACTACTTTAGCCTTTAATGATGCAAAGGTTTGAAACGCTTTCACTCGCTTATGTGGTGAGTTTAGTCCCTTAACGTTTAGGGTAAGGATTTCAAGTGGGGCCATTATAGGGTGTGTGGGGAGCCAATAGCAAAGAGTACAGGGCCCGCGCGAGCTGACCGGCTAAGAGAAAGTGAGAGAGTAAAGGTATAGAATCAAAGAGGGGGGGAGAAGAAGGAAGGGAGAGGGAGAGCATAGGGTGTCGGGCGAAGTACTGAGTGATCCCCCTGATAAGGAGGCAATAAGTCAGTAGTGCCCGACTAGTGTGTGCACCGACTCTGCGACTGAAAGTCCAGTCAGAGAGTGGGCGCACCGTAGAGAGGGTGAGCATTGACTGCTCCCCGCCGCAAACGGGGATAATAAAGACAATTTAAGGAAAAAAAATTTGAGGAAAAAGAGGGGGAAAGGGGGAGGAGCGGGGGAAGGAGGGAAGTAGGGAGGGGTAAAACGGAGCGACATGGGATGCATACCAAAAAGGTATACCTGACAATAGTAACATATTAACCAAAGTGCAAAAGTTATATAACTGTTTCATTACCATTACTTGATCACGGAAGTGGCGAAATAACGGGATTGAACTGGCTCACCATAAGCGGTCCAGGTCAAGCGCCTGTTAGGTATGTTCATTGTGCAATTACGTTTTTAAGATCAGCATGGCAATAGTATCAAACAAAAACTTTAAAACGGTAAAAGAAAATAGAACAAAACGACTGAACCTGAGCAGGCCTTAAGTGGCCTGTGAGCCCTGAAGAGGAGACATTTTCAGAGCGCAGAGTGTCCGTACTCGACGGAGGTCTTCCAGCAGGTCTCGGTCGCAAGGAGGGTCTCTTGAGATGTTGTGAAGTCAATCACTGCGGGTGCAACCGAGTACCTGTGTGCTCAAAAAAAGAGGGAGAGATAGGAAAAGCGTGGGGCTCGGGATTTCGGGCTGAGATAAGGATATTCGCATGATCTGGCTAGGGTTCCTTTCCAAATGGATGGTGGTCCAGAGTTATTCCGTTTAGGGGTCGTGGTGTATGGTTGAGAAGCACATCTGGCTGGCGTACGAGGAAGGGATGTATCTGAATGGTCGGTCTGGGGAGACAGGTGGAGCAATTCCAGCAGTCTTTGAAGCGATTCTGGGGTGGTGCAGGTGTGCTGCTGTCCTTGATAGGAGAATTGTAACGCGAATGGGAACCGCCATGTGTACTTAAGCTGGTGCTGTATAAGAACCTGCAGTTGAGGTTTCATAGCACGGCGTTTAGCAATCGTGAGAGGTGCTAAATCAGAGAACAATTGGTACGTGTGGCTCTGAAATTGAAGGGAGTTGTTATTACGGGCGGCTGCCAAGAGCTGTTCTTTCGTGCGAAAAAAATGCAGCTTGATGATAATGTCCCTTGGTGGTCCATCTGTCTGGCGCCTGGTGAGTGCCCTGTGGATTCTGTCGAACTCAAGGCGCTCAATAGGTATGGAGGGCGCCAGTTCTTGGAATAATGCTGTAGTAAAAGATTGTAAGTCATCAATTGTCTCCGGAATGCCTCTGAGGCGTAGGTTAGATCTGCGGGAGCGGTTTTTCGCGTCCTCGAGGCGGGATAAAAGTATGGAGTTCTCCTCTCGGAGGGCAATTTGCTCCTGTGCCTGCTCTTGAAGGGTTAATTCCATGTCATCAACCCTAGTTTCAAGGTCTGCTGTGCGTTGGCCTATCTCGCGGATCTCACGTGTCAGGCTATTGGTAATCTGGTCTGATGTTACTTTAAAGGCCTTGTGAAGCATGGTTTCCATAAGTTTCATAAAGGCAGTTTGTGACATACCTGTGTTTGGAACGGAAGGGGAACCGCCAAGGTTCTCCTGTATGTCAGTCTCTTCTTCACTGTCAGGCACATCAGAGCGAGCAGGAGAGGATGCTGAGAGTTCAGCCAGGGCCTGGGCCTTCGCCGCCATCTTGGAGGAAGCGCGGGCCAGCGCTTCTTTGATGGGTTTCTGCTTGGATTTTCCGCGGTGTCCCGTTAGCACCATACCGGAAGGGACACTGATGTGGGGAGAGGCGATCCCTGTGATAGCGGCTCCGAAACGCCGGTTCAGTAAGGCGTAAGAGTCCCGAGTGTGCGGCGGGGAGTGCGGAGCTTTACAGAGAAGCGTCTGCCATGCAAAGCCTCGCGCATGCGCCCCGTATTTTTTTTTTTAACAAATGCACAGTTTCCCGAGATCTTGTGAGCTTTCTTAAAATCCTGCAAGATCTTGCAGATTTCTTCTAAGGAGGCAGCTGGGAGGCACTGGCATACTGGTCAACATTGTCATCCCAGTTCCAGAGACATTGTCACTCCCGCTCACTGCCCATGCATACCATGGCCTCCTTTCATGTGGCCAGAGGCGTAGCTTGAAGCTTGTGGGCCCCGATGCAAGAGTTGACCTGGCCCCCCCCCCACTATTTCCAATGTGCGTGCTGATACATTCACCGCACGCCAAGATACTCAAAGTGGCTTAAGAGTTTTGAGTTCCCAGAGTTCCTCTTTACATCAGAGGACAGGGATTACCACCGGAGAGTCAGAGGCCAGGGATCACCGCCGGAGAATCAGAGGACAGGGACCCCTGGCAGGTCACTTGGCAGAGCTCCTTTCCCAAACCAGCACTGTATACAGCCCCCCCCACACACACACACACACACTACACTGGGTTGAAATCCTATTCCTTTACACACAGTCTGTCAGTCTTTACAGGGTGTATTTGGCTTTTATGTTGCCCATCTGACCTGTGAAATTCTCTGGTCGGAACGGCAGTGTAGTTGCAGTAGGCAGATACACCCTGTGCTGATCATGGCTAACTGGCTGTGTTGTAAAGGAATGTGATTTCAGCCCTGTGGATGAGGAACAGTATAGAGTGCTGTAATGGGAAAAGAAGCTCAGCAGCCGGGCATAGCATGCAGGGTGGAGGGGGTGGTCAGGGGTCTTTGGGGGGGCAACTTAGATCTGGGAGGGCAAAGCCATGTGACACAAAATCTGGAGCCTGCAGCCAATCAGGGGCCCCCCGAGGAGGTGTTAAGGGATTTGTTATAGCAATTTCTGAAGGTTTCTCTGTCAGTGTTGGCAGGTGTTGGGGGAAGGTCACCTCCCGGAGGTGTGTATCTTTTCCCCAGTTGTCAAGGAAGTGGGGTAAGTAGACATCCCTGGGTGGGGGGGTACAGAGAATCCCAGCTGATAGTGTCATACCTCACCAGTGACATTGGTCCCATCGTGGCTACAGGATGGCACTCTCCTACTCTTGCCTCGCTGAGCTCGGTTACCATTCCATGTTGCCAGCACACAGCACAGACACTTCCCCATCCTGGGCTGTTCTCACCTCGTGCTCCTCTCCATTCAGGAAATGGCTCACAGTTTCTCCCCAGCCAATGGGAACAGAGGGGTGTGGACTGTGGAAGGCAAAGTAGAAGTACAGTACTGGAGCATGGCTGTGGGGCCTTAGGGCAGATCGAAGCTGGAATTTGTGGAGCATATGATAATATGACAGGAAGGCTGCAGGGGCCCCCTGGAGCTAGGGGCGGGGTTGCGATTGTGACCCCTGCAACTCCTTATGCTAGGCCCATGCATGTGGCCCTGCTCACACTCACTTTCCAGGCAGCCCTGCCCAGATTTTGCCCACTTTCTAAATGATTCAAGATCAATCACACTCACTTTCTGGGCAGTCCTGCCCCTAATTATATTGGAACCAGGACTCACTGCCGCAATTGCCTCCGTAATACCCCTTTTTGAGTCCCTGTGCATGCTCAGTAGCTCAAATAAGGGTGATGCTGTGATTTTGGGATGTAGTTCAGGATACAGCATTATCAGAAAAGAGCAGCTAGAAGTGGCACTTTCCCAGCAAATCTGTATCCGAAGATCCAAATAACAATAGTAATGAATTTCAACAAATCAAAAATAAATTATAAAGAAAGAACAAAATTAATTTGTTTCATTTGGATGTTTAAAGTATCCTAAGTAACAAATCATCTGAATTGATTTGTGAATGGCTGGTTGTTAAAGAGCGGGCAGTCACCGTGTCCTTAACAACTATGACTCACACACTGACAGCAGAATGTAAACAAAAGAAGAGCCAGCATTAGAAAATGAAAAAACAAAACAAAAAACAGCGTGGGCCTTTCAGGTCTGGTATGGATTTTGAGGGGGACACCACAGTAAAAAAAGAAAAAATGCGTGAGGTCCCCCCCAAAATCCATTCCAGGCCCTTAGGTTTGGTATGGATTTAAAGGTGAACTTCACGCCGAAAAAAAATGGCATCCAAAATCCATACCAACCCCTTATCTGAGCATGTCCTAAAATAGGGGGGGTTTGCTCTAAGGGAGGGGTGGTTGACATCACCAGATGACCCCCACCCTTATGTTTACCTGTCTTTTGGCAAGTGTCTCTCAATGGGATACGTTGAGTTTGGCGGGTTTTTTTCGTGGAGTCAGCGTTCATCATGAAGAACGCTTGAATTAAATTGGGGGACTTTTTTTTGTTTTGTTTCAATAAAGGATTTGTCAAAAACTTGTTAGTATTTTTATTTATTAAAAAAAAATTGTGAATGAGTAGGGGTACTATGTATGGGGGGAAATCTGGGTGCAGATGAGTTATAGTTGTTAAGGACGCAGCAGTCGTCCGTTCCTTAAAAACCAGCTATTCCAGGCATTTTTGTTTTCTCAAAGGACATTATGAATGAACTTGAAATTTACTAATCGATTCCGTACAACAAATCCGAATATACAAAACGAATTCCGAAAAACAAATAATTTTAACATAATGATATACCGAAACAAAATTATTTACTTGTGAATGAATCTGAAACTAAACACATTTTTTGGTTGTGCAAATCTCTATTTTTTAATACATCTTTGACAAATATACAAATATACAAATTCTGTCTTCGGCTTCCTGAAATTTCCTGTACAAGAGGACCTTGGGTAAATCAAGGCTCTACTGCACAGAGCTGTCAATATCAATGTCAACAGGAGTGAAAACCACAGGGATAGACTCGTCAGTGTAGTCTGCTCTATCATTGTCCAATCAGCAGTCTAGTTATTGGCTAAGCAGTATGATTATACAGTCAGGGATCTGGCTATGCCACCTAGCAGGGATTGTTATTCATATACACTGTCACTTTGCCTTGAATGGACAATGTCTTTTTCAAAAGTGGTAGTTAAAAAGTAGTATAATTAGTCCTCCAAACCTGGGTTATGATGCAAAGGATAACCTCTCAATGCCGCATTTTATTCTCTAACAAATGCATCTGATTACACTTCCACAACTAAAATCTTCTAACAACCATGAAAAAAGGAGAAAAAAAAGTCAGTTTTTGCTTCATTCATAACATTCTATATATCCAGACAGAAATCTGCACAAACTAAATGATAATTACATGAATGTAAGCAATTCAATATTTACAGACTTCATCAGTATGTCCACCTAACTAAACACATCATCAGATACAAATTAAAATGGTACATGAACCAAATAGTAAAAGATAAACACCATAAAACAATGACATTTACAGGCTGCACACGCTGTTACCATGAGTTTATGAGGCACAGAGAAGCATTTTTTTAAGGTTTGTAGGAATGTATTCATACAACAGACCGAAAAGGACAGCTTGACAGAAAGCAGAACTCCGAGACTAAACACAGCCCACTGCTTCCAGGATGGACAATCAAAACTGGAGAAATAATTTCTGAGGATAAATGAAGAAGAGTGCGGTATGTAAAGTATACTCCACCATGTACCTCCATTTTACCATTTTTCAGTGCACGTGTTATCTGTAATTATTTATTAAAATAACTACATAGGAGGTGTCTGCACATAGCTTTAGATGCATGTTCCATCACCTTAGGACCCACTGAATCATGTTTCAGTCTACTCAGCAAATTTTGGCGTGACTGAAGAGTTTAAGCTGTTTCCAATCCAATAACCACTGTCAGCACCATAGAACTTCAGGGGTGGTCTGCTTGTAGACAGCACAGATCATCTTCATGTCTACGCTACATGAGATTTAGCAATAAGAGCTGAAGTACATTATATGGAGTAGCTCAGCCACTAATCCAGGTGAACATACTCCTTCTTAGGGCTAATCTAGATGGCTTATGTTATAAAGATACATTTAGATGTGCCCTTTTCATTTTAATTATAGACTATGCAAATTTTGACACTTCTTGGTCGGGTTGTAATTCAGCCCGATCCCACTGCCTGTGCCCAATCCAGCCCAATCCCAATGCCCCGTATAGAAGGGGACTAGCAGACCTTGGACCGGGAATGGCAGGAATGATTGATATTGCACAGTATTTAGAGACTTTAAAGTCCCTGGTGTGAACATACCCACTATGAAGCCCAAGCTACTTCAAAGGGGTGCAGAAAAAAGGGGTCCATAAAGTTGATACCTAGGGAGCAAATGAAGAGGGCAGATTATCATGATGGAGGAAACAGTGCATCAGCTCCACAGCATGTTCATTGTTTAAAGTGCTCTTTCCATTGTATATTTAGAATAGGGACGAGTCAATGGTTCGTTACAAACCGAAGTTCGGGTGTTCAGACAGATGTCTGAAATTTAGCCTGTTTGGTGGTCCCCTGTTCGTCAGAAGCCTTGCATCATATTTCTACTGCTTCTATGTACGACAGCTTCCCATTGCCACTTGTTTCTTAGGAAGTCACAGATACTTGCACCCACAGAGTTCCTAGGAATCACTGATGTCACAGGGAATCTGTGGGATAGCAGTGACATCATTGCCTAAATATGGTCACTGGCCATAGTAGGGCAATGGCATTTACTATGGCATTTACTTAATATGGTTCTGCTAGTGTTACCGTGGACATCAGTCTCATGTGCCACATTTTTTTTAACTTCTTTTTATCGGCAGGCATCTTTATTGACAATGTATTTACAAAGAGGGACATTTTTTTGGGATCTTCATTTTTTTAAATAACAGACTTGTCAAACGTTTGGGTGTCCTTATTTCTAGGTTACAAATGTTTTTTTGTTATTTTTGGAGAATGAGTAGGGGTACTTTGTACCATGTGCATCCAGTTCCACATTATGTCATTTTTTTTTCAAAAATGTCCTTCTAATTGTATAGTAAGAGTAGACCCTTGCTTGAGACCCCTCTAAGCAATAGCATACTGTAGTTAAGTCCCTATTTCCACAGTTTCCACAGACCACCTTTTGCCACATCAGGTCATACCATAGCTAGAAGCTCAGCCTAGACATTCAGAAAACAGGAACTCCTGCCCTTTTTTGCCAGTGGAAATGAGGGAAGGGCAAACAGTTCGGCCAGAGCATAAGTTCGGGCTGAACTTTCGCTGTTTGGACGTTCGGCGCACAGCCGAACAAACAGGTTGTTCGACCGCCCCCGAACCAACCACAATGCATTGCGCCGCTGAACAGTGCATTGCAAGCCCTGATTGGCTGAAGCACTGAAATCTTCAGCCAATCAGGGCACAGAGCACTGTCAGAGTCATGATTGGACAATGTCATCATGACTTTATCCAATCATGGCTCATTCCCGCCCCACAGTATAAAAGTATTCTTTCAATGGCAGCCATTTTCAATGTGATTTTGGCGTGGAGAGAGATAGAACAGGGCTCTGTTTAGTGCTATTAGTTAGTTAGTGTGCTACACTGTGCTATTTTGCTTCAATTGTCAGTGTAGAATATTAGTTTAGTGTCAGTCTAGGGATAGTGTGAGAGTAGTGAGGAGGACCATCATTCAGATTTGTATAGTATACAGCTAGAGTAGGGACAGCTCAGATAGTTTTACTGTAGTGTAGTGAGACCGTGTTATTCATACATACATTAGTGTAGAGTAGGGACAGCTCAGATAGTTTCATTGTAGTGAGACCGTTTCAGTAATCTTTACATTAGTGTATAGCTAGAGTAGGGACAGTTCAGATAGCGTCAGTGTAGTGACGGTTGAACACCGTCAATTTGATTGTGTTACTGCCAGTTTAACGCCATTTACTTCTGTGTGTGTTACTGCCAGTTTAACGCCATATAGTTTTGTATGTGTTACTGCCAGTTTAACGCCATATAGTTTTGTGCGTTACTGCCAGTTTAACGCCATATAGTTCTGTGTGTGTTACTGCCAGTTTAACGCCATAAGGTTTTGTGCGTTACTGTCAGTTTACCGCCATATAGTTTTGTGCGTTACTGCCAGTTTAACACCATATAGCTTTGTGCTTTACTGCCAGTTTAACGCCATATCGTTTTGTGTGTGTTACTGCCAGTTTAACGCCATATCGTTTTGTGTGTGTTACTCCCAGTTTAACGCCATATTGTTTTGTGAGTTACTGCCAGTTTAACTAATTCTAAAAACAGAGTAGCGCATCACATTTAGAACAGCATAATACTCATGAGCATGTCAGCATATATATTAATAGGTGCAGTGTTATAGTCCTTATTCAAAAACAAAGGTTAAAAATAACATGGACATCCAATGTTACACCGTCTTATGTGGTGGGAGAAGGACAGGTGCAGGACCAGGGTAGTGAAAGGATACAGGCGTCACACTCCTGAGTTTACAATCAGAGTTCATAGGTGCCCTCCAAACATTCCAGATCCCACGTGCTGTTAACACCGCATGTGACCATCACCAAAGAAAAATGCCTGCTTACCAGATATATTAGACCTGTAAAAAGGTCAAATGCGCCTATGGCTGATTACCCTGCCAGGGCCTTTGGACTGCAGTCTGTTCAGCACACGGTTGGTCCTGTAGATTTTCTCTCCTGTCCTCTCGTTTTCAAACATCCACAGATATCCCACTCGAAAAAAGATGCTCCACATAGTGTGAAATCCAACGCTTTTATTTCAAAGTTAATAGATTAAAAAAGAGAGGACGTCTCCCTTACATAGAAAATAGTATACCGGCCGGTATAGATAGAAAACGAGCGCCCATGCTTCCGGGAATTCGTATATCGCGATTAAGTCAGCACGTCGTCCACCCTACTAGTTTTGTCAAAGATTGACGTTGTCCTGGGGCACCATGGATGACATAAATCTTTGACAAATCTTTTCATAATCTTTTCATAATTTCATTACTTCTCACACCAACTACTGGAGACACCCCAACAGCAGTTGGCAGCTCTGAGCTTAGGAAAAACCTACAGAGCACAGAGAATGTAAACATAGCTTATGCTGGCTACAGCGTAGCTACCAAAGCAAACAAGGAATTTAACTAGGGACACTTGAACTTAAGGCAGGATCCCTACAGTTGACATGTCTATTTGTAGTCCTTGCAGCTGTGCACTATTTGGTCTATACCTCCAAGTATACCAGGTAAACACATTCTTGTTTTGGTGTGCTAAATTATTATTAGCCAGTAGCCTCCTTGTCCTAAACATGGGCTATTATGTCAATTTACTTTTTGACTGAGCTGTAGCTAGCTCAGACCTATAGTATAGTTTTTCACCTGGTTTTCCCTAATCTTAACAGTCATAAACAAAAACAAGTTATGAATATTAAAATTTTTATTAGCCAATCCAGTAGGAGGTTTATGCCACTGGTGCATGCTGGGCAAGGATAGAAATATTTGGGACTTGCAATGTGCTCGCTATCTTGCCTCAGGCTGAGGCCTGAGGAGGTGCTGCTGGATGGAGCTCTGCTGTTAGGCCCAAGGTGTGCTGAAGTGGTCCTGAAGCTGTCCTGCCTAGTCTGGAGGAAGCTGTGCCAAGGAGGAGACCCGGGGAGGCCCCTTGCTGGAGAAGACTGCTCGTCTTTTATTAGGGCCTGGTGACTCACTTGGAGGATGCACTGAACTTTGGGAACATACTTACAGTGTTGCTGGGTCTGCTTAAAGGTTCTAAGAGACAAAAAGAGCAAAGTCCACAGACTAAGTGTAGTGGGTGTGTAAAAATTTATTAAAGAAAGACAATTAGCAACTCACATAAAGCAAGATGAAATATGTTTATCCTGAAATGGATTCCCAGCTTGGGAAGACACCAAGGAAACTGTCACAATGGATACACTTTGTATGGTGTACACACATCGTGCCATACTGATACTTTTTATCCCTAAAGGAATTGTAGGTTAGTTAAAAAAAACAAACAAAAAAACAAAAACAAACATGGTATACTTACCTCCTCTGTGCAAAGGAGACCCGCATTCCAAGGGGGCACACGTGCGGGCGAGCTTCCGAGTCCTGCTGCTGCATTCATTGACACAGACAGCAGGACTCAGCACCCGCCCCCGGCTCCCGTGTCACTGGATTTGATTGACAACAGTGGGAGCCAATGGCTGCTGCTGCTATTAATCTATCCAATGAGAATCCAAGACAGCGGCTAGAGCTGCTGGGCTCTTTCTCGTTGCTGGAAAGATCGGGTTCAGGTAAGTAAAAGGGGGGTTCTGGCAGACCGCTGCACTACAGAAGGTTTTTCCCCTAATGCATAGAATGCATTAAGGTGAAAAACCTTGAGGGTTTACAACCCCTTTAAGGATTAAAGATTCTGACACTGTGAAGCTGGACATTGACCTGGAGAGTATGTAAGTGATCTGCTACAGTATCTGGGACCCCTAACCCTCACCTCCTTAACCATTCTGCATTAAAATTTTAAAAAGACATGCGCCCAATATCTTTTCTCATTCCCCCTCATTTTAGCCATGGACTCAGCCCTGCTGTGAAATGCTAGCATGCCCCTGGGAGGTATTTTCTTGCCTTTGGGGTGTCAGAGGGGTGCTATAAGCTGTACATAGAATTCAGTATTTTTTACATCAGTAATAACTTAGGATCTGTTTGCTTGTATTTCCAGTTGAGTGTATGGGACATAAAGCCTCAAAGACAGGAGGACTCATCGGGTGGTTTTAAGTTGGTTTTCAGTGGATCTGGGCTTTGTATTGTTCTGCTCCCTTCTAGCTATAGAATGTCTTTATAGCAAACGGTCTCAATGGTAAACTCAAAGAATCATTGTGCAAAATAAATAGCTCTAAGTAACTTGTTATTCCCAACAGAACCATAAACCCGTTTTATACTAACTCGAGATACTGTGCTTTAGCTACAGTTTGTAGCCCAACTCTAGCATCCAACAATCCACAGTAGACACCCTGTAATTGACTCCTGAGATGGGATGCCAGTTCTTAAATCTGGAGCTTGAGGTAATACCTACACTATATTGTCAAAAGTATTGGGACACCTGCCTTTAAACGCACATGAACTTTAATGGCAACCCAGTCTTGGTCTGTAGGGTTCAATATTAAGTTGGCCAACCCTTTGCAGCTATAACCGTGTCAACTCTTCTGGAAAGTCTGTCCACAAGGTTTAGGAGTGTGTCTATGGGAACGTTCGACCATTCTTCCAGAAGCGTATCTGTGAGGTCAGGCACTGATGTTGGACGAGAAGTCCTGGCTAGCAGTCTCCGCTCTAATTCATCCCGAAAGTGTTTTATCAGGTTGAGGTCAGGACTCTGTGCAGGCCAGTCAAGTTCCTCCACCTCAAACTCGCTCATCCATGTCTTTATGGATCTTGCTTTGTGCACTGGTCCAAATCATTTGGTGGAGGGGGGATTATGGTGTGGGGTTGTTTTTCAGGGGTTGGGGGGTAGTAGTACAATACTGCATCATGGCCACTAGATGGAGCACAAACAATGTAACAATTCTAGAGAATGATAGAGGGAATTGCCAAATAAATGTAACCATCGGTTAAATTTATTTTATAATTCCCTCTAGAGTTGCCTAGAATTGTTACATTGAATCTCTTGTTACAAAGATGTATGTATTTCCTATGCTTCTCATTTCCATCTAGTGGCCATAATTTGGCCATAATGTGATATCTTACTACTGCCCATAATAAAAGAACATTCATTCAGAAGAGAAAATAGCCTAAAGAACATCTGTTAAATAGCTTAAAGAACATCTGTTTTTGCTTTATTGCACAGAACGAATGTACATACAGGTTTTCTGGATGAATGGCTGTGCCAATTTTTCATTAATTAAAGTGTCTTCGTAAAGGATTTTTTTTGAATGACAAACAGGTCATACTCACCTGCTCTGTGCAATGGTTTTGCACAGAGCAGCCCCAATCCTTCTCTTTTTGGGTACCCAGCGCTCTGGTCCTCTCCCCCTTGCTTTGGGGGCCCTCATGCATGCTCGCTCCCGAGCCAGCTCTTTGTGGCCATAAGACACACACAAGCTGGATCAAGATCAGGCTTAGGTAAGTATTAAGGGGGCTGAGGAGGGAGCTGCACACTGAAGGTTTTTTACCTGTAAAACAGTAAAAACCCTTAAGCCTTTACAACCACTTTAATTATAAATAGATCCTCTAATCTTTTCCTGAAAATGAAATAACTGCAGTTCAGGAAATATAAGACTGGGGATAATTATGGTATATGTACACCCACTCACTAAAGTCTCATAAAACTTGTTAATATAATTTTTGAAAACTATTGTCAATCCTTTTAAATCTGTGTTTTTTATTCAAATAATATCAGATAATCCTGCCATGAAGGTCCTTGTGTAAGCACTTCCTGTTATAGAGTGACAACGCCTTGTCTCTGAGTTGTTCTCCTGCGTTGTCACCTTGTCACAATTTTGCCCACCAAAGACTACAAGTGGGTGACAATGTACAGATATGGCCCACTGATGTCACCATCAGAAAATCTTCCCTGGAAATTGTTATTAAATCTCTATCCCTATAACCAATATAACATTCTACAGTATGACTATGCAAAAATAGTGAATTACAATAGCAGATGTTATGAGTGAAGTCTGTAATTGCATCTTCAACTCACAGCAGAACATTACAGCAAGTGAGATCCATCTCTTACTATGTTAAGGGATCACAAAAAAGTAAGAAATTGTAGCTGTTGCTAAAAACTATAAAGAGTACCATATAGGTGTAAAGCATAAATTTCAGAAACAAGTCAATCTAGGCATGTATAAACTCTTTCTTGGTCACAAATGCATTACAAATACACTATAATGTACTATAAACTACATAAAAACACAATTTTTTTCACCAACATTTTTACATAGCCACACTTCTCTCCTTCTCTACTATTGCTCTCCTTGTCTTGTAACTGATATTCACAGGTGCATGTTTGAGCGTTACTGATGCAATGCAATGTTTTATGAAAGTGCAGGTAAAGTTTTTTTTTTCTGCTATTAAACTATTGGTCACATTGCAATATTTGTAATTTTTTCCCCATATACACTATATTACCAAAATTATTGGGACGCCTGCCTTTACAGGCACGTGAAATTTAATGGCATCCCAGTCTTAGTCTATAGGGTTCAATATTGAGTTGGCCCACCCTTTACAGCTATAACAGCTTACACTCTTTTGGGAAGGCTGTCCACAAGGTTTAGGAGTGTGTCTATGGAAATGTTTGACCATTCTTCCAGAAGAGCATTTGAGAGGTCAGGCACTGATGTTGGACAAGAAGGCCTGGCTCGCCGTCTCCACTCTAATTCATCCCAAAGGTGTTTTATCGGGTTGAGGTCAGGACAGTCAAGTTCCTCTACCCCGAACTCCCTCATCCATATCTTTATAGATCTTGCTTTGTGCACTAGCCCAAATCATTTGGTGGAGGGAGGGGATTATGGTGTGGGGGTTGTGTTTCAGGGATTGGGCTTGGCCCCTTAATTCCAGTGAAGGGAACTCTTAAGACATCAGCATACCAAGACATTTTGGACAATTTCATGCTCCCAACTTTGTGGGAACAGTTTGGGGATGGCCCCTTCCTGTTACAACATGACTGCGCACCAATACACAAAGCAAGGTCCATAAAGACATAGATGAGCGAGTTTGGGGTGGAGGAACCTGAATGGCCTGCAAAGAGTCCTGACTTCAACCCGATAGAACACCTTTGGGATGAATGAAAGCGGAGACTGCGAGACAGGTCTTCTCATCCACATCATTGCCTGACCTCACAAATGGGCTTCTGGAAGAATTGTCAACATTCCCATAGACACAATCCTAAACCTTCTGGACAGCCTTCCCAGAAGAATTGAAGCTGTTATATCTGCAAAGGGTGGACCAACTCAATATTGAACCCTACAGACAAAGACTGGGATGTCATTAAATATCATGTGTGTGTAAAGGCAGGCGTCCCAATACTTTTGGTGATATAGTGTAGCTCCAATCCTCAAACAAAATAAAGGCCCATCTTTAGTTTTTGTCCCCTGCTGACACCAGCCCTCTAACAGGAGCATGGTTGTCATTCCCGCTCCCAAACTAGCGTGACAGCGCACAGCTAGTGCTTACTTGCTCACATAATAGAAAATCCTCCGGTGTGTAAACTGAGGGGCGGGACAGTAGGAGTGTCTATCTAAAATTTCACAACCCTCATTTCACTCCTGCGTATTTGTGCCAAATCACTATGGTCCTTGGGATATGTAGTCTGTGCTGGCAAGTCAAATGATGAACTTTGAACATGCACCGGCAGCTTGTGCGCCTGTGATCAGAGGTTAAAACAAGCACAAAGGTAAGGTTTTTACAAGTAAATAATTAATTTTTGTTATGCGATTTGATTATAGGGATAGTTTTGTGCTATAATCTTGTTCAAAGTGTTACTAAACCCACAACAGTAAAATCAGTCTGTATATGTAGTAAAGAATGCTTTTTATACTCACTGTGGAACCTAAGGGGTAATCCCCTGCATTGTGTAAAAAGACAGTTTGATCCTGTCTTCTCTGATCCTCCCTCCTTCCACTGTCCCCTGATAATTTCCTGATAATACAGAGTCTATGGAGTCAGGATGCACATGCTCAGTTTGGTGTATATTGCCAGAGAAGTTTTGTTTTTTTTCTTGGGAGAGTGCATATGAACAGCACAGGGCCAATCAGCACTATCCAGACAGAGGGTCAGACAGCCTGCAGTCTCATAGGACAGTTAGAAAACTCCTCCTACAAGACACTGATAGAAGTCACAAGACTGCTCTAGCTGCTGATGAGAAAATGTATTTAGCCGTTTATATTTACTAAAATAATTGCATTTCCATGTTTTGTGTACTGTGGGAGACCTCTATATAGTGAATGCAGCCCTCCTTGGTTTAGTAACACTTTAAATGAGCATTTAGCTTTGAAACTTTCTAAGACGGCTGAGGAAGAATTACCTGTTGTGCACAATATATTAAAATATGGAGGGATATTTGCAAATGATCAGAGACTTAAAGAAATCTATATCCTGATAATTCAGGAGGCTGTCATTGCTGAGCTTCCATTCTAAAAAAGACTAGTTGATTGCTTTCATTCCAATCCAAAGGCATCATTACTAGAATCCTTTACCCAAAATACATAGGCACATTGTAATACCCCGTACACACGATTCGATTTTCTGACAACAAATGTTGAATGTGAGCTCATTGGCTGAAAGTCCGACCGTGTGTATGCTCCATCGAACATTTGTTGTCGGACTTTCCGCCAACAAATGTTGGCTAGCAGGTTCTCAAATTTTCCGCCAACAAAACTTTGTTGTTGGAATTTCACAAGAGTTCACGCATGCTTGGAATCAAGCAGAAGGAGCCATATTGTACATCACCATGTTCCCACGTTCATAATTGTTGGCCAACATTTGTGTGACCGTGTGTATGCAAGACAAGTTTGAGCCAACAACCTTCGAACAAAAATCCACGGTTTTGTTGTTGGAAAGTCTGATCGTGTGTACGGGGCATTATTCTGACTTTACTTTCTGTGTACCTGATATAGGTCAGTAGCCCAAAACTGGGAATGAGCACAGATCTGGTTCGAACTTGGCTTTGAACCAAAACCTAGAAGGAATCTATCACTCCTGCCCACTGTCATCCAATCAATTGTGGCCAGGGCATTTCCCACCCTGCAGCTGTCTGTAGACAAAGGGGTGGGAATGCTGTTGATATTATTGACCTACGATGGCCACATGGTCATGTTAGGTAAAAGTCATTGAGGTATGAATGTCCTGGCCTCAGTTGATTGGGTGGCAGTGGGTGGGAGTAACAGCTTCCTTCCGGGTTCAGTCCAAACCTAAGTTTGGACCATACCTGTGCTTATCCTTACTTGCAATATAAGTAAAAAACAAAGAGAAAATAAAGCAACAATGTTTGCAGTGACAATACTCATACTGCTATAAGTACAATTTTCCTATAAATTTTGGTTTGTGGTAGTGGAATTAAGGAAAACATGGTTAAAACTGTAGCTGCCCTTGAAGAGCTAGGGAATATGAACTATCACAGACATTAAAAGGCTTGGAAAGTTAGGAGGCAGCTATACCTGTATATGTCTAACCTGGTACATGCACTGTTATAGTCTGAGAACATGTTTTTCAAAAAATGAATTTAATCGACAATATGAAAAAAAATTACTAAAATACATAAACTGATTTTCAGCCTCATACAAGCCTGTCATTACGTCGTGTCTACACAAGACACACAAAAAAAAAAATAATACATTTGCTTGCTCTACACTATGTAAGCAAGCTTTAAGTGTTTTAATTTGAGCTGTCAAGCACACATCACTCACACTCTCCGTCCAAGCTCAGCTTACTGCCATGGTAAATTGCACTAAGAAAATTGAGCATTAAATGAGGGTAATTAACTTTGCTCTTTAACACATTATTTTTTCCTAACACCACAGACCACTCGTCACTCCATCCTATAAGTATATATGCAGATGTGGAACAAAGTTAATGATCTGGCACCAAGAAAAATAATCCAGACTTAACTCTTTAAGATGCAAAGCTGTGCTAGGTTGTTCATGTGTTTTAAGCCTGCACAACACATGAAAGGTACTTCTATACATTAAGAGACATGCAGTCTGGTGCTATAACAGTTAAGAATTCGATTTGTTGTAAAGTTATATCCTTGAGGCATTTCCTGCCTTTGAAGTGGGAGAGACACAATTGCAAGTTCCTCAAAACACAATGCTAGAATCAGATTGCATTAAGGAAATTTAATTAGAAATAGCTGTTGAGCTGTGTTTTTTTTTTTTTTTTTGGAAGGGGGGGAAATAATTCTCACCTGCTGTCTGGAAAGTCCCCTGTATGGCTTCTATCTCCCCGGTCTCAGTGCAGACCCCCTGCCCATGCATAAGGGTCTGCAGGGGTTTTTCGGCACCTTTGGTGGGATAGCAGCGCAGCCCAGAGCCACATCGGGCAGTGTAGACCCCACATGGCATCCCTTTCTGGAGGGCACAGGTGGCACAGCACCCACAACCGGGTTCTTTCACCAGTTCCAGGCACCCAGTAGGGTCCAGACAGCGAATGAGCTTCTCCTGTGAGCAAGGAGGGCACTGTATGGCATCATCTGCAACTCCAAGAGATGCCAGGGAGATGAGGATTAAGGCAAAGTGGCAGTGCCCAAGCATTGTGTGTGGCTGGCCAGTAAGGTTAGAGGTGAATTAGAGGGTGGGCAGATCTGGCAGACTGGTACAGCAGTCACTCAGCAGTCAGCACACAGGAACATGAAATGATCCAGCCTTGACTGTGCTCTCCATAGCAAGAATGAGGGGGGACTGAAAATTTACTGCACTGAGCAGATAGATGTGGACTTTATACTGGCTGCAAGCCACTCCTATCTCTAGTCCCATTGCCAGAAGAAAGGGGGAGAGTGTGGGGATGGTGAACGAGACAAGCAGAACTTATAGAGCAGTGCAGTCAAAGAAACAGAGCAAAATAAGATCAGAAAGAATTAGAAGAAATGCTATAAGGAATAATGAATACAAGCCAATGCAAACAGCTATAATGATGTATAAATTGCAACAACCCATAGCAAGCAACCAGACATTTCTGCAGTTTAGAGGAGGTAAAACAATTCAACATGATTATTCTTTGGTGGTGCAGGTAAAAGTGTCCATAGACATGAGATCTCAGTCTGCCAGACTGGCCTTATTTAAAAGACGGTGAATACGGGGAGCTGGACTTGGATTATTTTTCCCATCAATCAGGCAGCATTAGCTGGGCTTGGTGACTGACCCTAGGTAGCTCTACCACAAAGAAGACCTCCTAAAAAGAGAAGAAGCCTCCAGTAGAGAAATTAATGTGACATTGAAAAAAAGAACACCAGCTGGATGTCCTATGCCATGTACACACGGGTGGACTTTTCGGCATCAAAGGTCCGACGGTCTATCCGACGGACTTTTGACCGACTTCCGACAGACTTTCGAACAAACGGACTTGGCTACACATGATCACACTAAAGTCCGACGGATTTGTACATGATGATGTACGACCGGACTAAAATAAGGAAGTTGATAGCCAGTAGCCAATAGCTGCCCTAGCGTTGGTTGTCGTCCGTCGGACTAGCATACAGACGAACGGATTTTTTGACTGGACTCGAATCCGTCGGAAAGATTTGAAGCATGTTTCAAATCTAAAGTCCGTCTGATTTTCGACCGAAAAGGTCCGTCAGAAGTCCGATGAAGCCCACACACGGTCAGATTGTCCGACAGATTCGTTCCGGCAGACGAGTTTGGTCGAAAAAGGCGGCCCATGTGTACACGGCATTAGGAATCCATAAACATTTATTGCTGATAAAATAAAAGTTTCCCAAGCACACAAACATAGTGCTTCTCTTTTGATAAAGAGCTCTTTCCAGGTGCTTATATACACTATATTACCAAACGTATTAGGACGTCTGCAATTACACGTACTGTACATGAACTTTAATGGCACCCCAGTCTTAGTCCGCAGGGTTCAATATTGAGTTGGCCCACCCTTTGCAGCTATAACAGCTTCAACTCTTCTGGGAAGGCCGTCCACAAGTTTAGGAGTGTGTCTATGGGAATGTTTGACCATTCTTGCAGAAGCGCATTTGTGAGGTCAGGCACTGATGTGGACGAGAAGGCCTGGCTCGCAGTCTCTGCTCTATCTCATCCCAAAGGTGTTCTATCGGGTTAAAGTCAAGACTCTGCGCAGGCCAGTCAAGTTCCTTCACCCCAAACTTGCTAATCCATGTCTTCATGGACCTTGCTTTGTGCACTGGTCTAAATCATTAGATGGAGGGGGGATTACGATGTGGGGTTGGGCTTGGCCCCTTAGTTCCAGTAAAGGGAACTCTTAAGGCATCAGCATACCAAGACATTTTGGACAATTTCATGCTCCTAACTTTGTGGAAACAGTTTGGGGATGGCCCCTTCCGGTTCCAACATGATTGCACACCAGTGCATAAAGCAAGGTCCATAAAAACATGGATGAGTGAGTTTGTGGTGGAGGAACTTGACTGGCCTGCACAGGGTCCACACCTCAACCAGACAGAACACGTTTGGGATAAATTAGAGTGGAGATTGCAAGCCAGGCCTTCTCGTCCACATCAGTGCCTGACCTCATAAATGTGCTTCTTGAAGAATGGTCAAACATTCTGTAAAGGACAAGCACCAAATGTAGAGCTTTAAGGACACCGCCACTTGCTGTTTGTTCTTTTTAAGGGCTTTGTTTGCCCATTTTTATTAAAAGCAAGTTCAGCAAACAAACACAGGTTACCCTCAAAGGGGTTTTCAGCATTCCTTTTTCTATCAATAAAAGGACATTCAGCCTAGTTGGCTCTCACTTGCAGCACGGCGGCTCTGGCCTTACATGCCAGGCCCTTGTCTGTCTTGTACAGACTGTTCACCGACCAACTTGGCGCATATAGCTAGCAGCCTCTTGCTGCACTGGCTCCCCCGTGGAGCCCTCCTGACTCCTGGCCAGACTGCCTATCTGCCGGGGTGGTCAGGTTACTATTAAAAGCCCAGCACACACCTAACCAATCAGTATGCTGGCTGTTCTCAAAATCAGGACACAGGACTGGGGATTTCATCCCACCCGAATCTCTCAGAAATCCCCAAGCTCCAGGTCCCAAAGTGGATTTTGAAAAACACTGAGGAAACTGAAAGGCAGGTTTCCTCTTCATGTTACAAGCTCCCTGGAGCCCCTCGACCCATCTTGTTGAGAATTCTGGGTCACAACCTCCTTCTAGACCCTGGCAGGGTAACGCTCTGCCACAATTTCAAAAGACATACTCCTAGACCTTGTAGACATCCTTCCCAGAAGAGTTGAAGCTGTTATAGCTGCAAAGGGTGGGCCAACTCAATATCAAATCCTACAGACTAAGACTGGGATGCCATTAAACTTCATGTGCGTGTAAAGGCAGGCGTCCCAGTACTTTATTTACACTAATATAGTGTAGTTAGAGTCCTATAGGAAATTTTGCTCTGTCTTATTTAAGTCCTGGCTATCTTTTATGCTCCCTTTATCTTGATTTTATTGGCAATAAATGTTTATGGGCTCATTAGATGACCAGCTGGCATTTTTTTTGTCGATCTGGATCTACCCTTTGTTTTTGATGAGAATTCAGTGTCAATGGGGCAACACGAAACAAGTGAAAAAAACAATAGGGCAGGAATGAAGTCATTGCCTGATTGCAGCCTTTTTTTCTCAGCAGCAGGACTGTCTGCGGGCTGCCCACCCTCCTTCCTCTATTACCAGGCCAAGTATTACAACTACAGTACTCCTCCTAAGAGCCCTTGCACACTGGGGCGGGGGGCGGCGTCAGCGGTAAAATGCCGCTATTATTAGCGGCGTTTTACCGTCGGTATGCGGCCGCTAGTGGGGGGGTTTTACCCCCCGCTAGCGGCCGAGAAAGGGTTAAATACCACCGTAAAGCGCCTCTGCAGAGGCGCTTTGCCGGCGGTATAGCCGCGCCGTCCCATTGATTTCAATGGGCAGGAGCGGTAAAGGAGCGGTATACACACCGCTCCTTCACCGCTCCGAAGATGCTGCTAGCAGGACTTTTTTTACCGTTCTGCCAGCGCATCGCTCCAGTGTGCAAGCCCCGAGGCTCTATGAGCCCTTGCACACTGGGGCGGTTTGCAGGCGCTATTGCGCTAATAATAGCGCCTGCAAACCGCCCCGAAAGTGCCGCTGCTGTCATCCCAGTGTGCAAGCCCCGAGGGCTTGCACACTGGAGCGATGCGCTGGCAGGACGGTAAAAAAAGTCCTGCCAGCAGCATCTTCGGAGCGGTGAAGGAGCGGTGTGTATACCGCTCCTTTACCGCTCCTGCCCATTGAAATCAATGGGACGGCGCGGCTATACCGCCGGCAATGCGCCTCTGCAGAGGCGCTTTGTGGTGGTATTTAACCCTTTCTCGGCCGCTAGCGGGGGGTAAAACTGCCCCGCTAGCGGCCGCATACCGACGGTAAAACGCCGTTAATAATAGCGGCGTTTTACCGCCGACGCCGCCCCCCGCCCCAGTGTGCAAGGGCTCTTATGAGACATTCTGATGTGCATTTATGAAGATAAACGCAAGGGGGTGCCAGTATAAGTGCAGTATAAACACTTTTTTTAAAGTGGATAAAATGATAAGTCAAATACAGACTCACATAAATGAGTGAGAAGTTTGCTTGTCTGTGTCTAAAATCAGGATCAAAAGCTAGTGAGATGTTCGCATCCAGTGGTAATAGAAGCCGAGGCACCATGTTCGGCCAAACCAGGAAGTGAAGGCAACCACCGTGGTGAAGATATTATTCAGCACACCATGGATCTTCAAATTGAGTCCAAACGTTTTTTTTAATTAAAGCATGATAGCATCACAAGCAAGAGAGTGCAAAGTTTTGGAGTCACACAAGACCCCTTTGTTAGGCAACCACTGTGAAGCGCAGAACCAAAAGTGATGTTACACCAGACTCTTTGTTGCTGTTTAGAGATTTGGTCCGATCTGTGGAGAAGCATGCCTCTCTCAAGTGCATATCCAGTCTCAGGATCTATTACTGTTGACTCATTATGGACTTATTTGTCTTTTAATCCCTTCCTGCCAGTCTTATGCCCTTCCCCTATTTGGTTGATTTTTACCATTGTCCATAAGGAAGGAACTGTTGTCAAGTACATCTGCATTGCGCCATATATAACTGTTTATTATAGTGCATCTATGGCCAGCTTTACTACCTTTTGTATCTAGTCCTTCTGTTATTTTAATACAGTTGTAACATTTAAAAAAGTTTAAAGTAAACTTTCTGTAACACATTGATCTTTATCATTGAGCTACTTTTAGGACATCATAAAGAGGATTTCCACTTTCCCAAAGTGGACTCCCACAGCAAATCGGCAGAAATGTTTTGCTCAGAACCCCTCAGGCACCTGTTTGAACTCAGCAGTCAAGGAGCTCTAGGGCTACTGGGGCTCAGCACATCTGAGCAGCCTCCTTAGGAAATCTATTGCTTTTCAGTGGGGTTTACGAGGTCAGACAGAGCCTGCCAAGGGCAACCTGAGAAGCGAGCATGCTATTTTGATATACCGTATTGATCGCGTATAACACGCACCTTCACTTTAAGAGGGAAGTTTCAGGAAAAAAACTTAAATTTTAAATAAAGAACTGTGAAGCAAAATAAGGGTCAGTGCCCATCTGCAGCCTCACAAGTGCCATGAATGTAGCACCCCCATTGCCATGAATGCAGCACCCACCATTACCATGAATGCAGCCCCACCATTGCCATCAGTGCAGCACCCCCATTGCCATCAGTGCAGCACCCCCATTGCCAGGAATGCAGCACACCCATTGCCAGGAATGCAGCACACCCATTGCCAGGAATGCAGCACCCCCATTGCCAGGAATGCAGCACCCACCATTGCCATTAGTTCAGCACCCACCATTGCCAGGATTGCAGCACCCACCATTGCCAGGAATTCAGCACCCCCATTGCCAGGAATGCAGCACCCCCATTGCCAGGAATGCAGCACCCACCATTGCCAGGAATGCAGCACCCACCATTGCCAGGAATGCAGCACCCCCATTGCCATCAGTGCAGCACCCCCATTGCCATGAATGCAGCACCCCCATTGCCAGGAATGCAGCACCCACCATTGCCAGGAATGCAGCACCCCCATTGCCATGAATGCAGAACCCACCATTGCCATCAGTGCAGCACCCACCATTGCCAGGAATGCAGCACCCACCATTGCCAGGAATGGAGCACCCCCATTGCCAGGAATGCAGCACCCACCATTGCCAGGAATGCAGCACCCCCATTGCCATCAGTGCAGCACCCCCATTGCCATGAATGCAGCACCCCCATTGCCAGGAATGCAGCACCCACCATTGCCAGGAATGCAGCACCCACCATTGCCAGGAATGCAGCACCCCCATTGCCATGAATGCAGAACCCACCATTGCCATCAGTGCAGCACCCACCATTGCCAGGAATGCAGCACCCACCATTGCCAGGAATGGAGCACCCCCATTGCCAGCAATGCAGCACCCCAATTGCCATGAATGCAGCACCCATCATTGCCAGGAATGCAGCACCCACTATTGCCAATAATGCAGCACCCCATTGCTAGGAATGCAGCACCTCCATTGCCAGGAATGCAGCACCTCCATTGCCAGAAATGCAGCACCCATCATTGCCAGGAATGCAGCATCCACCATTGCCAGGAATACAGCACCCACCATTGCCAGAAATGCAGCACCCCTATTGCCAGGAATGCAGCACCCCCATTGCCAGGAACGCAGCACCCAACATTGCCAGGAACGCAACACCCACCATTGCCAGGAATGCAGCACCCACCATTGCCAGGAATACAGCACCCCCATTGCCATTAATGCAGACTCACCATTGCCATCAGTGCAGCCTGATTGATGGCCATCCATCTGCAGCCTTGGAGGGGACAGGGAGGGGGGCGAGACGAGCGCCAAAAGATTACATACAGGAAAAACTCCTGTTTTCTCGGCGGCCTCTTTAATCGAAAGGCCCACCTCTTATGATGCATGTGGCTAGAGTATGGACAGGTCATCCATCTGTCAGGGATAGTGCTTAGCTTCAGGGAGAGGTTCCTGAGGAGTAGAGAAAGTGCAGGGACACGCCATCCTTCCTGGAAGCCTCCCAACTTGGGTAAGAATTGGCCAGGCCACATTCCACCTCTTAAAACAGATGCTGACAGCGAACCCGAGACCGTCTGCTACTACTCATCACTGTTACATCCAGTGAGTGCTCCTAGTCGGGCTGTCTTCCCGTCAGGCTTGTTATATTTTGCCGAACTTCAATTACAATAAACTGTATATCTCTGTTCTGTGCTCCTGGACTGCAAGTCTGTTTTTTCGCCACACCATGCTGCACATACTCACAACCTTTTAACAGTAGCTCTCCCCCTGCCCCCCAAACACTTGCCGTAGCCCGATCTTGATCCAGCGCTGTGTATATATGCCGCAGCTTTTCTCCCCTCTCTCTGCCATTGACCCCTACTGCATTTCAGTCAAAACCTGTGAGTAGAGCAGGGGTGGCGGAACCGAGGTGGGCTGTGTGCCTTAATAGACACAGCTCAGCTCAGGATCAAGCATGCGCGTGTGCCCCCCAAAGGAAGCACCTTCCTATGGGGGCACTGGGCGGGGGGAGGAGCCAGGAGCGTCAGCGGGGGACCCAAGAGGAAGAGGAACTGGGATGCTTTGTGCAAAATCATTGTACAGAGCAGGCAAGTATGACTTGTTTAATAGTCTTATTTTAAAAAATGTAATATTTACAATCACTTTAATGTATACAGTATATCCTACAGTAGGTCCCTTTAGTTCAGGCAAGCATTTGTGCCATTTTTGGTAACAGTATCGACGTGTGACAAATTCAGGCAGTTTCTACCACCACTTTAAGAACCTGTCAATGTGGTTGTGATAAATTCTTAAAGAAATGCCATCAGTTTGCAGATTAGGCAACTAACCGCAATGAAGACCAACTCTGAGCTTGCATGCAGAGAGACACAGTGCTTAGAGTGGGGCATATCTGTTTTGGAAATTTTCATGGATGTGACAACTTCCCCACAGGGCTCTATCCTTGGCTCCATTCAGTTTTTGCCTGGGAATTCTCTGCGGGCCGGAAGCTGAATGAAAGTCGAATGGGGTTGGATACTGGTGATGTCATTTCCCAAATATGGCAATGCCCACACACAGAAGGAAGACCTGACGGAGAAATACTCTTGAGGCCAGAGCATCTGTTCAATGGCTGGAGCCTGATGGGGAACTGAGAGACTAGATCCCCCTCCGGTTCACATTGATTTTGACTGACAGTGCATGGCAGTGGAAGGATTCCATAGCTGTGGCTATGGAATCCATCCACTGAAGTGTCCTGTCAATCAAAAGCCTCCTTCTGAAAATGTGTGTTACATGTATTTAAATGGTAACTCCTCTTGCGTGGGAAAAAAAATGAGCAAATAAAAAAATAATATAGCATATGCAATTGCGACACAAGTCATATTGTAAATGAATATTATTAAAATCTACCTTTTCAATCTGCAGTGCAGTCATTTTCTGTAAAATGCAACGCCATATGGAAGCGTTCTGTACACAGATGGTGTGCAGACGCCCCCCAGATATATAATTTCCTGCTTGTGTGATTGGCTTACTGATTTTCCCAGAAGTCTGCACCAAGATGAAAATCAGATTTTGAGCATCCCCTGCAACAAAAACGTCATTTTTTGTGAGATGATCTCAAAGGGAAATCACGCATAAAGGGATGCAGAACCTGGAAGCAGACCCTGCAAGTTTCCTCATTAGAGCCCTGTAGGTGCAGCAGCTGATTGATAATTATAAAACCACTCCCATACAGTTTGCGTTGGATCATGTATATATATAAGTATATATATATATATATATATATATATATATATATATATATACGTGATCCAGCTCTTCTGGGTAGGGCACGTGCATGCGCGCTGCCGGCGGTTTACTCCCGCTGTGATCACACATAGCGGGAGCCCAGCGGCCGGTATGGCAGATTTGATGGCCACCGGCACTGGCCAATTGTTCAGTACACGGTACAAGTACAAGGTAGATCGCCGTTCTGTCAGTAGGGAAGGCAAAACAGGGACACGGATCTATGCCTTCCCTTAGTAAAAGCACCTTCCACAGTACACAAAATCACTAGCTAGGCATACAGTTAAAGGGTTTGTTAACCCATTTATATAAGACTATGCCATCCCCTCTATTAGAGGCTGGCATAGCACACTATGTATGTATTTTTAAAAACGAGCGTTCTAAATACCGCATTTGAGCTGTCTTCAGGCCGGTCACATGACTAATGGCCACTTTACAGCTCCGGTGGATGTCTTCTGCGGGAGGAGCTGTGATCTCCCTCTGACGCCAGCAGGGGAGATCACGTGGCCGCTCGTCTCCTCCGCAGAAGCCGTGTAAAACGGCCGCGAGACACGTGACTGGCCTGAAGACAGCTCTAATGAGGTATTTAGAATGCTCGTTTTTAAAAGGGATTTACATAGTGTGGAATGCCAGGGGCTGGCAGTGACCATTTTAGGATTTTATTTTTAATAATAGCGGCGGGGGGGCTACACAGCTGACAGGCAGGAAGGAAGGGGTTGAAGGGGGAAAGAGCAGAGCAGGGCAGCGTATGAAGAAGGGACGCCCTCTGACCACGGTGATCAGGGCTGAGCAGCCCTGATTTTTGTGGTCAGCGCAGAGAGGGCATACAGGAAGTGTCAGGTTCAGGGAGGTTTATTACAGCTTAGAGGGGGGAAGATTACATAGCACAAGCACTGTGCTGTGTAATCTGCTTTAAGGGACCAGGATCTGCATTTTCTTGGGGGGTTTACAAACACTTTAACCCCTTGATCGCTCCAATGTTAACCCCTTCCCAGCTAGGTGTCATTAGTACAGTGACATTGCATATTTTCTCCAAAAAAAAAGAGTCAATTAGTGTCCAAATTGTCCACCGCAATATCACATTTTATAAGTCGCTGATCACCGTCATTACTAGTAAATAAAAAAAAAAAAAAAAAAAATCCCACAGTTTGTAGACGCTATAACTTTTGCGCAAACCAATCAATATATGCTTTTTTTTTTTTACCAAAAATATGTAGCAGAATACATACTGGCCTAAATTGATGAAGAAATTAGATTTCTTTACATTTTTTTATTGGAAATGTTTTATAGCAGAAATTAAAAAATATTGTTTTTTTTGTTCAAAATTGTTGGTCTTTTTTTGTTTATAGCACAAAAAATAAAAAACGCAGAGGTGATCAAACACCACCAAAAGAAAGCTCTATTTGTGGGAAAAAAGGACATAAATTTTATATAGGTACAGCGCCACACGACCGCGCAATTGTCAGTTAAATTAACCAGTGCCGTATCGCAGTAAATGGCCTGGTCATGAAGGGGGGTAAATCTTCCAGAGGTCGAGTGGTTCATGGAGCTTAGCAGAGCTGTTGCATATGTCAACCTTCATTAGAAAAGAATTGTTCACAGTTGTAATACAGAAATGTCAGTGTCCCATTTTTGCAACATTGATTTTGTAAACCTTTTCATCTGAATCTCTCAACTCACAGATAATCTACTTATTAGCCTCTTTATCTACCCTCTTTCAGGCTTCTCTTTTATTTTAAAGAATGTCACTAAACCTTATTTGATTTTAAAATGAGCAAATAACATATACGTATTGGTAAAGCTGAAGTTTAGTTAAATATGTTTTTTGGGTTACAGCCCCAAACACAATAGGTATGTGTAATGACATGTATCCCATTGCTCATGGGAATGTAGCAAGAAAAGTTTATATAAATGGTGAAGGAGGCAGGAGGGGACGGGTGAGTGGTGCAGCTTTCCTTATTTTGACCCACGGCTGCTATCCTTCACAGAGTCAGGGCAAAATCCGCCGGCTGTGAAGATGACAGAGGATTTTCAACAGATGCAGCCTCCTGCAGGTGATGGTATAAATAGCTATTGTGTATGGTGCTAAACTTCAGATTTAGTGTAATCTGGGGGGGGGGACCAAACTTATAAACTTAGTGATTCAATGGAAGATTGGATGCTAGATGGGGGTACTTGGAGTTCACCTTTTTTCTACCAAAACAAAGTGTTCTAGAGACATCCTTTGACCTATGCCTGGTTGTCTGGTGTGTCTGGGAGAAGATTACTTGTAGCAGGGGGTTACTGTCCTTTTATTGTGTTCCCATCTTCCTGGGTGTTTTGTCTTACCTTGGGAGGGCCCACCAACTTTTTTGGGATAGGGAGGAGCTAGTATAGGGGATGTCCATAGGAAATAGAGAGAGAGAGATGAAACTGTAAGACACGTACACATTTCTCCCTTGGGGGACAAGTGGGTAGGCTTTGGGCCAGAAGTCTGGGAAGGGAGAGCAGATGCAATCAGCACAGCATTGTGAGCACCGCAGTGTTGCCATTTTCTCTATAAATTAAATAATTGTTCAATAAAAAAGACTAAAATCAAGAAATGTTTTATTGATGTGGTCGGTAGTGGTATTCAGCATATGGAATAAAGCTCCAATCTTCCTACAGTCAAGCATGTTCAGTAATGTTGCTGTTAAATTTGCTGGACTGGTCACAAGGTCTCTGTGAGACACAAATGGCACAACCAATACCTAGGGGGGCAGAGAAATCTAGCAGTTGCCTTGGAATGGGAGTGAGTGGTGGTTTAGTAATGGAGTGCCCCTCAGTGGTGGTAATCAGGAACACTCCCCGTGCCTTTGCATTCGTCATCCCCCTATTCTTATGGGTCTCAGACCTGAAACCACTGGCAGTTGAGGCCTTATGAGCAAAGTGTGTTTAGTGGTTTCCTTACTAGGCCTAGGGCCAAAGGAATGCAGAAAAAGGGGTTATCCAGTATACTGAGTTTTATATGTCCTCATCCCTAAGTTAAACATATACAATAAAAAAAATGGTAGTAGCCAGGGACTTTGTGACTGCTTGCTGGAACTCTGGATGTAAAGGGAAGGATATCCTGACACTGAGAATGATTGGATTATAGGACGTGGATAAGCCCTAAGCCCTCCTTGCTCTGCTTGAAATATGGATGATGATACGTTTGACTTTTCATTTGATTTGTCCATTTATATGGAATATGGATGACCATTGATGTCCTCTTGCACTAATCGCATACAACCTACCGTATGAGAGCTTCCTAGCCCTTTTCTCCCCCCACATAGAAAAGAGACGACACAGTGAATATATGGTTTTATCATAATGGGAATCATGGGTTTCATCATGCTGATTGCTCACATGTATTCCCGAAGAAGATCTTTGTATTGGATCTAAACCATAACTAAACCCTGAACTCAATATTATAAAGTTGGTGTGTGTCTTATTTTTTACTGAATATTCCAATAAAATGTATGGTTTTTATATGTGAAGTGTTCTCTTTATATCTATATTTTCCTCAAAAGGTCCCTGGCTACTAACATTTTTTGTTTGTAATGTAGAATCTGAGTTGTGTAGAGCCGGCAGGGAAGGATCACAGCCTCAGTTCACCACCCCTGCAAAGCTAAAGCATGAGCCCCCATGCTGGGAACTGGCTTAACATCCCAGCCATCAAAGGGCCCTCTTACATGCTAAATGGAGCAGACTTTTCCTAGCCTAACAGGAGTTTGCAGGCAACTGTTTGCAAGAGAGGCTGAGGAACACCATCTCAATGCTTTGTGCTGTACTTGGGGCCTGAGATTTGATGTCACCTAAAGTATGGAAGAACTGCTGTTAAGCTTCCTAAGAAAGTACATATCAACCCGATCTTCTACCCTGCTTTATAATCTGACTGCTAAACAGGTAGTGATGGTGTATTCACATGTTTGTAGAACAGAAGATTCCTCCCCAGGGTAAACACTTAGTTCCAAAGGAGCGACTGAAAGATTCTATATTAGTCTTTCTGAAACCTTTTACCCAGAGGGGACCCTTGAAATTATTTTCAGGCCTCGGAGAACTAATGCTAAAAACAATTCATTGAGGGTTACTGAGAAAAATGCACCTTACATTTGTGGCTACTGGAAAGAATTTCCCCCTTACAAAATTGGACAGAATGCCACCCTTACTAGCAGCTTAAAAGATCATTGGTGCTATGCCACTGGTTCTGCCAAGTGGCATTGGCCCTGGATCCATGCAAGCATTATCAAATGGGATGTCAATTATCCATTGCTCAAGGAACCCTTAGCAAACTATGGAGGAACCTTAGGGTTCCACAGAACCCATGTTGAGAATAGCTGTTATATACTAAGGTCCTGAGTGAGTGAGTAGGGACAAAGGAGGTTATACGCTGGTAAACGCTGCAGAGTTCAGGTATAAACCAGGAATAAAGATCCGATCCTTTGATTCAATGGGAGCTCCTCATGCTCTATAGGAGCTCTGTTGTCAGTGACATTTTTTTGGATACTTTCAATTTATCATACTTGTGTTGGGCTTAGTAACTTTTTTGACTGTCTCTTATATTTGTTATTCTGTCCAGTAAACATTGTAGAAGCTGATTGGTTACTTAGAGAAAGTTAGTATTTTCAGACTGCATGATGTGAAGGAAAGTACCGTACATTAACCTTAGCAAACAATTTCTCATTCCCTTGCTTTATTTTTTTTAAATTATCTAAGTTAAACTAAAATAGCATCTTTAAACTACATGAACATTTGTGCGTTTACATGTGCCAGGACTTTAGTGCTCCACACCTGTCAAATTTGGCAGAGTTGACAAAGGGGAGATCGCATCTCCTGTACTCATTTGAAAGCTCTAACACTTGTTAAAAGAGATGAATGCTGCTTGCACTATTTCACACGTTCAGTGTACACTAAAGACCCCCTTATGTACGGGAGATGTAATGCTGACATTGTGAAAACCTCTGAGCTCAGCTATATCTCTGTGGTGACCATATAGTGTGGCTTGAGTATATGAAAATGGAAGTTTGTAACTGAAATAAGCCTGGCTGGTTCCAGTAGATAGTAAAAACACTTTCCCCTAATTTTAAAAATGAACCATTTATCATGATGTGCTAAAAACCTGTCTATGTCATCCAATATGTAACCTATTATAGATTGGCAAAATAAGTAAAAAAAACTTTAATATAGCACTGTTTAGAAAAAAGGAAACAGAAACCCAACCCAATTGAAGAATTTTAAGGGAACGCAGATGAAACTGCGCCACAGACCTAATTATAGAAAAACCAATACAACTAACATAAAAATAATACCAACTGTGTGGAAAAATTAATAAAAATGAGAGCTGCTGTCCTAATTTTGATATATCATCAAATCTAATAGATGGATCATATCCAGTCCCGTGCTTGGTGGACTAGTGTTCTAGCCCCTCCTGTTACATTCACCATTAAATAAACAAAAAACCCACAAGGACAGCATGGCTCCCTCATAATGACCATTGAAGATGTGTAGATGCAGAAACCTGAACACAGATATGTCAGAAAACAGAGTACCCCCAAAGATAAAAAAAAAAAAAAATTGTAAGATGGTTTAGCTCTCCAGTATTTGCTGAAACAGATATAGTATATCAGTTTTGGGTGGATTAACCATTTAAGTATATTAGTATAAACAGTATAGCAAAGTATACGCACAATAATGCAAAGTTTCTGAAAATAATTGTGTTTTTTTTTAGTTTGTGTCATCTATAGCTACTGGGACCTTACCTGTGTGTCATATAGACCTGGGCACTGCTCACTTCTATGACTAGTGAGATGCATTTGCATCCAAGGCCAATCATCTGTCAAGGTGTAGAAACATACATACAGGTGGGCAGCCATGGCTCCTGCCAGCCTCCAATTGCTTTGTTCAGGGATCCTGGTTGGCACACACCTGTGATTATATTCGCAAGAATCTGCTGATTCTTGCCACAGAAATCCACTGTCCGTGTCTATTTGGATGTGTGAATGAGGACTAAACATTTTCTTGGCTCAGTATTCTGTTCAGTGTATGGATCAAGAGGTACCAGTTAAGATGATATGGGCATCTTAAATGGATACCTCGAGGCAGTCTTTCCTGGACCTGTACCAAGCATGTCCACATGGGAGGAGGCTATAGGAAAAGCTCATAACCTGATGATGGAATTAAAGCCATACTTTTAAAATTTTTGGATAGAGTGTTAAATAGTTAGAACCTTTGTCAGGTTTAAATTGCTGTGTCTCTAGGGGGTAGATTTCTCTGTTCTTCTGATCTTCAAATAATCAGAAAGCTAGAGGGAATCTCCTCCGTGGCAACACAGACAGCAATAAAAACTCAAGGTTCTAATCCTTCCCCACTAGATATATAATTAAGAATAAAAATTGGTTGGAGCTTGGCTTTAAATCTTCCAGCTGACCTAGACTCCCTGGCTAGGCAAAGGAAAGTGTGTTCCAGCCTGGACCGCCAATACTCCAGCCAGCTTTGCTCTCCAAGAAGTTTCCTGCTATAGGCTCTCCCAGGTGGTGGGAGAATTAGGGCTACAGAGCCAACACTGACAGATGCCGTAGACCATGTTCATTCTAACAGTGAAAAGCAAACGTTTTACTTAAATATTTCAGCATACAGCATCGTGAGTGTTGGAAGTGCTAAACCAAGTGCTGGCCATACACATGGCAATTTGCGATCCAATATTTAATTACATTTTCTGTCAAAATTGCAAATTTATCAAAAGACATAAAATTGTGGTTTCAGCTGACAACAAGGAGATGGGACAGTAATTGCCCAAAGCCAACCTGGTGGAAAAATCGTATTCATTGTTACAATTCAATCTTTCATTCAGCTTGAAGCTATTAACTTATTGCAATGCAGTGGAAACATCTGAATGGCATCTTAAACTGTCGAATCTATGCTGTTTCAAAGGATTTTCCAGTACTATAACCTTCACGTGACATAATTCCTTTAAAGACCTTTTCCATCCCTTAATAAAAAAAAGGAAATTCTATGCATATACACTCCACCCTATCTGGTATGCTATGGTCTGGAGCCAGGAGTTCAGTGCTAACAGCATCAGTGTTAGCTTTACTATAATGGTTTTGGCACTCAGAAGAAGCAAAACTATAACTTAGGCTGGCCATACACAATTAGTTTGTTTTTCGTTTTGCTTAGCCAGTGGGTTGAACAAAAAAACTAACATATTATATAGATGGAGGACTCCCTTCACCAAGACTTTGTAATATGACAGCGTCACCCCCAGTTGACAGAATACACTGATCAGCGGCTAGAGCAGATTGGTTCCAGCCACTGATCATCCAAAACTTTTGCCCCTTTGACAGAAGTGAATTAATGAATCAACTTCTCTCAAGCAGGGAAGGCCACAAACTGATGAAAGTTCATCTGGTCCCTACTGGACCGGCAAAATTTCACACAGTATATGGGCGGCTTTACTCTAGCCCCTAAGATGAGTCCTTAACCATTAAAGGTTTAGTGCACCCAAAATTGATATTTCAGTTTCAGCAGATGCTGGGGAGTTAAGTTACTGGATAGTTTCTTATATCTCAACCCAACAGGTAAGATATCTGTGTTTGAGTTCCTAGGTCTACATACTGTGTTACTATAATGAGAGGGTCCTGCTCTCCCTGCTTAATTTTTTTATTAATTTTATATCAAGCTGATTGCCATAGGAAGAGCTTGGACATGCAATGGTGGGTGGGAACAACCAAAACACCTAGGTAGAAAGAAACAGAGCTGAAAATTATAACAGGGCAACAGTAAGACCTATACAAAGTTAGGGGGTCCCTCAACTCATCAGTCTTCACCTATACCTGAACTTTTACTTTTGAGTGGGTTCAAATTTGTAAATAACTCACTATGTTCCTCCCCAATAGCCTCTGCACTGAAAAACCACAGGTCCTCTGCTGAATCTCATCACCAAATTCCAAGTACCATAAACTAGTGTTGGGCAAGTTGGCCAAAGTCTGATTCTAGCCAAATTTGCAAAATTAATCAAAACTTTTCAGAATTTACCGTTGGAGCACAATTTTTATGTTCAGGGCTGCTAGGCAAGACTATTCTAAAACAAAAAACTAAAAACCCACACTGTTTTAAAGTGGAATGAAAGGCACAACTTTTTTTTTTCACTTTGGATAGAGTAAAGGAGAATGTTTCTATTTGCCATCTGTGTACTATTAGGGAGATTTTCTTTCACTTCCTATACCATAGCCCAAACAGGAAGTCAGAGGAAATCCCTCCAAAGTGAGGGAATCCCAGGGTGTCACCAGGGACAGCAGAGTGTCCCCATTGGAAGATTTCCCTTCTATTCCTGTTCTGGTGTCAACCCAAAATTTGGGATTTTGTTTTGCTTTCACTTTTGATGATAATGGTAAACAGGAAGAATCGAGAGGGTGAATCTCCCTAACAGGGGCACAGACAGCAAAAAAAACTGGCAGGTGCTATAATCCCTCTCCACTCTATCCCAAAAAAAAAAAAAAAATGTGCGTTTAGTTATCCTTTAATGGCATGAAAAAATACACAGATCCTAAATTACAGGTTTCAGGATGCCTTGAAGTAGCATTGTTGCTTGACTATGAACATTCGGCTGTTTACAAAGCAGAACATATGACATTTCAAGTTGGGTCACCATCTCTGCATTCTACTCACCGTTCTTCCTGTGAAATTGCTCTGTGGCACAATTGACAACCAGTCAAATCACTGCTGGCAGAACAAAACCTTCTAGTGGTAGAAATGAAAGTGAAATAATTTTTTTCTTAGAACCTTGAGGATAATTCAAAGAGAAGAAGTCATAGCGAAATGTATTCTTAAAAAAATGAGAGCCTCCCACTATGCTGAAGACCCCCCTCGGACATGACACTTGAAGCAGAGCAGGCCAGCACCTCAAGCAAATTTTAAAACAGTAGTTCACTTTGGACACCCAGTAGTCCATAAGGTTCTGTCTCTTTATGGTGTCAATGCTCTGGAGCCCACTTAATCTCTGACCATCAAGATAATGCGCTGCCTGTGACTGTTGCCTGTGGCTGAGCGATTTAGAACTAGCTTTCTAAAAGTGCCTTGGGATGAGCTCAAGGTTTGGTCCAAACACAAGTGCAGACTGAACTTTGGATATTCTGGTGTTCATCTGAACACTGGACTTTTAGAGTGTTCGGTGGGAGCTGATCATCATACACTATGTAGCACTAACTCACGGTGGAGCTGCTGGTTTAAGCGGGTCTGTTACCTTCACTCTGCTTCCCTCTGTTTCACTGGCAGCGGGTCTAGGGGTTCCGTTGAGTTTACTTCTGGACGATACACGCACCAACACTTGAGTACGTTTTCAATGCTTTATTAAACAAATGACTTAGGAAGTAGCAGGAAAGAGGTAGAAAGGAAACTCGCAGAAGAAACTCAAATATTCTCTGAAAGGGTTCTCTTGGCAAAAGGTCTTGGTATAATTCAAATACTATTTGAAATGCGCTCCCCTCGTGGGACACACTCCTTGATCGTCTGGATAGGCCTCTCTCACCGGTCTAGCAGCCAGTACGCAGCACGAATCAAAGTATCTGCCACAGACTTGTTTGGGAATAAAATCTGTACGATCCTCTGCCACAGGATGTATAGATTTGCTGTAGTGAAAGTCAGTCACAGTGCTTGAACCTTTAAGCTGAGCCGGCAACACTATGCTGTATAGTTACTTTTGGATGAGTCCTCCAACCGAGTCACCAGGCCCCTCTATAGACCAGCATGCGGCATGATCTCTCCAAGACGGGTCCTCCCCCGGGATCTCCTCGGTTGTCCAGCTTCGTCACACAGGACCGACAGCTCAGGACCATTCCTCGGCCGTGGTGGTAGGCTCCAGACAAGCCTCTGGATTCACCCCTGCGCCGCTGTATCGTGGGCCTCCCGGACGGAGGACCACGAGGTAGCTCCTTAACGCATACCTGTCGGCCAGGAGGGCCAGCAGGTGGCTGTAAAACGAACCCCAAAATATGGCGTCTGTCCCATAAATACCCTCGCCCAGAATGCAACTCGGAGGAACACCTCCACCGAGCTTGTCTCCGGGACAGAGGAGCATCCATATGCTTCAACACGTTGCCTTTCCAATCCTGACCAGTGGTAACAGCGACACCCACCGGTCAGCACGGAAACACCCACAACGTCAGCCAAGCTGGAACAGAGGTGAACTTTTAACCTTACTAACGCACAATTTACTAAATTTGCCTAACATGCGGTATATTGCAAATCTACCAGTGCTACACTATATTGACAAAAGTATTGGGACGCCTGCCTTTACACGCACCTAAACTTTAATGCCATCCCAGTCTTAGTCCGCAGGGTTCAATATTGAGCTGGCCGACCCTTTGCAGCTATAACAGCTTCAAATTTTCTGGAAAGGCTGTCCACAAGGTTTAGGAGTGTGTCTATGGGAATGTTTGACCATTCTTCCAGAAGTGCATTTGTGAGGTCAGGCGCTGATGTTGGATGAGAAGGCCTGGCTCACAGTCTCTGCTCTAAATCATCCCAAAGGTGTTCTATCAAGTTGAGGTCAAGACTCTGTGCAGGCCAGTCAAGTTCCTCCACCCCAAACTTGCTCATCCATGTCTTTATGGATCTTGCTTTGTGCACTGGTCCAAATCATTTGGGGGATTATGGTGTGGGGTTGTCTTTCAGGGGTTGGGCTTGGCCCCTTAGTTCCAGTGAAGGGAACGCTTAAGGCGTCAGCATACCAAGATATTTTGAACAATTTTATGCCCCCAAATTTGTGGGAACAGTTTGGGGATGGCCCCTTCCTGTTCCAACCAAAGCAAGATCTATAAAGACATGGGTGAGCAAGTTTGGGGTGGAGATACTTGCAGGCCAGTCAATTCCTGGGGTTTGCCAGAGGTTTTCCCCCATTTTGAGAGCACATGGCCTGGTGTGGTAGAGGAGGGGGGTGAATGCTGGTTACCTCTGCTTTCCTGGCCAACTAGGCTGCGTTCTCAGATAAGGGTCTGGTGTATATTGTTGAGCAGACCCAACTTTTTTGTTTGTTTTTTCGTGAATATATGCTGATTTTTTTTTTTGTGACATATCCACTACCATACTTACTACTCTGACATACCCCCCTACCATACCAGGTCCAAATCAAAGATAAGGGTCTGGTATGTCATTTTAGGAGGAACCCACAGCATTGTTTTGTGTTGGGGTCTTATAACATTTGTTTTATACCCTTATTAAGAATAAGGGCCTGGCATAGATAAAGGGAATGCCCGGTCTATTGTTTGGAAACAGAAGTAAAGTGGCTGAAGCCATCATTTGCTGGCAATTTAACCACTTTGCTCCCGGGGCAATTTTTTAAAAACATTCACACATGTTAAAACCTGCAAAATTATTTAGAATCCCCAAACAATTCTATATTTTATATAAAGCAGAGGCCCTAAAAAATAAAATAGTGGCACTTGCAATTTTTAATGTCGCTAGTTATTTGGGCAACTGTTTATCAAACACATATTTTTAGGAACAAGTACAATAAAATTAATTTTAGTGCACACATGCACCATTTGTTGGTAAAACAAAAAAGGTGTACTTGTGTCATTTAAATAAATAACAAGACTCATGTCAAGACTCAAAATTGCACATGTCTGTGAAATGGCGATGGGGACAAGGGTCTCTTCCCGACAACCCCGGTCGGTGGTTGTCTGGTTCTGCAGGCAGGGGGCTTATTGGAATCTGTCAGCCACCTTCAACAAGGTATCTTGTACCCCCTACCCATTCACCCCAAAAAAAGACTGTAGTGTAAATAAAAACAAGAGATGGTTTTGGCAAATCCTTTATTAAAAATCTTCAACGTGTCTTCTTCCTCCGGTCTTCTCCCTCCGGACTTCTCCCTCCAGACTTCTCCCTCCAGACTTCTCCCTCCAGTCTGATCATCATCATGATCTGACTTGGATGCGACTTCTATTCAAATCAATGGGCTGAAAGTCGGATGAGTTAAGATGGCTCTCATAGGGAACCATTGATTTTGAACAGAGGCAGAAAAATGCTGCTAAAAGCTAATGTGGCTAAATGCGCATTAACGCCAATGCAAAAAGCTACTAAAAGCAGGTTTTTACATCTGATTGGCGTCGGTAGTGGCTTTGCAGCTTGTTTTTTCTAACGCCCTGTGTGCATGAGGACTAATAGTGACAAAAGTGGAACATGCTTTTCCATCCTGTGTATCAGAATGGCTGCTTGCGTTATAAGCACAGGTGCATGTGACATTGTGACAACACAAGAGCACATTGGGATACAGTTGCCACCACATAACAGGAAGTGCTTAAAAAAGGACCTTCATAGTGAGATCACTATGCATTCAGTGAATAAATGCTGCAGACCTAAAACAATGAAACAAATCTTTTGAAATTACATCAACACGTACATATTAAATTTGATTTAATGATTTGATATGATGTTCACTATGATAAATAAACTGGCTTCAGTTTTGTATCAAGTTACGAAACTATGACCATAACTGTTATGTTCTGGATTTCCAGACACTTTCTTCGAATATAGAAGTCAGGGGAACCATTGTTTGTGCTTTTGGAAAAAATGCAACATTCTCGACTTAACAAGCATACTTTGCTTATTATAGTGATGACGTTATTGTTTAGTTACATAAAATGTCAGATGCCAGTCACTATGACTCTGCTATTTTAATCCTATATGTACAGGAGCAGGTTTTCCTTCCAAATTCGTAGATCCAAAAAGTGTATGTTCTTCAGAAGATCACAAGTTTTCACATAAAGAGGTAAATCCAAAGATTTCATTTTCCTGAAATGTTGGTGAAAATTGGGGAATCTAGGGTAAATTATGGAAAAATACATGGTATTCAGTGGTTCTAGGCTAAAGGTTATTTTACATTAAAGTGATATTATAGGCAATTAAAAAAAACAAAAAAACCCCAAACATGTTATACTTACCTGCTCTGTGCAATGGTCGGCAATCCCTGCAGACTACAGAACCATGTCACTCTATATTATGGAGAATGCTGGGGTTATGTAGTTCTGTCTTGTTTCTGTTGCCCTGATAAAGAAAGGTAAGTGAGCGTTCTCATCATTGGACAACAGATGTGTTGCTGGCAATCAACAAGGAAAAAGAGCCTGGAAAAATGTAGCTACCATATCAGAGAGGCTACATATATAATTTGGTACATTTTTTATATGTAGTAAAAAGTTTTTTTTATTTTGTTGTTACAATCCTTGTTTAGTAGTGTTGTTTTTTTTTACATACAGTTGTGCTCATAAGTTTACATACCCTGGCAGAATTTATGATTTCTTGGCCATTTTTCAGAGAATATGAATGATAACACAAAAACTTTTCTTTCACTCATGGTTAGTGTTTGGCTGAAGCCATTTATTATCAATCAACTGTGTTTTCTCTTTTTAAATCATAATGACAACAGAAACTAGCTAAGTGACCCTGATCAAACGTTTACATACCCCAGTTCTTAATACCATGTATTGCCCCCTTTAACATCAGTGACAGCTTGAAGTCTTTTGTGGTATTTGTGGGTGAGGCTCTTTATCTTCTCAGATGGTAAAGCTGCCCATTCCTCTTGGCAAAAAGCCTCCCGTTCCTGGAAATTCTTGGGCTGTCTTGCATGAGCTGCACGTTTGAGATCTCCCCAGAGTGGCTCAATAATATTGAGGTCTGGAGACTGAGATGGCCACTCCAGAACCTTCACTTTATTCTGCTGTAGCCAATGACAGGTCGACTTGGCCTTGTGTTTGAATCATTGTCGTGTTGTAATGTCCAAGTACGTCCCATGCGCAGCTTCCTGGCTGATGAATGCAAATGTTCCTCCAGTATTTTTTGATAACTGCATTCATCTTGCCATCAATTTTGACCATACAGTCAGGTCCATAAATATTGGGACATTGACACAATTCTAATCTTTTTGGCTCTATACACCACCACAATGGATTTGAAATAAAATGAACAAGATGTGCTTTAACTGCGGGCTTTCAGCTTTAATTTGAGGGTATTTACATCCAAATCAGTTGAACGGTGTAAGAAATTACAACAGTTTGTATATGTGCCTCCCACTTTTTAAGGGACCAAAAGTAATGGAACAATTGGCTGCTCAGCTGTTCCATGGCCAGGTGTGTGTTATTCCCTCATTATCCCATTTACAAGGAGCAGATAAAAGGTCCAGAGTTCATTTCAAGTGTGCTATTTGCATTTGGAATCTGTTGCTGTCAACTCTCAATATGAGATCCAAAGAGCTGTCACTATCTGTGAAGCAAGCCAGAGATAGCAAAAACATTACGTGTGGCCAAATCAACTGTTTGGAACATCCTTAAAAAGAAAGAACGCACTGGTGAGCGCAGCAACACCAAAAGACCTGGAAGACCACGGAAAACAACTGTGGTGGATGACCGAAGAATTCTTTCCCTGGTGAAGAAAACACCCTTCACAACAGTTGGCCAGATCAAGAACACTCTCCAGGAGGTAGGTGTATGTGTGTCAAAGTCAACAATCAAGAGAAGACTTCACCAGAGTGAATACAGAGGGTTCACCACAAGATGTAAACCATTAATCTGTCCTATTACTTTTGGTTCCTTAAAAAGTGGGAGACACATATACAAACTGTTGTAATTCCTACACCGTTCACCTGATTTGGATGTAAATACCCTCAAATTAAAGCTGAAAGTCTGCAGTTAAAGCACATCTTGTTCGTTTCATTTCAAATCCATTGTGGTGTTGTATAGTGCCAAAAAGATTAGAATTGTGTCGATGTCCCAATATTTATCGACCTGACTGTACTTTCTGTGCCTTTGTAGCTCACACATCCCCAAAGCATCAGCGATCCACCTCCGTGTTTCACAGTAGGAATGGTGTACCTTTCATCATAGGCCTTGTTGACTCCTCTCCAAATGTAAGCTTTATGGTTGTGGCCAAAAAGCTCAATTTTGGTCTCATCACTCGAAATGACTTTGTGCCAGAAGGTTTAAGGCTTGTCTCTGTGCTGTGTGGCATATTTTAAGCAGGATACTTAGTAATGGCTTTTTTCTGGCGACTTGACCATGCAGCCCATCTTTCTTCAAGTGCCTCCTTATTGTGCATCTTGAAACAGCCACACCACATGTTTTCAGAGAGTCCTGTATTTCACCTGAAGTTATTTGTGCGTTTTTCTTTGCATCCCGAACAATTTTCCTGGCAGTTGTGTCTGAAATATTAGTTGGTCTACCTGACCGTGGTTTGGTTTCAACAGAACCCCTCATTTTCCACTTCTTGATTGGAGTTTGAGCACTGCTGATTGGAATTCTCAATTCCTTGGATATCTTTTTATATCCCTTTCCTGTTTTATACAGTTCAACTACCTTTTCCTGCAGATCCTTTGACAATTCTTTTGCTTTCCCCGTGACTCAGAAACATCAGTGCAGCACTGGATGAAAGATGCAAGGGTCTGTCAGGAGTCCAGAAACTCATTGACCTTTTATACACACACACTAATTACAAGCAAACAGATCACAGGTGAGGATGGTTACCTTTAATAGCCATTCAAACCCCTTTGTGTCAACTTGTGTGCATGTTATCAGGCCAAAATCACCAGGTTAGGGTCATTTGGGTAGTTTCTGCTGTCATTATGATTTAAAAAGAGTAAACAGTAAACACAATTGATTGATAATAAATGGCTTCAGCCAAACACTAACGATGAGTGAAAGAAATGTTTTTGTGTTATGATTCATATTGAAAAATGGCCAAGAAATCATAAATTCTGCCAGGGTATGTACACTTACCCTGACAGTAACATAGATATTACTGTCTATGTCTTTATTGGAGGAATCTCCTATTACCATCTCCTGTATCTTCAGGGCAGGATTTTTAGGTAAATCTTACAGCTTTTAAACAAAAAGCCAATTTAACCAGATGCCCACAATTTTTTTTATCCCTGTTGCACAAAAAAAGAAAGGTATGCCTGTTTGGGAGAGAAGTTCCACTGTATTGATATACATACTATACTTCACTTATGAATGAGCACAGTGAGTAATCAGTACCGATTACTCACTGTGTTCACTTAGAAAAGAAAGGGGCCAGTAAATTACATATTTACCGCCCCCTTCCCTGTTCTCCATCCTGAAGATCCCCCTGTGTGCCTGCAGCTGCTGCAGGCTGGAGAGGAGAGGAGGGAAGCCTGAAGCAGTTGCAGGGGGGCCTCAGGCAGAGGGGGAGAATCAGATAGGGATCAGTGGATCAGTGTGGTGGTTGGGGGAAATAGCTGGAATCGATCTTTTGTGTCACACCCTGTAGCAGCTAAATGACAGTGGGAGGGAGGAGCAAATTCTGGCTTTCAGCTGCTGCAGTGAGAAATCAACTTCAGCAATTATCCCCACCCACCGCACTGATCACCCACACAAAACACATGCGATCCCCCCTGCTGGGGAGGGGAGGGCAGGGTTCCCATGCACCTGGGGCCCCTGGGCAATGCCTAGGCGATAAGGTGGCCCTGCATACACCTGCTGAATCGGCTAATATTTTAACCATTGGTGGCCTTGTTTGCACCATCTGGCTCAACAATCTTCAACTGAAAAATCAAAGGAGCTGAGTGGGAAATTGTCAGCCAAACAGTGACTGCATTCTGCATCAGATGCAGATCAGGGAACTGGAGAAAGTTCAGAGAAGAGCAACCAAACTGATAAGAGGCATGGAGGAGCTCAGCTATGAGAAAAGATTAGAGGAACTGAATGTATTCTCTCTTGACAAAAGGAGATTAAGGGGGATATGCTCAACATGTATAAATACATCAGTGCTCCATATAGTGAACTTGGTGTTGAGTTATTCACTTAAAAGTTGTCGCAGAAGACAAGGGGGCACTCTTTACATCTAGAGGGAAAAAGATTTCATCTCCAAACACGGAAAGGCTTTTGAAAATGTGGAATAGACTCCCTCAAGAGCTGGTTCTGTCCAGCTCAGTAGATTGTTATAAAAAAGGCCTGGGTTCTTTCCTAAATGTACATAATATAACTGGATACTAACATTTATAGGTTTATATGTTGATCCAGGGATTATTCGATTGCCTCTTGGGGGATCAGGAAGGAATTTTTTTCTCCTGCTGAAGAAAATTGCATCATGCTTTGCTGGGTTGTTTGCCTTCCTCTCGATCAACTGTGGGTATAAGATTGTGTATATAGGATTGTATTTTTTTCCCTGCTTTTTATTGGTTGAACTAGATGGACTTGGTGAAAGGTATTATTAAATGTTCTGGAATTATGCAAGAATTAAATGTTTGTTGTGCAGAGAGGGGCAAATACACTAGGTCGGGAAATATGCTGTGGAGATTATAGTGGAGAAATGTTGGTTGCATACTGGACCCTACTAAGTGAGTGTTCAAATTGTTAATTTGAAAAGCCAATTACAGGGGGTCCCCGGGTTACAAACAAGTTAGGGACTATAGGTTTGTTCTTAAGTTGAATCTGTTTGTAAGTCGGAACTGGTACATTTTTTAAGTGTAGCTCCAGCCAAAAAAACAATTTTTAAGCTTTTTGGATAGCATAGGGAAGGGTTAACACCCCTGTAACATTTGTTTTGCTGTGTGTGCCCCTGTTCAGAAGATTTCACCTCACTTTCTGTCCCAATGACAATTGGATTTTGAAAATTTTGGGTTGTTGTGGAAACAAGCCTTGGTGATAAAGCATCAGTGGAGGTACCTTTCCCCAAAATAGCTCTTACGGGAGAGAATTTCCCTTCCTAGAGGTAGATTTCCTCTCACTTCCTGTTGTCTTCCTCCGTTTGTAAGTAGGAGTCGTTTGTAAGTCGGATGTTTGTAACTAGGGGACCCCCTGTAATTTGAAAACTTCTAAAAGCCAATGAGCTCCTAAAAAGCTCCATGGAATACTAGTGCACCATATAGTAGGGAAAAAAAGCCCCAAAAATAGTTCAATTCCAGTAAAATTGTATTTGTCACAGTAGTAATAAACAACACTCAACATGTGTAACATATTAGGCTTCATACCTGATTAGGGGATTGTAGAAGTCACCAAAATGCATTCGTTGTTTTTCACTACTGAAAAAAAAAATCTTCCTCTGAACTTTTAACTCTTTGTTTCCCCTCTTCCTACTCTATATTTCTGAGATTATGGGAGGGGTTGTTGTGCCCCCGAGGGTAAGACTTTTGAATCAGGAATGATGAAGGGGTTTATGAACGCATGTGTTTTAAATTAGGTTATAAGAGTGGCTGTACCTGACCTCAGGTTAAAATAAACAATTTAAGCAGGGAGCCCTTCCGAATACAGTGGTGAGGATACTGGTTCTGAAAAAATGTGAATAGTTGTGATAGACAAAACTTGGTGATAGTATGATTTCAGCTCAAAATGCTAGTTGCCACCTTCTGCTGTAGCTGCTCAAGGAATGTTATGCACAATATGTAGCCAGTCTGTAGCTCAGAGGTGGTAAAAAAAGCACTTTCCCCTCATCCAGAACATGTAATCTAGCTGGGTATGCCATAGAATACATCACAAGTTTTTCATTTCACTTCTGCAAAAGAGTCCATCTGCTTTTGCAAGTCCAACAAGAAGTGTAGAAAGACTGACAGTTCCCTTATGCCTAGCCTTACGTAGGACCAGGTGCCTGTCTTTACAAATAGAAAATCTGGCTAACAGTGGTCTTTGCTGAGCAGCCAGGGAGGAAGGTTGCGCCAGTACCCTATGGGCCCTTTCCACTCCAAATATTACCTGAGGTGTAAGCGTTGGTAAATGTGGAATGCAGTCATTTGTCCACAAAGCCACCAGAGTTTTGTCCATCAGCTGTTTTTGGGAGGCCCATGATCCTCCAAAGTTGAGAGCCTATTCTCAATCTCGGCTACGTGTTCCCGCATATTTTGCATATCTCGCCTAAGCATCCCAATGTCCACCTTCACCTCCTCTATGCTGACTGTAAGGGATGTATTGCAGGTTGAGATGACTGCAAGCACCTGCGACTTTACCTGTTTCAGTGTAGTTTCTGTGGCTTGCTGGTATGACTCCAAGGTGGTTTCAGTATTTATGACAATAAATGGTTGGGCTATTGACAGGGAAAAACAGAGACGAGACTCCCAATCCCTAAATGTGAGACGAAAGTGAAGAGAGAGATAATGCTCTCTCTGATATAGTGGGATTTTGGAGGGAGATAATGTGTCTGTTAGTGGTGAGCCAATCCAACACGGATTAATGAAAGTATAAATTTTATTATAAAATATTAAAAGTATATATACATTACAAACATAGCAAGAAAACGTCAAGATGACCATACAATAGCTTATGTTCAGAAATCATTTGTGATCAGTCAGCCGACATGTTTCGCATATAATTTTGCTTCGTCAGGGCATAAAGGACATCACTGATTTATTCTAGATTGTATAAAGAACAAGTAATTATTAAAAATGTAAATGCATAATGGCCATCAGCAAATAAAGACCATAGTACATAAAGCATGGCAGGAAAATAATAATTATGCTCACCTAGTCTATTGCAAGTCGAAAGGACAAAAGACAGCCACCACCATTGCCAGATGTCCCCTAGTACATCACCTGGAGCAGAATACCCATGGGTGCCAGATCCCAGTGGGTAACGCCGACAGGGGAACTGGACCGCGCAGAGTAATAGGCAGAAGTCTGGCAAAAAATATGATAAAGGGGAAATTCCTTAGTTTTTGTTTCCTTACAAATAGAGATCTATATAAAGATCCAAAAAGGATGCTGTGTCAATTGCCCCACATTATAGTTTCAGGTGGGCAAAAATATAAATATAAGGGGTAGACTAAAAGGTTCACCCTCCTATGTAGCAATATGCTATACATAATGTCAAGCTATATAGAGGTCGACATCAAAAGTCAAGCATCACTTGTGAAAGGAAATTACTGATTAAATAATAAAGAATATATAAATATATTAGAATGTAAACTTGAAGAGGTCTAATAGTTGCCAGGGTGTCTAAACCGATATTAAAGTAAAGAATGCCCTCTACAGTTAAAACAGTGGTTTCAGTATGTTTGAAGCTGTTTGTGCACTACTTAGGACATTGGGCAGTTTGCAGCCTCCATCCTGCCAGTCTGGCAAAGCAAACCCTGGAAGGCATATAGGTATGCCCAGAGCTGGGTGGAAGGGGAACCAGGCAGAAGGGGATAACTATATTAAGTGGTCTGACGCTTACTTGATTGGTCAAATAGGTGAGGTGATTTGGAGCAGCAGAAGAGTATACTGCTGGGAAGTAGTGGTTTAGGTTCACTTGCAGAGGAGAAATCAGCTGAAGAACATCTCTCCTTCCTGACCTATTTTTTCAGATAGTACTGTTATATTTCTTTTGTTGCTCTTCTTGCAGTTTGGGGTCCTGGACAGGAGTCTAAATCTGGTGTTATTGTTAAAACGGTGGAAACCCATCTTAGGTATGGCATCCTCTAGTTGGTACGGTTCAATCCATAGTGACTGGGTAGTGGTAAGACCGATGCGTGTCTGAGGTCAGCTGGGTTAGTCCCAGAGACAGTGTTTGCCAGCTGGGGTCATAACTTAGCTAACTGGTACCACAGACACAAAGTTTTAGTTATATGGTACCGTTAAGGACCTGCAACTATTGTTATTTGGATTGATATGTTTATTGTTATGTTTTGTTATTTACAAGCTTATGTTTAATAAAAGGCCAATTTGGCCATTTAACTCCAATTATGAGTAGTGTTTTTTTTTCCTAAGGGTTATCGGGAGGTGTAGTTGAGGTGTAGTTGTGTACAGTTTTGGGTAAGAAGGTAAGTATGAAGGTGAGTTCTGTTCTCCCTTGTCATGCTGCTGATTGTTGCTGGTCTCTATTCATGTTGACTAATGTCAAAGGTCCTGGAGACAAAGAGCGAAGAACGGACGTGGAATAAGTGATGTATCAGCAGGATTGAGCTGGATCCTATAGGCCCTGAGCAAAGCACACACCAGTCAAAGGCAGCGGTAGCTATGCCTCCCAAATTTGCGAAGGGTAAAATGCTCCATAAAGGAGAAACAGTAACACTAATTATTATACCACCACTAAAAGCATTTGCTAGCATTAACCTGTACTTGTGAGGCAGGGCCTAGTTAATAAACTACATGTCTAGAAACTAATGACTTTCTTTGCTGGGTAACTTGATGGCATTGTCACCATGTGCCAGTAATACTGTCATTTCAAATATGAGCCTGGCATCAGTGACGCACATACTGATCACAGAACTCATTATAACCTTTAAAAGCCTTATATTTTAGTGAAGGAATAGAGAATTCCTGCTATCTTGACAGGGAATAGACAGCCTCTGGATCGTTAAATTGTCCAGAAGCTGCAGATGGTTCTGTGTTATTTTAGAGTGAAAATAGCTAGTGGGCACCGCGTTCTGGATTTTAGGATTGGCAGATATAAAATTTTGTTATGGGAAAAAACAAGGTCCTGGCAGCTGGCATGGTGTGGATTATCAGAGATTGACAGAAGAGAGTCAGTGACAATGTCTTGTTATTTTAGAGGACGTAGTCTTGGCTGAGCTCAGTCTCTGGATTAGCTGAAATTGGCAGACAAAACCCAGTGACTGCTTAAAGGATGTGGTTTTGGCAGTCAGCTGGTTCTGGATTAGAGAACACTGCCAGGTAGGCAGCAAAGCCAGCAACTTGTCATTTCACTCAGAGAATATGGATCATGAGAAAATTACTTAAATTGGAGAAAAGCAGGCAGGATAAATACACCATTAAATTATTGGTAAATGTGGGCTTACTGTTTTTAGTGGGGAGTTACTTCTGGATGAAACTACATTGTGTGTAATTACTTGTTTTTTTAAGGGAACATTATTTTTTCCTCCAAAAATATATAAGAATAGGAGTTGCATGGGGGGCATTCTGTTTGCGTGAAGGCAGTGCGGTGTGGGAGGATCTACCTGTGGGTGCTGTGGAACAGAATGGTGGCTGGCTGGGCTTTCCTCACACATAAGTGGTGTGGGGTGGTGGGAGGGATGTGTAGGGGCAGGGAAACAGGTTGCCAGTATATCAGTATATGGTCAGTGTACTGCTCCCAAATATTGTCCCCCTTTACATTGGTGGTCAGTGAAATGCCTCCTTACATTAATGGTCAATGTAGTGCCCCCATTCATTCTTTTGGACATCTTTGTTAACTTGTCTGTCTCTTCTGGGTTCAGGCAGCCAGCCCCCTGATGATGTCTGCAAGCTCTGCCCTCCTCCATTACTTGGTGGTCTGTGTAGTGCCTTTAATTGGTGGAAAAGTTTGGCCCGAACATCGACCTGTTCGCCCGTCTGGGGAACACCCAAATTTGCAAGGCGCTCGGCGGGATGTTCGCCCGCCGAGCAGCCCACAATGGACTGCACACTGCACAGTGCATTCTAAGCCCTGATTGGGCAAAGGTTTGCTCAATCAGGGCACAGTGAATAGATGGTTGTTAAGGAGTGGGCCGGGAAGCCGGCTGTGGCGTCCTCAACAATGGATGAGTCATCAGCTGTCAACGGGCAATAGAAAAGTGTCTAAAAAAATGGCATGGGGGTCCCCCCAATCCATACCAGGCCCTTTGGATCTGGTATGGATTTTAAGGGTTACCTCACACCAAAATTTTAAAAAAAGGGCATGGGGTCCCCCCAAAATCCATACCAGACCCTTAGATCTGGTATGGATTTTGAGCGGAAACCCCACACCAAAAGTTTTTTTTTTTTTTAAATGGCATGGGCCCCCCTCCCAAAATCCACACAAAACCCTTATCTGAGCATGCAACCTGGCAGGCCAGAAAGGGGGGGGGATGAGTGAGTGCTCCCCTTCCTGAACCACACCAGGCAACATGCCCTCAACATAGGGGGAGCTTTGGGGCAGGGGGGCTCTGCCCCCCCCACTCCAAAGCACCTTGTCCCCATGTTGATGGGGACAAGGGCTTCTTCCCCACAACCCTGAACCCATACCCTTTTTACTGACCAATAACTTGCATATAAGCCTTCAAAGTAGGGGCTTTTTATTTTTCAAGGTCGGGTCCCATAGATTTTAATAGGGTTTGCGGTTCAGGTCCAAACTTTTTACATGATCGGAAGTTCTGGTGCGAACTCTAATCAGTATAGTGCCCCCCCCCCCTTACTGATGGTTAGTGCAGTGCCTCCTTACATTGTTTTACAACAGTGTAGAGCCTTGGTGTTCAGCAAAGAGCCTCCATACATTGTTATTCAGTGTAGGGCAACCTTACATTGTTGATCAAAGTAGTGTTTCCTTATATTGGTGGTCACTGTAGTGCCTGTTACATCAGTGGTCAGTTTAGTGCCCCATTACGTTGGTGGACAGTGTAGTGCCTCCTTACATTAATGGTTATTGTAGTATCCCCTTACATTAGTGGTCATTGTAGTACCCCTTACATTGGTGGTCATTGCAGTGGCCCCATACATTATTATTTAGTGTAGTGCACCCATACATTGGTGGGCAGTGAAATGCTCCCTTATATTGGTGGTCAAATAGTGCCCCCTTACATTCTTTTGGACATATCTGGGAGCTTGGCTGTCTCTTCCGGGTTCAGGCAGCCAGCCCCTCAATAATGCCTGCAAGCTCTACCATCCTCCATTACTATGTCCTTCCTCCAAAAAAACCCAAACAAACTAATTTATATGAAAACCCAAACTGATTGCATATATATACAGTGTATATATATATATAGCAGTCAGTGTGGGGTGGTGGTGGGCGACCATGCAAACACATGGTAATGAGTGAAGGTCTACTTTAAGATCTAAGCAGCTATTCCTGAGACAGCCAAATTGACTATAATGAATATTTAAATTAATCTATTGTAAGAACACTAGAAGTAGTTTCTCTTTACATTAGTGCCTCTTTATATGTAGTGTCCCTTTACATTAGTTGTAAGTGGAGGAATGCCCCCATACATTGGTGACCAGTGTAATGCCCCCTTACTTTGTTAGTCGGCGAAGTTCCCCCTTACACTGGTGGTCAGTGTAATGCCCCCTATATTGATGGTCATTGGAGAAATGTTCTCTAGCATTGATGGTCGATGAATAACTGCCCCTTATATTGGTGGTCGGGGGAGAAGAATACACTTTCCCTGGATGTTAATGTAGACTGTAGACAGTGCCCTGTGACATTGGTGTCTACTTTGCATTTATGGTCTGTGTATTGGTCTATTACATTTATGGTGAGTGGGAAAAATGCTACATTACATTGGGGGTTAGTGGTAAGAATACATTGTACATTGATGGTCGGTGGGTAGAAAGACCACTAACAACTATTGATTATTGGTGCAAGTGTATACTCACTGACAAAGACACTAGAGGCTCCACCAAGCCCATACAGCTGTCATTTCTGCCAAATGAAATTGGTGTTGGAACGATGCAATAACTGTCATTATGGACATTAGTCAGGAGTTGTTCAGTGAAGAACTAGCGACCTCTAGAGGAGTTCACAGATTCCACAAAACCCTGGTTTATCAATCCCAGCCAAAACAATCAGAATGTTTCTTTCCTCTTTCTGTCTGATGGTTGTCAGGTGGTTGCTGTGGGAAACAAAAAATACATTTCCTTTACCTTATTCAGATACTTTGGTGCTCTTTATGAGTGTCTCTAAGGGACATACTGTGTGTAACACACAATTACAGTATGCAGTAAAATTTACTGTTTGACCCTGTTGGACATGTTTGACGTTAATCCACAAAAAAACAGTTGCCATCATCCTATTGCACAATGATCAGTGTGCCCATATTTTCTTGATAGCCATAGTCTATATATTATTATGTTTTTAACCGCTTAAGGTCCGCCCTATAGCAGTTTTACTGTTACAGGGCGGCACCTGTGCGCAGGATCACGTATACATACGTGATATGACACCTCCTGGGAAGGGGGCGCACGTGCGGGCCGCCAGCGGCTCGCTCCCGCTGTGATTACACACATCGGAAGCCGATTGGCGGGTGCACAGTACCCGATGTCCTCTGGCACAAGCCGATTGTGAGAGAGGCAGAACTGCAATCTGCCTATGTAAACAAGGCAGATCGCCATTCTAACAGGGGGGAAGGGATGGAATTTGTGTCTCTGCTAAGCAGGGAATAAATTCCATGTCTTCCCCTAGTGAAAGCATTTCACACAGTTTACTAAAACACTGACTAGGCACACAGTTAACCCTTTGATCGCCCCTGATGTTAACCCCTTCCCAGCCAGTGTCATTCATACAGTGAGAGTGCATATTTTTTAGCACTGATCACTGTATTAGTGTCACTGGTCCCCAAAAAGTGTCAGTTAGTGTCAGAATGTCCACAGCAATACCGCAGGTCCGCTATAAGTCACTGATTGCCACCATTACTAGTAAAAAAAAGAAAATTAATAAAAAAAACAAAAAAACATCCCATAGATTGTAGACACTATAACTTTTGTACAAACCAATCATATACGTTTTTATTACCAAAAACATATTGGCCTAAATTTATGAAGAAGTTTGATTTCTTTACATTTTTCATTGGATATGTTTTATAGCAGAAAGTAAAAAATATTTAAAAAAAAAAATTAAAGTCTTAGTTTCGTAAGAGGCTCGCCAATCTTAATGAGGCAAAGGCCTCTTTTTCTCCGAATCAAGGGGAGACACTACTTCAAAACTTGCCATTACCAAGACTGTCAGACCCCAGTCGCGAGTCTATGGAGAAACCAATCACAGTCGAGGAAGTCCTCACTGCCATAAAGACACTTAAACCCCGCAAACGCCCCGGCCCTGACAGCCTTCCCAGCGCATATTACAGGAAATTTGCGGATACGATGGCCCCCATCCTTGCAAGTTAATTTAATTCCCTCTTGAAACAGCGCTCCTTTGGTCGAGACACATTGACAGCTATAATCTCTATGATTCCCAAACCAAACATGGATAATACCCAATGGTCCAACTATAGACCTATATCTTTGCTCAATGTGGATATAAAAATCCTAGCCAAGATCCTAGCGTTGCGGCTCAATCCAATCATTGGGGGGTTGATCCACAAAGATCAAGTGGGCTTTATTCCCCGGCGGCAGGCCAACGACAACATCCAACACGTAATCCTCCTGCAACATCTAGCCAGATCCCGTAAAATACCTATGCATCTTCTATCCTGGTCTTACCTACACTTTATCCTGCAGCGCTGGGGTTTTGGCCCACATTTCCTGCAATGGATCAACGCCCTATACACCCAACCCCAAGCATATGTGAAATATTCTGGGTTTCGCTCAGAATCTTTCCCAATACAAAGAGGGACAAAACAAGGCTGTCCTTTATCCCCGTTGGTTTTTGCCCTCGCGATTGAACCCCTTGCAACCCTAATTAGAACAAACCCAAACATTCAAGGCCTGAAGGCTGCCTCCTCGCCACACAAATTATGTCTTTTTGCGGACGATGCCTTACTGTTTGTTACCTCACCACATATTACCCTTCCCAATCTCATTCGACTTTTAGACAAATTTGCACAGGTCACAGGCCTAGAGGTTAATCAAGCAAAATCTAGGACCCTCAATGTGTCTCTACCACAAACAGAGCTTAAACTCTTACGAGAGAATTTCCCTTTCCAATGGTCCACCTCATCCATTCCATACCTAGGAATAAAATTGACCAGTAACACGACCCATCTATTCCACATTAACTATCTTCCTGAACCACTTATCATCACTGCTTAACAATTGGCAACCCCTATGTGTCTCATGGCTTGGGCGGATTGCGGCCGCAAAAATGTCACTGCTCCCCAAGCTCCTATATCTCTAGAGAGTCCTCCCAATCTCAATCCCTCCCTATTTCCATCGAGTTATACAAAATTGAGTGTTCAAATATATTTGGGGATCCACGAAACCCAGGGTTTCACGACCCATCATGCTTCATAATAAACTTAATGGAGGCCTAGGGGTACCCAACTTTCTGCGTTATTATCACGCAACCCAGCTGGCCCAAATTACACTTTATGATGCAAAGGTCGAAACGCCTCTACGGGTCAGCTTGGAGGCGATAGATCTCCACCCTCTCAGTGTGTCTAATCTGCTATGGCTACCTCCCCCAGCTTGCGGTCCTATTTCTAATCCAACACGGCATTCTCTTAAAATCTGGGACAAATTACGAAAACCATTCAAATTAATATCACCGCACTCTCCATTGCTCTCATTCTTTGGCCACCCACTCTTCTTGCCTACACCAAACCAGCTTCATTCCAAGCCTGGGCCCGGGCTGGGTCGGGTATGCGACTCGGTCACAGGAAGAACTATAAAGTCATTCCCAGCCCTACAAGCACAAGCTCGACTCCCAAATCAGGAGTGCTTTCGTTTTCTACAGACATCCACATTTTGTCCAAACAGTTGTAGGATCAACAAAGCGGGCTTTCACACTGGGGCTGCAGAAGAGGCAGTTTACAGGCGCTATTTTTAGTGCAAAAACGACTCAGTGTGAAAGGGATCTTAGATTTACCAAAACGATATAATAGGAGGACACACCATCTATCCAATCATTCTCTATCCAATCAGACCCCTGCACTACATAGTTGATGATAGCTCTAAGGAGATTGCACAATTAAATTGTACAGTGTATGGTGAACCTTACAGAACCCTGGACATACTTCTCCTGTTTTCAATACTACAGCTCTGATCCACACAGGCTGTTATCTGATCGCTCAGTTCCTGCACACTCTGCCAAATGAATGATCTATGCAAGATGAAAGTAAGGTAGAAAATAAAAATTCACAAAAGAAGATATACGTTAATTCCTCCTGCAGGCAGACCAAGGGTACTCCAGAGCTCACAGAGTCTCCCTGACACTTTGAACAACATGAAGATATGAGGTGAAGAGCCGGCAACTCGTCCTCCCGATAAAGGTTTTTTATTGATAAGGTGTAGTGTGCGAGTTACAGCAGGTTGCACGTTTGATAAAAAACCTTATTTATAGCCATAGGTTATAGCCTATGGTCCTAGAAAGTAATGGAGACTTTTTTTATACAACAAGCTGGACACTGAGGTAAGGGCTGTGGATAAAAAGAAAGTTTTTTCTTTTCTGCAAAAGAAGTACAATAATTGTATATTGGTACATAGGGGAGCTTGAATTTAAAAAAAAAAAGGGTGAACTTAGACTTTAAAATCAATTGTCCAGACAAAGAAGGCAAAACTTTTTTCAGAGAGCAGATGATTCACTTGATGCGCTAACCCTCAAACTGACCCTTACATTTAAATATCCCTGTCTTTAACACATTAAGCTTAAAAGTGTTATGATAAAAAGCCTTCTGTGTGCAGCAGCCCCCTAAAACTTACCTGAGCCCCATCTCTGTCCAGAGATATCCACCAGTAACTCGGCCATCTGAGACACTCCATTTTGATTGATTAAAACATAGCAGCAGCGCCATTGGCTCCTGCTGCTGTCAAAGTCAGTAACCCAATAAGGAGAGAGAATGGGTGGGGCCAGGCCACGGCCCTGTGTCTGAATGGACACAGAGCTGTGACTTGACTCGGGTGCCCCCATAGCAAGCTGCTTGCTGTGGGGGCACTCAACAGGGGGGAGGGGCCAGGGGCACAGAAGAGGGACCCGAGCAGAGGAGGTTCTGGACTGCTCTGTGCAAATCCACTGCGGACAGCAGGTAAGTATACCATGTTTGTTATTTTTATAGAAAAAAAACGAGACTTTACAATTACTACTTTACTTTATTCTAACCCCTAAAATTGACCCCTTAAAGTGTTTGTTAACCCCAAAATTTTTTTATAGATCCTGGTCCCTTAAAGCAGATGGCACAGTGCTTGTGCCGTGTAATCTGCCCCCCCTCTGAACTGTAAAAAAAAAAAAAACCTGAATCTGCCACTTCCTGTATGCCCTCTCTAAACAGACCATGATAACCCGGGCTGCTCCGCCCTGATCACCGTGGTCAAAGTGCATCCCTCCGTCATACGCTGCCTGCTCTGCTCTCCTCTCTCCCCCCTCATCCCCTCTTTCCTGCCTGTAATCTCCCTCTCTGTCTCCGCCCCCCACCGCCGCTATTATTGTAAAAATAAAAATTTTAATTTGTCAGTGCCAGCCCCTCTATTAGAGGCTGGCATTGCACACTGTGTAAGTTGTTTTTAAAAACGAGTGTTCTAAATACAAAATTTCAGCTGTCTTCAGGCCAGTCACGTGACTCACAACCACTTTACAGCTCCGATGGATAGCTTCTGCGGAGGAGACAAGCGGCCATGTGATCTCCCCAGGTGACGTCACAGGGAGACCATGGCCCCTCCCGCAGAAGATATCCATTGGAGCTGTAAAGCCGCCGCGAGTCACGTGACCGGCCTGAAGACAGCTGAAATTCAGTATTTAGAACACTCATTTTTAAAAACAACATACACAGTGGGGGTTATTTACGAAATGCAAATCCACTTTGCACTACAAGTGCACTTGGAAGTGCAGTTGCTGTAGATCTGGGGGGAAGATCTGAAATGAGGGGAAGCTCTGCTGATTTTATCATCCAATCATGTACAAGCTAAAATGCTGTTTTTATTTTCCTTGCATGTCCCCCTCAGATCTACAGCAACTGCAATTCCAAGTGCACTTTTAATGCATTGTAGTGCAAAGTGGATTTGTCTTTAGTAAATAACCCCCACTGTGTCTAATAGAGGGGCTGGCATAGTCTTATATAAGTGCCACAACAAACACTTTAAGGTTAATTTTACCCAAAGGTGATATTTTAGTTATGGGCGGAGCCTCATGAGATGAGTCAGACCCTGGCATCTTACATGTGTTGGGCACGCCATCAATGAGGCTTGTAAGCTGGTCCCTAAGACATCTTCAGTATTCGAAACTCCACTAGAGGGGCCTATAACAATACAATACTACAATCTTGGGGCCTAACAGTTCAGCTCATGACTGTCTCAAAGCCTAGGCCAGCAACTTTGTGTTTGGATGGTGGGTTGAAAACTACACGCTACACTAGCCTCCTGGTCCAACATGGCACCGACCCATAAGTAACTAGGAATACTCACGTCATAGGGCCCTGCATTTCTTGGTGGCTCCAGATTAGGGCTCCGACAATTTCTTCAAACACCTGGGGCCCATGAGAGCCCAAATCAGCTGGTGTGTGTTCCATAGATGGGTCTGCTCTTCACTGCCAGGAGGGCGACTTCTTCCCCTGGTCATTATCACTCCCAACCCAACCAGGATTACACTATGGGGTCAGTTCACTAACGTTTACCACGTGTACACACAGTCACGTGTCTCAATTGCATAAATTATTGCATGCGCTAAATAAAGTCCAATTCACAAAAGAATTAAAGATTATACGGTATTTACCGCAAAATGAGAAATGTGTCTGTAAATATTGTCTAAAAACTAGGGTTGTCCCGATACCGAGCATTTGCCCAAGTACTTGTACTCGGGCAAATGCTCCCGATGCTTCCCCCGATACCTGGAAGTCAGCTGTGATCGGCGCGTGGGGGAGTTACAAGATTCTCCCCCAGCGGCTTTCAGCTGCTTTAGTGACATACAGCGGTGATCGCTCACCGCTGACTGTCGCTGCATCCTCCTCCATGCCCCCTCTGTTCCTCTGTCCCCCTCCGTTCCTCTCTCCTTTTCTGTCCCCCTCTGTTCCTCTCTCCTTTTCTGTCCCCCTCCACTGTCCCCTCCGTTCTGCTGTGCCTCTCCGCTGTCCCCTCCGTCCCCCTCTCCTTCTCTGTCCCCCTCCGTTCTGCCGTCCTCCTCCTCCTTCCTTTGTGAATGGACAGAGTCAGCTGACTCTGTCCATTCACATAACTGAAACATTGTAATCTCCTGTGATTACGATGTGTCAGTTTATGAATGGAGAGGAGCCACTGTCTTCTCTCCATTCATTCTCAGTGCAGCTGAGGCTGCAGAGAAAGGGACTGGGGGAATCTCTATCCTCTGTCTCTTTCTCTGTCTCAAGGGGGAGATATCAGAGGTCTGTTAAGACCCCTGATATCTCACCAAAGCCCCCCCAACAGGGCTGATTAAACAAAAAAAAAAAAAAAAAAAAACATATTGCAATAAAGAATAAAAAAAAAATTATTGTAAAACACATACACCGTTCAACCCCCCCCTCCCCCCAAAAAAAAGCACTGTTAAAAAAAAAACAAAAAAAACCAAAAACACTGTCACGTGACATAAAAAAAAAGTATCGGTATTCGGTATCGGCGAGTACTTGAAAAAAAGTATCGGTACTTGTACTCAGTCCTAAAAAAGTGGTATCGGGACAACCCTACTAAAAACCATGCGGTAAGCTCTTAAAGGTGTTGCGAACCCTCATGTTTTTTTCACCTTAATACATCCTATGCATTAAGGTGTAAAAACTTCTGACACTGACCGGCCCCCCAGTCCCCCCCCCCCCCCCGTTTCACTCACCTGAGCCCTTCGATCCCTCACCGGAGATGCGCTGTATCTCTCTGCCCGTGGTTCTCGGCTGTTGATTGAATAGATTGATAGCAGCGCAGCCATGATGCAGGCGCAGGGGGAACGGGGCAGAGTCTGGCATTCTGTGTCAATAGATGCAAATGCTGGACTTGGTTTACCGATGTGGGGAGGAGCCGTGAGCACCGCCGGTGGACCCCAGAAGACGAGGTTCGGGGCCACACTGTGCAAAATGAACTGCACAGTGGAGGTAAGGACGACATGTTTGTTATTTAAAAAAAAAAAAAAAACAAAGCTTTAAAAACCCTTTAAATCCAATTCACAAACAGAACAGGGAGTAAAAACACCAGGGTATCACATGCAGTATTTGTCAGAAACAAGTGTGGGGGTCCCCCAATAGCTGGTTGCTAAGGAGTGGGCCGGGAAGCCGGCTGCTACATCCTTAACAACGGATAACTCATCAGCTGTCAGCCCCCTGCCTGCAGACCCCCACAACCACCGCCCAGGGTTGTGGGGAAGAGGCCCTTGTCCCCATCCAATGGGGACAAGGTGCTTATGGGGTGGGGGAGCGGGGCAGAGTAAAAGCATCCCCCCATGTCAAGGGCATGTGACCTGGTATGGTTCGGGAGGGGCGGGGGGGACGACACGCAATCTTTAAAAACAAAAAATGTAGCGTGGGGTTACCTTAAAATCCATACCAGACCAAGAAGGTCCTTTTCAGAATTTTTATCTGCCGGCATGTTTTCTTTACATTCAGCTGTCAGCAGGGAACCTGCTGACAGCTGGTGAGTCATCCACTGTTAAGGAGACGGCGTCTGGTTTCCCGATCTGCTCGTTAACAAACAGCTCAATGCGATGAATTACTGCATGCAAATATGTGGTAATTACCACATTATCAAAACTTTACCACAGTGGTTATTTACTGCAGTTCTTGGTGAATTGAACATTTATACAGTTGTTTCAGCTTGCGTTGTTTTACCATTTTCTTTAAGCATTATTTAACTCTTAGTGAATGGACCCCAAAGTGCCTTATTTACTTTGTCTTATTTTTAGATGCATTACTTTTTATTAGGTACAGTAGATAAATTGGACTTTGCTTCTGGCTGGAATAATGTTATTCAAAAGGATGCCTGACACCTGGGTGGGCCAGTACAGAGTTAGACCACAAGCAGCCGGACGGGTACAACTCAAGATACACTCCAAAAGTTCTGGTGGGCCATTCCTGGATGTAAGGTACTTTGGGGTCAATTCACTAAGCATTAAATAACGCTTTATAATAATGCGGCCCTCTCCTTAGCAACCAGCTATTGCGGGGGACCCCCAAACTTGTGTGTGAGAAATACCGCATGTGATACCACCAGCGTAAAACGTTAGTGAATTCAATTGTCCCTTTGGGTTCTAATCCAATAAATCCATATCTGCTGGTACAGCTTTAACCACTTGTCTACTGGACTATTTTCCCATTTTTTGCACATGTTAAAATCTACATTTTTTTTGTTGGAAATTACCTTGTCATTTATTGTACCTTGGTAGACAAGGGGTTCAAGCTTTTCTTTTGAGTTATTGCTGTTATCTTCAGGCTCATACCTTGAGAAACCCATGTGGTTTCACTTGGCCCTCTAACACCTTCTTCTTCTTCTTCAAGGTACACAACTCCCTTCCCTCCTAGGCGCCACCCATCTTGTGGAGCCTAGGCCACTTCATGTAATGGAGGGTGCCTTAGCTAGGCAAATAACCCCTGCTTCTTTTTTTTTTTGTTTACTTTGTTTGCTAATATTTTTACTCCTTTAACATATGTTTACATATTTAACATATACAGTATTTACACATTTCACAAAAAAATAATAACAATTAAAAAAAATAAAAAATCTATATTGATTGAAAATAACTTTACAATGCTTTGTACTATTGCTGACAGCTTAAAGCGGTAGTAAACTCATGTCATTTCTACTACATTAAAGCATTATATCAAACAAACTACTTGTTTTTGTTTAAACACCCACTAACAATATGCTTCAAAATCGCTTACTTTTCCAAATAAAGAGACTGCAAAACGCTCCTGCTTTTCCCTAGCCGCCGCCATCACAACAGAGGTCTTCCGCATTTGTGCAGTACCTTATTTCCGCCCTCAGTAGGTTTCCCTGGCCGTAATCCACGCATGCGCACTATTCACCCTATTCAAGCCTCAATGAGGAAGGAGTAGGAAGAAGTAGGAAGAAGTGTTGCAGCTGATGACAACAGTGGGAAATGACGCAGCCCCGGCATAGAGCATAAGCTTGCCGGAAAATTAGGGCTAACGGCGCATGCGCGGGTGACGTCATTGAAAAGAAAAACAAAGATTACTCGGAAAGGAAGCCGGTAAGAACAGAATAACAAATCGCAATAAATAGCATAGCCTGCTATTATTAATTTAGAGAAAAGTGATAAGAATGGGTATAGAACCGCTTTAAGTGTACACAAAACAGTTGCGGTAGGTATCGGTCATTGGTATCAGCGAGTACTTAAAAAAAAAGTATCGGTACATGTACAAAAAAATTGTAATGGTGCATCCCTATGTAATACGAGTATCAAATCAGGAAGGCCTGGGCAAAGGCACTACATAGTGGATGGTAGATCTAAATGAGATTTTGCAATCAGATTGCACAGTGTATGGCCATATATAGATATACATTAAAGCAACAAAAATTATACAGACTACATAAAAGGAAGACAAATATTTACTTTTAGTAAGGCACATACTACATTTAGGGCCATTTCACCCCAGCGCCTGTTCTAGCACAATCACTGATGTGTGGTAGGATAATGCAATGTCACTTTGTTAAAAAAAGTAAGTTCCAGTGGCAGTGTGAGGTGGCGGATTGTGTGGCACTTCTATTTCCCGCCCCTCAGCAATGGGTATTTTGGCCATTTCCAAGTTGGATAGTTGACTTTGCTGAAAGGCCCACTATCACATCACCATTGTGTTCCTGCTATTGTTCATCTCTTCTTATAGCGATCTGTGCTCCTTTATCATTGTGCACAATTTCTCTAGAGCCTCTTTAACCCCTTCTCCAGTAAGCCCACTGCAGCCAAATACGGCCCACTTATTATATTGAATCCTCTCCAGATCAAGATATAGTGCCACTTCGGAAGGGGAACAAGCACCCTCCAGATCTTGCTTGTTGGCCAGTACAATGAATGGTATGTCCACAATTTCTGTAAAGTTTAATACCATAAACAGGTTTTCCTTGGCTTCTTGGAATATTTCAGTGTCTGTACTGTCCACCACAAACACAAAGCCATTACAACCGGATAAATAGTGTCTCAACAAAGGCCAACCCTTCGCTCCCAGGCCAACATCCCATACCAAGAGTGGCACGTCATCTACAATGTCCAAGGACTCCGCATTATGTCCAATTGTTGGTATTGTTTGCACCACTTTGTTCAACTTCAGTCTGTAGAGAATCGTAGTCTTCCCTCCTCCATCCATTCCGAACATTACAACTAATGCTTCTGTTATAGTCCTCCTTCCACAGAAGCCCTGAACCCTGCTCACCAGGCTGCCCATATCTTCTGCTAGGACAACCACAGCTATTACAAGGAGTCTTCAGAAGGATGCAGACTTCCAGTAGGTAGCAGGAGCACTTCTAAGTCTCCCATAGTATCAGGTTTCTGGCAGGAAAACAGTCTCTTCCTCCTGCTCTGCATATGCAATGCTCTACTTTCCACGCTGGAGTTTGTTGGGTCACATGACCACTTGAAGAGGTATCACATGATTACTTAACAACAAAAAAAAAAAGGAAAAACTTTATTGCTCTTTGCAGAAATGTACAACAGTTGCATTGTTTATCAAGATTTAGGCTGTGGAAAAGAAGGGGAATTGAAAAACTACAAGGAAGCAGCTTGTGTCAATTTCTTCTACTTAAAGTAAAAGTTATTATTATTTATTTGATAAATGAGATGCTAATAAATACTTAGGCACATATGCTTTTTTTTTTTTTTTACTTTTAAAACGGTTCTAATAAACAACATAGGCTACCTGGTCTGTAATTTCTATGTACATACACTATATTGTCAAAAGTATTGTGACACCTGCCTTTACATGCACAGGAACTTAAAGCCCCGTTCACACCTATGCGAATTAGATGCGACTAACACCGCATCCAATTCGCAGGACATTTTAAAATGCATTAATTTGAATGCATCTGGTTCACATATGTGCGTTGAATTCGCACTGCGCATTGCCCAAAAAACATGTGTGTTTTCTGGCCATTGTGGTGTGAATTACAAGCACATTATCTTCTATGGGAATGCATCTGATTTGCAGATGCATTCGGTTCTGAACATGAATTTATTTTATTTTATTTATTTATTTCAGGTACTTATATAGCGCCATCAATTTACGCAGCGCTTTACATATACATTATACACATCAGTCCCTACACCCTCAAGGAGCTTACAATCTAAGGTCCCTAACTCACATTCATACATACTAGGGACAATTTAGACAGGATCCAATTAACCTACCAGCATGTCTTTGGAGTGTGGGAGGAAACCGGAGTACCTGGAGGAAACCCACGCAGGCACAGGGAGAACATGCAAACTCCAGGGAGGTAGTGTCGTGGTTGGGATTCGAACCAGTGACCCTTCTTACTGCTAGGCAAGAGTGCTATCCACTACACCACTGTGCTGCCCCTATGAATTCTCTCCTTCTCCTCACTACACCTCCCCCCTCTCTCCGCTCACTGATCCGCAGCTACAACGGAGAGGAACCGCTGAACAGCTGTTTTTTCTCTTCGCAGAGAAAACGGAGCTGGAATTCGCACCGCACATGTGTGAACACAGCCTTAATGTCATCCCAGTCTTATGCCCCGTACACACGGTCGGACATTGATCAGACATTCCGACAACAAAATCCTAGGATTTTTTCCGATGGATGTTGGCTCAAACTTGTCTTGCATACACACGGTCACACAAAGTTGTCGGAAAATCCGATCGTTCTGAACGTGGTGACATAAAACACGTACGTCGGGTCTATAAACGGGGCAGTGGCCAATAGCTTTCATCTCTTTATTTATTCTGAGCATGCGTGGCATTTTGTGCGTCGGATTTGTGTACACACGATCGGAAATTCCGGCAACGGATTTTGTTGTCGGAAAATTTTATAGCCTGCTCTCAAACTTTGTGTGTCGGAAAATCTAATGGAAAAAGTCAGATGGAGCCCACACACGGTCGGAATTTCCGACAACACGCTCCGTGGGAAAATCCGACCGTGTGTACGGGGCATTAGTCTGTAGGGTTCAATATTGAGTTGGCCCACCATTTGCAGCTAGAACAGCTTCAACTCTTCTTAGAAGGCTGTCCACAAGGTTTAGGAGTGTGTCTATGGGAATGTTTGACCATTCTTCCAGAAGAGCATTTGTGAGGTCAGGCAGACATTGGACAAGAAGGCCTGGCTCACAGTCTCCACTCTAATTCATCCCAAAGGTGTTCTATCGGGTTGAGGTCAGGACTCTGTGCAGGCCAGGCAGGTTCCTCCACCCCAAACTCGCTCACCCATGTCTTTATGGACCTTGCTTTGTACAATGGTCCCAATCATTTGGTGGATGGGAGATTATGGTGTGGGGTTGTTTTTCAGGGGTTGGGCTTGGCCCCTTAGTTCCAGAAGGGAACTTAAGGCATCAGCATACCAAGACATTTTGGACAATTTCATGCTCCCAACTTTGTGGGAACAGTTTGAGGATGGCCCCTTCCTGTTCCAACATGACTGCGCACCAGTGCACAAAGCAAGGTCCATAAAGACATGGATGAGCGAGTTTGGGGTGTAGGAACTTGACTGGCCTGTACAGAGTCCTGACCTCAACCCGATAGAACACCTTTGGGATGAATTAGAGCGGAGACTGCGAGCCAGGCCTTCTCATCCAACATCTCACAAATGCACTTTTGGAAGAATGGTCAAACATTCCCATAGACACACTCCTAAACCTTGTGGACAGACTTCCCAGAAGAGTTGAAGCTGTTATAGCTGCAAAGGGTGGACCAACTCAATATTGAACCCTATGGACTAAGACTAGGATGCCATTAAAGTTCATGTGAGTGTAAATACAGGCGTCCCAATATGTTTGGCAATATAATGTATATATCCTGGCCTTTTTTGGTACCATGTTTGCTTTTGGCCAGTCAGCTGGTACCATTCCAGTGAGTAAGCTGTCCTTAACCACTTGCCTACTGGACATTTTTAGCTCCTTTTTGCCCAGGCCAATTTTCAGCTTTCAGCGCTGTCACACTTTGAATGACAATTGCGTGGTCATGCAACACTGTACCCATATGAAATTTTTCATCTATTTTTTGAGACGGTGCTTTTTGGTGGTATTTAATCACCACCGTGTTTTTTATTTTTTTGCTAAATAAACTAAAAAAGACCAACATTTTTGAGAAAAATTTTTTTCTTAATTTCTAATAATTGCCAATGCACGCCGCAGGGGGGCGTGCGGAACCATGATCACAGGAAGTTGTCCATAAATGCCCTCTTGGCAATGTGAGCCTGCGCTGTAGCCAACTTTCGGCGATACCATGGGCAGGAAGTAGTCAAAGTAGAAATATAGACAAAACTATAGGCAAAAAAAGGCTATAGCAGCCACTAGCAATAATCACAAATAAATCCGGCAGGCTGGTTGTACCCAAGCTAATCGATCGATCAACTTGATACATTCAGCCTGTCCTGTTCCTGCTGAACCAGCCGAGATTCCAACTGTCTATGGCTGGCCTAATGGGGTCACAGACAGCAATAAAAACTTATACCGCGTACACAAAAGCAGAGTTTCCGCTCAAGCTTGGTTTGCATACACATGGCCACACAAAAGTTCTCTGAACTTTCGAACGTTAAGAACGCGGTGATGTACAACACTATGACGACCCAAGAAAATGAAGTTCAATGCTTCCGAGCATGGGTCGAATTGTTTCTGAGCATGCGTAGGAATTTTGCGCATCGGAATTGCATACAGACGAATGGCATTTCCGATAGAAACTTTTTCCATCGGAAAAATAGAGAACCTGCTCGCAATCTTTTGCTGGCCGAAATGCCGCCAGCAAAAGTCCGATGGAGCATACACACGGTCGCATTTTCACACCAGACTTTTGCATTTTTCGATCGTGTGTACGCAGCATTGCAGGTGTTCTAATCCATCGCACCTCTATCCAAAACGAAAAAAAAATTTTGCCTTTAGTTGTAATTTAATAATAAGGCTGGCTATTAACATGGCTAAGTTCCTTGAGAACTCTTGGGTGTAAACCATCTGATCCTGGTGATTTATTCACATTAAAGCGGACCTTCAATAATTTTTTCAACTTTCCATCTATTAAATCTTCTGCCCTTGTTGTTTTAACTTTGGATAGTAAAACATTTTTTTCTGCCAGTAAATACCTTATATAGCCCACTTCCTGTTTCTTGTCTGGTAAAAAGCCTAGGCGTATGACATCATGCACAGCTCTCTCTCTCACTCTCGTGAGAGTTTGCCAGGAAGGGAGGGGGGGATGAGTCATAAGAGGGCCCATGAAAGCTGCAGGGCTGGAGGTGTGCCTGTGTAAATGCAGGAAATGAACAGGCAGCAGCTTCAGCTGCCCACAGTTAAAATGACTGCAGCCAGACTTAGTGGAGGTAGATTTCTGCAGCATGTTTGGCAAGTACAGAATCACAGTATATATAAAATAATATGCAAAGTGTTTGAAGGGAAGCTTCAGAATGGCAAAGATGTTTTTATTACAAATCATGTGAGCAGACTGCAGTTCCTCTTTAAGTTTGTCTAGTCTTATTTTAATACCGGTGTTTCGTCAGATTAGGCGACCCGTCAGAATTTGTAATGGAAGTGACGTTCCGTCGCCACCATCTTGCTACACCCCGCACTCGTCCACAATAAGGCTACTGTGAGAGGGTGGCAAGCGCATAGTTGCCAACTGTCCCGGAGTTCCCGGGACATTCCCGGGACTTACACTCCATTCCCGAATTTTTTGTGTCCCGGGAAATGTCCCGAAAAATCCGGTTTTTGATTTTTCCCGCCGCCGCCGCCGCTAGAGGTCTGCGGCCGGCGGAGACATTGTCTCCACCGGCCGCCATCTTGAAGAAGCTCAGGAAGACAGCTGGGGGGGGCTAGACGGAGCTCCTCCATCGCCGCCCACCCTCCGCCCCGCCTCACTCCGTCTACCCCCGCCCCGCTGCCAGGGAAAGGGGCGGGGGTTTTGCCATGCGGTATTCGAAAAGACCGGTGGACACCTCTGAGGTAGGGGAGGGGGGGCGCACCGCTGTGGGAATTTGTAAGGGGGGCTCCACTGGGGACACACCTAATGTAAGGGGAGCTCCACTGGGGGACACCTGATGTGAGGGGGGGCTCTGCCAGGGACACCTGATGTGAGGGGGGGCTCTGCCAGGGACACCTGATGTGAGAGGGGGCTCTGCCAGGGACACCTGATGTGAGGGGGGGCTCTGCCAGGGACACCTGATGTGAGAGGGGGCTCTGCCGGGGACACCTGATGTGAGAGGGGGCTCTGCCGGGGACACCTGATGTGAGAGGGGGCTCTGCCGGGGACACCTGATGTGAGGGGGGCTCTGCCGGGGACACCTGATGTGAGGGGGGGCTCTGCCGGGGACACCTGATGTGAGGGGGGGCTCTGCCAGGGACACCTGATGTGAAGGGGGGCTCTGCCAGGGACACCTGATGTGAGGGGGGGCTCTGCCAGGGACACCTGATGTGAGAGGGGGCTCTGCCAGGGACACCTGATGTGAGGGGGGGCTCTGCCAGGGACACCTGATGTGAGAGGGGGCTCTGCCAGGGACACCTGATGTGAGAGGGGGCTCTGCCGGGGACACCTGATGTGAGAAGGGGCTCTGCCGGGGACACCTGATGTGAGGGGGGCTCTGCCGGGGACACCTGATGTGAGGGGGGGCTCTGCCGGGGACACCTGATGTGAGGGGGGGCTCTGCCGGGGACACCTGATGTGAGGGGGGGGCTCTGCCAGGGACACCTGGTGTGAGGGGGGCTCCACTGGGGGCACCTGGTGTGAGGGGGGGCTCCGCTGGGGGCACCTGGTGTGAGGGGGGCTCCGCTGGGGGCACCTGGTGTGAGGGGGGGCTCCGCTGGGGGCACCTGGTGTGAGGGGGGGCTCCGCTGGGGGCACCTGGTGTGAGGGGGGGCGCCGCTGGGGGCACCTGGTGTGAGGGGGGCTCCGCTGGGGGCTCCTGGTGTGAGGGGGGGCTCCGCTGGGGACTCCTGGTGTGAGGGGGGCTCCGCTGGGGACTCCTGGTGTGAGGGGGGGCTCCGCTGGGGACCCCTGGTGTGAGGGGGGGCTCTGCTGGGGACTCCTGGTGTGAGCGGGGGCTCTGCTGGGGACACCTGATGCAAGGACGGACTCTGCTGGGGGCACCTGAAGCAAGGACGGACGGCTGGTGGCAGGCGACGTGGCAGGTGACACACTCGGGGCTCCCACTGATTCTGCATTATGGTGAGTTGAATGATTTAATTTTATATTACAATGTAATAATAGAAATACTGCACTTCAATCATCCTGACACCATAACAACCATGATGCCGGGATGATTGAAGTGCTAACACCAAGTGTTTGGAGTATCTTTATCTACTGACTGTTAAACTTTCTAGAATACACATATTTTTATTGTGTAGGATCTGGGGCTGCTGTCCCGTCATTTCCCTCTCCCTCTCTCCCCCTCTCCCCCTTTCCCTCTCCATCCCTCATTCATCTCAGACTCTAACCACACCCTCTTGAGCCACGCCCATTTAAGCCATGGCCACTATGTCACGTAAACCACGCCCATTTTTCGGCGCGGCGCGCTTTGCGCGTCGCACTTGTATATTTTTACTAAGCCACGCCTACAAACGAATGCCCCGCCCCCTAATTATTGTACAGCTGCGCCTACAGCCACAAAAGTGTCCCACATTTTTTTTTTACAATGTTGGCAACTATGCAAGCGGACATCTTGTTACACCCACTGGAGTCTTGAATTACACACTTATTTTTAACAGTAAACTCAGCTTATTTAGTGAAATTCAGTATTTTCAAATCTCTCGGACTGTTTTCATGTTGATTTTTCAAAGCAGCGGTGTTCTGTTATATTAGCAAACCTGTGAGATCAGCAGGTTTGCCGCGGTGTTTAAAATGCAACATCTAAACAGCCAGACGGATTTTTAAATACTGTTTTCACCAAAAAAGTTCAGTTTACTGTTAAAAATAAGTGTGAAATGCAAGACTTCGGTGGGTGTAACAAGATGTCCGTTTGCTGTCTTCTCATTGTATCCTTACTGTGGACGAGTGCGGGGTGTAGAAAGATGGCGGTGACGGTACGTCGCTTCCGTTACAAATTCATCTAGTCATCTAATCTGACGAAACACCAGTTTCTGTCAGTCACCTGGGTACATTCAATATAATGTTATTAATATTAGTCTTGTTTTACTTTCTATTCCTCTGAGTTTCCTTCTTCAAACTCTTCCTCTGCTCCGTTGCCAGATTCCTGTTACGTTGGTACCCCCTGTGCCTGTCAGGACTGATTGAGTGCTGCAAGAGTCTTCTCTACGTGTGCGTGGAATTAGCACATTACGTCAGACTTACCTGCCAAGCAATCTTGGCTGTCATGGGCCCTTCCATCCTTTTCTGGCCTTCCTTCCGGGTTCAGGCTCTTTGGCAGTTTGATTGGCCAGGGCCATGATGACATCACTCCTGTACATGGACAAGGGAGTCACATCATCATCCTATCTACCAGCAATTCGTAAGTTTAATATTGCTTTATGAGTCGGACTGTGTATCTCTATGGAATTGCTACCTATGGAATTGCTACCTCAGCTACAAAGAGAATAATTCCATAGGGACAAACAGAGCGCAATCCTGTTACTAGCGATTTTAAAAATTGTCATAATCACGAGCGGTAGAGCTAAGTCAAAAGCAAATATGACATATGATGCAGTCTGTCACTAGCATTAACACTGCTGTTTTTGTTCTTTTGATCCTGTCAGTAGAGCTGTTGATTTTCCACTGAACCGCTGTTCAGGTGCCTCTTCCGTGGGCATACGTTTAGCTATGCATGAAAAACAGGAGAAATGAGTGTTCCTTAAAAACATAGGCATGCGCAGGGGGTGTGCCGGTTGTGCCTAGGCACACCCTTATCACCCTGTGCAGCGCAGATTCCCCCTGCTGATATTTCACCAAAGCTTCAAAAAAATTGTAAAAAATAATCCAAAAATAAAATAATAAAAAAACTACTGACGCTGTTCACTGCCCTACTGACACCAACCTCTTCCCTACTGACACTATCCACTACACTACTACATTATAACATTTATTTAGAGAGTGTGTGTGTGTGTGTGTATGTGTATGTGTATATATACACTGGGGACGGAAAGTATTCAGACCCCCTTAAATTTTTCACCCTTTGTTATATTGCAGCCATTTGCTAAAATCATTTAAGTTCATTTTTTTGTCCTCATTAATGTACACACAGCACCCCATATTGACAGAAAAACAAAGCATTGTTGACATTTTTGCAGATTTATTAAAAAAGAAAAACTGAAATATCACATGGTCCTAAGTATTCAGACCCTTTGCTCAGTATTTAGTAGAAGCACCCTTTTGATCTAATACAGCCATGAGTCTTTTTGGGAAAGATGCACAACTTTTTCACACCTGGATTTGGGGATCCTCTGCCATTCCTCCTTGCAGATCCTTTCCAGTTCTGTCAGGTTGGATGGTAAAAGTTGGTGGACAGCCATTTTTAGGTCTCTCCAGAGATGCTCAATTGGGTTTAAGTCAGGGCTCTGGCTGGGCCATTCAAGAACAGTCACTGAGTTGTTGTGAAGCCACTCCTTCGTTATTTTAGCTGTGTGCTTAGGGTCATTGTCTTGTTGGAAGGTAAACCTTCGGCCCAGTCTGAGGTCCTGAGCACTCTGGAGAAGGTTTTCGTCCAGCATATCCCTGTACTTGGCCGCATTCATCTTTCCCTCGATTGCAACCAGTCATCCTGTCCCTGCAGTTGAAAAACACCCCCACAGCATGATGCTGCCACCACCATGCTTCACTGTTGGGACTGTATTGGACAGGTGATGAGCAGTGCCTGGTTTTCTCCACACATACCGCTTAGAATTAAGGCCAAAAAGTTCTATCTTGGTCTCATCAGACCAGAGAATCTTATTTCTCACCATCTTGAAGTCCTCAGGTGTTTTTTAGCAAACTCCATGCGGGCTTTCATGTGTCTTGCACTGAGGAGAGGCTTCCGTCGGGCCACTCTGCCATAAAGCCCCGACTGGTGGAGGGCTGCAGTGATGGTTGACTTTCTACAACATTCTCCCATCTCCCTACTGCATCTCTGGAGCTCAGCCACAGTGATCTTTGGGTTCTTCTTTACCTCTCTCACCAAGGCTCGTCTCCCCTGATAGCTCAGTTTGGCCAGACGGCCAGCTCTAGGAAGGGTTCTGGTCATCCCAAACATCTTCCATTTATGGATTATGGAGGCCACTGTGCTCTTAGGAACTTTAAGTGCAGCAGAATTTTTTTGTAACCTTGGCCAGATCTGTGGCTTGCCACAATTCTGTCTCTGAGCTCTTCAGGCAGTTCCTTTGACCTCCTGATTCTCATTTGCTCTGACATGCACTGTGAGCTCTAAGGTCTTATATAGACAGGTGTGTGGCTTTCCTAATCAAGTCCAATCAGTATAATCAAACACAGCTGGACTCAAATGAAGGTGTAGAACCATCTCAAGGATGATCAGAAAAAATGAACAGCACCTGAGTTAAATATATGATTGTCACAGCAAAGGGTCTGAATACTTAGGACCATGTGATATTTCAGTTTTTCTTTTTTAATAAATCTGCAAAAATGTCAACAATTCTGTGTTTTTCTGTCAATATGGGGTGCTGTGTGTACATTAATTAGGAAAAAATGAACTTAAATGATTTTAGCAAATGGCTGCAATATAACAAAGAGTGAAAAATTTAAGGGGGTCGGAATACTTTATGTCCCCACTGTATATATATATATATAGCATGGCAATTGAGGCCACACCATGTTGCTAGGACATGGCGTGACCCCGATCTCTGTAAAAAGCCATGGCCGTGGCTCTTTAACCATGTGATCAGCTGTGTCCAATCACAGCCGGTCACATGTAAACAAGGAGATGCCGGTAATTGGCGCTCCTCATCTCACACTGACAGAGTGTGAGAAGAGAGCCGATCAGCGGCATCTCCTCACAGGGGGACATGTAGGTATGTAATCAGGGCACTGATCACCAGTGCCTCAATTACAATTAAGTGCCACCAGTGCCAGCAATGAGTGCCCACAAGTGCCAGCAATCAGTGCCCGCAAGTGCCAGCAATCAGTGCCCACAATTGCCAGCAATCAGTGGACATTAGTGATGCCAGTCAGTGCTGGCTATAACTGCTGCCCATCAATGCCCATCACTGCTTGTCCATCAATGCCACCCATCAATGAACATCAGTCTCGCCCATCAGTGCCCATCAGTGTCACCTATCCGTGCTTCCTATCTGTGCCCACCAGTTCTGCCTATCAGTGCTCATCAGTGCCACATATCAGTGCTCTTAAGTGCGGCATATTCGTGCCTCCTCATCAGTGCTATCTAATCAGTGCCCATAAGTGCCGCCTCATCAGTGCCCATAAGTGGCACCTCATCAGTACCCATCAGTGCCACCTCATCAGTGCCCATCAGTGAAGGAGAAAAAATATTTATTTACAAAATTTACTGACAGAAACTAACTTTTTCTTCAAAATTTTCAGGCTTTAGGAAAAATAAAACCCAGTTAGGGAAAAAAACCCAGAAGTGATTAAATACCACCAAAAGAAAGCGCTATTTGTGTGAAGGAAATTATAAAAATTTCACATGGTTACAGTGTAGCGTGACCGCGCAATTGTCATTCAAGGTGGTGTAAGTGCCGTTTATTGAGATTGTTAAAAATGTCTTTTACTGTGCTGAGTAATCAGCAGTGGAAAATATAGTTTCACATTCCTCCAACTTTAGCAACTAGACACATTCACATGAAACATAAGGCAGTTCTAGTAGTGCAGTATACATACAGTGCTTGCTTCATTAAGCAGATTTACTTGTTGCCGATCGTTGTGATCTGCTGTGAGGGATGTTGCTAGAATTGCCACCTCATCCCTTTAAACCCGAACACATATGAATTACAGGGGTTCTGTGGCTAATTGAATGCAGGTAAGACACTAAGTGAGTTTAATTACCACCTTAATCAGCCACAGAACCTGTGTAATTAATATGTGTTCGGGTTTAAAGGGATGATGTGGCAGCCCTAGATGTTGCACTGTCCCATAGCTGCACAGTCTCATGTCAAACTGGTATGCTGATTACATGCATGCTTCTTGTCATCACCGAGTACAAACAGGATGTCCCTACACTGTCCCTTGCAACAGGAACCCGTCTCTACATCACAAAAATATCAATAAATGTAGAAATAAAATATAGCAAAAGGGAATACAAGTAACAAATGCAATTTGCTCAGTTTCACAGCACTCCATCTCGTGGCAGAACTGATAAAATGCAGCCTGCTACAAAATATTATTAACCGCTTGAGCTGTGGAAGATTCTACCCCCCTTCATGAACAAGCCATTTTTCGCTATTTAGCACTGTATTTTTTTTAACTGGTAATTGTGCGGTCATGCAACACTGTACCCAAATAAAATTTATATCATTATTTCATGCAAATAGAGCCTTTTTTTGGTGGTGTTTGATCACCACTGGGTTTTTTCTTTATTATATAAATGAAAAAAGACTGAAAAAATAAATGAAAAAAAAAATATTTTTTACTTTCTGCTATAAAACATATCCAATAAAAATTAAAAAATCGGGGGGCGTGGCTTGGCTGGAGTCCGGAATGGCCGCTTGAATACAGAGCTCCGGCTACCCGAGGAGTAAAAGTAGCCTTCAACGGGGAATAATCGCCCTAATCCATGATGGGGAAATCCAACAGGAGTGTCTCGGCCTCCCGGACACCGAAAGAGCCGACTACACAGCTCAGCCGCAACATCCCGGAGATATTCTGGACACTTCACTCCGGCGACCACGAGGCTGAACAGACACCACAGGCCTCAGGCCTCAGTCAGGACTCAGACTCTCAGATGGAAGACGAGGCTATTCGAGCTCGCCGCTCCAGCTCAGCAGTTAACCTGTCGGATCTACAGCATGTCGCAATGGACATCACCAACAATATTACGGGCACTTTGAAAGCGGCGATCTTAGACCTCAAGATGGACATTCAGGCGGTGGCGGCCCGCATAACGGACGTGGAGCAGACTACGCAGCTCCATACAGCTGCCATCAGGCAAGTACAGCACACATATGATGCCCAATTCTCATATCTTTATGATTTACACCGCCAAGTCGAAGACCTCGACAATAGGGGCAGGAGACATAATATCCGAGTCAGGGGGGTACCGGAAAACTTGGAAGCAGGCTCACTACCCCAGGCTATCTGTACCATCTTTAATGATTTATTAGACCGGCCGCCAGATTCCCCAATTGGGATGGAGAGACTGCACCGGGCCCTCAGGCCGTCCCCTCGAGATAATGAGCCCCCGAGAGATGTTATCTGTTGTGTTGTGAACTTCCCGCTCAAGGAAGAAATCTTGAGAAAAGCTAGAGAAAGAGGCCATTTACATTACAATGGCACTGAAATTAGGCTTTTTCAAGACCTCTCTCCAACCACACTACAGAACAGGCGCGCCCTGCGCCCCCTGCTGGATCTACTTAGAGCGCGGAATATACAATATCGCTGGAAATTCCCATTCTGCTTGTCCGCCACCGCTAGAGGCCGCACTGCCCTCTTAAGATCACCTGACGACCTTCAGGCTTTCTGTGAGCAGCTCGATCTACCAGCGATAGATCTTCCGGATTGGTGTGCGTTCCATTTCCCATCTGAGCCGTGGAAGCCGGTAACACACAACCCCTCACCCAAAGCTCAGAGACATCGCTCCAGACGCAGGAGATCGGGTCCCCCCTCTCCTGGAGCTCATTCCTCCCGACGGGACCTGGAATACCAAGCCAGGGGACAACCTGTAACCCCCCGCAGGAATCACCAGGAGGCCTGACAAAGCCATCTTCAATTCTTTTTGATATCCTGATACTATCTAAGTAGGTCTGTTTTCTTCAAGAGAGATTCATCTTCCTGTTTTGGTTCACAGTTTTCATCTTTTTATTTTATGGAACTTATGACTCATCTCCATTATACACGCTAGAACTGTGTATAACCTCATTTATGCAGCGTATACCATGACTTCCTTGCCCACTGCCTTGCCCTCTAAAAATCTTACACTATGACTCTAACCAAGGATCTGCAGAAATCACCTGACCGGAACTTTCATAATTAGAGCAAAAAACCCTTATAGACCCACGCGGAAAGAATATTGTCTGGCCATGCAGCGAGGAATCGAGACACCTCCATTAAACCAGACTCTTGAGACCTCTGCATTACCTGCCATAACCTCCAAGTCTACAGCTGACGTGCTCTCCTGCCTCCCCCAAGACAGCTGAGGTTTCTCAGCACGTTAAGAAGCTAGCACATCTTACTCCTGAGGCTCTTCCCATACACTGGGTCTTTCAACGACTGCATACTCACCAACACCTTGGGAGACAACTTTTGTGTAAGATGAATACATACACTGCTCTTAGATATCTGGGACTCGATATATCTGTATTGGTAAAGTGACTGGTTTAACATTTTTCTTCCCAGGGACACCTTTGTCCTCCCCCCCTATTCCTACCCATACCTTCACCCTTCCCTTCCTCATTTTTCCTTTCCCCCATTATCTCCCTCTCTCTTCACCCGACCCTCCTACCCCCTTTTTTCCTTTCTCCCACCCCTTCCCCTCCCTCCCTTTAACCCCAACCCTCTCTCCCGACCCTCTCCCCCCTCCTTCCTCCCCATTTTATACCTCCCTCCCTTCCTCATCCCCTGATCTCCAACCCCCTTTCATATGGATAAATGCGCTAACTATCTCAGTATACCTTTAACATATGAATACGTATGATAATTGGGAGTCACCGAGGCAGACACATGCGGCTACCTTTTTGTCCCTATAATCACAACTATCCTCTATCTGCCATTCAATGTAGATGACAATGGCTCGGAGACATACTGAATGAACAATACTCTAGGATATTACTTACTACCCTAATAATCATGAACAGGAGGCCGCACAGTATGCCTCTGTGGCTCATAGGGCTATAATGCTATAATGTTATAAGAGTTAATACAAATCATCAATACAGAAACCTGTATAATATAAATAAGAAGGTAACCCCTGAAAACCCCAGGAAATGGGGTGGTCCCATATCCCATACCCCTATTCTTACTGTCTAGTTCTAAGATGGGGAGTTACGGTTACATGACCCTATACACCTTCGACCTGGGGGGGGGGGAGGAATTAGAATGCACATGCATAACGATGTGAAGCCCCCATAAAACCTAGATGGGGAGGCGAGTAAATGGATCTATGAGTCATGATATCTATGTTTATGTATAACATATGTTCTGAATCTCTCTCAGTTTTCAGTTTCCAGATATAAGACCTATATCTGTTCCCTACTGGCGGGCTCTCAAGATATTTATGTTGAGTTTATTGTTGACAGGATGCAATCGTCCCATTCTTATTTTCATTTTTGCACTGTTCCCTCTTACACTACCATCTACTCACACTCCTCTCTATGGCCAAGGAGTAGGACCCCAGACACGCTCACCAACCCCCAACAGCAGCACTAAGAGTTAGTCTGCTGACCAACCAGTTTCCTATTTTATAGGTGGATTGGTACTTCCGTTTCCACCTCTGGTATTTCTTTCCACCCTATACCCTATCCGTCCCCACCGATTCCCTATCCCTCTAACTTTTCTTACCCCCGGCGGGACTCCCCCCCCCCCCCCCTCTTTTTTTCCTATCTCTTTGACTCCCCACAAGCTCTACCCCAAGACACTTCGCAGCTACTGGCTGAACCACCCCGACGTGAACTGACAATCTTTAGAGAAGATAAACAAACACCCGGGTCTTGATCTTTATTTCGAAATCCATTTATTTACAAATTGAAAAAAAAAAAAAAGTAAAAGAAAATGCCTCACCGTGCTCCTCTAGCGTTGAAATGTGTTTCTCTCAACGCAAAAGGTCTTAATGTACCTGAAAAGCGCTCACAGGTCCTGTCCTCTCTTACCAAGCAAAAGGCCCAATTCATCTTCCTACAAGAGACTCATTTTCGCTCTAACTCCATCCCAAAAATTTCCAATCACATATACCAAACTGCCTTCCATTCCACTAATCCCATAGCTAAGACAAAAGGAGTTTCCATACTTGTTTCCAAACAGGCCCCATTTAAGCTCTCAGACTCTCTACTGGATCCTGAGGGTAGATTTGCATTTATTAAAGGTACCTATGCTTCTAAGCCGATAACATTGGCAAACATATATGCTCCAAATGAACACCAGGTATCTTTTTTTAGGAAAGTATGCGACCTTTTGATCTCCTTCAAAGAGGGTATTGTACTATTAGGAAGTGACTTCAATGTACCCCTCAACCCAAACCTTGATACCTCCTCAGGAGCTATAACGCTATCCTACCGAGCCCTAAGACAAATTAAATTACAACTTCAAGGTCTAGCGCTGCACGACACATGGCGCACAATGTTCCCCTCCGTGAAGGATACACCTTCTATTCCTTCCCTTTTCAAAAATACTCAAGACTGGACTACCTTTTCCTTTCCCAACCTGACTTAACCTACCTCACACAGGCCACGATCGACCCTATGTTCCTTTCTGACCACCACCCTATCTCAGTTACCCTGACCTTCCCGGACTTGACCCCCAAAACAAAAACATGGAGACTTAACTCCTCCCTACTAAAAGATGCAGAGTTTACCTCACGCCTGACAGCAAGTATTGACACATATTTCAGGGAGAACTCCACCCCAGGTATATCTCCTACCACTTTGTGGGAAGCTCACAAATGTGTGATCAGGGGGGAGCTGATGGCCCAGGCTGCGAAAGTAAAAAGGTTGCATCAGGTCACCATAGATAACCTGATCGCCAACATTAGGCGACTGGAGACCACACATAAACAATCCCACTCACAACAGACATTGCAGGAACTGATGCATTCACGCTCAACGTTGTTAGAAGAACTAGGTAAACGCACCAGGCGCCAGTATGTTCTCCACCAACGAGTCTTTTATGAACAAGGCAACAAGTGCGGTAGATTACTGGCCAAGGCAGTACGTGCCTCTAGACCGTCTAACACAATTCACCACATACAGACCCAACAGAACACTTCACTATCTAAAAATGAAGACATAGCCCATGCGTTTGAACAATACTACAAAAGTTTATATAATCTTAAGACCCCCAATTCAAACTCTGAACAAGCATTACGCAGAACGGAAGCTATAAAGAGTTTCTTGACCCAATATGGCCCACAACCAATTTCACAAACACAAGCAGAAGAATTAGAGCAGCCCCTCTCAACTGAAGAACTGCAGACGGCCATACGACAGATGAAACCGGGTAAAAGCCCAGGTCCAGACGGGTTCATCTGCAATATTATAAATGCTTCGTCCAGTCCCTAGCCCCAAAAATGTTAACCACCTTTAATTCTTTAGCGAACCCCACGATGAACATGGGGCGTATGTTGGAGGCACACGTAACAGTAATCCCTAAGGAGGGAAGGGACACTACACGAGTACAAAACTACAGACCTATTTCACTACTCAATGTGGACATCAAGATTTACGCCAAAATCTTAGCCAACAGAATGTCCATTTTCTTGCCAAGCCTTATCTCGTTAGATAAGGTTGGTTTTGTCCCCGGACGAGAGGCCAGGGACAATACCATTAGAGCATTAAATATCCACCACTGGCTCACGACCACAAAAACCCGAGGGTTCTTTCTGTCTTTGGATGCTGAGAAGGCGTTCGACAGAGTGGCCTGGGATTACATGGAGGAGGTCCTGAAGAGGATCGGTCTTCACCCACGCATGTTATCCCACATATCGGCGCTGTACTCTAACCCGAGTGCAGCTGTGAGAGTAAATGGCCACCTGTCGGACGCCTTCCCTATAAGAAACGGTACGCGGCAAGGCTGCCCCCTTTCACCATTAATTTTTGTACTCTCCTTGGAACCTCTCCTTTTTTTTTTTTTTTTAATTATTTTTATTATGTTTTCAATGTAGGTACAAAACAGAACAGAGCCTATTGGGCATACCCAGGCTCGGTCAACAAAAACATAGAAAAACAAAACAAGAGAAAGAAGAAAAAAAAAAAAAAAAAAATATATAAAAAAAAAAAAAACATAGAACCTTCTATATGTTCCTAACTAAACCATTGTACGCTCAAACCACGTTTGCAGGCTATTCAAATCAGTCCTCCAATTCCATGTGTACGCTGCAGTACCCATTTTGTTCATTAATGGAATGAGATGTGCAAGGTAGTACTATAATCATATTCATAATCATATTCCCCCCCCTCCCATGCCTATCGACTGAAAAGACCAGGGACTATTATAAGATCAGGAACGCCATTTGAGCTATGCCCAGTTACTTTATAGAGCGAACTAATCATCAATCGAGTCCGCATTAGTAGACAGGGATTTCGTCCAAATATCCCATATTTTGTGGAATTTGTTTTCACAACCACGTGACAAGTAAGTAGCTTTGTACAGTGGTAGGGCTGCATTCACCAACCACTTCCAGAAATTTATTGAGGGTGCAGACGAGGCCTTCCATCTGAGTGCTATAGATTTACGGGCATAGTAAAGTAGTAGTCCTAGCAGGGTTCTGATTGCCCGGCGTGGGGCCAGTGGTTTAACGAGTCCCAGCAGACATACCTCTACAGACAATGGCACAGGAACAGTGGTGACAGTCAAAATAAATTTGGTTACTTCGACCCAAAAAATTGCAATCTGAGGACAATTCCAAAAAATATGGATAAAGTCCGCTGAGACTGAGTCACACCTCCAACAAGAGGCGGAGATAGATGGATAGATTCTATGTAAGCGCTTGGGCGTGTAATACACCTTATGTATTATTTTAAATTGGACCAATTTATCTCTGGCTGATACTAGCTGTGAGAAGGGGTATTCCCACATTTCTTCCCAATCTTCTGTATCCAATGCCGGGAAATCTACCTCCCACTCTGCCTTAAGGTTTTCTAGTCCCGTGTGTACGTTAGGGAGTAATGACCTATATATGGAAGATAAGGGTTTAGACAGAGCCTCATCTCTGAGCAGAGTCTCTAGATTCGAGGTGTAAAAGGCCACGGAGGCCCCTGCAAACTGAGTGTTGAAAGCGTGTCTAAGCTGCAGAAATCTAAACAGGTGGGAGTTAGGTAAATTATATTGTTCTTTCAACCTATCAAAAGTCTGTATTTTGCCTTCAAGACAAATTTGATTTATGTATTTAATGCCCTTGCATGCCCATACCCCAGGGTCGGGAATGGACCTGAATTCTGGTAATTGCGGATTGAACCAAAGGGGGCAATAAGGGGAAATGTGTCCAGAAGGGATGGGGCGTATTAAATTTGCCACTGTCCACGCCCGTATTACCGCTCTCATTGCTGATGTAAGAGGGAAGGGAGCTCTAGAGCCCCGGTAAAGTAGATTCCTTAGCGCCTCATAAGACCCCAAACGTGCTGCTTCCAGAACCACTGCTGCGTTGGACTCGTCAGAGATCAGCCAGTTATGGGCGTGTGATAGCATGGCCGCCACAAAATAGGAGTGAAGGTCAGGGCAGGCCAAACCCCCCTCTCCCCAAGGTCTCTGCAGCACCGTCAGCTTAAATCTCGGCTGACCGGATCCCCAGGGAAAGGATAATAGAACGGTATTTATTAAGCGAAATATCTTTTTGGGGATCCAGACAGGTGCGTGTCTTAGAGCATAAAGAAAGGCAGGCAGAAGCTTCATCTTAAATAAATTTATCCTCCCGATTAAAGAGAGGGGAAGATTCGCCCACGCCCTCAGTCTCTTTCTCATCCTCTGCACCAGCGGTTCTAAGTTAAGGGTATAATAGTCAGAGGTAGATGTAGAGATGTGGATACCTAGATATTTAATTTTGTCTGTCCATAATAAAGGTAAATTAGGATCCGCAATATCTTTTGCGGCCCCATCTATCGGCAAAATTTGGGATTTATCCCAGTTTACTTTGAGCCCCGAACAGCTAGTGAAATTAGAGAGAATGATCAAGGTCTCCCGAAGGGATTGGGCAGGGTCACTCAAGGAAAGGATAAGATCATCCGCATACAAGGCCACTTTCTCATGAATGGATCCCACCTGTATGCCCCTAACCCCATCTGCCTGTCTGAGGGCCGAGGCAAGTGGCTCCATCACCAAGGCAAAAAGGGCCGGCGACAGTGGACAACCTTGCCTCGTGCCTCTTCCAACAGAAAAGGGCGCCGACAGAGCACCACCAAGCTTAATCTGCGCCGTTGGATCTTTATATAAAATATCAATCCATCTGCGGAATACCTCTCCAAAACCCATAACTTCCAATACCGTGGACATAAAAGGCCATGCCACTGAATCGAAGGCCTTTTCAATGTCCAGTGTCACCATTACTCTTGTAGAGGACTCAGTGGGAGGCAGCTGGAGATGGGTGAACACCCTACGTAAATTTATATCTGTTGACTTCCCTGGCATGAAACCAGTCTGGTCTATATTAATTAGGGAAGGAAGAATCGTCCTCAGTCTGGTCGCTAGCATTTTTGTCAAAATCTTGAGGTCATAGTTTAGCAGGGATATCGGCCTATAAGAAGCACAGTGGGATGTGTCTTTGCCGGGCTTAGGGATGAGGACTATGTGTGCCTGATACATTGAAGGGGGTAAGGACATCTGTTTTTTACTTTCAGAGAAGACTTTTAACAATTTTGGTGCAAGTAGTGAGGCGTACATTCTGTACCATTCACCAGGTAGGCCATCGGGCCCTGGTGTTTTTCCACTAGGAAATGAGCAGATCGCCTCCTCTATCTCCTCAATGGTAAACTCTCTGTCTAAAAATTCTAAATCCTCCTGCGAAAGAATGGGTAGGCGTAGGGACTGCAAAAATTCCCTACGTCGATCTTCAGGCCATCCAGGGACCGCCTTGTATAAGTTTTCGTAGAAGGATCTGAATTCATCTATAATTAGTTCGGGGGTAGAGATAACCTGACCATCTGAACCACAGATTTCTGACACCACCGTCTGCATTTTAGAGTCCGCAACTAAATTCGCCAGGAGTTTGCTGTTTTTATCTCCAGATTCAAAGATCTTCCCTGCTAAGGAATTTAAATCTAGATGTGTGGCTGAGACAAGATGTAAAGACAATGCTCTTTTTGCCTCGGCTAACCGGGTAAAGTGATCTAGGGTCGGGGAGCCAGAAAAAGCCTCCGCCGCTCTAGCCTCTCCCTCCTCAAGTGCCTGGACCCGACCTGACATCTCAGAACGGACCGCTTTAATAGCTGAAATGTATTCTCCTCTGGTGTTGGCCTTAAAAGCATCCCAGACTATCTGCTCCGAGGCTGAATCCTCATTAATCTCCCAGTATTGTTGTAGTTTGGGAGAGACCACCTCCCCCACCCTCGAGTTCTGCACCCATTTGGGTGCTAAACGCCAACAGTCACGACTCCTGGTGTTCGACAACTCCAAAGTGACCTCCAGAGGTGCATGATCAGAGAGGCCCGCCGGCAAGTACGAGACCCCTCTCACCGCCGCCAGGGCACAGGTGTTGCCAAAGACCAAATCGATCCTAGAACCAGATTTATGAGTAGTAGAATGAAAGGAGTAAGCCCTAGCGGTTTGGTGCTTCCATCTCCAAATCTCAGTGTAATTAAAAGCTTGTGCCCAATGAAGCAGGTCTGGTGAATACGCCCTATTTGGATTGGACGAATCCAGGGACGGATCCAAGATAGAATTAAAATCTCCAGCTATATATATTCTGGAAAATTGTAATGTGGCTAAGAGCTCATATACCTTGTAGAGGACCCGGTGGTCAAAGGGTGGAGGCACATATATATTCACTAAAGCATAGACCACCGCCCTGATCTCCAGTAATAGAATTATGAATCGGCCATCTTGATCAGTTTGTAGATGCACTACCTTATATGGAAGGGATTTGTTCAATAAAATGGCCACTCCCCTTGCATAACTGGAGTACGTTGCATGAAAGGATTGCCGTACCCAGGGTCTGCGTAGCGCCAGGATTTTGTTCCCCAGAAGATGAGTCTCCTGTAGGAACAAGATATGAGGCCTATGGTTATTCAGATATTTAAACATTAATGCCCTTTTTACTTTGTCATTAAGACCCCTCACATTCCATGATACCAATCTTAAATCCATTGATGCAGTGACAGATTATAATTAAGCATAGTGATAACTACATGTAGAGGGTCAGCCCCTATGGGGCCAAGGGGGAGTGTCAAAAGGATAATGATTTTGCACTTGACATAGTGAGCATTAATAAAGACACATGAAATGTAAGTATCAGTCAGTGGATGTAGAGCGTACAAGAAAGAAAAAAACAAAAGGTAGCCTGTGAACTCCCTACTGACCATGAAGTACCCCTAAAAGAGAAAATAAACACTGAACAGAAAACAATAATAACTATGGTCAGTTTAATACCCGAAACCTAAACTCAAACTTCTAGATCTTCGGACTTCTGAAGAAAAAAGTTCCAAAGTGTAGCGACTCAGTGTCGCCGATGCCTCTTCAATTGGCGGGAAAAGAGAAAAAAACCCCCAAAAAAAGAAAACTGGGGGGGGGGGTTGATGCTTCAGTGAGTTACTTCTAACAAGGTGGCTCCGTGGTAGAAGAATGTATAGTGAAGGCACATCAATTCTTGAACTGGAGGGATCTTTAACGATTAATGTTCCCAAAAAAATAATTAAAATAAAAATAAAAATAACATGTACAATCCTGCATGAGGGGTAAGGAGCCAGCGAACAACAACCTCTGATGATGAAGTCAAGAAGCTTTACAACAGGAACCGTTGGCTGGATGAAACACCCCCTCGAACAGGGATCCGGAAGGAAAATGGGATCTTTGTGCAGATTTTGGATAGCGACTCATACTTGCGTTTACCGTAGGTTGTTCAGCCAGTCATCAGCGTCAGCCGGAGAGTCAAAGAATCTGACCGTGCCATTGTGAGGAACCCGAAGACGGCTGGGATACAACATGCTGTATTTAATATCCTTTTCACGTAGGCGCTTACGAACATCATTAAAGGACTTCCTCTTTCGCTGCAGTTCTGCCGAGAAATCTGGAAACAAAAGAATTGAGCCACTGCCGTATGAAAGCGGGGAATGATTGCGGGCTGCGGAGAGGATCCTGTCACGGTCTCTGAAGTTGACAAAGCGGACCAAGAAAGGTCAGGGATTTGCACCAGGGATACTGCGTCCCGTGGGTACACGGTGGGCACGCTCGACGACATAAGTCGGAGAGGTATCCGCGAGGTCCAGCAGTTTTTTGAAGAAGTCTTCCGCGAACTCCGCCGGTCGGTCACCCTCTTCCCCCTCCGGGAGACCCAAAACTCGTTGCGTCTCGCTCTGTTTTCTGCGTCATCAGACTTAGCGACAAGCAGCTGTACCGTACGCTGTAATTCCGCTATGGTGTTAGTGTGAGTAGCTGTAAGGTCTTCAGTTGCAGATATTCTAGATTCTGATTCAGTCAGCCTACCCCTGATTTTATCCAGGTCATTTCTAATGAGATTACACTCCTCTGCGAGGCGATCTATTCTCACTAGCATGGAGGTTTTACTTTGTTCGATGGCAGCCAGGATCACTGCAGTACTATCTTGAGAGGGTGGGCCAGAGAGAGCCGCACTCGGTGCCTCGGGCTCCATGACTAATTCTGTCAGCAAGGTTTGCAGTCTCCCTATGAGAGAAGGATCTAGTTGTGCAGCTGGTGAAGGTAGCTGTTCGGCCTTTGTAGGGGCCAGGCGACCCGGCGTGGATGAGCTCTTGGGTCGGTTCCTAGGGCCCATTGAGTAGAGGTGGGCAGCAAGCTCCAACAGTCCCTCACTGACTTGCAGGTAAAGGCTGTCCAGTGAGGAGGGCCAGCCAGGTGAGCCCTGCAGAAAGGATCAGGGAGCCGGATGGATGCAGGAGGGTAAGCTGGATGCTGGACCCCGGAGCACCTCAGCCTGCCCACCCAGTCAGTTACCCCAGATGGCTTAGCAGGAAGGTGTAGGGCTGGCAGGGGGCCGTGGGCAGCAGAAATCCGCGCTCCCGAATGGAAACTCAGGCCGGTCGCGATATTCCCCAGCCGGTCGGCAGCCCAGGAAAGTGCGGTGGGCGGCAGGCTGCACTAGGCCGCAATAGGCCGCGGCCGCACCGGATGGTCCCAGCGGCCCCACGAATCAGGAGGAAGGTGTAGGACCGGCAGGGGGCCGTGGGCGGCTGAGTCCGCGCTTTGGAACCTCTCCTTAACAGACTAAGAGACAATCCCGACATCACAGGTCTGACAATTCAAGGAAAGGAGTATAAGGTATCTGCCTTTGCAGATGACATTTTACTCTCCCTGTCCTCCCCAAATACCTCTATACCCAACTTACTCAAAGATATAGAGCATTTCGGAACCTTATCGCATCTAAAGATTAATTATGCGAAATCCCAAGCCTTGAATATCACCCTTACAACACAGGAACTTAAAAGTTGCCAATCCTCCTTTCCCTTCCAGTGGAACCAACAGGAAATAACCTACCTAGGTATCCAAATCACCACTAAATTAGAGGACATATACAGGGTTAATTTCCTTAAGGTCTTAAAGAAAGCGCAACTTGACTTAAAAGAATGGGGGAACCTTAATGTCTCCTGGTTTGGCCGCTCCGCTCTTTTAAAAATGATAACCTTGCCATGATTTCTTTATATTATTCAGTGCCTACCTATCCATCTTCCAGCATCCTTTTTTGCAGCATATAGGAAGATGTGCACACTGTTTCTATGGAAAGGTTCCCCTCCACGCATCAAATTCGCTAGGCTCACGCGGCCAAGACTTAACGGAGGCATTGGACTTCCAGACCTCCACAAATACTTCCTAGCGAGCCACCTTGCCCGAATCGTGGACTGGAATGTCCATGAACCGGGTAAGCTTTGGGTTACCCTGGAGAAATCGATCTATCAACTTCCACTGGAGTCTCTCCCCTGGATCGCCCCAAAACAAGTGCCACAGGAGATATTGACGCATCCTCTCATCTCAGCGTCGCTAAGTTCCTTCAGACGAACAATTAAAATCAGGTCAATCTCCTCTGTACCAGGCCCGTTAACCCCATTGAGAGGCAACCCTGAGTTTATCCCAGGGCTCTCATCATCCTTTCTAAACCTAACATGGCCGCACAACAGAATGTTAGCCTATCAGTTCTATGTAGACAAGACCCCTAGATCATATGAGAACCTAGTTGACTCGTCCCTCCTTAAATCCTTCCCCTTTTGGACATACCGACAGATCAGACACTTTCTATCAACTCAAGGAACGACACTGACTTGGACTAGACAATTAACTCCATTTGAGGAACTGTGCACCAGATCCTCCCCACAAAGACACCTAATCTCGTACATGTACAATACGCTTATAGAAGATAACTCTAATGCCCCGTACACACGGTCGGACTTTGTTCGGACATTCCGACAACAAAATCCTAGGATTTTTTCCGACGGATGTTGGCTCAAACTTGACTTGCATACACACGGTCACACAAAGTTGTCGGAAAATCCAATCGTTCTGAACGCGGTGACGTAAAACACGTACGTCGGGACTATAAACGGGGCAGTGGCCAATAGCTTTCATCTCTTTATTTATTCTGAGCATGCGTGGCACTTTGTCCGTCGGATTTGTGTACACACGATCGGAATTTCCGACAACGGATTTTGTTGTCGGAAAATTTTATCTCCTGCTGTCCAACTTTGTGTGTCGGAAAATCCGATGGAAAATGTCCGATGGCGCCCACACACGGTCGGAATTTCCGACAACACGCTCCGATCGGACATTGTCCATCGGAAAATCCGACCGTGTGTACGGGGCATTACACTCCAGACTCCGCACACACAGCATGGGAAGCAGACCTTCAGACGACCTTCACGGAGGGGGATTGGTCTTGTATCAACGAATATATACATAAGGGCTCCCTTAATGTAGCCATTCAGGAGAATGGCTATAAAATTCAAACACGCTGGTATAGGACTCCGTCACTTCTACATGAATTCTCTCCAACCATCCCAGACACATGCTGGAGATGTGGGAAAGCAAAAGGCACAATGCTGCACATATGGTGGAACTGCGTCTCCATACAGCCATTCTGGAAAGAACTCCACGACCTCATCTCACATATCACAACATACTCCCTGACCTATTCCCCTGCCCAATATCTCCTACATCACACTCACCTGACTAAAAACGAGTACTTTAAATCATTAGCTATGCACCTGGTGAATGCAGCTAAACTATGTATCCCGACACATTGGAGATCCACCTCCACCCCCACGATTGGGGAGTGGTTCCGGAGGATCTCTAAGATAGAGGAGATGGAGGAGCTGGTGCACATTTCACAAGAACGAATCCAAAAATTTACGACCACATGGGCCTGTTGGACACATTTCAAATTATCTCAACGCTATAGCACGTATAGCTCCTGAACATTCTTTTGAGTAGACCATCAAGAATTAAAAACAGTTCAGGTCAGGTCGGGGTGACAATGCCCTATAGAGGAGATCGGATGGACCGCGACTTCTGTCGCTATCCACCCCTCAAAACTCCACTATCTCTCCCCCACCCAACCCGCCATTCTTTTCCCCAGTTCCCACACTTCTCTATTCTACCTCCCTATCCCCCACACACTTCTTTTTTCCCCCTTCCCTCATTTCCTACCTAAGATCCCTAACTTAATAAGGGGGTCATAAGAATCCCTCTGAACACCCCATCAAAGGTTATGTATAGAGTCACACGAGTTTGTCAAAAACTAATTGAAATCCTGAATTGACATTTACATGTTTGTATTTATGTAATATATCTATATTTGAGAATACTGTGACAACATTTCTATATGATACCCATGTTACTGTACAAGCTACTACCTTGCATATTTTTTTCAATAAAAATTATTATGTAAAAAAAAAAAAAATTTAAAAATCTAATTTCTTCATAAATTTAGGCCAAAATGCATACCGCTACATGTCTTTGGTTAAAAAAAAAATCCAATACGTGTATATTGATTGGTTTGTGTGAAAGTTATGGCGTCTACAAACTATGGTATATATATTGAAATTTTTATTTATTTTTATACTACTAATGGCAGTGATCAGTGACTTATAGTGGGACTGTGATAGTGCAATGGGAAATTTGACACTAACTGACACTGGCTGGGAGGTACACTAACTGCCCCTGACACCTCCAGTGACACTAATACAGTGATCAGTGCTAATACGATACACTGTGACTGTACTAATAACACTGGCTGGGAAGGGGTTAACATCTCAGGCGTAATCAAGGGGTTAAGTGTGTGCCTAACAATGTGTAATATGTGCTGCTTTTTACTAAATATCTGTTTGTTCCTTCTCCCTGCTTTGAAGGGAGAAGAAACAAGCAGATCATTCATTTAGTACAGAGCCCTGTTTGTCTGTCTACACAGACCCCTGGGCTGTGATTGGACACAGCCAGTCAGCAGGTCTCAGCCATGAATCATTGTCTGAAACCTGTTCCACTGTGTCCAATCACAGTGGGAGTCAGCCAGGGGGGATGGAGGGAGTGTGCATGCAACATACAGGTATGTGATTGTGCCTGTAAGAGCCGCCCGCAGTAAAATGAGGGCGGGTGGTCAGCAAGTGGTTAACAAAACACCTCCAGCTACTTGTTATAATGAATACAAAATAAATACAAATACAGTGGAACCTTGGATTACGACCATAATCCGTTCCAGGAGAATGCTTGTAATCCAAAATCAATATAAAATCAATCATATCAAAGCGAGTTTTCCCATAGAAGTCAATGGAAACGAAGATAATTAATTCCACATTGACTCCTATTGTATGCAGTACCACATGTGACCAGAGGTGGGGGGGAGCGCCGGGGAGACTCGGAAATACTCAGAGATGGCTCTGATGCACTCGGAAACCCTCAGAAAGGCTCGGAAACACTCAGGAACGGAATATTTCCAAATGTTTCTGAGTATTTCCAAGTGCACCCAAACGGCTCCGAGTGTCACCGGCGCCCCCACACCTCTGGCCAAATGCGGTACTGCACACCACAGAGGCTTGAATCCTGCTCGTTTTGCAAGACAAAACTCGCAAACCGAGTCAGGATTAAAAAAAAAAAATAGCTTGTATTGTACTGGGTTCACATTCCTGCGTTTTTGGCGAAAATGTGACAAAATTACTGTGCCACCGATGTGAAAAAACTAAGCTGCTGACACAACAATAAGACTAATTGTATATAAACATGAAAGAGGGAAAGTGAAGCTGAAACTAAATAAACCCTAAGACCCCTTTCACACTGGAGGCGTTTTTCAGGTGCTTTAGCGCTAAAAATAGCGCCTGTAAAGCACTTGAAAAAAGCCTCAGCTGCAAACCCAATGTGAAAGCCCAAGTGCTTTTGTCTTTGGACATACAAGTGATGGAATTACATTACTCAAGAGTTATTCTTCTTGATTTATTCTGTGATATTTGGTGTTTTTTTGTGGGTGAGAGTAGAATATTACCCTCTAATTTTTGGGAATTACATTTTGCTTTCTGATGTTGGTACACATATCACATTTTTTGGGCTCAAATTAGGAATATTTGGAAATAATAAAAAGCACAGAAAATTTGTTCTCATTTTAAATTTGTATCAGCAATGGTATTGTTTGTGGATTATAAAGACACGTGTGTGAGTTTGGGTAAAGATTGTAGTGAGATGGAGAGTAATGCCCCGTACACACGGTCGGAAAAGATACATTTCATCTCAACATTAAAAGTTTTTTTTTGTGAAAGTTAGAATTGTTCCATTAGAATCAATGGCTAATACTTGATTTGGACTAGAGCAGATTTTCACTTCAAAAAAAGCGCTAAAACGGTATTCACTATAGCGCTGGTGAGAAAACACTCCCAAAATCAAATTTACTATAGTTCCCTGAAACCAAATAGTGCCCAAACCCTTATGCCGCGTACACATGAGCGGACTTTCCAGCATACTTGGTCCGGTGGACCAGAGTCCGCCAAACAATCCGATCGTGTGTAGGCTCCGGCGGACTTTTTTTCCCAAAAGTCCGCTGTACCTAGATTTGAAACATGTTTCAAATCTTAGTCCACCAGACTCGCCGGACTCCGTTCCTGACAGAAAGTCCGTTCGTCTGTATGCTGGTCTGACGGACAGGGTATTGCATCTCGCGCTCACTGCAATAGAAAAAACAAATTTTCCTATTGCGGCAAGAGCAGGGCATCCCAGGCCCTTAGGTCTGGTATGGATTTTAAGGGGAACCCCCTATGCCGAAAAACCGGATAAGGTCCCCCCTAAAATCCATACCAGACCCCGATCCGAGCACACAGCCCGGCCGGTCAGGAAAGGGGGTGGGGACAAGCGAGCGCCCCCCCCCCCTCCTGAACGTAGAAGGCCGCTTGCCCTCAACATGGGGGTGGGTGCTTTGGGGGAGGGGGGGCACCCTGCGGGGCCCCCCACCCCAAAGCACCTTGTCCCCATGTTGATGAGGACAAGGGCCTCTTCCCAACAACCCTGGCCGTTGGTTGTCGGGTCTGCGGGCAGGGGGCTTATCGGAATCCGGGAGCCCCCTATAATAAGAGGGCCCCCAGATCCCGGCCCCCCACCCTAAGTGAATGAGTATGGGGTACATGGTACCCCTACCCATTTACCTAGGGAAAAAGTGTCAATAAGAAAACACACTACACAGGTTTTTAAAATAATTTATTAGACAGCTCCGGGGGGGTCTTCCTCCGGCTTCGGGGGTCTTCTTCCGGCTTCGGGGGTCCCTCCAGTTCCTCTTCTCCCGGCGTCCGGTTGGTTCTTCACCGGGTGATATTGACCACGCCCCTAAAACATCACAGTCTCAGCATGCCCAGGGACTGTGACGGCATAAGGGGGCGGGGTCTCCGCCTATATAAGTCACAGCGGAGCGCTCAGAGAGTAGTCCAGCCGGAGAGACCGTCGTGTCAACATCTGGAGAAGAGAAGAGGGAAGCAGCCAAGAAGACAAGAAGCCAGAAGTCCAGGCCTCCGCTGGCAAAAGAGCGGCATGAAGACAGCGGAAGAGCCGGCAGAAGAACTGGAACACCGGGAGAAGAGGCCAGAGAGATTGGAGAAGAACCAACCGGATGCCGGGAGAAGAGGAACCGGAGGGTCCCCCGAAGCCAGAAGAAGGTCCCCAAGCTGGAGGAAGACCCCCCCGGAGCTGTCTAATAAATTATTTTAAAAACCTGTGTAGAGTGTTTTATTATTGACACTTTTTCCCTAGGTAGATGGGTAGGGGTACCATGTACCCCATACTCATTCACATAGGGTGGGGGGCCAGGATCTGGGGGCCCTCTTATTATAGGGGGCTCCCGGATTCCGATAAGCCCCCCGCCCGCAGACCCCGACAAACAACGGCCAGCGTTGTCGGGAAGGAGCCCTTGTCCTCATCAACATGGGGACAAGGTGCTTTGGGGTGGGGGGGCCCCGCAGGGTGCCCCCCCTCCCCCAAAGCACCCAGCCCCCATGTTGAGGGCATGCGGCCTGGTACGGTTCAGAAGGGGGGCCACTCGCTCGTCCCCACCCCCTTTCCTGACCGGCCAGGCTGCGTGCTCGGATCGGGGTCTAGTATGGATTTTAGGGGGACCCCACGCCGTTTTTTTGGCATAGGGGGTTCCCTTTATAATCCATACCAGACTTAAGGGCCTGGTATGCCCCGCGACGGGGCTCGCAAAGTGTCAATCTCGCCGATAAAAGCGGCGAGATTCACTTCCTTTTCTAGTCCCGTTGTACCGGAGTCACGTTCAAAATGAACGGACTTGGCCATGTGTGGGCAAGTCCGTTCATTCTGAAAGTCCGCCGTAACTCCGGCGAAAGTCCATCGGAAAGATGGGCGGACCTAGCCTGCCAGAAAGTCCGGTCGTGTGTAGGCAAGTCCGTCCGTTCAGGTAGTCCGCCGGAAAGTCTGGCGGAAAGACCGTCGGACCAAGTCTGCTGGAAAGTCTGATCGTGTGTACGAGGCATTACTCTGCTAAAACCTGGAGAATTGCACATGGAAATAATTTTAGAGCATGATATAATTGCCTAAATGGTACTGAAATATGCGGTATATTATTTGAAGATGATCTGCTTTTAAACTGTGTGAAAAAATGATTTCCACACTGAAATATCTTTAAAAGTCTGAGAAGTGAAAAATTCCCCGTTTAGGACAACTAGGTGCCAACACAACTGAGCATGCTCAGACCTGAAAATAACTCTCATTTTAACTCGTGTCTTTTTTAGCCGGCGCTATAGTAAATACCAAAATGAGAGCTAATTAGAGCATTTTTTTGAAGTAAAAATCTGCTCTATTTTAGTCCAAATCATGTATTAGCCATTGATTCTAATGGAACAATTGTAACTTTCACAAAAAAAAACCTTTTAATGTTGAGATGAAATGTATCTTTCTGTGAAATAAATTTTCCTTTGCAACATTGTTGCTACTACTTAAAATATTTTGATTTTAAGAACACTAGAATGTGGAATGTTTTGATGTTTTGGTAAAATATATTTTTCTCTGTCACTTTCACTTGTTACTCTCCATCTCACAACCATCTTTACCCAAAATGACACAGGTGTCTTTACAATCTACAAACAATACATTTGCTGATGCAAATTTAAAATTAATCACAATTTTCTGTGCTTTTTATTATTTCCAAATATTCCTAATTTGAGCCCAAAAAATGTGATATGTGTACCAACATCAGAAAGCAAAATGTACTTCCAAAAAATTAAAGGGTAATATTCTACTCTCACCCACAAAAAACACCAAATATCACAGAATAAATCAAGAAGAATAACTCTTGAGTAATGAAATTCCACCACCTGTATGTCCATAGAAATGCAGTATTTATGTGTAGTTATGTGTAGGAGGTTCTCACATGTGACAGCTCCATGGCTTAGAGATTAGAACTTCTGCTTAGTATCTCTGAGGGTCTGGGTTCAAATCCCAATCATGTTACTTCATGTAGAGAAGTTGCCTCATCTCCCAGGTGCTATAACTATGTCTAAATGTAGTATTTATGTGTAGGAGGGTTCCACCACCATTGTAAGTCTTTTCCAGATACACTATTTAGCCAAAAGTATTGGGACACCTGCCTTTACACACACATGAACTTTAATGGCAGCCCAGTCTTAGTCCATAGGGTTAAAATTTGATTTGGCCCACCCTTTGCAGCTAGAACAGCTTCTGGGAAGGCTGTCCACAAGGTTTAGCCCCGGTTCACACAGGGGCGACTTGTCAGGCGACTTAGCCGCCTGACAAGTCGCATCCCGTTCTGTACTACGGAACCGTTCTAATAGGAGCGATGCAAGTCGCTCCGACTTAGAAAAAGGTTCCTGTAGTATTTTTGGGGCGACTTCAGGCGACTTGCATTGACTTCTATACAGAAGTCGTTTTGCAAGTCGCCGCTGAAGTCGTGTGCAGGTCGCCTCGGTGAGTCAGCCTGCAAGTCGTGTTGCCCCTGTGTGAACCGGCAGTTAGTGTTTCTATGGGAATGTTTGATCATTCTTCCAGAAGTGCATTTGTGAGGTCAGGCACTGATGTTGGATGAGAAGGCCTGGCTCGCAGTCTCTACTCTAATTCAGCCAAAGGGTGTTCTATCGGATTGAGGCCAGGACTCTGTGGTCAGTCAAGTTTCTCCACCCCAAACTTGCTCATCCATGTCTTTATGGACCTTGCTTTGTGCACTGGTGTGCAGTCATGTTGGAACAGGAAGGGGCTTTCCCCAAACTGTTCCCACAAAGTTGGGAGCATGAAATTGTCCAAAATGTCTTGGTATGCTGATGCCTTAAGATTTCCCTTAATTGGAACTAAGAGGCCAAGCCCAACCCCTGAAAACAACCCCACATCATAATCCCCCCTCCACCAAATCATTTGGACCAGTGCACAAAGCAAGGTCCATAAAGACATGGATGAGTGATTTTGGGGTGCAGGGACTTGACTGGCCTGGACAGAGTCCTGACCTCAACACAACAGAACACCTTGGGGATGAATTAGAGAGGAGACTGTAGGTCAGGCCTTCTCGTCCATCAGTGCCTGACCTCACAAATGCACTTGGAAGAATGGTCAAATATTCCTATAGACACACTCCTAAACCTTGCGGACAAGAAGAGTTGAAGCTGTTATAGCTGCAAAGGGTGGGCCAAATGAATTTTGAACCCAATACTAATACTGGGATGCCATTACAGTTCATGTGCATATAAAGGCAGGCGTTCCAATACTTAGGCCAATATATTGTATATTGCTTGTGACACTGAGCATGGCTATGGACTTAGGGCTGATTCACACCAGAGAGATGCAGAGAACATGTGTGGGGCTACCTGGTTTCTAAGTGGGTAGCAGTTCTGTCTAGCAGCACCTGGGATGTTTAATTCCCCAACATGCTAATCTTTGTGTTGAAGTTTATATGTTCTCCCTGTGTGGGTTTCTCACCACAATCCAAAGACATGCTGGCATACTATTTGTCTCCTGTCGAAATAGGTTCTAATGTAAGAAAACATAATACTATTCGCAACTGTGTTAGCCCTTGGCTATGCGCATCAAATCTCCAACTACAGGACAAAGATCGAAGTCCATTTGCATCCACATAAACAAAGCAGCAGTTTTCTAAGCATATGTACCTGTGTAGTGTAAACCCTAAAATTTGAAATGTCCAAGTCCCTGGGCATGATTAGTGCTAATAAACATTAACATCAGTCCCTGGCTGCAATGAGCTTCCAATATAAAGTCGAAAATTAACTTTCCTGCTCATCAGGTGCAATCACTTTAGACATACATGAAGAGATGGATTGAAAGATACTGGTGGGCGTGTACTTCTCTTGGGTGTGTCAGTGTGCTAACAATACAACCTCTCTTATATAAAGGCCTGCAGTAGGGGGGTTTGTTTGGCCTGAGAAGGTCAGGTTTTTTGCTGTGATTTGTGGGGGAGAAGGAATGAGATTGTGCATTCTGACAAATGCCCAACTAAGGAGATTTGATTAAATTCTTGTGCATTTTTTCAATCAAAAGTGGGTTTATGTGGCCATGCTGTAAATGTTGTGTGTGTATTGTTCCTGTCTGATCATGCAAACATCGTTTGGAAGCATCTGCTGACCTACTCTTTTTGATCTTGTTGTTTAATCATGTACACCGGAAAGCAGCTTCCAGCAGAACATGGTCACCAATGTATGTATGTGTGGATTGTGGGCTGGTGGTGGGTGTTTTGAATAAGTCTTTTGTAATATTATGTTGGAATGCTTTGTAAGAATGACTGTTAAGTATGTTTCTATAATCTTGCAGATAAAAATGTGATGTGTTGCTCATTATACACTGAAATTAAAGCTGTGTCCACTCTAAGGTTTTGTCAAATTCTAGATTGTAAGCTCCTATGAGCAGAGCCCTTAAAGTCCCATTGCTAAATGTAGCACCATATATCCTGTCCAAATTTTTTTGAAGCTAGTAAATGTAACTTTATTTTTTTTTTTTTCTGCTTGTAAAATATAAGTACATTATTGAGCTTTGTTGTGGTGTGTGTTTTTTTTTTTTTTTTTTTTCTTCTACTTTTCTTTTGCTTTAGTTTTTGTGGGTGGTTTTGGGAAAGTGTAATATCTCTTATATTTTATTTCAATATGTATTTGTGCACCAAAACCCTAATCTCTTTGCCCTGGTTCACATTGATGCTACTTTGAAATCGCACTACCTCACGTGAAGTAGCACGATTTCAAAGTAGCAAGGTCAGCGTGATTTCAGGTGCGACTTGATAGACATCCGTGTGGCTTCATACACAAATGTCTTTTGAAGTCACACCTGAAATCGGCAAAAGTATAGTGTAGGAACTACTTTAGCAAATTGGTGTGGCGCCACAAAATTGGTGTTGCATCGATTGGAACAGTGCCATTGCTGCCAAGTCATGCGATTTGATCTCTCAAATTGCATGACAAATCGCTCCAATGTAAACCTAGGCTTCTGCACACCTGCAAGTTAATGATAAAGGTGGAATCTTTTTATATAACCGCTGTGGAGAATTGCAGGTAATGAATTCAGCTGGTGGATAGGCAGTGTTCGAATGTGTCAGCTTTAGTTCACATTGGTGTGATTTGACATGTCAAATCGGTGGCAATTGCACAGTTTTAATTGGTGCGACTTTGGGGTGCAATTTGTATTGATATCACTGCAGAAACCTGCACAGATGTCTCTGAAATTCCCCCTGCAGTCGGGACTGACATGCAGGAATGAAAGTGTGTGATTTCAGCTGAACTATTTCCTCCCTCTGTCAGTGTGAACCAGGGCTCAAACTGGGACTTTTGTTTTTGTCATTCACTGGCTGTTAACCCAGGTACACCATTTCTTATGGAACACCTTTAAATATCAGTAGTAATACAAATTTGAATATCTGCAAATAAACAAAAATAATACAATTCTAATAGTGGTTGCGATCAAATATTCGCAGCAGCGTTCAAAAGAGTTTCGCATTCTGACACAGAAATTAGTCATTGTAATCACCCGGAAGTTCCTGTGCTGGTTAGGATCTCCATCTAGGTGGACATGGCGAGGTCCATCTTTAGCAAAGAGGTGCTGCTCATTTTCCGGATAAGGGTATGATATGTACTTGTGCTTAATCAATGTGGATGTGGTAGTTAGATTTGGTGTGGGTGGGGTTCATTGATTTGTTTGGCATCTCCACACATTTGCTTCTGGCCCATGTACACACATCACTTCCTGCTTTTGTTCTGCTGATGTAAATGCAAATATAAATGGGAGCTCCTTTCTATTAAAATATATATGACTTGTTTCACTGTTGGGCGACTTTGGACCTCCGCGTTGCTTGACAAGTTGTACCCCATGATTCTCAATGTTAACTAGGGATGGGCTGAACATCCTCCCTGTTCGGTTCGCAGCTGAACATGCGAACACCGTTAAAGTCTATGGGACACTTTAGTTTAGCTAAAGTAGTTCCTGCACTACTTTTGCTGATTTCAGGTGTGACTTCAATAGACATTTGTGTATGAAACCACGTGGATATCTATCAAGTCGCACCTGAAATCACGCTGACCTTGCTACTTTGAAGTCGTGCTACTTCAAGTGAGAGGACACTAATATTTTTGACACTTTTTTTGTGAAATGGTAGGGGTACTTTTGTACCCCCTTACCATTTCACACAGGGGGGGCAGGATCTGGGGGTCCCCTTGTTAAAGGGGGCTTCCAGTTTCCGATAAGCCTCCCGCCCGCAGACCCCCACAACCCTTGCCCGGTGGTTGTGGGGGTCTGCCTTTGTCCTCATCAACATGGGGACAAGGTGCTTTGGCGGTCTACCCCAAAGCACCCTCCCAATGTTGAGGGCATGTGGCCTGGTAAGGTTCAGGGGGGGCGCTCTCTTGTCCCCCCTCTTTTCCTGCGGCCTGCCAGGTTGCGTGCTCGGATAAGGGTCTGGTATGGATTTTTGGGGGGACCCCATGCCAATTTTTTAAAAAATTTAGGCGCGGGGTTCCCCTTAAAATCCATACCAGACCTGAAGGGTCTGGTATAGATTTTGAGGGGGACCCCACGCCATTTTTAAAAAAAAATTTGGCCGGGGTTCCCCTTAATATTCATACCAGACCTGAAGTGCCTGGTATGGAATTTAGGGGGACCCCCCACGCCAGTTTTTTTTTAAATTTTGGTTCGGGATTCCCCTGTGGGGAAATCCCATGCCATTTTTATCAATGAACTTTTATGTGTATTGTCGGACCGGCAATTCATTAATAGCCGCGAGTAGTTTTAAATTACCTTTTTTCCTTTAAAATGTCATTTTGCTGTCAGACTGTTCTAAAGACGGGAAACATGCGCCCCTTTTACAGGCATACTATAGACACCCCCCCAGGTACGATATGTAAAGGAATATTACACTTTTATTGTTTCACTCTAAGCATTATTAAAATCACTGCTCCCGAAAAAACGTCCGTTTTAAAAATTTTTTTTGCATTGATACATGTCCCCTGGGGCAGAACCCAGGTCCCCAAACACTTTTTATGGCAAAGAACTTGCATATAAGCCTTCAGTGATTGGATTTTGCAGGTTCGAGCCCCATTGACTTCCACTATTCCAGCATATGTGATCTGACAGGCATTATTGCCGCAATAGCGCTGCTTTCCATTTGCATTAGCGCTGACTTTCTGAGAGTTGAAGTCTTTCTGGCCTTTTTTGAGAGTTATTTTTTGGCACTATAGTAAATGACCCCCAATGTGTTTCTCACACATGGACACTGTAGTCATTCATTCCAGCACCACCGCAGTGTTCCGGGAATGTCTGCTGTGCTGCACATGTGCAGCTCATTGTACATTCATTGGAAGATTACAAATAACTTGGCCCCACTGTGCATTGTATGCGGTTATAGGGCAGTTGTTTTGCAGCCTCTTTCACTTGAATGGGTTGAATTCAGCGCTATGCATGCCCCCTGAACATGACGGAAGGTTTATTTTTGCCGCTGGCATGACATGTGTACATCTCTGAGCACTGTCTTTGCAGCTTAAGGGGGAGCGGTTGAGGGGAGATAAAATCACAGCTCAGTCACGTGTTTTCATTACCCCCCAACTGCAAGTTAAGCAAGTCCTATCTGCCAATTTTGCTGGACAGATTGGTCCTCATATTGGTGGAACAAATTATCAATAAGACATGGGCGATTGGAATTCATGCTCAGCATTATCATTATTACAGATATTAATCCCATGAGAATGTACAATTCACAAGTAAACTGCTGCATAAATTGTCAACACTATAAAAGTAACTATAATATTAATAATAAAAAAAAACATTACTAGTGTATTTTTCTGTATTCACCATCTGTCATTTTATACAAGTGTAACCCCTTGAGGCAGTCTTCTTATACTACATGAGAGTTCCATCTGTACTGTGTTGGTGGATTCCTCTACTACAATGCATTGTTATGATGCCCATAGACAGATTGCCCAATACACTCAATATACTTAAGCACTTCAGCTCTGGAAGGTTTACCCCCTTAATGACCAGGCCATTTTTTGCGATTCCGTACTGCATTAATTTAACTGACAATTGCGTGGTCGTGCGACACTGTACCCAAATAAAATTTTGTACTTTTTCCCTCTCAAATAGAGCTTTCTTTTGGTGGTGTTTGGTCACCACTGTTTTTTTAAGTTTTGCGCTATAAAAATCAATCGTCAATTTTGAAAAAAAAAAAAAAACAATATGTTTTACATTCTGCTATAAACCACATCCAATAAAAAAATGTAAAAAAATCGTATTTCTTCATTAGTTTAGGCCAAAAAGGTATTCTGCTACATATTTTTGGTAAAAAAAAAAATCCCAATAAGCGTATATATTGATTGGTTTGCGCAATAGTTATAGCGTCTACAAACTATGGGATAGATTTATGTAATTTTTTAATTTTTTACTAGTAATGGCGACGATCAGCGACTTATAGTGGGACTGCGATATTGCGGCGGACAATTCGGACACCTAACTGACACTTTTGACACTTTTTTGGGAACCAGTGACACCAATACAGTAATCAGTGCTAAAAAATATGTACTGTCACATAGTTGTCAACATTGTAAAAAAATTTTTAGGGACACTTTTTTGGCTGTAGGCGGAGTCTTATTATAATTAGGGGCGGGGCATGCGCTTGTAGGCGTGGCCTAGGAAAATAAAAATGTGCCGAACAATGGGCATGGTTTATGCAGAGTAGTGGGCGTGGCTCAAAGGGGGTGTGGTTAGAGTCTGAGATGAATGAGGGATGGAGAGGGAAAGGGGGAGAGGGAAAGGGGGAGAGGGATGGAGGGACAGCAGCCCCAGATCCTACACAACAATAGAAATATGTGTATTCTAGAAAGTTTAACAATCAGCAGATAAAGATACTCCAAATACCTGGTGTTAGCACTTCAATCATCCCGGCACCATGGTTGTTGTGGTGTCAGGATGATTGAAGTGCATTATTTCTATTATTACATTGTAATATAGAATGAAATCATTCAACTCACCATAATGCCGAATCAGTGGGATCCCTGAGCGTGTCGCCTGCCACCAGCAGAGTCTGTCCTTGCATCAGGTGCCCCCAGCAGAGTCCATCCTTGCATCAGGTGCCCCCAGCAGAGTCTGTCCTTGCATCAGGTGCCCCCAGCAGTGTCCCTCCTTGCATCAGGTGCCCCCAGCAGAGTCCCTCCTTGCATCAGATGACTCCAGCAGAGTCCCTCCTTGCATCAGGTGCCCCCAGCAGAGTCCCTCATTGCATCAGGTGCCCCCAGCAGAGTTCCTCCTTGCATCATATGCCCCCAGCAGAGTCCCTCCTTGCATGAGGTGCCCCCAGCAGAGGCCCTCCATGCATCAGGTGCCCCCAGCAGAGGCCCTCTTTACACCAGTTGCCCCTAGCAGAGTCAATCCTTACACCAGTGTTCCCAGCCTCAGTCCTTACATCAGTGTCTCAGGCAGAGCCATAGTTACCCCCCTGTACATAGTTACCCCCTCCCCCTGTACACAGTAACCCCCTGTGCATTGTTACCCCCCGCACATAGTTACCCCCCTGTGCATAGTTACCCCCAAGCATAGTTCCCCCCCTGTACATACTTCCCCCCCTGTACATAGTTACCCCCCCTGTACATAGTTACCCCCCTGTACATAGTAACCCCCATGTACATAGTTACCACCCCTGTACATTATAGTTACATCACTGCCTGGGCTTTACACTTAGAGGGACAAGACAGAGCAGAAGAAACTCCACGAGTGGCCGGCACCATGTGTTCAGTGGAGAGGGGAGTGGCTGATCCGTGCAGCTAACCCCGGCTTCAGTATTGTGAAGAGAGAAGCCGATTCATTGGCTGCACGGATCGAGCCCCCTCCCCTCTCCACTGAACACAAGGGGAACTATCTAGCGGTGGCGCTAGCGGCCATTTTGTTGGAGCCAGCTGCTGCAAAAGCAAACATTCCCGATTTTCCTGGACAAAATAGGCAAAATCCCGAATCAGGATTGTCCTGGGAAAATCAGGACTGTTGGCAACTATGCTGTCACTGCACTAATGACACTGGCAGGGAATGGCTTAACATCTAGGGCGATCAAAGGGGTTAAATGTGTAGCCAACATGTGTTACGGTGTGTGCTGTGTGCTGATTTTACTAAGCAATGTGCTGTTTTTTTCTTCCTGCTTTGCAGGAAGAAAAAAACAGCACATTACTGCTGTCAGAAGAGAGCCCTGTGTTTGTTTACCTACACAGGGGTCTCTTTGGTAATCTCTGGAGCCGATCGTCAGCTGCCGGGGTCCAATCAGCAACTGACAGACAATCACAGCAAAGCTAGGGGAGCGGTGGGCACGCGGGAGCTCTATCTACCCTGCCACGTGGATAATGTACCAGGTACGTGATCCGGCACAGAGCGGCCACCGTGCCACAGTATATCTGTAGTGGGCGGTCATTAACTGGTTAAAGTAAAAACTGAAGGCAAAACTTTTTTTTTTTTGTTTTAGTTTTGTATAGCCACTTAAGGACCAAGCTTTTTCTGGCCCTTTTTGTTCACATATAACAATCATTTCTTTTGCTAGAAAATTACTTAGAACCCTCAAACAGTATATATTTTTTAATGCAGAAGCCCTAGAGAATAAATTGATGGGTTTTGCAATTTTTTATGTCACACAGTATTTGCACAGTGGTTTTTCAAACACAGTTTTTTGGGAAAAAAAATTTACTTTTTTGAATTTTAATGCAAAAAAAAAAAACTGTACATAACCAAAATTTTTGGTAAGATATCAAAGATTATGGTATGCCGAGTAAATAGATACCAAACATGTCACGCTTTAAAATTTTACTATCCATAGACGACATTTTAAAAGACTTTACAGGTTACCACTTTAGGTTTATACAAATAGTCTGGGACTAGAATTACTGCCCATGATCTGATGTATGCTGTGATACCACACATGGCTGCGTGCAAGACTGACGCATGCATTCGCCTTTGCGTGCAAGCGGGGGGGCAATTTAATTTTTTTTATATTTACACTGTTGCTTTAATTGTTTTTTGTAATCATAATACAGCCATAATAATAGAGCTTCTATGAATGAATCAGGATCTATGAATGGAGGGGGTGGACCTTGCAATCATCTACCCGTCCTCCACTCATAGATCATTTTGCATCCATAGAAACTGTAGTACGGCTTCTATGAATAAAGAAGCTGGATGGAGAGGGCAAGCATAGTCGGGCACTCTTGATGAGAGCCTGTGACAGCTCCCACAGTTCTATTAACCCCCGCCGCACCGGAAAATCACACGGGAGGTGGGGGGTGGGATTTGACCCAATAAAAGTGGCATCAGCACAAGGGACTTCCTACTAACTTTAAGTTGGATTGTCCCTTGTGCAAATTTTTGTGTATGTTGTGGCTGCACTTATGCTTTAGGTATGGCACAGGTTTGCTGTTTCTTCTCCCCCTCACCCCTGTTCACACTGAACCTGACTTTGAAATTGTGCGACTTCAATTAAAATCACACCATTTCAAAGCTGCATGTCAGTGTGACTTCAGGTGCGACTTGGCTGACATCTGTGCGACTTCAATGCAGGTCGCACCTGAAATTGCATAAAAAATATTCAGGAACTTTATTTAAAATCAGTGTGGCACTAAAAAGTCAACATTGCACAGATTCTAAAAGTGCCATTGCTGACAATAGGGTGCGACTTGTCTTATGGTTTGGACCTGTCAAATCACATGGCAAGTCGCACTGGTGTGAACGGGGCTCAAACTCTTATCTACATCCCCCTTTTTACTCTTTATCCCATACAGAGTTTGACATCCAGTCATGCCAGAATGGGATAACACTAGCAGTTTCCATGCAGTGAGATTTCTCGCCGAGTTTACAACAGGATCATTCCCTGTAGACCTGATCCATACATTACCACATTTCAATTTTATTTATTTATTTTTTTTGCAAGGAAAATCTTTTCTGTTTTCTGAGTTAGTTCCTATTTTCTGCTTTACTGGATTACTGAAGCTCCCAAATCATTTTAATGTCGTCAAAAGTGGCTGAGTAAGGGGAGTTGCAGGAAATAGGAACAGGAGGAGACAATATGATATATCAGCCTTAACAAACATTATAGGACGACAAGGATGGAGATGGAGAGGAGACAGGGATATTCAGTCACAGCTATGGAAACTTGGGGACTTACACTTTACTGCCTGGTGAATGGTGATCAATCCAAGTGATACCACCATCCAGGGCCGTCTTAACGCGGGGCAAAAGGGGCAGCTGCCCAAGGCCCTGTCATTGTTGAGGGGCCCAAAGCAGCTGCCCCTTGAGCCCCTTGGCATGGGTAGTCCTGGACCAGGAGCAAGGAGAAGCGAGAGCCTAGGAGCAGGGCCGTCTTTAATGCGGGGCAAAAGAGGCAGCTGCCCAGGGCCCTGTCATTGTTGACAGGGGGGGGGGCATGCAACCAGGGACTGCTAGTGCTACCCAGGACAGCCCACGGTCTAGGAAATATCCGCTGGAAGGAACAGAGCACCCCCATCCTAACCACCCAGAAGGAGAAGGGCCCTGCCCGCTGCTGGCCAATAGGGATCAGCCGAATACTCCCCCCGTTCGATTCGCACCAGAACCTGCGAACGGACCGAAAATTCGCATGAACGTTAGAACCCCATTGACGTCTATGGGACTCGAACATTCGAAATCAAAAGTGCTTATTTTAAAGGCTAATTTGCATGGTATTGTCATAAAAAGGGTTTGGGGACCCGGGTCCTGCCCCAGGGGACATGTATCAATGCAATAAAAACATTTAAAAACGGCCGTTTTTTCAGGAGCAGTGATTTTAATGATGCTTAAGGTTAAAAAAAAAAGTGAAATATTCCTTTAAATATCGTACCTGGGGGTGTCTATAGTATGCCTGTAAAGTGGCGCGTGTTTCCCGTGCTTAGAACAGTCTCTGCACAAAATGTCATTTTTAAAGGAAAAAAAGTCATTTAAAAAAGCTTGCGGCTTTAATGTAATGTCGGGTCCTGGCAATATGGATGAAAATCAGTGAGACAAACAGCATGGGTACCCCCCAGTCCATTACCAGACCCTTTGGGTCTTGTATGGATATTAAGGGGAACCCCGCACCTAAATTAAAAAAAGGAAAGGCGTGGGGCCACCAGGCCCTATATACTCTGAACAGCAGTATACAGGCGGTGCAAACAAGACAGGGACTGTAGGTTTGTTGTTAAGTAGAATCTGTTTGTAATTTTGAACTGGTACATTTTTAACGTGTTTAGCTCCAGCCAAAAAATCTATTTTAAGCTTTTTGGAAAACATAGGGAAGGGTTATCACCCCTGTGACATTTGTTTTGCTGTCTGTGCTCCTCTTCAGAAGATTTCACCTCATTTTTTGTCCCAATGACAAATGTTTTTTTGAAAATGTGGGTTTTTTTTGTGAAAAAAGGATTGGTGATAAAGCATCAGTGGAAAGGAGAAACATTTTTCCCATATTAACTCTTACAGGAGAGAATTTCCCTTCCTAGGGGTAGATTTCATCTCACTTCCTGTTGTCTCCTTCCGTTTGCAAGTAGGAGTCGTTTGTAAGTTGGATGTTTGAAAGTAGGGGCCTGCCCTATATACTCAGCAGAAATTTGGGCCTTAGGTGTTGTGGCCACAACACTGTAAGCCCTCACAGGGCCCTGCTGTGAAATATTAGATCAAGAATTGTAATTACATGCCCCTGTTGAACAGGGGCAGAAAAATTGTGCCTTTGGTGGTGGTGCTAGTGCCACAACACTGTAAGTCCTCACTCGCTCTTGGTGGGTGCAGAAACGGGCCTTGCTGTGAAATATTAGATCAAGAATTGTAATTACATGCCCCTGTTGAACATGGGCTGAAAAATTGGGCCTTAGGCACTGGTGCTGGTGCCACAACACTGCAACCCCTCACAGATACTCTAGTTGGAACGCAGAAACGAGCCCTGCTGCAAAGTATTGCATCAAAAATTGTAATTACAAGCCCCTGTTAAACAGGAGCTGAAAAATTGGGCCTTAGGCACTGGTGGTGGCGCCCAGAACCCAAAATGTTCTTACAAGCTATCAGCGTGATCATTGAGGAGGAAGAGGATAATTACTCAGGATAGTCACTCAGCATCAGCATAGGCAATCTTTGAAGGGATCTGAGATTTCAAAAACAATTATTCGGTTACATCAGCATCAGGTGCTTGGTAGCTGGTGGTGATCCAAGACTGATTAATTTTTATGAAGGTCAGTCGATCGACCGAGTCGGTGGACAGATGCACCCTGTGATCGGTTACAAAGCCTCCAGCAGCACTGAATGTGCATTCCGAAAGAACGCTGGATGCAGGACAGGCCAGTAGCTCAATTGCATACTGTGCAAGCTCTGGCCAGTGATCCATCCTCAAGACCCAGTAATCCAGAGGATTTTAGGTGGGAAAGGTGTCCAAGTCAGATCTTGCCCCTAGGTATTCCTGCACCATGTAAAACAGATGCTGGCGATGGTTGCTGGAACCGACCATACCTTGGGGCTGCGGACCAAAAAATTGTCTGAACGCATCGGTCAGACGGCCACTTTCTCCACCGCTCCTTCTTTGACTGACCGAAGCCTCAGCAACATGTTGTCCAGAAACAGGAGTTTGTAACCTCCCAGTCTCTGGGAACGTGTTGCACAGACCTTTCTGCAAGGCCTCCTGAAGATGTTTCATCCTCTGCTCCCTCTGTGATGGCAAGATAAGGTCTGCAACCTTACCCTTGTAACGTGGATCAAGGAGGGTTGCCAGCCAGTATTGGTCCTTCTCCTTGATACCACGAATACGAGGATCCTTACTCAGGCTTTGCAGGATCAGGGAGGCCATGCAGCGTAGGTTTGCTGAGGCATTCGGTCCGGAGTCCTCTGGGTCACTAAGGATGACATGGTCCGCAGCCACCTCCTCATAGCCACGTACAAGTCCATGTGTTTCTTGGGACTGATCCCTTAAAGAGGAGTTCCACCCAGGGGGGCCGTCAAAAAAAAAAAAAATTAAAAGTCAGCAGCTACAAATACTGCAGCTGCTGACTTTTAATTGGACACTTACCTGTCCCTGGGTCCAGCGATGCGGGGGATCGAAGCCCCGCTCGTCCCCTCCCTCCGCTCATCGGCGCCGGCATTTCAACTGTGGGCGCCGGGCTGTGGCTTCACAGCCTGGCACCCACTGCGCATGTGCGAGCGGCGCCGCGTGCCGTGATTGGCCGCTCAATCACCTGGGACCTGTAATGGGTCCCAGATGATTGACAGGAGGGAGGTAGCAGAGCGGAGCCCTTCCTGTGCCGAGGGGGAAGTGATGTCACCAGCCCAGGCAAAGGAACAGGCAGACTACGAGGGACCACCTAGCAACAGGCATTTAGAGGTAAGTGAAAAAAAAAAATATCCAAATGCTTTTTTGTTTTTTTTTAGAATTTTTCCAGGTATTTTTGTTTTTTGGGTGGAACCCCACTTTAAAGACTGCTGCTGATGCTGAGTGCCAGGCTCCACCTCCATACTGACACAATCCTCCTCCTTCTCCTCCTCCTCCTCGTCCTCTTCCTGTGTGATCGGCGGGCACGTAGGAACACTGTCTGGATAAAGGGGGCCTTGAGAGCTAAGGAAGTCCTCCTCTTCCTGCCTCTGTTCTGCCTCAAGTGCCCTGTCTAGGGATGAGCTTCGAGTTCGAGTCGAACTCATGTTCGACTCGAACATTGGCTGTTCGCAAGTTCACCGAACAGCAAACAATTTGGGGTGTTCGCGGCAAATTCGAATGCCGCGGAACACCCTTTAAAAGTCTATGGGAGAAATCAAAAGTGCTAATTTTAAAGGCTAATATGCAAGTTATTGTCATAAAAAGTGTTTGGGGACCTGGGTCCTGCCCCAGGGGACATGGATCAATGCAAAAAAAAGTTTTAAAAACGGCCGTTTTTTCAGGAGCAGTGATTTTAATAATGCTTAAAGTCAATCAATAAAAGTGTAATATCCCTTTAAATTTCGTACCTGGGGGGGTGTCTATAGTGTGCCTGTAAAGGGGCGCATGTTTCCTGTGTTTAGAACAGTCTGACAGCAAAATGACATTTTGAAGGAAAAACCTCATTTAAAACTACTCGCGGCTATTGCATTGCCGACAATACACATAGAAGTTCATTGATAAAAACGGCATGGGAATTCCCCAAAGGGGAACCCCGAACCAAAATTAAAAAAAAAAAATGACGTGGGAGTCCCCCTAAATTCCATACCAGGCCCTTCAGGTCTGGTATGGATATTAAGGGGAACCCCGGCCAAAATTAAAAAAAAAAAATGACGTGGGATTCCCCCAAAATTCCATACCAGACCCTTCAGGTCTGGTATGGTTTTAAGGGGAACCCCGCGCCAAAAAAAAAAAAAAAAAACGGCGTGGGGTCCCCCCAAAAATCCATACCAGACCCTTATCCGAGCACGCAACCTGGCAGGCCGCAGGAAAAGAGGGGGGGACGAGAGTGCGGCCCCCCCTCCCTCCTGAACCGTACCAGGCCACATGCCCTCAACATTGGGAGGGTGCTTTGGGGTAGCCCCCCAAAACACCTTGTCCCCATGTTGATGAGGACAAGGGCCTCATCCCCACAACCCTGGCCGGTGGTTGTGGGGGTCTGCGGGCGGAGGGCTTATCGGAATCTGGAAGCCCCCTTTAACAAGGTGACCCCCAGATCCCGGCCCCCCCTGTGTGAAATGGTAAGGGGGTACATAAGTACCCCTACCATTTCACGAAAAAAGTGTCAAAAATGTTAAAAATGACAAGAGACAGTTTTTGACAATTCCTTTATTTAAATGCCTCTTCTTTCTTCTATCTTCCTTCATCTTCTGGTTCTTCTGGTTCTTCTGGCTCTTCTGGTTCTTCCTCCGGCGTTCTCGTCCAGCATCTCCTCCGCGGCGTCTTCTATCTTCTTCTCCTCGGGCCGCTCCGCACCCATGGCATGGGGGGGAGGCTCCCGCTCTTCTCTTCTTCTTTTCTTCTCTTCTTCTCTTCTTCTTTTCTTCTTTTCTTCTCCGGGCCGCTCCGCAATCCATGCTGGCATGGAGGGAGGCTCCCGCTGTGTGACGGCGCTCCTCGTCTGACAGTTCTTAAATAACGGGGGGGCGGGGCCACCCGGTGACCCCGCCCCCCTCTGACGCACGGTGACTTGACGGGACTTCCCTGTGACGTCACGGGGAATGCCACAGGGAAGTCCCGTCAAGTCACCGTGCGTCAGAGGGGGGCGGGGTCACCGGGTGGCCCCGCCCCCCCCGTTATTTAAGAACTGTCAGACGAGGAGCGCCGTCACACAGCGGGAGCCTCCCTCCATGCCAGCATGGATTGCGGAGCGGCCCGGAGAAGAAAATGAAGAAGAGAAGAAGAGAAGAAAAGAAGAAGAGAAGAAGAGAAGAGCGGGAGCCTCCCCCCCATGCCATGGGTGCGGAGCGGCCCGAGGAGAAGAAGACAGAAGACGCCGCGGAGGAGATGATGGACGAGAACGCCGGAGGAAGAACCAGAAGAGCCAGAAGAACCAGAAGAACCAGAAGATGAAGGAAGATAGAAGAAAGAAGAAGCATTTAAATAAAGGAATTGTCAAAAACTGTCTCTTGTCATTTTTAACATTTTTGACACTTTCTTCGTGAAATGGTAGGGGTACTTATGTACCCCCTTACCATTTCACACAGGGGGGGGGCCGGGATCTGGGGGTCACCTTGTTAAAGGGGGCTTCCAGATTCCGATAAGCCCCCCGCCCGCAGACCCCCACAACCACCGGCCAGGGTTGTGGGGATGAGGCCCTTGTCCTCATCAACATGGGGACAAGGTGTTTTGGGGGGCTACCCCAAAGCACCCTCCCAATGTTGAGGGCATGTGGCCTGGTACGGTTCAGGAGGGAGGGGGGGCCGCACTCTCGTCCCCCCCTCTTTTCCTGCGGCCTGCCAGGTTGCGTGCTCGGATAAGGGTCTGGTATGGATTTTTGGGGGGACCCCACGCCGTTTTTTTTTTTTTTTGGCGCGGGGTTCCCCTTAAAATCCATACCAGACCTGAAGGGTCTGGTATGGAATTTAGGGGGAACCCCACGTCATTTTTTTTTTTAAAATTTTGGCCGGGGTTCCCCTTAATATCCATACCAGACCTGAAGGGCCTGGTATGGAATTTAGGAGGACTCCCACGTCATTTTTTTTTTTTAATTTTGGTTCGGGGTTCCCCTTTGGGGAATTCCCATGCCGTTTTTATCAATGAACTTCTATGTGTATTGTCGGCAATGCAATAGCCGCGAGTAGTTTTAAATGAGTTTTTTCCTTCAAAATGTCATTTTGCTGTCAGACTGTTCTAAACACAGGAAACATGCGCCCCTTTACAGGCACACTATAGACACCCCCCAGGTACGAAATTTAAAGGGATATTACACTTTTATTGTTTGACTTTAAGCATTATTAAAATCACTGCTCCTGAAAAAACGGCCGTTTTTAAAACTTTTTTTTCCATTGATCCATGTCCCCTGGGGCAGGACCCAGGTCCCCAAACACTTTTTATGACAATAACTTTCATATAAGCCTTTAAAATTAGTACTTTTGATTATTCATGTTCGTGTCCCATAGACTTTAACGGTGTTCGCATGTTCGAACGAACTTTTTTCCTGTTCGCATGTTCTGGTGCGAACCGAACAGGGGGGTGTTCAGCTCATCCCTAGCCCTGTCCATTATTCCACGCAGCGTGTGCTCCAACAGGTGGACAAGGGGGACAGTGTCACTGATGCATGCACTGTCACTGCTCACCATCCTCGTGGCCTCCTCAAATGGTGACAGGACAGTGCATGCATCCCTGATCATGGCCCTCTGGCGTGGGGAAAAAAAAACAAGCTCCCCTGACCCTGTCCTGGTGCCATAGTCGCACAGGTACTCATTGATGGCCCTCTGCTGCGTGTGCAGCCGCTGCAGCATGGCCAACGTTGAGTTCCACCTGGTGGGCATGTCACAGATTAGGCGGTTCTTGGGCAGGTTAAACTCCTTTTGGAGGTCTGCCAGCCGAGCACTGGCATTATATGACCGCTGGAAATGCACACAGACTTTCCTGGCCTGCCTCAGGACATCCTGTAAGCCCGGGTACCTGCCCAAGAACCGCTGCACCACCAAGTTAAGGACGTGAGCCAAACAGGGCACATGGGTCATTTGTCAATGTCGGAGGGCAGAGAGGAGGTTAGTGCCATTGTCGCAAACCACCATTCCTGCCTGAAGTTGGCGTGGCGTCAACCACCTCTGAACCTGCCCCTGCAGAGCTGACAGATCCTCTGCCCCAGTGTGGCTCCTGTCCCCCAAGCACACCAGCTCAAGCACCGCATGGCATCTTTTGGCCTGCATACTTGCGTAGCCCCTTAAACGGCTAAGGAGCACCGCTGGTTCCGAGGACAAAGCACAGGAAGAGGCCATGGAGGAAGAAGAAGAGGAGGGGGTGGAGGAGAGAGGTATGTCACAATCATTAGTAGTGGCATTTTGGAGGCGTGGTGGTGGAACAACCTCCAACACTACTGCACCTTGTCCTGCATCCTTCCCAGCTGCCAGCAGAGTCACCCAATGTGCGGTGAAACTTAGATAACCTCCCTGTCCATGCCTGCTGGACCATGAGTCAGCGGTAATATGCACCTTACCGTTGACCGCCCTGTCCAGAGAGGCCAAGACATTGCCTTCCACATGCCGGTAGAGAGCCGGAATCGCCTTCCGTGAGAAAAAGTGGCGTTTGGGTACCTGCCACTGAGGAACCGCACATTCCACAAACTCATGGAAGGGGACAGAGTCTACCAACTGAAAAGGCAGCAGTTGAAGTGCTAGCAAGTTTGCCAAGCTAGCATTCAACCGCTGGGCATGTGGATGGCTGGGAGCGAACTTCTTTTGGCAGTGCAGCAGCTGGGGCAGGGAAATTTGCCTGCTACAATCTGACGTCGAGGTACAGAAAGCAGATTGTCCACAAGTACTTGGCTGTGACACACCTAATTCTACACCTTCATTCCTCTCAGTGCAGGTCTCAGAGAGGACTGAAGGTATAGTGGGGTTGGAGATCTCAGCTGATGAGGAGCAAGGAGAGGTCCTCTTTGTTCTTTGGTGTGGGTCTTTTAAATACGCTTGCCAACGAACTGCAGGGCAGGTCAACATATGTCTGGTCAAGCATGTGGTGCCCAAGCAGGAGATGTTTTGGCTACGCGAGATACGCTTGAGACATATGTTGCAAATAGCAGCGGTGCAATCTGATGCACTCGTCTCAAAAAAGGCCCACACCAAAGAACTTTTTGAATAACGTGCAGAGACTGCAGCGCCCTGCACATGCGGAGCTTTGGGGTGTGATGCAGTCAATGTGCTGCCCTTAGGCTGGCCCCTGGAGGGCATCCTGCCTCGTTGGTGATGTGCCGCCTCCTCCTCTCTCCTATCAGGCACCCAGGTTGAGTCAGTGACCTCATCATCCCCTCCCTTCTCATCACTGGAGCAAACCTGGCAGTATGCTGCAGCAGGGGGAGCATGACTGCCAGATTGCTGTCCTTCTTGGGCACCCCCTCTGTCCGTGCTCACGTTACTGCCTTCATCTCGCTCAGTATCATCATCAGAGCCTTCCAAACGCTGGGCATCCTCCTGGAGCATGTACCCAACACTGTGGTCAAACAGTTCGAGGGACTCCTCAGGAGGACATGGTGGGGCTAGGGAAGGAGTCACGGATGTACTGATACTGCAGCTAGCAAAATCAACTGCCTGCCTGTAGTATGAAAACACCACCAACCTTCTACAGGTAGCTTTAGCTGAACACTGTGCAGAGCTCGCAAAAAACGAACTTGTAGCTTATTTAGCTGCCTGCGGTAGTGATAGGATCAGGAAAACACCACCAACCTTCTACAGGTAGCTTTAGGTGAACACTGTGCAGAGCTCACCAAAAAATAACTTGTAGATTATTTAGCTGCCTGCGGTAGTGATAGGATCAGGAAAACACCACCAACCTTCGACAGGTAGCTTTAGGTGAACACTGTGCAGAGCTTGCCAAAAAATAACTTGTAGCTTATTTAGCTGCCTGCGGTAGTGATAGGATCAGGAAAACACCACCAACCTTCTACAGGTAGCTTTAGGGGAACACTGTGCAGAGCTCGCCAAAAAATAACTTGTAGGTTTAGCTGAACACTGTGAGGAAGACGCACTACACTAACTTGTAGCTTTAGCTGAACACTGTGCAGAGGTTGCACTACACTAACTTGTAGTTTTAGCTGAACACTGTGAGCAGGACACACTACACTAACTTGTAGCTTTAGCTGAACACTGCAGAGGTCTCACTACACTAACTTGTAGTTTTAGCTGAACACTGTGAGGAGGACGCACTACACTAACTTGTAGCTTTAGCTGAACACTGTGCAGAGGTGGCACTACACTTACTTGTAGTTTTAGCTGAACACTGTGAGCAGGACGCACTACAATAACTTGTAGCTTTAGCTGAACATTGTGCAGAGGTCTCACTACACTAACTTGTAGTTTAGCTGAACACTGTGAGGAGGACGCACTACACTAACTGTAAATAGTCTAGCTGCCTGACTGTGGTACTAATAGGATCAAAAGAACACCAGCAATTTTCTTCAGGTAGCTGTAAATACTGTAACAAGACAAGCCTGCCTGTCAGTAGGAAGATAACAGGAACGGATCTAGCTAAACTGAATACAGTGTATATATATATATGGAACACCTGGGATGCATATATATACACAATACACTGTAAGTGCAGCTAACTCACTGACTGTCCTGCCTAATCTAGCTAACTCAAATGAAATGACACTGTCTCTCTGTCTATCTAAGCACGCCGGAACACACTACACAGGGCCGCTGTTCAGGCGGCCTTATATAGTGTGGGGAGTGTTCTAAACCGGGTCATAGTGCATGCTTGGCCAATCATCAGCCAGCAATGCACTGCGATGCCGCAGTGAATTATGGGCCGTGACGCGCCACACGAATTTGGCGCGAATGGCCCATAACGTTCGGAATTCGGCAAACGATCGAACAGCCGATGTTCGAGTCGAACATGGGTTCGACTCGAACGCGAAGCTCATCCCTACTGGCCAGCGTGAACGTCCTATGGAAGGAGGTACCAGGCATCATACACACCAATACACAGACTGTGACAGGGGGGTGCACAGAAGGGACTGCAGCCAGGGCTAAGGCCCCCTCTCTCTCATCCTCCCCTCTCAGCCCTCTCTCATTCTCAATCCCCCCTCTCTCTCTCATCCCCCATCCCTTTTTTCTCATCCCCAATCCCCCCTCTCTAATCCCCAATCCCCCTCTCTTATCCCCAATCCCCTCTCTTTCTCTCTCATCTCCAATCCCCCCCCCTCTCTCTCTCTCTCATCCCAAATCCTCCCTTTCTCTCTCTCATCCCCTCTCTCTCATCGCCAACCCCCCCCTCTCATCCCCCCTCTCTCTCCCATCCCTCACCCCCCTCTCTCTCCCATCCCTCACCCCCCTCTCTCTCCCATCCCTCATTCCCCCTCTCTCTCTCTCATCCCCAATCCCCTCTCTCTCATCCCCAACCCCCCCTCTCTTGTCCCCAACCCCCCCTTTCTCATCTCCAATCCCCCCTCTCTGTCTCTCATGCCCAATCCCTCCTCTCTCATACCCAACCCCCCTCTTTCGCCCCCAATCCCCCCTCTCATCCCCAATCCAACCTCTCTCATCCACAATCCCCCCTCTCTCTCATCCCCAACCCCCTATCTCTCTCATCCCCAATCCCCTCTCTCTCATCCCCAATCCCCCCTCTCTCTCTCATCCCCAATCCCTGTGTCTCATCTCCAATCCCCCCTCTCTCATCCCCAATCCCTGTCTCATCTCCAATCCCCCCTCTCTCATACCCAATCCCCCTCTCTCTAATCCCCAATCCCCCTCTCTCTCACTCATCCCCCCTCTCTCTCATCCCCAATCCCCCCTCTCACCCCTCTCTATTTCACCCCCCCTCTCTCTTTCACTCACCCCCTCTCTCTTTCACTCACCCCTTCTCTCTGAAGGACAAAACCAGAGAAAGTCCCCAGCTCAACTCAGCAACCCTATCACTTCCATCTCTCTCTCCCACACCCCTCTCTATCTCTCTCACCCCTTTTCTCACACCACACTCTCTCTCACTACCTCTCTTTCGCCCACCCCCTCCTCTCTCTCCCCCTCTCTTTCGCCCCCCCACCCCTCTCTCTTTCACCCACTTCTCTCTCACCACCCTAGCTCACCCTCTCTTTCTCTCTCTCTCTCTCTCTAACCCCCACTTACACTGATCACACCCTCCAATCTCCCCCCCCCAATGCCACTGATATAATTACACCCCTCACCAACACCATTGCCCACCCCCCCCCAGCCCCAGCAACCAATCAGCAAGCAGAAATTATGTGCAGTAACCTCTAGCAACTAATCAGTGAGCAGTAATGTTATGCTTTAACCTCTGGCAACCAATCACAATTGCTGCCTGATCTGCTGCACTAAACTGATTTGGAGTTTAGCTGCTTTCTTCTCTGAGCTGGCTGCTTAGCTGTCGGCTAATTGCCAGCTCCCATCTCTCTCCACAGTTACTCAACTGTTGATGATACTGTTCGTCAGTCCTGGCTACTTAAGCCATCCAGTCCAGAGGAGCTCTGCCTTTGCCTTGGTCACATCGCAAGAAACTATCTCCTGTGTTCTTGTTTAAAGACTGGCTTTGCTGACATCCCTTCTGGCTCCAGATCCTGCTTGCTGTTCCACTACATTGATCACTGACTTCTGGCTTGGCTGACTATCCATTACGGTTATTGAACTTTGGCTATGTTTTGACTATGTTTGTTCTTTTTACTTTTATTATTCAACAACTGTGATTTAACTGTACTTCTGTCTCGGTCTGATTTCATGGTTTCTGACCGTAGGCGAAGGCCATGATTTCAGAATATGCAGTCAATCCACTTGTTGCTAATATTTTTTCCAGATTGGAAGAACTGGATCACTGCATGGATCAGTTCGCCATGGCATTACAAACGCTCCTGAGTTGCACGGCTCACCTGGAATCTCCCACTGTGGCCGCCCCAGTGCAACCTATGTTGCAGGCCGACCCTGCTGCTGCTCCAGTTTCTGTGCAGGCACCTGCCTCGAGTATTACCTCTATTAGAGGTATGTCTGGTTCCGCTCCGCTTCCCCAGCGATTTGGGGATGATCCAGTCCAATGCAATGGGTTTCTCAACCAGGTTGAGATATACTTTGAGATGCTGCCCAGGCGTTTCCCAAAGTAGGTTTCGTGATATCTTTGCTTTCTGAGAGAGCCTTGGCCTGGGCAAACCCTCTATGGGAGACGCAAAAACCTGTTGTCTTGAGTTACCCTGAGTTTGTGGCATCGTTTTAAAGGGTATTTGACGTTCCCACACGCTCCGCTTCTGCTGCCAAGTGCCTCATGTCCATCGAACAGAGTACGAGAACTTTTGCCGACTACGCCATTGAATTCTGTACTCTGGCAGCAGAGGTTGCGTGGAACAATGAGGCCCTTGTGCCTGCTTTTTCTCATGGTCTCTCAGATACCATCAAGGATGAAAGAGCAGCCCGAGATATACCCACTGAGCTGGAGAAGTTGATCACGTTTGCTATCCTCATTGACTCCAGACTCAGTGAAAGACCCTCTTTTAAGGAGCACTTGCAGAAGCCTCCTGTACGTTTGTCTCCGAGCTTTGCAGTCCCACCCATGCCTCCCTCACCTCCCATGACTCCTGGTACCGAGTCGGGCAGTGAAGGTGAACCCATGCACTTGGGTTTCACGTGTCTCTCTGCGGATGAGAGAGCCTTTAGGAGGATGGAGAGATTGTGCCTTTATTGTGGCCAGGCAGGTGACTTTTTGTCCTACCTGTCCAGGGAACGCCCGAACCTTGATGTCCTGTCACGGACAGACCTTAGGTTGCGTTGCTTTATCCCCAGTTATCCAGAAGGATAAGCACCTGGTTTTGGTCACCCTTTCTTGTGCTGAGTCGTCTGTCGAGATACAGGCTCTAATCGACTCTGGGGCTGCAGGCATGTTCATTGATGCTGCCTTTATATCAAAGCACTCAATTCTGCTGCAGCTGCATGCCACTCGACTTGTTATTGAGGCTCTTGACGAGAGACCTCTACATTGTGTCTATGTGACTCATGAGACAGTTCCGTTGTCCATGGCCGTAGGGGCTCTTCACCATGAGATAAGCCAATTACAAGTTATTTCCTCACCTAAGTTTCCGCTGGTTATTAGTTATCCTTGGTTACAGAGGCACAAGCCCTCTTTTGATTGGCTCCATGCTGAGGTTCTCTCCTGGTCACTAGGGATAGGCGAATGATTCGGCCCGAGCATTGCGGGGCTGAACAGTGCATTGCAAGCCCTGATTGGCTGAAGCAGTGAAAGCTTCAGCCAATCAGGGCACAGAGCACTGTCAGAGTTATGTTTGGACACTGTCATCATGAATTTATCCAATCATGGCTCATTCCCGACCCACAGTATAAAAGTATTCTTTCAATGGCAGCAATTTTCAGTGTGATTTTGGCATGGAGAGAGATAGAACAGGGCTCTGTTCAGTGCTATTAGTTAGTGTGCTATACTGTGCTATTTTGCTTCATATGTCAGTATACAATATTAGTTTAGTGTCAGTCTAGGGATAGTGTGAGTGTAGTGAGGAGGACCATCATTCAGCTTTGCATAGTGTGCAGCTAGAGTAGGGACAGCTCAGATAGTTTCACTGTAGTGTAGTGAGACCGTATCATTCATACATACATTAGTGTAGAGTATGGACAGCTCAGATAGTTTCAGTGTAGTGTAGTGAGACCGTGTCAGTAATCTTTACATTTGTGTATAGCTAGAGTAGGGACAGTTCAGATAACGTCAGTGTACTGACGGTTGAACACCGTCTATTTGATTGTGTTACTACTAGTTTAACGACATTTACTTCTGTGTGCGTTACTGCCAGTTTAACGCCATATAGTTTTGCATGCGTTACTGACAGTTTAACGCCATATTGTTTTGCGTGCGTTACTGCCAGTTTAACGCCATTTACTTCTGTGTGTGTTACTGCCAGTTTAACGCCATATAGCTTTGCGTGCGTTACTGCCAGTTTAATGCCATATAATTTTGCGTGCGTTATTGCCAGTTTAACGCCATATAGTTTTGTGTGCGTTACTGCCAGTTTAACGCCATTTACTTCTGTGTGCGTTGCGGCAAGTTTAACGCCATATAGTTTTGCGTGCATTACTGCCAGTTTAACGTCATATAGTTTTGCGTGCGTTACTGCCAGTTTAACGCCATTTACTTCTGTGTGCGTTACTGCCAGTTAACGCCATATAGTTCTGTGCGTCACTGTACGTTTGGCGCATTATATTGTAGTATATTATAGTGTATCCGTGGAGTGTGTCTGTGTAGTGTGAGTACTCAAATGAAAGTGCACCAAACACCTCCTTACATTGATTAAAGTGCATCTACGTACAGATTTCAACTTCTTCTTTACATTTGCTTATAAGCACCGCCCCCTCCCATATAGTGTATGGGAGGACAACAAGGAAAGGCAGACGTTCCCTTGGCACTGTAAGGGGGCCAGCAACAAATGTGTCCACAGGCAAAGGTGGACAAGGTGGTCAGTCCTCAGGCAGGGCATCATTTCCTCTGTTTAGTGAGTGTGCCCATGCTATCCAGCTACAGCATGCAGAGGAGGTGGTGGACTGGCTTACTAAACCTTCCTCATCCTCCTCATCCTCTGTCACGCAAGCAGAGACAAGTGTGCAGTCCCCTGCAGCTGCCAGAGTGGATAAACCTGCCTCCTTGTCCACATCTACTCCTGCCATAGCCCCAATATCAGCCATTGAGGAGTCAGCTGAGTTATTTGACCACAGCATCAGCCACTTGCTCCTTGATGATGCCCAGCCATTACTGGATTCAGATGTTGGTTCTGAGGTTGAGGGTGACAGGAAAATGAGCCTAGAGAGGGAGGAACACTGGTAGGCAAATTGGCATTCATGTTCCCTGTCACGGAACGTCCCACACTCCGCTTGAGTGCTTCCGTCATATACCACTTCCTCCCAGTCTGTATACAGATATCCCAACCTCTCTGAGGAAAAACAAGGCGACACTTGCTTGTTGCTACCAAGAACTCACTTTATTTAGAATCAAAATTACAAGACTTTATATGCCGTTGGAACCTCCTCTAACAATACAACTGTAACTTAATTAACCGCTTAACAACCGGCCCATAGCCAAATGACGGCTACAGGGCGGTTGTTTAACTCTGGGAGGACGTCCAGGGACGTCCTCCCAGAATTCTGCTCTCGCGCGCCCCCTAGGGCGCGCACTCGAGAGCATCCGTGACCGCCGGGTCCAGAGGACCCGGCGCATCACAGATCCCGGTAAATGGCCGCTGATCGCGGCCGTTTACCATGTGATCGCTCCGTCAAATGACGGAGCGATCACATGTAAACAGACCGGCGTCATCTGATGACGCCGGTTCCTCTCCTCCCCGCCTGTGTACCGATCGGTACGCTGTGAGCGGGGAGGGGGATGGATGGATGGCTGCAGCGTTGTGGGCTGCATGTGTAGTGCCCACAGCGCTGCACAGAGACATCCATCCATCCATGCTCAGCCATCCCCACTACTATGCATGCCCTGCAATGCCCCACAGTACTCTGGTATGCCCCACAATACCCCTGCAATACTCTGCCATACCCTGCAATACCCCTGCAATACTCTGCCATACCCTGCAATACCCCTGCAATACTCTGCCATACCCTGCAATACCCCGCCATACTCCGCAATACTCTGCTATACCCTGCAATACTCTGCCATACTCCGCAATACTCTGCCATACCCTGCAATATCCCGCCATACTCCGCAATACCCCGCCATACTCCGCAATACTCTGCCATACCCTGCAATATCCCGCCATACTCCGCAATACCCCGCCATACTCCGCAATACTCTGTCATACCCTGCAATATCCCGCCATACTCCGCAATACCCCGCCATACTCCGCAATACTCTGTCATACCCTGGAATACCCCACAATACTCTGCCATACCCTGGAATACCCCGCAATACTCTGCCATACCCTGGAATACCCCGCAATACTCTGCCATACCCTGGAATACCCCGCAATACTCTGCCATACCCCGCAATACCCCGCAATACTCTGCCATACCCTGCAATACCCTGAAATACCCCGCAATACACTGCCATACCCTGCAATACCCCGCAATATCCCGCAATACTCTGCCATACCCCGCGATACCCAGCCATACTCAGTGATACCCAGCCATACTCTGCAATACTCTGTGATACCCAGCCATACTCTGCAATACTCAGTGATACCCAGCCATACTCTGCAAAACTCAGTGATACCCAGCCATACTCTGCAATACTCAGTGATACCCAGCCATACTCTGCCATACCCAGCCATGCTCTGCAATACCCCGCAAAAATCTGCAATACTCTGCCATAACCTGCAATACTCTGCAATACCCCGCAATACCCAGCCATACTCTGCAATACTCGGTGATACCCAGTCATACTCTGCCATACCCAGTCATACTCGGCGATACCCAGTCATACTCGGCGATACACTGCAATACCCAGCCATGCTCAGCCATACCCGGCCATGCTCAGCCATGCTCAGCCATACTCTGCCATACCCAGTCATACTCGGCGATACTCTGCAATACCCAGCCATGCTCAGCCATACTCGGCCATGCTCAGCCATACTCGGCCATGCTCAGCCATACCCAGCCATGCTCAGCCATACCCAGCCATGCTCAGCCATACCCAGCCATGCTCAGCCATACTCTGCCTCTGTATGTGGCCAGGCTGTGGAAGTCTCACACATGGGGTATCGCCGTACTCAGGAGGAGTAGGAGAATCTATTTTGGGGTGTCATTTTTGATATGTACATGCTATGTGTTATAAATATTGTATAAATGGACAACTTTGTGTTAAAAAAAAAAAGCGTTTTAACCACTTCTGGCCTTCCGTCATACGACGTCCTTGACTTTGTGCGGAGATATCTGAATGATGGGTGCAGCTACAGGCATCATTCAGATATCATCTTTTTCAGCCGGCGATTCCCTACACCATAAGAACAATCATAGCGGCTGTTACACTGCTTGATCGTTCTTACGGGAGGCGAGAGGGGACGTCCCCCCCTCCCGCCGCCCTCCGGTGCTTCTACCGACTCACCGCTACGATCGATGCCAGGATCTTTTTTTTTTTTTTTTTTTTAATTTCAGGCACAGCCTAGAGGTGAGATGTGGGGTCTTATTGACCCCATATCTCACTGTAAAGAGGACCTGTCATGCCATATTCCTATTACAAGGGATGTTTACATTCCTTGTAATAGGAATAAAAGTGATCAAAAAATTTTTTTTTGGGAAAAAAGTGTCAAACTAAAATAAATAAAGTAAAATGAACAATAAAAAAAAAAAAAAAAATTTTTTAAAGCGCCCCTGTCCGTGTGCTCGCATGCAGAAGCGAACGCATACGTAAGTCCCGCCCACATATGAAAACGGTGTTCAAACCACACATGTGAGGTATCGCTGCGATCGGTAGAGCGAGAGCAATAATTTTGGCCCTAGACCTCCTCTGTAACTCAAAATTTGTAACCAGTAAAAAATTTTAAAGCGTCGCCTATGGGGATTTTTAAGTGGCGAAGTTTGGCGTCATTCCACAAGCGTGTGCAATTTTGAAAGGTGACATGTTAGGTATCTATTTACTCGGCGTAACTTCATCTTTCATATTATGCAAAAACATTGGGCTAACCTTACTGTTTTGTTTTTTTTTAAAGCAAAAAACATTTTTTTTTCCAAAAAAAACGCGTTCGAAAAATTGCTGCGCAAATATCGTGCGAGATAAAAAGTTGCAATGACCGCTATTGTATTCTCTAGGGTCTTTGCTAAAAAAACATATATAATGTTTTGGGGTTCTATGTAATTTTCTAGCAAATAAATGATGATTTTTACATGTAGGAGAGAAATGTCAGAATTGGCATGGGTGCTCCAGAATGCCTGAAGGTGCTCCCCTGCATGTTGGGCCTCTGTATGTGGCCACGCTGTGTAAAAGTCTCACACATGTGGTATCGCCATACTCAGGAGTAATAGCAGAATGTGTTTTGGGGTGTAATTTGTGGTATGCATATGCTGTGTGTGAGAAATAACCTGCTAATATGACAATTTTGTGAAAAAAAAAAAAAAGAAAAAAAAAAAACTCGATTTTGCAAAGAATTGTGGGAAAAAATGACAACTTCAAAAAACTCACCATGCATCTTTCTAAATACCTTGGAATGTCTTCTTTCCAAAAAGGGGTAATTTGGGGGGTATTTGTACTTTTCTGGCATGTTAGGGTCTCAAGAAATGAGATAGGCCGTTAGTACTTCAGGTGTGATCAATTTTCAGATATTGGCACCATAGCTTGTGGACGCTATAACTTTCACAAAGACCAAATAATATACACTAATTTGGGTTATTTTTACCAAAGATATGTAGCGGTATAAATTTTGGCCAAAATATATGAAGAAAAATTACTAATTTTCAAAATTTTATAACAGAAACGAAGAAAAATTAATTTTTTTACAGATTTTTCGGTCTTTTTTCTTTTATAGCGCAAAAAATAAAGAACCCAGCGGTGATTAAATACCACCAAAAGAAAGCTCTATTTGTGTGAAAAAAAGGACAAAAAATTCATATAGATACAGTGTTGCATGACTGAGTAATTGTCATTCAAAATGTGAGAGCACCAAAAGCTGAAAATTGGTCTGGTTATTAAGGGGGTTTAAGTGCCCAGTGGTCAAGTGGTTAAGATGAGCTAATTATCTAATCCTTTATACAGCCTAGGTGACTGAGACATGACCTTTTGCCCAGACTTGTGGTCACCGAGCTTCACACAGTTATATCAACACAATAGCAGCTCCAATAGGAGTCGTCCCGTCTCCTACATTGTATAGAGGACAATGTCATTAGCTCATTCAATTAACATAAACACAGGTAGTTGGAATTGATGACACCAGCATCTCCTCACAGGATGTGTCCCAACAGAATGAATCAGTCTTATCAGCAGGGGGCTGCTGGAGGAATCCCCCCTCCCTCTTCAGGGACACAAATCTACAGTAAGGAGTCCCCATACAATATATACATATATACACGACTGAGTCCGATTAGTACAGTTCAGCCTGGATTTCTCATTCACCTCACAAAGAGTATTGTTCCATTGAAAATCCAGGGCCCATAATCAAAAGGCAACAGGCTTGTATACAGTCCTCTCCAACAGCCTCTGTTCTGGCTAGGTCTGTCACATTCCCCAAGCCGAGCGTATTGCCAAATTGTCTCCAGTGGTAATTATGAAGATGGAGGAGATGGAGATGATGATGATGATGATGAGGTCACTGATGCAGCTTGGGTGCCAGATAGAGCAGAGGAGGAAACTGAAGGCGAGGCGGCACAACCCCAAGGAGTAAACGGGAATGAATTCTGGACAGCCGCACTCATAAATTAGCCTTATTTATTAAGAAGATGCACATCTATTACAGGATAACAGGAGACAGGAACAGAGCTGACATTTCGCACTAACGTTAGTGCTTACTCATAGCTGACAAACACATCACAAGAAATCGAATATATGCTGTTGCTGGGAGTTAAACACATGTGGCTAAATGATTAGATTGGAACTCAAGCTCTTTAGTGAGCACAGGTGTAAAAGAGAAAAAGAAAAAATAATTAATTAGCTATCATGGGCAGCAACACTAAGGGTCGGTTCACACATGGGCAACACGACTTTAGCGCGACTTTGTACCGCGACTTCAACGCGGATTCAGCGCGACTTTAGCGCGACTTCAGCGCGACTTCGGCAAATTACGAGGCGACTTGAAGTCGCCTCCATGACAGGCGACTTCGCCTGTGGCCAATCACCTCTCTGGGAGGGAGGGGGGAGGGAGGGGTTTTCTCTGCAAAGTCGCTTGAGAGATCCGACTTGCAGGCGACTTACATTGAGTTGAATGGGTACAAGTCGCCTACAAGTCGGATAGAAGTAGTACAGGAACCTTTTTTGAAGTCGGAGCGACTTCAGTAGTGTCAGTTAAGACGGTTCAATTCACTACAATTGTAATCTAAATGCAAAGCGACTTGGGGCGACTTGGGGCGACTTGAGGGCGTACAAGTCGGATCCCAAGTCGCCCCAGTGTGAACCGAGCCTAAGTGAAAATGAACAATCCAATTTCACATAATCGATTGTGATTGTAAAGTGTTTTACAATCACAATCGATTATGTGAAATTGGATTGTTCATTTTCATTTTGTCAGCTATGAGTAAGCACTAACGTTAGTGCGAAACGTCAGCTCTGTTCCTGTCTGCTGTTATCCTGTAATAGATGTGCATCTTCTTAATAAATAAGGCTAATTTATGAGTGCGGCTCTCCAGAATTCATTCCCGTTTACTGCTACCAGCAATAGCCAGCACCTTTAACCTCCGAACCAAGAAGGATTCATTTTGGTCTGTTTGGACTTTTTTCTGGAGCGGTAATTACTTCTTCTTATATTCAGTTCCACAACCCCAAGGAGGCCGACATCAAGAAAGAGTAGAGAGCAGCCACCCTATTTCATCACATTCTGCAGCTGTTATCTCCTGGCACCAGGGGAGGGCTGGCAGCCTTAGGCCTGGGGGGCAAGTCCAGTCAAGTGGCCCATTGAACCACCGAATCAGCTCACCATCGCCAGTGCCCATCAATGCAGCCTCACCAGCGCCCATCAATGCAGCCTCGCCAGCGCCCATCAATGCAGCCTCGCCAGCGCCCATCAATGCAGCCTCGCCAGCGCCCATCAATGCAGCCTCGCCAGCGCCCATCAATGCAGCCTCGCCAGCGTCCATCAATGCAGCCTCGCCAGCGCCCATCAATGCAGCCTCGCCAGTGCCCATCAATGCAGTCTGTTCAGTGCATGGGGATTAGAGAGAAGAGTCAACGGGATTACACAGAGCAGAGATCTCCCGCTTACCCGGCACAGCCACTGCTATACGAAGTCCTGTCTCCTGGACCGGCTCCTATGATAGACATCACCAGTGTGCTGTCTATCATAGGAGCCAGCCCAGGAGGAGGGACTTCGTATGACAGCGGCCGCCAGGTAAGTGGGAGATCCTCGCTGTGTGATCTGGTGGCGCTGGGCCCAGCGGGACCCTTGGTAGGGTGGGCCCTGGGCGCCCTCCCACTGTCCCAGCTTGCAGTGCACCCATCCCGGATTGGTCTTGCAAATTGGGGACAAAACCGGGGACAGACTCGGTCCAGGCACAGTGTCCTCAGTCCGGGGACTGTCCCCAGGAACCAGAGACGTCTTTTCACCCTAGGCTAGTGACCTGCAGGCCCAACAGGCCAGCAGGACCCACAGGCCAGCAGCCAGCAGGACCCACAGGCCAGCGGCCAGCAGGACCCACAGGCCAGCAGGACCCAAAGGCCAGCGGCCAGCAGGACCCACAGGCCAGCAGGACCCAAAGGCCAGCGGCCAGCAGGACCCACAGGCCAGCAGGACCCAAAGGCCAGCGGCCAGCAGGACCCAAAGGCCAGCAGGACCCAAAGGCCAGCGGCCAGCAGGCGCTGTGGGTCATGCTGGGAGCTGCCCGCGGACCTGTAGGTCCTGCTGGCCACTGGTCTGTGGATCCTGCTGAGAGCTTACCGTGGCCTGTTGATCCTGCTGGCCATGGCCAGCACCCAGCATGATCAACAGCTCCCAGCAGGACCCACAGTGTTAATGGCTATTTTGAGGTTACTGGGTGGGCACTGGCCTGGGGCAGGGTAAATAGGGTGTATGGGGGGGGAATGGGATGTGGGGTTCAGCTGCGGGTGTCAGGGTCTCTCACCACAGTGATGGCAGCTGCCCGCGCTAGTCCAACAGGTCCTTGCATGGCCTTTTCCAGTCCTGGGGATGTGATGCTCCTGTCCTGGGGTCAACTAAACATGCAGCCCGAGCCAGTCATGTGGGTGCTGACTCCCTGGCGCACCCTGCTGCCTCCCTCCAAGATCTGGGAGTTGTAGTTTCCTGGCTGCATTTCCCTGCTCTCAGTTCTCCACCAACCGGGAGCGTGCGTGGACTACAACTCCCAAAATCAGGGCTGGTGTAAGGATTTTTGACACTTTAGGCCAGGGGTCTTCAAACTACAGTTAAATTTTAAAAAATGCAGCGCTAGAACAGTAGCATAAAATAACAGAATATCGAGCAATGATAGAACTAATAAAAGTCCAATATCCCAAGTCCATATATTGAAGAATGGGTATAGTAGCCAACATCCGTGCTCCGTGCAGATAAAAGGGCTATAGGTGAAGATAGGGTAATATTCCTCCTCTGGCAGCAGAGAAGTATCAAGTGATTGGTGAGCATTGAAGAGAGCAAATGAGGTTTCTGGGGAGAACCATTTCCCTACGCTTGGTGAGACCACTTTTATCCATGGCCACGGATATCTGGTAAGCCGGCTTACTTACTCTCACTGTTTGTGGAACGAGATTCTCTCTGGTGTGGAGGAATATCACCCTATCTTCACTTATAGCCCTTTTACCTGCACAGAGCACAGATGTTGGCTACTACAGTATACCCATTCTTCAATATATGGACTTGTGATATTGGACTTTTATTAGTTCTATCACTGCTCGATTTTCTGTTATTATTTTATGCTACTGTTCTAGCGCTGCATTTTTTATTTTACTATCATCTGTGGAGTCTGTATTCTGACTTTAGATGCTGGCAGCTGAACTTCCATACGTCTTTGTTTTAGCGCAGTGCGCAGCGTTAGCCTTGGCTTGTCTCCTAACTGCAGCCCGAGGGCCAGATTCCTTCCACTGACACCAACAATGGGGCACGCACTATATCCTCCACCGATGCCAATGATGGAATTCCTCCTACTAATTCCACCTATTTCTTCAGCCTTGGTCTCCACCTGCATCTCTGGACCTGGCCTGAAGAAAAATAGTGGCAATACAGCACCCCTTTACAATACAGTGCCATCTTTACATCACATACCTCTATCCATTTAAGTCCCCCAATTTACATCACAGCTCCCCTCCTTACATCACAGACCTTCCCCCTTTACATCAGTGTCCTCAGCCCCCCTTCTTTGCTTCCCCCTTTCTTTGCACCTCAGTCCCCTGCACAGCCCCCCCCCTCCTTGTATCCCAGTCTCCTCCACACAGCCCCCCCTCCTTGTATACGAATCTCCTCCACACAGCCCCCCCTTGTATCCAAGTCTCCTCCACACAGCCCCCCCTCCTTGTATACCAGTCTCCTCCACACAGCCCCCCCTCCTTGTATACGAATCTCCTCCACACAGCCCCCCCCCTTGTATCACAGTCTCCTCCACACAGCCCCCCTCCTTGTATCCCAGTCTCCTCCACACAGCCCCCCTCCTTGTATACCAGTCTCCTCCACACAGCCCCCCTCCTTGTATCCCAGTCTCCTCCACACAGCCCCCCCTCCTTGTATCCCAGTCTCCTCCACACAGCCCCCCCTCCTTGTATCCCAGTCTCCTCCACACAGCCCCCCCCTTGTATACGAATCTCCTCCACACAGCCCCCCCCTTGTATCCAAGTCTCCTCCACACAGCCCCCCTCCTTGTATCCCAGTCTCCTCCACACAGCCCCCCCTCCTTGTATCCCAGTCTCCTCCACACAGCCCCCCCCCTTGTATCCAAGTCTCCTCCACACAGCCCCCCCTCCTTGTATACGAATCTCCTCCACACAGCCCCCCCCCTTGTATCCAAGTCTCCTCCACACAGCCCCCCTCCTTGTATACCAGTCTCCTCCACACAGCCCCCCTCCTTGTATACGAATCTCCTCCACACAGCCCCCCCTCCTTGTATACGAATCTCCTCCACACAGCCCCCCCTCCTTGTATCCCAGTCTCCTCCACACAGCCCCCCCTCCTTGTATCCCAGTCTCCTCCACACAGCCCCCCCTTCTTGTATACCAGTCTCCTCCACACAGCTCCCCCTTCTTGTATACCAGTCTCCTCCACACAGCCCCCCCTCCTTGTATCCCAGTCTCCTCCACACAGCCCCCCTCCTTGTTTACCAGTCTCCTCCACACAGCTCCCCCTCCTTGTATACCAGTCTCCTCCACACAGCCCCCCTCCTTGTATACCAGTCTCCTCCACACAGCCCCCCTCCTTGTATCCCAGTCTCCTCCACACAGCCCCCCCTCCTTGTATCCCAGTCTCCTGCACACAGCCCTCCCTCCTTGTATCCCAGTCTCCTCCACACAGCCCCCCCCCCCTTGTATACGAATCTCCTCCACACAGCCCCCCCCCTTGTATCCAAGTCTCCTCCACACAGCCCCCCTCCTTGTATCCCAGTCTCCTCCACACAGCCCCCCCTCCTTGTATCCCAGTCTCCTCCACACAGCCCCCCCTCCTTGTATCCCAGTCTCCTCCACACAGCCCCCCTCCTTGTATCCCAGTCTCCTCCACACAGCCCCCCCCCCTTGTATACGAATCTCCTCCACACAGCCCCCCCCTTGTATCCAAGTCTCCTCCACACAGCCCCCCTCCTTGTATCCCAGTCTCCTCCACACAGCCCCCCCTCCTTGTATCCCAGTCTCCTCCACACAGCCCCCCCCTTGTATCCAAGTCTCCTCCACACAGCCCCCCCTCCTTGTATACGAATCTCCTCCACACAGCCCCCCCCTTGTATCCAAGTCTCCTCCACACAGCCCCCCCTCCTTGTATACCAGTCTCCTCCACACAGCCCCCCCTCCTTGTATACGAATCTCCTCCACACAGCCCCCCCTCCTTGTATACGAATCTCCTCCACACAGCCCCCCCCCCTCCTTGTATCCCAGTCTCCTCCACACAGCCCCCCCTCCTTGTATCCCAGTCTCCTCCACACAGCCCCCCCCTTGTATCCCAGTCTCCTCCACACAGCCCCCCTCCTTGTATCCCAGTCTCCTCCACACAGCCCCCCCTTCTTGTATACCAGTCTCCTCCACACAGCTCCCCCTTCTTGTATACCAGTCTCCTCCACACAGCCCCCCCTCCTTGTATCCCAGTCTCCTCCACACAGCCCCCCTCCTTGTATACCAGTCTCCTCCACACAGCTCCCCCTCCTTGTATACCAGTCTCCTCCACACAGCCCCCCTCCTTGTATACCAGTCTCCTCCACACAGCCCCCCCTCCTTGTATACCAGTCTCCTCCACACAGCTCCCCCTTCTTATATCCCAGTCTCCTCCACACAGCCCCCCTCCTTGTATACCAGTCTCCTCCACACAGCCCCCCTCCTTGTATACCAGTCTCCTCCACACAGATCCCCCCCCTTGTATCCCAGTCTCCTCCACACAGCTCCCCGTCCTTGTATCCCAGTCTCCTCCACACAGCCCCCCCTCCTTGTATCCCAGTCTCCTCCACACAGCTCCCCGTCCTTGTATCCCAGTCTCCTCCACACAGCCCCCCTCCTTGTATCCCAGTCTCCTCCACACAGCCCCCCTCCTTGTATCCCAGTCTCCTCCACACAGCCCCCCCTCCTTGTATCCCGGGCTCCATAGCTCAGGGGTTAGAGCACTAGTCTTGTAAACCAGGGGTCGCGAGTTCAAATCTCGCTGGGGCCTTTGCTGCAAAGCTTGGCGACTGTATCTCACAAGAATTTTTCCCCAAAGTCCCAAGGAAACGTTAGGGTGGAAACGTTCGAAGGCCTCTAGATTAGGAAATCAAAACGTTAGGACGACTTGACTTTCCAGAGATCTTGAATTAGACAATATCTACTAGAAACACCCACTTTCTAATTCTGCATCCAAGGAAAAGTGCACTTGAAGCAAACGGCCATCTCTTGTTAACAGCAAGATGCTTGTTTTCTGAGCGTGCACTTCTAACATCCAGTTTTGTTCTTTCATTCCAACGCATTGGAAATGATGTAGGTAGCAAGGAATGGTGATAAGGGTAAAGCTGCTTCTATCGCAATTTCTCCATCAAGTAACCTTCAGCGGATTTATTTTACGGGCACATTAGATCAACCTGTGAGCGTCGTCGATCTCACCCAATGACAAGCATCACAGGTCAGGATGGCCGAGCGGTCTAAGGCGCTGCTTTCAGGTCGCAGTCTCCCCTGGAGGCTTGGCGACTGTATCTCACATAGCAGCGTCATAAGAATTTTTCCCCAAAGTCCCAAGGAAACGTTAGGGTGGAAACGTTCGAAGGCCTCTAGATTAGCAAATCAAAACGTTAGGACGACTTGACTTTCCAGAGATCTTGAATTAGACAATATCTACTAGAAACACCCACTTTCTAATTCTGCATCCAAGGAAAAGTGCACTTGAAGCAAACGGCCATCTCTTGTTAACAGCAAGATGCTTGTTTTCTGAGCGTGCACTTCTAACATCCAGTTTTGTTCTTTCATTCCAACGCATTGGAAATGATGTAGGTAGCAAGGAATGGTGATAAGGGTAAAGCTGCTTCTATCGCAATTTCTCCATCAAGTAACCTTCAGCGGATTTATTTTACGGGCACATTAGATCAACCTGTGAGCGTCATCGGTCTCACATTAGATCAACCTGTGAGTGTCGTCGGTCTCACCCAATGACAAGCATCACAGGTCAGGATGGCCGAGCGGTCTAAGGCGCTGCGTTCAGGTCGCAGTCTCCCCTGGAGGCGTGGGTTCAAATCCCACTTCTGACAGCTTTTAAGCTTTTCTTTGCTTGCATTTACATTCTTCAACTTGTCTACCGCTGAACCTCGAGTACAAAAAAAGAACTTGTGTTCAATGCTGACAAAAAGGGCTCCATAGCTAAGGGGTTAGAGCACTGGTCTTGTAAAACAGGGGTCGCGAGTTCAAATCTCGCTGGGGCCTTTGCTGCAAAGCTTGGCGACTGTATCTCACATAGCAGCGTCATAAGAATTTTTCCCCAAAGTCCCAAGGAAACGTTAGGGTGGAAACGTTCGAAGGCCTCTAGATTAGCAAATCAAAACGTTAGGACGACTTGACTTTCCAGAGATCTTGAATTAGACAATATCTACTAGAAACACCCACTTTCTAATTCTGCATCCAAGGAAAAGTGCACTTGAAGCAAACGGCCATCTCTTGTTAACAGCAAGATGCTTGTTTTCTGAGCGTGCACTTCTAACATCCAGTTTTGTTCTTTCATTCCAACGCATTGGAAATGATGTAGGTAGCAAGGAATGGTGATAGGGGTAAAGCTGCTTCTATCGCAATTTCTCCATCAAGTAACCTTCAGCGGATTTATTTTACGGGCACATTAGATCAACCTGTGAGCGTCGTCGGTCTCACCCAATGACAAGCATCACAGGTCAGGATGGCCGAGCGGTCTAAGGCGCTGCGTTCAGGTCGCAGTCTCCCCTGGAGGCTTGGCGACTGTATCTCACATAGCAGCGTCATAAGAATTTTTCCCCAAAGTCCCAAGGAAACGTTAGGGTGGAAACGTTCGAAGGCCTCTAGATTAGGAAATCAAAACGTTAGGACGACTTGACTTTCCAGAGATCTTGAATTAGACAATATCTACTAGAAACACCCACTTTCTAATTCTGCATCCAAGGAAAAGTGCACTTGAAGCAAACGGCCATCTCTTGTTAACAGCAAGATGCTTGTTTTCTGAGCGTGCACTTCTAACATCCAGTTTTGTTCTTTCATTCCAACACATTGGAAATGATGTAGGTAGCAAGGAATGGTGATAAGGGTAAAGCTGCTTCTATCGCAATTTCTCCATCAAGTAACCTTCAGCGGATTTATTTTTTGGGCACATTAGATCAACCTGTGAGCGTCGTCGGTCTCACCCAATGACAAGCATCACAGGTCAGGATGGCCGAGCGGTCTAAGGCGCTGCGTTCAGGTCGCAGTCTCCCCTGGAGGCGTGGGTTCGAATCCCACTTCTGACAGCTTTTAAGCTTTTCTTTGCTTGCATTTACATTTTTCAGCTCGTCTACCGCTGAACCTCTAGTACAAAAAAAGAACTTGTGTTCAATGCTGACAAAAAGGGCTCCATAGCTCAGGGGTTAGAGCACTGGTCTTGTAAACCAGGGGTCGCGAGTTCAAATCTCGCTGGGGCCTTTCTGCAAAGCTTGGCGACTGTATCTCACATAGCAGCGTCATAAGAATTGTTCCCCAAAGTCCCAAGGAAACGTTAGGGTGGAAACGTTCGAAGGCCTCTAGATTAGGAAATCAAAACGTTAGGACGACTTGACTTTCCAGAGATCTTGAATTAGACAATATCTACTAGAAACACCCACTTTCTAATTCTGCATCCAAGGAAAAGTGCACTTGAAGCAAACGGCCATCTCTTGTTAACAGCAAGATGCTTGTTTTCTGAGCGTGCACTTCTAACATCCAGTTTTGTTCTTTCATTCCAACGCATTGGAAATGATGTAGGTAGCAAGGAATGGTGATAAGGGTAAAGCTGCTTCTATCGCAATTTCTCCATCAAGTAACCTTCAGCGGATTTATTTTACGGGCACATTAGATCAACCTGTGAGCGTCGTCGGTCTCACCCAATGACAAGCATCACAGGTCAGGATGGCCGAGCGGTCTAAGGCGCTGCGTTCAGGTCACAGTCTCCCCTGGAGGCGTGGGTTCGAATCCCACTTCTGACAGCTTTTAAGCTTTTCTTTGCTTGCATTTACATTCTTCAGCTCGTCTACCGCTGAACCTCTAGTACAAAAAAAGAACTTGTGTTCAATGCTGACGAAAAGGGCTCCATAGCTCAGGGGTTAGAGCACTAGTCTTGTAAACCAGGGGTCGCGAGTTCAAATCTCGCTGGGGCCTTTGCTGCAAAGCTTGGCGACTGTATCTCACATAACAGCGTCATAAGAATTTTTCCCCAAAGTCCCAAGGAAACGTTAGGGTGGAAACGTTCGAAGGCCTCTAGATTAGGAAATCAAAACGTTAGGACGACTTGACTTTCCAGAGATCTTGAATTAGACAATATCTACTAGAAACACCCACTTTCTAATTCTGCATCCAAGGAAAAGTGCACTTGAAGCAAACGGCCATCTCTTGTTAACAGCAAGATGCTTGTTTTCTGAGCGTGCACTTCTAACATCCAGTTTTGTTCTTTCATTCCAACGCATTGGAAATGATGTAGGTAGCAAGGAATGGTGATAAGGGTAAAGCTGCTTCTATCGCAATTTCTCCATCAAGTAACCTTCAGCGGATTTATTTTACGGGCACATTAGATCAACCTGTGAGCGTCGTCGATCTCACCCAATGACAAGCATCACAGGTCAGGATGGCCGAGCGGTCTAAGGCGCTGCTTTCAGGTCGCAGTCTCCCCTGGAGGCTTGGCGACTGTATCTCACATAGCAGCGTCATGAGAATTGTTCCCCAAAGTCCCAAGGAAACGTTAGGGTGGAAACGTTCGAAGGCCTCTAGATTAGGAAATCAAAACGTTAGGACGACTTGACTTTCCAGAGATCTTGAATTAGACAATATCTACTAGAAACACCCACTTTCTAATTCTGCATCCAAGGAAAAGTGCACTTGAAGCAAACGGCCATCTCTTGTTAACAGCAAGATGCTTGTTTTCTGAGCGTGCACTTCTAACATCCAGTTTTGTTCTTTCATTCCAACGCATTGGAAATGATGTAGGTAGCAAGGAATGGTGATAAGGGTAAAGCTGCTTCTATCGCAATTTCTCCATCAAGTAACCTTCAGCGGATTTATTTTACGGGCACATTAGATCAACCTGTGAGCGTCGTCGGTCTCACCCAATGACAAGCATCACAGGTCAGGATGGCCGAGCGGTCTAAGGCGCTGCGTTCAGGTCGCAGTCTCCCCTGGGTGGAAACGTTCGAAGGCCTCTAGATTAGGAAATCAAAACGTTAGGACGACTTGACTTTCCAGAGATCTTGAATTAGACAATATCTACTAGAAACACCCACTTTCTAATTCTGCATCCAAGGAAAAGTGCACTTGAAGCAAACGGCCATCTCTTGTTAACAGCAAGATGCTTGTTTTCTGAGCGTGCACTTCTAACATCCAGTTTTGTTCTTTCATTCCAACGCATTGGAAATGATGTAGGTAGCAAGGAATGGTGATAAGGGTAAAGCTGCTTCTATCGCAATTTCTCCATCAAGTAACCTTCAGCGGATTTATTTTACGGGCACATTAGATCAACCTGTGAGCGTCGTCGGTCTCACCCAATGACAAGCATCACAGGTCAGGATGGCCGAGCGGTCTAAGGCGCTGCGTTCAGGTCGCAGTCTCCCCTGGAGGCGTGGGTTCAAATCCCACTTCTGACAGCTATTCTTTGCTTGCACTTGAAGCAAACGGCCATCTCTTGTTAACAGCAAGATGCTTGTTTTCTGAGCGTGCACTTCTAACATCCAGTTTTGTTCTTTCATTCCAACGCATTGGAAATGATGTAGGTAGCAAGGAATGGTGATAAGGGTAAAGCTGCTTCTATCGCAATTTCTCCATCAAGTAACCTTCAGCGGATTTATTTTACGGGCACATTAGATCAACCTGTGAGCGTCGTCGATCTCACCCAATGACAAGCATCACAGGTCAGGATGGCCGAGCGGTCTAAGGCGCTGCGTTCAGGTCGCAGTCTCCCCTGGAGGCTTGGCGACTGTATCTCACATAGCAGCGTCATAAGAATTTTTCCCCAAAGTCCCAAGGAAACGTTAGGGTGGAAACGTTCGAAGGCCTCTAGATTAGGAAATCAAAACGTTAGGACGACTTGACTTTCCAGAGATCTTGAATTAGACAATATCTACTAGAAACACCCACTTTCTAATTCTGCATCCAAGGAAAAGTGCACTTGAAGCAAACGGCCATCTCTTGTTAACAGCAAGATGCTTGTTTTCTGAGCGTGCACTTCTAACATCCAGTTTTGTTCTTTCATTCCAACGCATTGGAAATGATGTAGGTAGCAAGGAATGGTGATAAGGGTAAAGCTGCTTCTATCGCAATTTCTCCATCAAGTAACCTTCAGCGGATTTATTTTACGGGCACATTAGATCAACCTGTGAGCGTCATCGGTCTCACCCAATGACAAGCATCACAGGTCAGGATGGCCGAGCGGTCTAAGGCGCTGCGTTCAGGTCGCAGTCTCCCCTGGAGGCGTGGGTTCGAATCCCACTTCTGACAGCTTTTAAGCTTTTCTTTGCTTGCATTTACATTCTTCAGCTCGTCTACCGCTGAACCTCTAGTACAAAAAAAGAACTTGTGTTCAATGCTGACAAAAAGGGCTCCATAGCTAAGGGGTTAGAGCACTGGTCTTGTAAACCAGGGGTCGCGAGTTCAAATCTCGCTGGGGCCTTTGCTGCAAAGCTTGGCGACTGTATCTCACATAGCAGCGTCATAAGAATTTTTCCCCAAAGTCCCAAGGAAACGTTAGGGTGGAAACGTTCGAAGGCCTCTAGATTAGGAAATCAAAACGTTAGGACGACTTGACTTTCCAGAGATCTTGAATTAGACAATATCTACTAGAAACACCCACTTTCTAATTCTGCATCCAAGGAAAAGTGCACTTGAAGCAAACGGCCATCTCTTGTTAACAGCAAGATGCTTGTTTTCTGAGCGTGCACTTCTAACATAAAGTTTTGTTCTTTCATTCCAACGCATTGGAAATGGTGTAGGTAGCAAGGAATGGTGATAAGGGTAAAGCTGCTTCTATCGCAATTTCTCCATCAAGTAACCTTCAGCGGATTTATTTTACGGGCACATTAGATCAACCTGTGAGCGTCATCGGTCTCACCCAATGACAAGCATCACAGGTCAGGATGGCCGAGCGGTCTAAGGCGCTGCGTTCAGGTCGCAGTCTCCCCTGGAGGCTTGGCGACTGTATCTCACATAGCAGCGTCATAAGAATTTTTCCCCAAAGTCCCAAGGAAACGTTAGGGTGGAAACGTTCGAAGGCCTCTAGATTAGGAAATCAAAACGTTAGGACGACTTGATTTTCCAGAGATCTTGAATTAGACAATATCTACTAGAAACACCCACTTTCTAATTCTGCATCCAAGGAAAAGTGCACTTGAAGCAAACGGCCATCTCTTGTTAACAGCAAGATGCTTGTTTTCTGAGCGTGCACTTCTAACATCCAGTTTTGTTCTTTCATTCCAACGCATTGGAAATGATGTAGGTAGCAAGGAATGGTGATAAGGGTAAAGCTGCTTCTATCGCAATTTCTCCATCAAGTAACCTTCAGCGGATTTATTTTACGGGCACATTAGATCAACCTGTGAGCGTCATCGGTCTCACATTAGATCAACCTGTGAGCGTCGTCGGTCTCACCCAATGACAAGCATCACAGGTCAGGATGGCCGAGCGGTCTAAGGCGCTGCGTTCAGGTCGCAGTCTCCCCTGGAGGCGTGGGTTCGAATCCCACTTCTGACAGCTTTTAAGCTTTTCTTTGCTTGCATTTACATTTTTCAGCTCGTCTACCGCTGAACCTCTAGTACAAAAAAAGAACTTGTGTTCAATGCTGACAAAAAGGGCTCCATAGCTCAGGGGTTAGAGCACTGGTCTTGTAAACCAGGGGTCGCGAGTTCAAATCTCGCTGGGGCCTTTCTGCAAAGCTTGGCGACTGTATCTCACATAGCAGCGTCATAAGAATTGTTCCCCAAAGTCCCAAGGAAACGTTAGGGTGGAAATGTTCGAAGGCCTCTAGATTAGGAAATCAAAACGTTAGGACGACTTGACTTTCCAGAGATCTTGAATTAGACAATATCTACTAGAAACACCCACTTTCTAATTCTGCATCCAAGGAAAAGTGCACTTGAAGCAAACGGCCATCTCTTGTTAACAGCAAGATGCTTGTTTTCTGAGCGTGCACTTCTAACATCCAGTTTTGTTCTTTCATTCCAACGCATTGGAAATGATGTAGGTAGCAAGGAATGGTGATAAGGGTAAAGCTGCTTCTATCGCAATTTCTCCATCAAGTAACCTTCAGCGGATTTATTTTACGGGCACATTAGATCAACCTGTGAGCGTCGTCGGTCTCACCCAATGACAAGCATCACAGGTCAGGATGGCCGAGCGGTCTAAGGCGCTGCGTTCAGGTCGCAGTCTCCCCTGGAGGCGTGGGTTCGAATCCCACTTCTGACAGCTTTTAAGCTTTTCTTTGCTTGCATTTACATTCTTCAGCTCGTCTACCGCTGAACCTCGAGTACAAAAAAAGAACTTGTGTTCAATGCTGACAAATAGGGCTCCATAGCTCAGGGGTTAGAGCACTGGTCTTGTAAACCAGGGGTCGCGAGTTCAAATCTCGCTGGGGCCTTTGCTGCAAAGCTTGGCGACTGTATCTCACATAGCAGCGTCATGAGAATTTTTCCCCAAAGTCCCAAGGAAACGTTAGGGTGGAAACGTTCGAAGGCCTCTAGATTAGGAAATCAAAACGTTAGGACAACTTGACTTTCCAGAGATCTTGAATTAGACAATATCTACTAGAAACACCCACTTTCTAATTTTGCATCGAAGGAAAAGTGCACTTGAAGCAAACGGCCATCTCTTGTTAACAGCAAGATGCTGGTTTTCTGAGCGTGCTCTTCTAACATCCAGTTTTGTTCTTTCATTCCAACGCATTGGAAATGATGTAGGTAGCAAGGAATGGTGATAAGGGTAAAGCTGCTTCTATCGCAATTTCTCCATCAAGTAACCTTCAGCGGATTTATTTTACGGGCACATTAGATCAACCTGTGAGCGTCGTCGGTCTCACCCAATGACAAGCATCACAGGTCAGGATGGCCGAGCGGTCTAAGGCGCTGCGTTCAGGTCGCAGTCTCCCCTGGAGGCGTGGGTTCGAATCCCACTTCTGACAGCTTTTAAGCTTTTCTTTGCTTGCATTTACATTCTTCAGCTCGTCTACCGCTGAACCTCTAGTACAAAAAAAAACTTGTGTTCAATGCTGACAAAAAGGGCTCCATAGCTCAGGGGTTAGAGCACTGGTCTTGTAAACCAGGGGTCGCGAGTTCAAATCTCGCTGGGGCCTTTGCTGCAAAGCTTGGCGACTGTATCTCACATAG